>NW_026606151.1:14561875-15237500 GCF_029834395.1 Sorex fumeus
ACAGAAAAAGAGCGCAGGCTTTTTCTTTCCCTATTTGGGTAATAATGAACATTTCTGCTAGAAAACCTCTTCACTCGAGCAGAAAGTATCCTTCTGCATCATCATCACAGCGGCTAACTTTTCTTGGAAAGGGTAAGAATGCCTGTACAGGAACAGACATATTTATTAACAGTTTTCTTTTTCTCTTTCCAAAGTGTTTACAGTCCTGTGGACCAAAACTTTCTCATCTTTGTTCTCAAAATAACGTTGTTTTGTTCGTGTTTTCCTTCAGAATGTCAGTTTGAAAATGTTCAACCTACTTGTCTCAAAAGTGAATTATTATTCTCTTTAAGACAAAATGTCAATATTTATTCAAAAGGTTCTGTATTTGATAGATTTGGACACTAACAAGGAGAAGAATTACTTCAAAAGCTGTGTGCAAATAGAAGGAAAGCAATTAGTAAGCATCCCATGTAAAATTCAAAGCGCTCCTGTCTTTTTGACCTTGGAAAAACCGAAAGATCTAAACATCTCTCAGCAGGAAAAACTAGAAGCAATTTTATCTCTGGGCCTGTATTCCAAGTCACAACAAAATAAACCAACCAAGTGAACACTAACAATGAACACACTAAATTAGTGTGAGAAGTATGCATAGCTATTGTTTTATTGTTATTCCAATCTAGTTTCAATTATATGAGTTAGTACAATCATTTATGAGCCAAGGGGGAAAAGTAGTATATCTGAGAATAATTTTGAAAACTGGGGGTGAGTGGGGAAAATAATAAAATTTAAAAAAATAAATAAAACAGGTACATAAAGTAAATAGGATAAAAAAATAATTGATTGCTTATTTGCATCACCACAAATATTGTGTCATTTCTATGAAGGCACACTTGCTTGTCTAAAGAATTAAATGCATTTCTATTTCTTTTATTCATTTCTCTTTTAAGATGATATATCTCAATCTGTATCAACATACTATGAGTGCTGTGGTGTAGCTTCCTAGAACACTGTGTTGAAAACTTGAAAATGTCATTTGCCTCCATTTAACAACAGCAAAAAAAAAAAAAGTTATGCTTTGTTTAGAGACACATAACTTCACAAAGCATACTGAATATTAAAAGAAACCACTGAGTTATTGTATTTCAAACCATATATAAACAAAATATCAAATTTTAAAAGTTGCTAGAAAATTTGTTTAGGTTAAAACATGAGATATAACCAAAAAAATCAAGCAGATGATGGATTATTTTAATAGAAGTGGTTGTAAAAGTGTGCTCCTGGGAACCCTGGGGTTCCTAAGATTTTTAAAATTTCATCAGGTCAGAGAGGGCTGATTCCGTAGTTAATTACGGGTTCTTCCCTTTGTTTACTCTCAATGCCATACATGTCCAATGGAGTTTTACAGAGCTAACCAAACTGTGAGCTCAGAACAGACTGTATAGAGACCCGAAGCTCAAACTCTAGCCACAATCTAGTCACCCAGAAAAATAATTCACTATAAAACAATGAACTCATCGTTTTTGAAATGCATCAGCCTTGGGCCAGAGAGATAGCTCAAGTATTCGCATACTTTAGCACGTATAATGTTTTGAGTTCTATTCCCAGCATTACATGGCTACCACCAACAATACCAGGTATGGCGTGAGCAGTCCCTGATCAACAGCGGGCCTGAACACTGAATTGTAAGGCCCAACTTGCCAGGCCAGACATTCCCAAGAATAGCCATTCCATCACGACTCCATCAGCATCGGCTGCAAGCCGATATGTAGAAATACATATGTGCTTCTTGAAAAGCAGCTTTTCCTTTCAACTGAATACACATATATGTCAACATGCAATGATTATCATTTTAAAATTACTTGGGGGGTTGGAGCTATAGTGCAGAGGGTAGGGTCTTGCACACGGCCAACCTGGGTTTGATTCTGAGCATCCCATATGGTCCCCAGAGCATCTCCAAGAGTAATTCCTGAGTGCAAAGCCAGGAGTAAACCCTGTGCATCGTCAGCTGTGACCGAAAAAGCAAAAATAAAATAAAATAAAATTACTTAGGAAATGTTAAAAATGTCCCTTATTTAAATTTTAATATAAATATCCACAGACAAAAACACATGATCAGAAACTACTATTATCAACATCATCATATCATCAAGGAATTCTCCGTTTTCACATGTATAATTTGTTTTGCTACTTTGTAGTTCTGAAATATCAAGTTATTTTTACTTATTTGCTTATCTAGAGCCCCGTCCCCCAAGAGTGTTCAGGAGGCCTGTGGGTGGGGGGGGGGTCTCAGGTCTATGGTTCACCATAAATAAATTCCTGTAGTGCCAGGGACTCTAGGGTCCATCCTGGTGATTTTCTGGGACTTCCAGCCCATGTTTTACATTTTTTTGTGTGCTAATCTCTATACTATCGTCCTGGTCTCATTTACAAATTTTACCAAAAGCAAATTTGGAATGACATTGCTGTAAAAGTGTTCAATCAGACCTTACAGCACACAGTAGCAAAGAAAACTGGCCAGCCGGCCCCACAACTCCTGGAGAATTCTCCGGGCCCCGTACTGAGCCGATATCACTGGGACATCCCAGATGGGATAGGTGCTGTCTCCCTGCCTTCTCCAAATGGAATCCCGACTACCATGAGCTTCTACAAGCATGGCTCCGGTATGCAGGTACCAGGACTATTTTCCAAACCGCATGGGAACACCAGGTTGAGCAGTTCCACCCCGGTTCCCAGGCAGTCTCTGATTTCAGAAGTCACGCTCACAACCTGCCCCCAGCACCATCTTACAGCACACAGCAGCGGAAAAAACTGGCATCCTGATATGGAAAGTGATCAGTGGAAAGTAAATGATCTAACATTTGTCCCTGAAAGACAGGCTTGAATGGTGGTGGGGAAATCCGAGCAAAATATAATGCCCAATTGAAATGCATCTGAACTGTCCATTTAACTTCGGTGTTATGCCACCTGGGGAGGGGAAGGGTGTTTGTCCCTCCGTCTGTCCCCACCTTCTGGCAGCGTCATGGTGGCCTCCATCTTTTAGAGCCTAATGAACAGCCAGGTATGAGACTACATTGACGAGGCATGTGGGGCCTCGTGAGATGTGGGGTGGAATCGGTTCTGCTTCCTGCCATGACAACGTCCCGAGTTGCCACCCTCAAACGCCTCCTCCAGGTCCTGAATGACCATGATCCTAGAGGCACACAAACCAGTCTCAGAACCCAGAGGCTTTTGGCAGTAGTTCCTCTAGGCTTATTACTAAAATATCAGAAATCCAAATTTGCATGGCCACTATTGCAGCCACACGACATCATATGCCCTTCATAATCAGCAATAGAAAACAGATTATCTATGATGTCATTTTGGCAGGTCTGAATGTTGGGGAAAATTCCAAATAATAATGTTGGGTCTTTTGTCGTAATATTGAATGTGATCAACGTAGAGAGAGAGAGAGAGTAAAGTGAAAATCTGCCACACAGGTTTGGGGGAGAGGGTTATACTGGGGTTCTTGGTGGTGGAAAATGTGCTCTGATGAAGGGACTGGTATTTGATCATTGTATGACCAACCAAGACTTAACTGAAAGGCTTTGTGACTGTTCTCACGGTGATCCAATAAATAAAAAATAAAAAATAAATTTAAAAAAGTGTTCGATCAATATTATAATTTTTGCCAGTTTAGACTCCTATTTCTTAGATCTGTTGCTAATCAACAAAAACCAGACTACAGGATCCATTTGGACATAGGATTCATCTCACCTCTCGCATTCCCTACTTACCGCTCATTCTGGAGCCAGCTTTGCAATTAATGCCAAATTGTCTCCTCAACTAAGTAGAAGGTACTGATGACTTGGTTTTAAATTAAAACTTTGCTCTTTAAGTATATCCAGACACTTGAATTGTTGCATTTCCGTGTTTCATTTCCACCCCTAAATTATAATAGCAACAAGTTGAACATACATAATGACACAAACACTTTGATCACAATCTGATCATACTGAGAAGAATGACAGCAAGACTCAAATCAGAAGCAGATGCCAAAACTAAGAAGCAAAATAGAGAAATTCAAATATCTTCAGCTAATCAAATATCAAAAAGACAATTGAGACTGTTCAATCTACTTGGGCACAACAGAGAGAATTGGGCTAACCTTTTAAATAATCTTAGTTTTCTTTCCTTTAATGATAGAAATGTTGATGATTTTTCAAATTATCACCATATTAATAGTGTCACTAAAGTTGTAACTGCTCTCTAGAAATAAAGTCTTAAGATATGAAAAATACCATCACATAATGCAGCAAAGCTATAGAGTAGTATTAAAATTTTTCTAGAACTTTATCTCATTCTTTGTTTTTAATTTGAATTTTTCTTTTTTCATTGAATCATTGGCAGAGTCTCCTGTCCCCGCACCTGGTTGTCCTCACCAGGGCCCCTTAAAGGGGGGCGGGTTGAGTTACCCTCCCCACTCCAAGCAGAGCCCCGGCATCTGAAGACCTCCGAAACCAGCCACAGCCATGCTCAAGGCTACTCTCCACATGCTTGGACAAGCCTCACGCATGAAGGAACTGGCAGAGGAACCCAGGTATGAAGGACCTGGGGCTGAGATCTCCAAGTTTGCTCAGATTGAGACTGGGCCTCCTCCACCCAGATCCCCCATCTTCCAGTAGCTAGGCGTTACACCCACCAACTGCCCCTGGTACCGTGTAATTCCATCAATGGCCAAGACCCAGAGACTATAAAAGCAATCATATGCGGCCGCATGACCTTTTATTGTCTAGTTCTCCCTCTTGGAGAACCTGGAAGGCTACCGAGAGTATCCTACCCGCATGGCAGAGTCTGGCAAACTTCCCCTGTCGTACTCAATATGCCAAATACCAGTAACAATGATGGGTCTCATTCCCCTGATCCTGAAAGAGCCTTCAATGTGGCACTTGCTAAAATCTCAGGGCTAGAATAAATGGATACATTACTGGTGCCTGCTTGAAGAAATTGATGAACAAGGGGATGAAGGTGAAATAGTGATACAGTGATTGAAGCACCATGAAATACATAGTTACAATGCAGTTCATTATTGTGATTCAGTCATACAATGTTCTAACTCCCATCCCTTAACCAGTATACATTTCCCAATACCAGTGTCCCCTGTTTCCCTCCTGCCCCCTTCCCCAGCCTGTCTCTGGCAAGAATTCTCTCTCTCTCTCTCTCTCTCTCTCTAACTCTTTCTCTCTCTCCCTCTCCTCCCCATCCCTTTCTCTCCGCTTTTAGGCATTATGGCTTATGTTTGTTCCTTTATCTACTTTTAACACACAGTTCTTATCCAGAGTGATCATTTCCAACTATCATTGTCATAGTGGTCCCTTCTCTATTTCAATTGCCATCTTCCCCCACCACTTGAGGAAGGCTTTTAGCTGTGAACCAATCCTCCTGGTCTTTGCATCACTGTCACTGTCACTGTCCTCCCGTTGTTCTATTTGCTGAAGTGAGCCCAGTAACGTCTCCATTATAACACTTGTTACTGTGTTTGGCATATCAAGTACATCATGGGTAGCTTTCCAGGCCTTGCCCTGCAGGTGAGATACTCTTGGTAGCTTGCCGGGCTCTCTGAGAGGGGTGGAGGAATAAAACCTGGGTCAGTCAGGTGGGCTGCGTGCAAGGCAAACACCTTACCTGCTGTGCTATCGCTCCAACCCGCATCCTTGGGTATTAGCATTATACTACATTGTTTTCATATCCCACAAATGAGTGCGCTCATTCTTTCAATACTTCTCCTTCTGACTCATTTCATTCAAGATGATATTCTCCATGTCTATCCACTTATAAGTGAATTTTATGACTTCATTTTTCCTGGTGGCTGCGTAGTATTTCATTGTGTAAATGAACCAATGCTTGTCCAGTTGTCTGTTCTCAGGCACTGCTCTCATTCGTTGTTGGTGGGAATGCTGATTGGTCTACCCATTTTGAAAAACAACAATAACAACACATGATTATCCTGTGAAAAACTAGAAATTGAGCTTGTATATTACCCAGCAATACCTTTTTTTTTAAATATACTCTGGGGGTCCAAAAAACAAAGTAAAAAAAATCTTACTTCTCTGTTCATTGCAGCACTATTCACGATAGCCAGAATCTTTCTTTTACTGTTCAACTTCTACAGTTCCATTTGTATTGGGTTCCAACTCATGTTTTCCAATAAGATAAGAACCTTCATACTTTCCAGATTCTAAACCCCAATGATATCTATATAAACATAATAAATGATCCCATTTTTCAACATTTTAGACTTGTTAGGATCCTCATCCTCTAATTCAATTGTCTCCGTGCCGAACATCTAACTTTAGACCTTATTTACAACCCAAATTAATGTATATTCCTCCCCTCCCACTTTTTCTATCATTTTGTTTTGTTCTTTTCCTTTAAAATTCTCTAAATACAAGCAATGCATTAAAATGCATGACCAGTAATATCTTAATTAGCTCTGAAGAACTCATATCCCCATTCATATTAAACCCAAATAGTATAGGATATCACAGCAGGTAGGGTGCTTGCTTTGCACACAGTCAACCTGGGTTCTATTCCCAGAATCCCATGTGGTTCCCTGAATACCACGAGTAATGAGTCCTGAGGGCATAACCTGGAATAACCCTGAGCATTGGTGGTGTGGCCCAAAAAACAAAAGGGAAGAGTTCAAGTTCCAAGCCGAACATTTGAGCAATACCCTTCAAGAGCTGTTTGACACACAGAAGCAAGTTTTTTTTTTTTTTTTGCTTTTTGGGTCACACCCAGCAATGCACAGGGGTTACTTCTGGCTCTGCGCTCAGAACTCACCCCTGGCGGTGCTCAGGGGACCATATGGGATGCTGGGAATCAAACCCGGGTTGGCCACGTGCAGGAAAAACACCCTTCCCGCTGTGCTGTTGCTCCAGCCCCCAGAAGCAAGTTTTGATGGCCAAAATTCCTAATGGTAGAAGACAGTTATCATTGTTTATCAGAAGAAATAAAACAGATGAAGCTACTAGTGAAGTTTGTAATAGCAGAATGCGACTAAAAATAAAAGGAAGCAAAAGCTATTAAGTTTTAATAGAATTGTCACTGTAGTCACTTAATCACACTTAACTTCCCGTTAGTCGTCGATTTGCTCGAGCGGGTGCCAGTAACGTCTCCATTTGTCCCTGTTGCATGCTAGTGTAGCCCAATGGCATCTGTTCGCTCCGGGAACATGAAGGGCCTCAAACCGATCATTCATGATCTTGACGAAGAAGTCTGACCATCTGGTAGGTGGGCGGCCACGCAGTCTTTTGACATCCCATGGAATCCAGTCGGTAACAGCTCTAGTCCAGCGGTCATCTTTAAATCTCATTACGTGACCAGCCCATCTGATTTTCGACACCTTGGCAATTGAGACAGCGTCCCTGATTCTTGATCGTTGAAGGATGTCAGAACTCTGGATTCTTTCTCTCATTTGAGTGAAACGTGATATTCCAAGCATAGCTCTTTCTATTCTTCTTTGGGAGACCTGAATAAAGCGTTCTCATCTTGTTTGCGTAGGGCCCAGGTCTCTGAGGCATATGTTAATGCAGGAAGAACAGTGGAATCAAAGAGATGTGCCCGGAGCCGGAGGTTCTTCGTCCTCTTAGCTATTTCTTCGACGTTCTTGAAGGCGTTCCAAGCCGCTCTCTTCCTCCTGTGCAGCTCGGGTGCCAGGTCATTTGTCATGTTGACTTCTCGACCTAGGTACACATAGCTGTTGCATTCGGAGATAGTCATTCCGTTGAGAGCGAATGGGGCGTCAGGAACGAGGCTGTTTCTCATAAACATTGTCTTCGTAAGATTCAGCTGTAGTCCTACCTTTCCACACTCACGGTCAAAGTCGGCCAGCATTTGTGCCGCTTGGCTGATGTTTGGTGTTATTAAAACAATGTCATCAGCAAAGCGGAGGTGGTGTAGTTGCCGACCATCTATCTTCACTCCCATTCCTTCCCATTCCAATCGTCGCATGATTTTCTCGAGGGTGGCACTGAAGAGTTTCGGTGAAATGCTATCACCCTGCCGCACCCCTCTCTTGACATCAACGATCACTTCTTTGTAGAATGGTGAGATCCTGGTAGTGAATCCGCAATTGTCCTCCAATTGTTTATTGATTTGCTGGACCAGGCACCAGTAACGTTTCCATTGTGAGACTTGTTGTTACTGTTTTTGGTGTATCAAATATGCCTCGGGGAGCTTGGCAGGGTCTACCATGTGGGCGTGATACTCTCAATAGCTTGCTGGGCTCTCTGAGAGGGATGGAGGAATCAAACCCAGGTTGGCCGCATGCAAGGCAAACATTCTAATCTGCTGTGGTATTGCTCCAGCCCATTAAGTTTTAATAAGTATATAAAATTAAGTCATGGAAGGAAGGACAGAAGAAAGGAAGGAAGGAAGGAAGGAAGGAAGGAAGGAAGGAAGGAAGGAAGATTTCTTATTTCTCTTAAGCACCAGTGTGAAATAATTTGGTAGAGATATTTGCACTCTGTGCTTGGAGAAGCAGAATCTCAGTCCAGCCTTTTTGGGAGAACAAGTTATGAGAAATAGATTTTCTCTCAAGTTCAACAATTTCTGTCCTTCAAATTGGGGCAAATATTTCTGAACACAGTCAAAAGAACCCTTAGCTTTACATCATGATGAAATCACAGTGTAACATTCCAGAAAGAAATAAAGACCATATTTACAGATGATTGAGCAAAACCTCATGTCAATTTCAAGAAAATGTGCCTAGTATGTTAGACACAACAGAAAAAGTAGAAGTTTCAAGACAATTTTAAGGAAACAACATTCCTCAGCTATTTATATTGCACGCACACTTCTCTAGGAAGAAAAATATGAGTATTTCATTAATGACTGATTTTTCAGAGCTTTTTCAAAGAAATAAATGTGGAAGGAAATTGTGTATTTTAAACTACATTAAATTATTGACAAAGTCATGAATGGAAGATAAATGATCCATATGTATATTTTTGCAGTATTATTTTGTCAAATATTTTTTCTAAATTAATAACACGACAAGAGAGATAATATAGCATGAATAGGGTGTTTGTCTTATGCAAAACTGATCCAAGTTTGATCTTCTGCACCACATACAGTCTTAGAGCACTCCTGGAGTGCTCCCTGAGCATAAAGCCAGAAGAAAGCCCTGAGCTCAGCCAGATGTATTCCCCTAAATATCAATAACTAACTAAGTGGGACTACACAAATAAAAAGCTGCCACGCATTAAAAGAAGCCAGCACCAAAGTGAAAACAAAGCCAAATAAATAAACTATTTAAAAAATATAATTCCAACAAAAGATTAATAATCAAAATAAATTTTGTAAAAACTCACACAAATCAATCAAAAAATAAAACTTGATTACATAATGGGCAAAGGTGCTGAACAGTCATTTTTCCAAAGACATATAGATGACTGGAAGGTTCATGAAAAAAAAAAAGTTCATTTTCTTTATTAGAAAACTGCATTGAGTAAAAGATAGTGCCTCACACTGTTATGACAATCTCACAAAGATTAAGAACAAAAAAACAACAAGTTGGGTCTGAAATAATAGTACAATGGGTAGGGTGCTTGCCTTGCACATGGCCAAACTCAGTTGGACCCTGGCACCCGATATGATCAGGTCCCCAAGACTAATCTCTATGTGCAGAGCCAGAAGTTAGCCCTGAACAGCAACAGCTATAGCCCTCAAACCAAAAAAATAAACAACAACAACAACAAAGCAGTGATGGCCAGTGTACGGAAATAAAAGAACCTGGGTATAATGCTGGTGAGACTGTAAATTGGTGGTCAGTACAGAATAGTATGGAAATGCCTTAAAGTGAAATTACCTTATAAATGATCCCGGACAGACAGACAGACAGACAGACAGACAGACACACACACACACACACACACACACACACACATACACGCACACATCAACTGAATACTGTATATAATCTGAATGAAAATTTAAAGTTTATCAGGGAATATGGGACATTGCTAATATCTTTTCTCTTTCTCTTTTGAGAGAGACATAGAGATCTCTTTTTGTATATCTGCCTCTCTACTGTAGAAAATACTATGTTGTTTTCCATTGACCATTCACTAGCAAAGAATGTGTAAGAATAAAATTCAGGAAGGAAAGCTTATTCAAAAAATAGAAACTTAAGAAAGAAGGACAATTGATTATGACTTGGTTCTTGTTTATATTGATACGTGATACATCTGCAGTGTTAATAGCAGGTCAGGGTCTTTGTCAGCTAATAGGCATTTGGATCAGGGCACTTGGATTTGCCCGGGGCTTTCTGGTTCTTTTCTGGACATTAACTGACAAGCAGAGTAGCACAGGGAATGTTCTTACCATGATAGAACGGTTCAGCCAGTATAAGCTTCTCTGCTAATAAGCACACAGCACATTAGTGAGATACTGTGTCCACAAATTTAATGAATCCAATCAAATTTTCTCACATTGTAAATCTATGTGAATTCCCAAGACCAACACAGGTCACATTTTGCTCCCTACAATGACTTCACACTTTGTATGGATCAAACTTTATTGAATATCTACTTAGTCCTGGGCATTAGGCTGAACCCCCAATAAAATGTCAGCATTGTTATTTTGATTTCCTTTTGGGGTGTGGAGATTAAGTTATTCTTCTCTGAAAAACCCTTACCATATTAATTTTTTAAAGCAATTTTCAGAAAAGTATATTTTTTAATTTTACCAGCTAAAGGTCATCACTGTCACAACTACCTTGTGTCAAAAAAATTAATATTTCACCACACAATTCTAAATCTGAGATTCCCAAACTGATTTGGTCTACAGTCCCTAGTCTAAAGAAAAATAAAAATTAGATGGAGAGCCCCTCTCCAGAAATCTAACTTTTTTAAGCAATCAAACAGAAAGTTTGATTGATTCAGAAAGCTCTGAATTATATCTGAGTTTCCAATCACCCCATGGATCATTCCAGCACAACCATGGTGCAGTGTTACCCACCTTGTGAATGATTGTGCAAATTAAAAGAAAAGATAGTATAAGCACAAATCCCAAAACATCTTCATCCAATTAATAATATACCAACAAAAGATTAGAAATGCTTTGTGAAGCTTAAAGAGAGGGATATCCTTTGACTATTAACCATTTAGCATTTTGTTAGGCATAACTATCATTTCTCTTCAAAGGGGCTTCAGGAAATGCAAATGTAGGGGGGCAGAGTGCTAGTAAAGGGTGTAGGGCATTTTGCCTTACATGCAGCTGACCCGGGTTTGATCCCCATCACCACATCTGGTCCTTGAAGCTCACCAGGAGTCATCTCTGAGCACAGGGTTTGGAGTAAGCCCCAAGAACCACTGTGTGGGGCCCAACCAAAAATTAAAAGGAAAAATAGAAATGCATGAGTTTTTATAAGATGCTTTATCAGGATTCCATGGCTGTGACACAGCAATGATGTGTTAATTTTCCCGTGCAAAGCTCTGAGTTGGATCCTCAGCACTTCATGCCTAGTGAGCACAGCCAGATCAGGCGCAAGGCCCTGAGCACTGCAACCAGTGGCAACAGAAGATGATATATTTGAACTATTCCAATAAAACAAATAGCCCATGTCAGAAACCCTGTGACTCTAGCCTAAGTATAAATCGAACTTAGTGCCATTAAAACTGAGTTTTGCAAAGGGTGCTCTCAGTTCTTTCCTAGACAGCAGTTGGTTGCTTGTCTTGGCTGCATTATTTCTGTCATCGGCCCCTTGCTTGCCCTTCATGTTACCATTTCCTTTGTGTTTTTTTTGAGCCAGAGACAGTGACTCTGGGGTAATTTTTCTACCTAAGAGCTTAAGCAGGAATGCCCTTCTGTCATTTCTATTGCTTTTACAGACAAGGATAATCTGCTTGTGTAATACCTGAAGATAACAAATGTTCTAAAATGAATCACTTAAGTGACATGCAAAAGATGGGAAGTCTGCACTCCAAATCCCCCATAATTATATATGCATCAGAGCTACATGAGTTGCTTTTTAAAAAATTAATTTTAAGGTGGCATTTCCTATAGTGTATTGTTTTCAGTAAAATAACGAAAAACTTACCCCTAATCCAGAAAAAGACACTATTTACTATAATTTCAGGGTTCACTAATTTCTACATACATGTGTGCTTAATCACTTGGTATCAGAAGCTAATGTTTGTCTTCTAGGAAATGTTCTAGCTAATGTTTGTCTTCTGGGGTTAGTAAAACTTACAGAAATCCTTTTTTTTTTTTAAAAATGGCCAATCTTTATGACCATTGCCTGCATTTTTGGCAGTTTCTGTGTTTCACTTCCTACATGCATTAATTTACAAAGAATCCTTATCTAATTGAAGTTAAATACCTTTGCCTTGAATTCATTAAAATTTTGTTTTTGTCTTTATTGGGGGGAAGGGGTTGCACCACACTTGGCAGTGCTCAGGGTTTACTCCTAGCTTTGTGCTCAAGGATTACACCTGATGAGGCACGGGAGACCATTTGGGATGACAATGATCAAACCCTGGCCAGAGGTGTACAAAGCAAGCACCCTGCCCACTGTCCTATCACTCAAGCCCCCTGCTATGAAGTCATTTAAGAGGCAAAATGGAAGCTCTGTGACATTTGTGTTTCTTTCAGACTAGCATGGCTTAAATAACCAAAATAAATTTCTCTGATATTCAATTGAATGGTTTCGGTGGTAATCTGAGCAGTGACTTAAGACTGAAACTCTTCATTATCGTAGTTCCATTATCTTAAACACTTGGTTTCCAAGGCCACAGACTAGAGAAAGATGGGAGAAAGGAAACAATTCCAGTTCTATTTTTGTTTGGGTTGAACACCTGGGCTTTTGGTTTGCGGAAGCTCTCCTTCCTTTGGTGGAAATGAATGGTGCTGCCTCAGCTAGATACTAAGAATCAGGTGGAGGGATGGGAGGAAATCTGGGATAAACTGGATAAGCTGGTGGTGGAGGGACCTGAGATGGTGGGATTGAATTTGGGAACATTGTATGCAAGAAACCCCATAAGAACTATGTAATGGAGGATTACTCCATGGCTTAGAGGCCAGCCAGGCATGCTAGGGGAAAAGGCAGCTCAGACCACCAAATAAAGGGTGTTTGGAAGATCCTCCCAGAATGGGAGATGCATGCTGAAAGTAGACTATAGACTGAACATGATTGCCACTCAATGTCTCTTTTGCAGACGACAACACCCAAAAGGAGAGAGAGAACAAAATGGAATGCCCTGCCACAGAGGCAGGGTGGGATGGGGATGGGAGAGATACTGGGATCCATGGTGGTGGGTAATGGGCACTGGTGGAGGGATGGGTATTTGATCATGTATAATCAAAACCCAAGCACAAACATTTGTAAGTCTACAACTGTACCTCATGGTGTTTCACTAATAAAAATGTAAACAAAAGAACTATGTAAATCACCACACCTAAAGAAAACTTTTTAAAGAAACAACTACACTAGTTACAAAGAGGATAAAGAGTTGGAGTTTCCATGGTTTAAGACCTCTGCCCAGCAATATAATTCTCCTATGCAAGGGAAATGTATGTCTCTGTAGACAGCTGTCCATTTCTGCCCAAGAAAGAGTAAGCTACTCTCCTAAGAGCACCAGGAGAGTGAAGTTGGAGTGTGAATCTTTTTTTTTCCTTTTGCATCCAAAGTTGAGTTCTTATTCAGCATGCCCAATGTTTGAAGACATTATGGCTTATGAGTGACACCTTCTTTAACTTCCCTGCAGGCTAGTCTTTATGGTCACGACTGTCCGTGTTATTGTAAAAATGACAATAAAATTTATTTTATGGCATTATGTACTAAATCTTCCTGTTTCCTGAAATTCTGCCACTAAAATGATCTCAAGGACTTCTAATATGGGATATACCAGTCACACTCTAAGACTTGAATAACTGTGGTAACTGTCCTCTCATTGTTCATCAATTTGCTGGAGCAGGTTCAGTAACATTTCCATTTTGAGACTTGTTATTGGTTTGGCATATTGAATACATCACGGGGAGCTTGCCAGACTTTGCAACGTGGGCAAGATACTCTCGGTAGCTTGCCAGGCTCTCCGAGAGGGGCGGAGGAATCGAACCTGGCTCAGTCAGGCTGGCTGTTGGCAAGGCAAAAGCCCTACCACTGTGCTATCACTCCAGCCCAAGACTTGAATAGACAGCATAAAAAGACCATTTTAAGTATTGAAAGGGAACAGATTTTACCACTATACCTAGAGCATTCCAGCCTAAGATGGAATTCCTTAAAGGTACATCTGGCCAAGTCAAATATTATCAAATTTTGTTTATTGTTTTTACTTTATCAGAATTATTTAATGGAATCATATATGGCCTGAAAAATTACTTTTTATAGTATAAAATTTCAAAGGTAAAACACCTTATAAAACTTTAATATTGGGTGTAACTGCGATAGCACAGCGAGTAGGGGTTCACCTTACAAGCGGCCAACATGGCCGACCCGAGTTCGATTCCTCCACCCCTCTCGGAGAGCCCGGCAAGCTACCGAGAGTATTCCATATGCCAAACACAGTAACAACAAAGTCTCCAGTGGAGACGTTACTGGGCCCGCTCGAACCTTTTACCAATAATGTTTTATTGTCTTGTCAACATAGACTAGAATAAAAAAAAAAACACTGCTTCCCTTTCACTGATCAATAGCAGTAGAACATTTTAGAAAAATCTAAGATGGCAATCTTACAAGGATAGAAACAACCCTAAACCTCTCCCTTATATTATTTTTTAAACATCCTGACAGAATTTACATTGCAATTTTATAATCAAATTGAGCCTCTTTATAACTATAAACAACAAAAAAATTGTTATGTAGCTCTGTAATTCAGCAAATTTGATCGTACATATATTCATTCAACAAAGCAGCAGAACTGGTATTGCTGATGGATAGTGTTCACTGATGAACATGTTCTGAAAATAAACTCTCCAGCAGTATAATCACAATTCCTAAATCAAATGCACAAATAATCTTTGCTTAGTTTTAATCCACACGCAAAGGTTTAAAAGAAGACTAAAAAATCCTGTCTTCCGGAAAGTTAAAAAATGAAAAGCAAAAAGGTAGATTTAAAAGTGCCATTGCAGTATTTACATGAACACAATCACAAATTTTATTTTACACTTATTGCACACTATGTATATTGTGATAGGATCCAGCAAACAGAAATTCTAAGTCTTTTGCTCTTTTATAAACAATTTACATTTTTTCCAGAAATATGTCCTCATTACATTTTGAATTACCTTACTGTAGTACTTTTTTCTAGACCTGTTACTATTAGGGCCATAATAGAATGAACAAATAAATATAATCTCCAAAGATTAACATCAGGAAAGAGGTGAAATAACAAACCTTAGTTTCTGCTCCTCCCTCCCTCCCCATAAGAAAATAATCACACAACTTTCCATAAATGAGCAACTAAAAACAACCAACTCTATCTCCACAGGAGCTCAGCAAGCCACATAACAAGCTCCTGCAAGACAGTGAAGACAATATTCTGATAAGAATCATACCGGAAAAAGAAGGAAAAACAGGTTCCTTTGGCCTGATCTTCCCATCTACCAGTCTATCACGGATTCACATCCACCAGCCCATCACAGATTTAAATAACCAGCCTGAGCCAGACCCTGCCCCTACCCTGCAGCTCCTCCAGATAAGTAAGCATGTTTTTCTTTTGTTTTGTTTTTTTCTTTTTGGGTCACACTTGGCGATGCACTGGGGTTACTCCTGGCTCTGCAACTCAGGAATCACTCTGGTGGTGCTCGGGGGACCATATGGAATGCTGGGAATCGAACCCGGGTCAGCAGCGTGCAAGGCAAACGCCCTACCCTCTGTGCTGTCACTCCAGCCCCAAGTAGACATGTTTGCTGTGAGTGAGTTTCTTCCCCACCTTTTGGGGTTCTGTATGAAGGACCCTCTTCAGTTTCACCCACCAGAGCTCGGCATTGCTAAGATGCCCAAAGGGAGCAGGAGGAGTTGGGAACTGCAGCATCACTCCAAGGGCAGGAGCAAACCAGGAACTGCATCGCTAAGGACCTCAAAGGGCTTTGCAAATTTTAGAGATCTCAATATTTTTTCCTTTTCCTCTGGGGACGATGTCCCAGACTGCAGAAGGTTGCTCCATTATGAACCCATCATATTTTATGACAAGCAGAAAAAAACGCCAGTCCAGACCATAGGGCTCTAGGCCTGGAGACCCCTGACTGGGGTTCCCATTTGTTTCCACATTAACAGCTGCCAGTTTCCCGAGTTCCTTCCTGTTCTTTTTTTTTTTAATTAAAAAATAATATTTGAATCTCCGTGAGATATAGTTACAAAGACTTCATGTTTGAGTTTCAGTTATACAATGCTCCAACACCCATCCCTCCACCGGTGTACATTTTCCACCACCAATGTCCCCAGTATCCCCCCCCCCCCAACAACCCAATCCCACCCCTCCTGCTGCCTCTATGGCAGACAATTTTCCTCTTACTTGCTCTCTACTTTGAGGGCATTATGGTTTGCAATATAGACACTGAGAGGCCATCGTGAAGTTATCCCAGATCAAGCAGTAATAGTGATGTAGACAAACTCTCTGACAAGGAATTTAGAAAGGAGCTATTAAGGATGCATAGGGAGCTAAAAGAAAGGATTGGATGCACTGCCAATAAAACACAAGAGGATTGGAGAGCAGAAATGAGGAAAATGTAAACAAAATTACAAATAGTTCTTGCCACTGCTGCCCCCGTCAGCAGACCTGGTACTCTGTAACTGTGGGTGCACAGAGCCGGGGAGTTGCCTGCAACTGCCCCGCAGCCCCCTGACAGTATCAGCCCCTGCAGACCCACAAGCGCACCCCAGGAGCCCAAACGCCTCAGGTACTAGAGCAGAACCACTCTGTGGCAGTGATGTCCTGCGAGCCGCTCACCTCAGCCACAACAAGTGTACTGACAGCCGCTGATGGGACGTCTGGATCCTCCCTGACTCGACACCACCCCTGCCGCATGTCTGCCTCGGGGCACTCAGCGTACCTCCAGCCCCAGTTTCACAAGTCTCCACAGTGTCTCATCTTGATAAGGCTAGTCCGACAGTAACAAAAATGTCTATCTCAATCAATCTTATTTCATTTTATTTTCTCCTTCCTTCCTTCCTTCCTTCCTTCCTTCCTTCCTTCCTCCCTCCCTCCCTCCCTTCCTTCCTCCCACCTTCTTCCTTCCTTCCTTCCTTCCTTCCTTCCTTCCTTCCTTCCTTCCTTCCTTCCTTCCTTCCTTATCTTTCTCTCTTTCTCTCTCTTTCTCTCTTTCTCTTTCTCTTTCTCTTTCTCTCTTTCTTTCTTTCTTTCTTTCTTTCTTTCTTTCTTTCTTTCTTTCTTTCTTTCTTTCTCCTTCCTTCCTTCCTTCCTTCCTTCCTTCCTTCCTTCCTTCCTTTCTTTTCTTTTTCTCTTTTCCCTTCTCTCTTTTGGCCACAGGGCTCTCATGTGTATCTCAGTTAAATTGCTTATACTGAGGATCCAACCCCTCAAGAAGATTTGTATGGCAATGAGCACCAGTAGTCAAACCCTGTAGCCACATACCTACAGGCACTGAACTCACTGCCATGCACATGCATATAAACTCCCAGAGCCTGAGTGTAAGTTGATAGTTCCACTCTCTGTAGTTCAAAGTTTCTTGGGTACCTGGAACTGACACGGATCAGTCACCGGATTGTCTTATTGTGTTGTCTATAGCTAGCTAACATGGCTGCCACACACCATTGGTGTCAATTTCTTTCACTGGAACACATGTCTTGCAATTGCACAGCCATAAATCAGAACTCTGTGCTGCTTGTGAATCTGCAGGTAGCTCCAGTATCTGTTACTAAATCTGGCTTCACACCCTGCATATATGCCAGGAGCAACCCACCACCCAGCAGATATTTGCAGCCAGTCTACTCACTAGAGCATGTGCATAACATTAGCTTCATTCACCACTGCCACTTGCCCCATCCTTGCCACTAGACGTTGAAATAGTGTCCAAGAACATAGTAGCTACTGCAGACCTCAACCAAGAATGAGGAAAGAATCAGTCATCATAATTTTCCCAACAACGATAGCCACATAGTGCCCTGGAACAAAGAGATTTAATATCAACATTTTTCACAGTTGAAGAAAAGGGACTAGGTCTAAAGTCACTTTATGGGGCTTGAATTAATCTGATAACAAAATCAGATGAGGATACTACCTAAAAAGAAGGACTAGTATCCACGACAATCACATATGTAAAAAATCATCAACAAAAATCTAAACAGATTGAATTCAACAAAACACTGAAAGTAACATTACAAGATCAATTTGTTTCTTGACTATAAGGATGATTCAACATATGCTGATCAATGAAAATGACATAACACATTAACAAAGGATGAAAAATCAACGTTCCTCTTCTCAATCAGTACAAGAAAAGTATGACAAACTAACGCACTTTTATGATAATTAATTATGCATAGAAGGAATATTTTTCAACATAATGAAGCCACATGATAGCTGAAACAGTTCAAGAACTATTGTTTTCAGTGGTGAAAAGCTGAATTTTCTTCTTGAACAGTTCCTCTAACATTAAGAATACCAAGGCTGCCCACTCTCATCATTTTCAATATAGTATTAAAGTCCTAGCCTGTCTAATTTAGCAAAAAATAAGAGGTATCCAAAATTGAAAAAGAAGTAAATTTTAATATTGTATTTAGAAAATCCTAGGCCTACTAAAACACAACTAAATTAATGAATTAATACTGAAAATTACAGGGAACAAAACCTATTGAGACCAATTTTATTTCAAACCTAATAAGAAATTGGAAATACATTAGGGAATTAATTCCTCAGGGGCTGGGAAGACAACTCAAAGGGGTAAAGTACATATATACATTACTCAAAATAGCTAAGATATGAAAACAACATGTTTTCGTCAAGAGGAAAAAAGAAAATGTGACATAGAACAGAATATTATTCAGTCTTAAAATTGATGAAATATAAAAATATAAAAAAATTAAAAATATTTGGTACATTTACACAATGGAGTACTATGTAGCTGTTAGAAAAGAAAATGTCATGAAATTTACATACAAGTGGTACTACATGGAAAGTATCATGTTAAGTGAAATGACTCAGAAAGAAAGGGATAGACATAGAAAGATTGCATTCATCTGGGGAACGTAAAGTAACAAAATAGGAGACTAACACTCAAGAATGGCCGAGATTAGTACCAGGAATTTTACTCCATGGCTTGGAGGCCAACCACACATGCTAGGGGAAAAGGAAGCTCAGATAGAGAAGGGAACACCAAATAAAGGTGTTGGGAGGATCCTCCCAGGATGGGAGAAGCATGCTGAAAGTAGACTATAGACCAATCATGATTGTCACCCATTGCCTCTTTTGCAAACCACAACACCCAATAAGAGAGAGAGAACAAAAGGAAATGCCCTGCCAGAGTCAGGGTGGGATGGGGGAATGGGGGTTGGGAGGAATACTAGGATCCGTGGTGGTGGGAAATGGGCACTGGTGGAGGGGTGGGTATTTGATCATTGTATAATTGAAACCCAAGCACAAACATTTGTAAGTCTACAACTGTACCTCATGATGTCTCACTAATAAAAATATAAAAAAATTAAAAATATATAATTGATACATAAACTTGGAAGATATTTCATATGGTAAATCAGGCAGAGAAACTCAAATATTACAATTTTTTCAGTGATTAGAATGGAAAAATTGTTTTAATTCATAGAAGAATAGGATAGTGGTTACTAGAGGTTGAGGGATGGAGGAAATGGGAATATAAATTCTGAAAACCTGGGGCTGGAGCGATAGTACAGCAGGTAGGATGCTTGCCTTGCACGCAGCCAATCTGGGTTTGATCCCCAGCAACCCATATGGTCCCCTGAGCACCACCAGGAGTAATTCCTGAGTGCAAAGCCAGGAGCAACCCCTGTGCATTGCTGGGTATTACCCAAAAAGCCAAAAAATAATGATAACAATAATAATAAAATAAATTGCAGAAACTGAACATAGAACACACTGATTCCAGCCAATCAGAATTTATTATAGACCTGAAACTTACTAGGAGAGTAGATCTCAAGGGATCTCACATAAAAGAAACCCATAGGACAAATCGGCTCTTTGAATCACTTATTCATGGGAGCCATTCATGATGTATACAAATATTAAAGCATCATGTTGGACTTGTAAATAAAATGTTGGTCAAAAATATATGGAAACCTGATAAATATATCGCTGGAGCGATAGCACAGCGGGTAGGGCGTTCGCCTTACAAGCGGCCAACATGGCCGACCCGAGTTCGATTCCTCCGCCCCTCTCGGAGAGCCCGGCAAGCTACCAAGAGTATTCGATATGCCAGACACAGTAACAACAAGGTCTCCAATGGAGACGTTACTGGGCCCGCTCGAGCAAATCGACGATCAATGGGAGGGCCTTTACCTTTTTACCTTTACCATAAGCCTCTACAAGCATAGCTTGGGCATGCAGGAACCAGGACTTTTACTCCAAACCGCACGGCCACTTACACTTACGCGGCCATGCGAAATCTCCTTATATACAATGTGATCAATGGAAAGTAAATCATCCAACATTTCTCCCTGAAAATCAGGCTTAACTCTTTTACAAACCACAACACCCAATAGGAGAGAGAGAACAAAAGGGAATGCCCTGCCACAGAGGGGTGGGAGGGATACTGGGATCCGTGGTGGTGGGAAATGGTCACTGGTGGAGGGATGGGTATTCAAAATAAATAAATTAATTAATTAATTAAAAAATATATGGGGGCTGTGGAGATAGCTCAGAGGTGAGTGGTTAATGCCTTGAATGTATAAAGACCCAGACTTGACCTCCATTAACGTATCGTTCTTTGAGCATCACCAGGTGACTCCCTGTACCTCTGAGTGCCTGTATCACCTCACTGCAGGCTGTAGCACTTTCAGTTACTTCAGTGAGAACTCTCACTCCTAATGACACTCCCACTCAGTAGAGGGGTATTGATGGAATTGGTCCTCAGTATGCTGAACCCTTCTTGAGAGACCCACAAAATAAACAAACATACCACAATATTTTTAAATATAATTTCAAAGACCTACAGAACCATCACATCCATAATATTCTTTTTCTCGATCTCCTGTCTGTCTCAATACTTAAATATCCACACTTCTTCCTTCAACAATTTGAAGTAGATATTTGCTATCATACCACCAACCACAGCATCCACTTCATTCATCATGTTGTTTTCAGAAATTAAAGAATTGCCAGAATTTTCCTCACCATGTAGTTCATTTACAATCAGACCCCAAATTATAAAATAAATTGGGAGGAGCTTAACCACTTTAGATGAAAGAAAACTAAGCTTTACGATGAAAGAAACTGAGGTATCTATTTTAATTAAAAGATGAAAGCTTTGGGAAAAAAATAACTGGTGAGAGGATTTTAGATCTGGGCTGGCAATGGATTATAATTAGGGCCTGAATGTACACATGCCACAGTAAGAATTGTTAGAACAAAGGCCATAACGGTGAGATCTGAAATGTGGCATAGAAAAGAATGGTGGCTGTGCCTGAAAGAGAGGAAGAGGTGAGAAAAGAATGAACACTTGTCATCCTCCTCACTCCCAGACTATCAGAAAGTGTGGTCCTCCATTCTCGGGACGTCACCCCAAGAGGTTATTAGCATAATGTTCTCATGCATTGAATAAATTTCCTCCCACTTCTCACATCTTCTTTGTTGGTGGAGCTTTTTGTTTGTTTGTTTGGGGGCCACACCCAGCTATGCTCAAGGCTAATTCCTGGCTCTGTGCTCAAGACAGTACTCAGAGAACCAGAAGCTGTGCTAGGGATTGAACAGGGCTCAGTGAGGTTCAAGGCAAGCCATTTATGCCACACTATATCTCTCTTACCCCAAACTGCCAAACTCATGTTATGGCCAGGTATTTTTAGGAAGCAGTTGGAGTGACTGACCACGTGTCTCTGTAAGATATTCGAGAATGGAAGGGGGCCAGGGTGGGGGGTAGTGCAAACCAACATGGGGCTAGTGGCAGTCCCTGCAGAATTTGCTTACTTGTCAATATTTTCAGTAGCACACTCTTGAATGTTGTGTATTAATTTTAATAAACGCATTTTTCTAAGAGTTTAAGTAGTTGTTAATAGCCTAATAACACTCACATATGCAATAGTGAGCTGAGTTGTGAGGCTGACAAGAGACCATGTGTGTGGAAATGTAATTAGAGTGGAAGCTTAGTGATAAATCAGTGTTTATCTGCCTTAATAAACTGCCAGGTACTACCCAATAAAGCAAAAGCAATTAAAGGAAGCAACAGGATCTTGAACTGAGGGACAGAAGTGATGGAAAGAACAGAAGCTCCCCACTTGTTCCGTCTTACACACACCGCTGGTATTTAATAGTTGCTGAACTCTGATCAGTGGGAATATCAGTCTCCACATTCATGCACCAGAATATGGCATTTTGATTTCTCATAGAAGACACTTCGTTTTTCACAATGACAAAGTACCTAAGACATCCAAATAGCTCTTTGAATTCCAAGACAGGAAACCCCTTGTCAGGTCTCTTATGCTCTGATTTTTTAAAGCAGGCAGAATACAGTGGGTGCCATGATCTAGAATCGTGCATGGCATAGAACAGGGGCTGTCCTGTCAAGTCATAAAGGGCATAGCATTTAAAGAATGACAAAGTTCAAATCTCAAAACCGTTCTGCAACTTAAGAGCTGGCTGACTTTGAGTAAGTTATTTACCATTCTTTTGGATTTATAAAGCGAAGATATTTGTGAATAATATCTAATTAATTAGGGTTGTTATGAAAAACTAAATAATATTTGGAACCTCTGACAGTACAGGTCCTGCCTCTTATGATACATTCAGTACATTTTATTATTCTTTTTTTAAATTTTTTTCTTTTTTTGCTTTTTGTGTTGCAACTGGCATTGCACATGGGTCACTCCTGGCTCTGCACTCAGGAATCACTCCTGGCGGTGCTCAGGGGACCATATGGGATGCTGGGAATTGAACCTGGGTTGGCCGCGTGCAAGGCAAACGCCCTATCCGCTGTGCTATTGCTCCAGCCCCCATTTTATTATTCTTAACAATATACAATTATATTATCAATTGTCATGTATATGTGTATTTGCTTCAGTCTTGTACCCTCAATATATTTGCTATGCGTGGTTCCCACAGCCAGATTAGTAGAATCACATAGCATCTGAACAGACAACATTATTGTAATTAAACTGTCTAGCTCTGTTATTGGCTAAGAGAAAATTCAATGGATCTGAATTAATATATTATAATCACTTATCAAATTAAAATACTAAGTTTGAAGAAGGAATTTGAGATACAAAGATGAATAGCACAGAGTCCCTATTCACTGGTAATTTACTATCTTTTAAGGAAACATAGAAGTAGAATGCTGTAGGAAACTTACCAGTAAAGACACTTCATGGCTCTTTATCAACCACCATAGAGGTTCACAGATTATTTCTAGCTGGGAAGTTGCAGAAGATTCTAGACAAGATGAAATTTTTGTCTATTGTTGCACTCCTCACAGGAAGGAGATTCTAAAAGATAAAATCGAAGCACAAATTAATAAATGCACAAGACTATCTCCAAATGCATAAAACTGAGCACAGACTAATAAATGCATAAAATAGTGTGTAAATGCATTCATGGAGGAGGCATATATTAAAACCCCTACCAGATACAATGTTGGAATGGCTGAATTTCTCTTTAAGTCTAACCACTCAAACACAAATCACCTGAGAAGATTGGAAGTGACAGGATTTTTCTTACATTGCTTGTGAGGATACAAAATGGTTTAGCTATCTGAAAAATTCATTTGTCGATGTCTGCTTAAAAAATTTAAGAAACGTTAAAAAATATTTTACAAGTTTCATGTGTTCAGCTTTATAATTTGAAATCTGCCTTCACTAAATTATGATCCCCACCAAAAGTCTAATTTCCATAACCGCCATAAAATCGGCCCTCCTTTACACAATTTGTTCATTACCAACCCATACTGCTCTGACTCCCTGTGTGCTCACAGTTGGATTCTTGCTTTGCTTTACATCACTGTATCACTGTCATCCTGTTGATCATCAAATTACTCAAGTTGGCGCCAGTAATGTCTCTATTCCTCCCAGCCCTGAGATTTTAGCAGCTTCCTCTTACTTGTCTTTTCCAATGATTTGGAGACACTTTCAGGGTCAGGGGAATGAGACCTGTTGTCATTACTGTATTTGACATATTGAATACGCCATGGGGAACTTGCCAGACTCTGCCAGTTGGGGGGTAGGATACGCTTGGTAGCTTGCTGGGCTCTCTGAGAGGCATATATTTATATATTTCTCTCTACGATTTGTTGCCTACTGTCTGAAACCCATCAGATATGGTGTAGTTATTGTGTAAAGTGGTAGGAAGTGTCTTATAATGTGTCCAGAAAGTGGCCTGGAGCATGGTGGTGGTTGGGTAGTGGAGGTCGGCTACCGGGGCTGGGTCCCTTGGGGTGGAGAGGGCTCTCACCCACCCCACAACCTGGTATTTATTTATTAACATATTTATTTTTATTTAATTTTAAGCTTGTCAATTCTTATGAAATAAAGTATTCACTCCTAATTCTAGGTATCTACCTTGAAATGAAAAGAAGCAAACAAAAACTCCCTGTGTGCTCACAGTTGGATTCTTGCTTTGCTTTACATCACTGTATCACTGTCATCCTGTTGATCATCAAATTACTCAAGTTGGCGCCAGTAATGTCTCTATTCCTCCCAGCCCTGAGATTTTAGCAGCTTCCTCTTACTTGTCTTTTCCAATGATTTGGAGACACTTTCAGGGTCAGGGGAATGAGACCTGTTGTCATTACTGTATTTGACATATTGAATACGCCATGGGGAACTTGCCAGACTCTGCCAGTTGGGGGGTAGGATACGCTTGGTAGCTTGCTGGGCTCTCTGAGAGGCATATATTTATATATTTCTCTCTACGATTTGTTGCCTACTGTCTGAAACCCATCAGATATGGTGTAGTTATTGTGTAAAGTGGTAGGAAGTGTCTTATAATGTGTCCAGAAAGTGGCCTGGAGCATGGTGGTGGTTGGGTAGTGGAGGTCGGCTACCGGGGCTGGGTCCCTTGGGGTGGAGAGGGCTCTCACCCACCCCACAACCTGGTATTTATTTATTAACATATTTATTTTTATTTAATTTTAAGCTTGTCAATTCTTATGAAATAAAGTATTCACTCCTAATTCTAGGTATCTACCTTGAAATGAAAAGAAGCAAACAAAAACCCTTTGTACAAATAGTTGTTTATAACAAATTTATTCATAATCTATACAGACTAGAATCAATCTAAATGATACTCAAAGGATGAATGGATGATGGTACATCCTTACCATGAAATGGTTCTCAGTAATTTAAAAGAATAAATAATGACATATCCAAGAACATAATCTTAAGTCTATGATGCTGAGTTTAAGAATTCAGGCCCAATGCACAGATTCAACGTACATAACATTCTGGAAAAATTAGAGCATAGAGATCAAATAGATAGTTTACAAGGGTTGAATGGAGCATTGAATTTTAAGAGACATAATAGAAACTGTAGAGTGATTAAAAAGCAGTCCTAAATCTTGATGATGGTGTCTTGGTGTGTTATTAAAAATCATAAAAACTTACTCTAAAACAAAGAATATTTTTATATTTAAATTATATCACATTTTAAATGACTAAATGAAACTATACGAATATAGTTTCAGAAATATAAAATATATAATAATAAATTCTGGTTTTGTAAACATGACTATAGTATAGGGAGTATCATATAACTATCACTTAGCTAACTACTTGGCTCACGGCAGAAATCCAATTAATATAGGTAATATACACGATTGGTGGGGGATTACAGTGCTCTGAGACTAGAAATAGATAGGAGTAATCCCCCTCAGATCATAGAATAATTGACAAAGACAGCATGCTTATATTTGTTCCTGTGATGTAATGGATATCTCTGTTTTTCATTATGTCCTGAGTACTGTCTGAAGAGAGAAAATGTACAAATATGGGATGCAAGGGGCAGTCACAGAAACGGACTAAAATGAGAATAATTTCCCTTCCAATTAATGCAAGGCATATCTACATAGCCATGCACAGCAGCCCTGGTGGCATATACTGGGAATGAATTTCTTAATTTTCATTCATTTTTAGACATTCGAGAGAGAATTCTTTTTATTATTATTATTATTAGTGAAACACCATGAGGTACAGTTGTAGATTTACAAATTTTTGTGCTTGGATCTCGGTCATACCACAATCAAATACCCATCCCTCCACCAGTGCTCATTTTCCACCACCAGGATAATATCCCTCCCTCCCATCCCCCCCATCCCCCCATCCCCCCCGCCACTGTGGCAGGGCATTCCCTTTTGTTCTCTCTCGGGAGAGAATTCTTGAGGGAAATAGAAATGATAGGAGCTCTAAAATGAGGAGTGATGATAAGCGCTCTTTAATTCCCCTTTTTTATATCGTCGGGACATCTTAGTCAAAGTCTTTTTTTTCCAAATATCTTCCCCTACCTGCTTATTCAAGTCTATTCAAGCCTCCTGTAACTTGTAGTTGAAGATAAGACCAGCAAAATTATAATCATGCAGTCAAATTTCATCGCCCAAAACCTGTCCTCACAAGAAGGCAATTGCACAACTCGGGCTACTAGAGATGCTCATGGGGAGAGATGCACTTGGAACTTCAGAAATAAGTGAACAAACTCGGCCTTTTGGCTAAGATAAAGTGTAGTATCTGTTCTTTGAGAGTAAGAGAAAAAATTTTATCCTATTTCTCATTTCTAGGGCAACCAAAGTTTTGAGTCTGACTCACCGGAAGTGCCTATTTGTTCCAGGATTCCTGTACCGGAAGTAAATAGGAGTCTTGGGGAAATGTATGTGGAAGATGGAAATCAGGTGGGAAAAAAGAAGACTAAGCAAGTATTTCAACTTTGGGCCTTTCAACACAGTGCTTCTCTGCTTGGAAAGGAAGCTGTGGTGTTCAACTCTCACGCTTTTATTTCTCTTCAGGAGGGGGCCAATTTAGGAGATTTTTCCTTATTTTTTTTTCCTTGGGGTAAATTCCATATAGGTAAAGGGCCAAATGGGACTAGAATGAGGGAACAGAGCCAGAAAAGGGAAATGAGGTGTCAAGGGAACAAAGCGCAAGAAGAGAAAAGTTTGGAGAAGTTCATCTCAGCTTTCCACTGAGAATCCACTCATTGGGGTTTCAGTGCAACAGAATCTTTTGAGATTCATCCGTCACTAGACAGTACTAAGCACACTGTCTTTAAAGGAAATCTTTGTTTGAATTCCCCCCTGACAGGAAAAAGCATCTGTGTGCACTCGACCCTATCTTTATCCTTTTCAAAGAAAAACTATAGAAAGGAGGGTTGGACTCCCAAGGGGCTTCCGCAGCTCTTCCCATTTAACTAGCTCGCTCTAAGCAGACAACTGCCAAGACTCCCTCCTTTCACCTGAGGCAGCCTGCACGCACCACACAAAGTCTGCTTAGATGCTTTCATTTCCTTTCCTTTGGGGTCCCTCAAAGTCTAGGCGTCCCAGAGAAGAATCCTTTAGAACTAGGTCAACCAAGCAATAAATGAAAAAGGACCAGGACATTCCAAAAGAGACAGAGAGAGTGGCTTTTAAGGCTTGTTTTCCTCAAGCCCACAGTGATGGAGATTGCCTGACCCAGATTGGAGGCCTCAGGAGGAGATGAGACTTGTGAGCCAAGATGAAAAACACCAAAAAATGGCGATACAGTGCACAGTAAGATTAGCTTTTGGGAGCGTCTAACATATATGAGATATGGAGATTTCATAAAGAAGACCTTGTTTCAAATCAAAATGCCATCTACCTCACTTGGAAAAAAAATTTAAAAAATTAAAAAAAATTTACTGAACTTGAAGAAATTTCAGGAAAGTAGATTAACTCTAAACATCAACAGCATCTATTTCTTGATTTTTTAAAATATATATTTGATGGTATAGTTGAATTTGCTAATACTAGTCTCCACTTTTTGTGTTGGTGTTCTGGATTATAATTTCACGTATCTTGTAACATCACATAATATTTTCCCAAGGGGTATTGCCAGGATTAGGATTTAAACAATCACTATCACTCCCATTCTAAAAGTGGTTCTGAGTAGAACCATACATGTTAGACAAGATCTCTGGTGACAAGCTACAGAAAATAATTCAGGACAATTTTAAAGGGAAAGTGTTTATTTATTTTATTTTACTTTATTTTTTCTTAATCACCGTGAGAATCAGTTACAGACTTACACATTTTCGTGATTATATTTCAATGAAACAATGTTCGAGTACCCATCCCTCCATCAGTGCCCATTCTCCACCATCAATGTTCCCAGTGTCCCTTCCGCCACCCCACCACTTCCCAGCCCCTGCTTCTGTGGCAGACACATTCCCCTTTACTCTCTCTTTACTTTTGGATGTCATGGTTTGCAATATATGCACTAAGCAGTCATCATGTTTAGAAAGGAAAAGTGTTTAGAAGAAATAGTACTATCACAGAATCGGCAGGAGGATGAAGTTAATAAATTAGACCAAAAGTCAGAGACAAGATGCAACATGTAAAAAATAGCTTCCCTGTAGTGGAAATTTCAGCTGAACTGTGGGCCTCTGTGATGGGCAGACATTGATGGGCCTGGACACACCCTCCTCACCGGATGTGGTGAAAGCTATGCACACATTGCCATCTTTGAATCAGCTGGTCCAGATTCAGATTCCAAAGCCAAAACATCTAATCGTCTCACCCTAGGTCATCTCCTGCTGATTTCTCATGCAAATCCTTCCCATAAGTCATTGTTACGATGTCAGCATATAGAGACTTATAAAAGGTCCTCTTAACAAAAAAACTAAACTCCAAAGAAAATATAATTTTTGCATAAAAAATAAATTAAGGGACTAGAGAAATAGCACAGAGGATAGGGCATTTGCCTTGCATGCAGCCGACCCGGGTTCGATTCCCAGCATCCCATATGGTCCCCTGAGCACAGCCAGGAGTAATTCCTGAGTGCAGAGCCAGGAGTAACCCCTGTGCATCGCCGGGTGTGACCCCAAAACCAAAATAAATTAATTAATTAATTAAATGTAATGTAATTTTTACATAGACAGACAACATAAAATTATAGTTCAAATATCACGAGATACATATGGAAAGAACAGGCATGTGTATCTCTACTCCATACAGGTCAGTAATGTGAAGGCTGGTCACTGATGTCTCTACTCCATCCCTGTCATACACTGGGGCTGAAGTTTTCTCATGTTGGACCACACCACAGATTTCCAGGGTTCTCAACAGAGCCATCAAAGAGATCCTTGATTACAGGGAAAGCCGGTGGTCCAGTGACAGGTGGCTTTCCTCGGCCAATTTAGCTCCCCCAAGATGAGAGGAGAAGTCAGACTTGTAAGATCTATTGCCGGCTGGCACCAGCTCACTCATCCCAAGATTTCTTGTTACTTTCTGGAAAGAAGGGGGAAGCTTCAGAAACTACAAAGCTTCACTGGGCTTTGATTTGGCTCACAGTGCATAACAGCTGTAAAAGTTGAATCTTTGGGGGTGGGGCTTGGGGGTGGAGCAGCGAACAAGATCAGTGTTACTTGTAATGTGGTTTTGTAAGAGTGTATTGTTTCTCAGCATAGGGGGGGAAATCCTATGCTGAGAATATGCACGGAGTGAAAAAGGAAAAAAAAATCATGTTTTATTTCAAATGAAAGAGATTGGGCCCACAATGCTAATTACATACATGTTTCTAGGTTATAATGAATTAACTACCTGTATTTGCAATGCTATACACTTTAACTTACACCTACAAAACTATTCACTGTTTTTAAATATTACTTTTCTTTTGGTTTTCTCTTTCATGATCTGAATAATAAAGGGAAGCCCTAAATTTTAAAAGGGTTGGAAAAAAATCTATTATTTTCTTAAAAGATGATGTTCATTATACCTGACTGATAGTGAAGGGATTTTCTCTATTCACTTAATCTAGTTCTTTTCATTTATTCCCTGTAGCAGAGAGGTGGTCTTCTCCCTACAAATAATTTGAACATGTCTCTCTTCTCTAGAGATTCGAAAAGGAAAAAGTTATTTTTCAAAAGCAGTGGATTAGGAGAGAAGTCTTAGCCAATAAATAGTTACTATCACTGCATTTTCCATGATTTTGTTATCTGTTAGCTACAGTGTTCAGATCGCTTCTGACAATAAATACCAAAAATAAGGGATTTCTGTATTATTTAGGATATAATTCTCAATCTTAGATGCATACTACAGTCACACCTGGAACACGTAAACAAAATTCGCATCTGGAACTTATTCCAGACCCACTAAATCTTGGGTTCCATACAATAAAGGGTAGTTGTTGGTATTTTGTTTCCAAACTCTCAGTCAAATAAAAGTTGTTTTTTTTTTTCCTTTTTCCCACAGAGCTGGCACGTCCTTGTGCTTGAGGATCACAATTTGGATACAAAGTTTCTGATGCAAAGATGCAAAGAATTGTAGCTAAATTATTTCTCTTTTCTTGACTCACTCCCAAGGAGAAATATATTCTCCCAACTTAGTTTGTGACCTTGGATAGCATATGCCAATCATAAGAAAAGTTACTTTACAGAGTCTCACACCTCTAGCAAACTTTCTTCCTAATTAGTCACTTTTGAGCCCGAAATGATCCCATCTATTTGTTGTATCCAGTATCTTAAACAGTGAGTTTCTGGTTTCCACCACACTTCTTGCTAGAAATTCTATCATCTATCAGAGAATTCTGGAATCCCAAGGCATATGCCTTTGCCAATTTCTGGAAACACATTTAAAAGTACTTTTGAGATTCAAAAGCTAAGTTCCCCACTGGTATTCACTTCATGGGCAGAGAGAAGAGTTCAAAGACCTGTCAAAGACCAGAACCAAAACAGTTAAAAGGTGACACTCCCCTCAGTTGGGGGTCCTTCCCCTGAGCCAGAGAATCTGCTCTTCTATTTGGCCTTCTGATTTAGTGCATCCCAGGTGAAACCTTGAGATTGACATTTATCCATAGGAAACTCAAATGATTTTGTAAGAGATGGTCTGAAGACCACCCAGAGAAACATCCCTGTGGGGTTTTCTATGGAAAGCTTTCAGAGAAACAGGAGTATTCAGGTGGGGAAAGCTAATCTGTTTTCAAATATTTTTAAGTGTTTCCTGTTTAAAATAAATTGTTGAAGAAAGTCATCTTTTGCAAGATCTAAAGACTCAGGATAGGAAAACATGGGTTAAAAATGAAGGAAAAACATGATTTGTTCTCAATTTAGAGAATTTCTTAGCAATCAAACTGGAATGCCTGAAAATGTATTTCTAGATTCATCTTAGTATGATGAATTGCCACTTAACAGGGAAACCCTCAAGGGGATTCAAGCTTGTGGGGAGTAGATGGCTAAGTTTTCCACGTTCCTGAAAACAAATTCACTTATAATAATGAAGCTAATTGTTCTAAATATTTTGATGGCAAGATTAAAACAAAACAGCTAGATATGTGTGCATGATGTTGAATTCTGTTTCCCAGACTATCTCATTGTGTGCCTGAGTATCTAATACACAGAATCCTGAAATTAGACTTTGACTTTAAGAAACTTTCTCTAGTGGCTGGAACAATAGCACATTGGTTAGGGTGTTTGCTTTGCATGTTGCCGAACCAGGTTCAATTCCCAGCATCCCATATGGTCCCCTGAGCATCGCCAGGAGTAATTCCTGAGTGCATGAGCCAGGAGTAACCCCCGTGTATTGTTGGGTGTGACCCAAAAAGAAAAAAAAGGGGGGGACTTTAACCTGTAGTAAGGGAATAACAAACGGCTAAAATCAGTAGAACGCTGAGAGCTGGTTGAGATTCCCGTGATGGGGGTAAGCAGTTTGGAGGGTGGCAGTACTTAAAAAATGGTGGAGGGAAGTGGATACTCTGGTGGAGAATATGGTGTTGGAACTTTGTATGCACAAAACCCTATTCATAAACAGCATTGTAAAATACAGGTGTTTAAAAAAATTAATCACAATTGAATTACTGAAAACAAAAATAAAAGCTTGAACCCAAATTATAATAGAACTATCAGGATAAAGTAATGATCGAACATTTATAACTTTATAGTCTACCATCTATATTAGTCCAATATAAGGATGGATATACAGATGAATACAAAGGTGAATAAATAGTTGGATAGGTGTAAAGAAAAGTTATGTTCATATTTGTTTGTAGACCTAGAATTGTAGATATGCATATATAGAATGCGATGAACATGGTTGTAATATTCACCAGTTTCTGCAGAGATAAATTGATTTTCTACTCCGTCTCCCATTGAACACAGCTTTCCTTGGAGGCTTGGAAAGGAAATGCATGGAGTGGCTTGTTGGACTCTGAAAAAGAGAATAGCAGCAAATGGATTGAAGGAGTAGGTTAGAATTCAAAGTATCATCAAATAGCGAGTCTGCCAATTTTATACCCTCTGGAGTTCTGTGGCCTAAATTCAAGATGACTCTGTCAATGATCACAACAGTACAGACTGGTGGCTATATATACATAGTCCAATTTTAACATATTTTTTTCACACAAATTTTATTCTATTATTCATTTAGAAACTATTTGTTGGGTGTTTATTTAGTTTTGATCTTGACAGTGTGACAATGACAAATTAGGTGACATCCCAGTTGTAATTGTGCTAATAGTTAACAACAGTATAGCCGATGTTGACCAATAGTACAGCCATTATGTGCTGTGGCTTTGAATATGTGAACATTTCCATTATTTATAATTCAAGCAACTTTGTTTCTGATGATCTCTAGGATTTACTGGGTGTGGCCCCCCAAAACAGAAAAAAATAACAAAAATAAACAATGAAAAGGAAAATGTAAAGAAAAGCTAAACTCATAAATAAGAATGAAAAATGATCATTGATTTATCATCTTCATTAGTAGCATTGTAGCACTGTCCTCCCGTTTTTCATTGATTTGCTCGAGCGGGCACCAGTAATGTCTCCATTGTGAGACTTGTTGTTACTTTTTTTGGAATACTGAACATGCCACAGGGAGCTTGCCAGGTGCAGTGGTGCGGGTGGAATACTCTCAGTAGCTTGCCGGGCTCTCCGAGAGGGATGGAGGAATCGAACCTGGGTCGGCCATGTGCAAGGCAAACGCCCTACCCATTGTGCTATCGCTCCAGCTTCATTTAGCAGGGAAGCAAAATGGGTAGGTCACAGTTTTCATCAAATCCATCTTATTGGGCTAGGTATAATGCTCAAGTATAGCATATACTTTACATATGTGAGGGACCAATTCCTGGCACCATGTGGTCCCTGGGTGACAAAATAAGTAATCATGTGATTAAAGTATGACTATACCTACTCATTGGCTGTAATACTGAAAAATTCTTGCCTTGACATATTTTGCAAATTTTCCTAAGTAGGGGGAAATATGTTAGCATTAAAGGAATAAAAGCCACAGGTTAAATTTGGTCTTTTTTCACTATGATTATGTTTTCCCTACAGAAAAAAATGTTTCTTAAGGCAACTTTTAGACTTCATGATGTGAATTGACTTGATAAGCACAGTTTAGCAATTTCCCAGTGACTTAAGAATGTCCCAGGGGCCAGAGTGGTAGTACAGTAGTTATGGCACTTGCCTTGCATGAGGGCAAACCAGATTCAATCCCCTGGCATCCATAGAGTCCCCTAGAACCAGCAGGAGAAATTCCTGAGTGCAGAGCCAGGAGTAACTCCTGAGCACTGCTGGGTGTGGCCCCTCAAAACAAAAATAATAACAAAAAAAAATAATGTCAGTGAAAAGAAAAGCTAAAATCATAAATAAGAATTTAAAATGAAGGCTTTTGAAAATTCATTTATATATCATTTTCGTATAGTAGGGAAGCAAAATATTCTAACTTGAAGGTGACTTTTTACTAAATTGGTTCTTTTTCTTCAAAAATATATATATATGTATACATGTGTGTGTGTACCTATCTCTATATAGATATGGATATTGATATAGTACCAAGCATCCAAAGCTGGTTGTTTTAAGAAAGAGCAAACATATAAGAAGCTCTGAAAACTGTGTAGAAGTCAAACATTTGTGAGAGACACAAATTTGCAGGGTTAATCAAGACAAACACACCACCTCCTGTACTATCTCACCATACCCTAAATCACTATTTGTAAGAGTACCTTTCTTTCAGTATCAGGGAGAGGAAGGTATGTAAGTCCTCTTCCTCCTATCATATTCCCTCTTTTGACCTTCTGCCTTAGTCCCAATGGCCAATGCCAACTTCTCAAAATATTCTTACCTGGTGTTGAATATTTCATGCAATAACTTTTTTTGTTATTCAGTATATTTTACAGAGTACTGGAATAGAATCTAATGTAGTTTTATCACTATCATATGGAGCATGCATGTGTATGTTTATATGAGTCCAAGAACGTGAAAAACCTTCATTTGGCAAGAACACTTTCAATTAATTAATGCTAGTGGAATCTACAAAAATTTCACTGAATTCCAAAACTCTTGTAACCTCTCAGTTTGTTTTGAAGCATTTTTCCTCAACATTGGTTGGTTAAATAGCTATCATTTTTTTTTAAACATTTGCATTCCTCCCACCCCCCACTCCCAAGGGAGTATAGCTCTATTGTAATTATACCACATTCGTCTAAGATTCCATAATGAGCTATTATTTTGCTAATGGAATCTTCAAGTAGTCTGTAGTAATTTATCAAAGAGTCCTAAGTCCCATTTTCTCAGTGTGAATCTTTTTGTTCACAGGTAAATTGATGTGTGGGGGGTTATCAAGACTATTTTGTAATTCAAATTATCCATGCTACCTCCCTTAACCCTCACCAACCCCCAAATATATATATATATAGACGCACACATACACACACACATATATACATATGTACATATATATTACATATATATTTATATATATATACACACACACAAATGCATATAGGCAACCCTAGAAGAATTTTTGGAAATGTGCATAGTTAAATTGTGCAGACTTTTGTGTAAGTAGTAATTTCCGCATTTTTAGTTGTTTTATATTTTTTCACCTTTATGCCTGATTTTGAAAATGCCTGTAAATTGAAAGACATGATGAGCAAAAAGCATAATATGTAATTCAAATTCTTTTGCCTTGCAGTCTGTTCTTTTGTCAGATTAAAGCACTTCTGGCAGGAAAGCATGATTTTAAATTAGAGATTCAACAACAGGAAATCAGCTCACTGCAAGTTCTTCCATTTTGCTTCTGCTTAAAGGATAATTATTTAAACTGATGTTGTTCTGATTAAAATGGACACCCCTTTTTGAGGCAGAACTCTTCAAGGTATAAAGGGTAGTAAATACATAGATGAATATGTAAAGAATCTTTGAGAAGAAAAAGACAAAAGATTCAGGTTAGAAGGATTTTGAGCTCTTCCTGTTTGTCCCCAATGCTGTGCCCAGTTTTCTTCCTCCCCAAGGTCAGTTGGTATTCGAACCCGGGACTTGGCTTTCCCCAGGTACACACCCCAGGCGTCCTCTAGGACCCTGGGATGCTCACCATCCCTGAGCCTCTTCCTGTTCGTCCCCAACACTGTGCCCAGTATTCTTCCTCCTCGAGGTTGTAACCCCCACACAGACCAGGTACCCGTAGGGGGCATGGCCTTGGTAGAAGTGGGTGTGGTCTCTGTAGAAGTGGATGTGGCCTAATTTTGGGCAAGTGGATGCTCACGCAGCCACAGGTAATTTACTCATAACAAGCAATCTCGTATAACATGAAGAAACAATGCAAATCCCCACAAAGAGGTTAAGACGATGAAAAGAGTCCAGAAGCCCTATTAGGTGCTACTCACCTAAGGGATTATTCTGAAAAAAAATCCAGATATGAAGTAAGGAAGATGTTCAATGAACTCAATGAAACAGACAGATATCCAGTAAATTAAAGGAGGACATGAGATAAACAATCGAGTAAGTCCAGGAAGAAATGAGAGCTGAAATTGGAAAGCTATGCACAAAAATGTCATGAATAAAAGATTCGGTAGATGAAATAAAAAACTCAGTGTGTGCCCTCAACAGTAGAACTGCCACAGCTGAGGACAGAATCAGTGAGCTGGAAGATCAGCTGAACGAAGCCTACAGACAACAACAAACAATGACAAGAGACCTCAAAATTGCTCTAGAGCAAATCAGAGTCCTAGGAGATAATTCCAAGAGAAACAACATCGGAATCATTGGAGTACCAGAAGGTCAGGGAAACAATCCCAATGAAAAAGCCACGGTCAAAAAAATCATTGCTCAAAAGTTTCCAGAGCTGGACAATGCAGCCATTCAGATTCAAGGAGCCCGAAGGGTGCCAGCTAAAAGAGACCCTAACAAAAACACTCCAAGACATATCATAGTTAGAATTATGGATGCCATGGATAGAGACACGATACTGCAAGCAGCAATGTCAAAGAAGAAAATCACATACAAAGGAGCACCCTTTAGATTCACAGCAGACCTATCAGAGGAAACCCTCCAAGCCCAAAAGCAATGGTGGGATATAGTGAAAAAAACTCACTGAAATGAATGCTTCACCAAGAATACTCTGGCTAATCTCTCACTCAAACTTGAAGGAACAGTACACTATTTTCTGGATAAACAGCAGCTCAGGAATTTCATAGACTCAAAACCAAACCTAAAACAAGCACTAAAGGGGCTACTATAAAACAAGATAAACTCTACAAGCACAACAGACCCATACAGAAAGATGACACAAAACCCATAACAATAATCTCTCTCAATGTCACCATCACTGTCGCTATTCTCCTGTTGTTCATCGATTTGCTCAAGTAGGCCCAGGAACGTCTCTATTGTGACACTTGTTACTGTGTTTGAAATATCGAATATGTCATGGGAAGCTTGCCAGGCTTTACAGTGCAGGCAAGATACCCTTGCCGAGCTCTTCAAGAGGAGCGGAGGAATTGAACTCAAGTCGGCCGTGTTGGCCGCATGCAAGGCAAATGCTCTACCCACTGTATTATTGCTTCAGCCAGTCTAAATGCACCAATTAAGAGATACAGAGTGGCAAAATGGATTCAGAGACAGAACCAAACATTCCACTGACTACAAGAAACTCATCTGAATAGTCAGAGCAAACACAGACTCAAAGTTAAAGGATGGAAAACAATCCTGGAAGCAAACAGCTCCCTCGAAAAAGCTGAGGTAGCCATCCTAGTATCCAACAACATAAATTTCAGGTTGGAAAAGATTAGAAGGGACAGTGAAGGCCATTTTCTACTTATCAAGTGATACGCACAACAGGAAGAAATCACACTCTTAAGTGTATATGCACCTAATGAGGGAACAGCTAAATATTTAAAACAACTTCTAACAGATTTTAAGAAGGACATTGCTAGCAACACAATAGTAGCCGGAGACTTCAATATTACCTTATCACCTATGGATAGAGCAACAAGCACAAAACTCAGCAAGGAAACTTTGGCTTTGAAGGAAGAAATATAAGAGAGAGGACTTATAGACCTATACAGGGCTTTACACCCCCAAAATAAAGAATACACATTCTTCTCTAAAGCACACGGAACATTTTCCAAAATAGACCGTGTGCAAGGCCACACAATATACCTCAATATAATCAGGAAGATAGAAATAGTATCAACAATATTTTCAGACCATGATGCATTAAGAATAGAAGTGAATCACACACAGACACGGAGAACCAGATCAAACACCTGGATTTGGTTAAACAACTCAATGTTGAACAATGAGTAGGTCAGGAAGGAAGTCAAGAATGAAATAAAAAAATACCTGGAAACAAGTGAGAATGAAGACACGAGCTACCAGAGCCTCTGAGATAAAGCTAAAGCCATATTAAGGGGAAAAGTTATAGCTCTGCAAGCATTTCTCAGGAAGGAAGAAAGGGCCCACATAAACAACTTGACTTCACAGCTCAAGATCTTAGAAAAGGACCAAAAAAAGGAGCCCAAACCAAGCAGAAGGAAAACTATCATAAAACTTAGAGCAGAAATCAACGACATGAAAACCAAAAAACAATCTGAAAGATCACTGAAACCAAGAGCTGGTTCTTCGAAGATAGATAAACCACTATGAAGACTCACAAAGAAAGAGAAAGAGAGAGCCCTAAGAAACTGAATCAGAAATGAGAAGGGGGATATCACAATAGGAACCAAAGAAATTCAAAAGATTATCAGAGACTACTTTGAAAGTCTGTATGCCACGAAACAAGAGCACAGTAGCACTGTCCTCCCGTTGTTCATCGATTTGCTCGAGCAGGCCCAGTAACATCTCCATTGTGAGACTTGTTGTTACTGTGTTTATCATATTGAATACGTCATGGGTAGCTTTCCAGGCTTTGCAAAAGAACACATTTTCCTGTAGTTGGCAGGATTTGAACCTGCACGGGGAGACCCCAACGGATTTCTAGTCCATTGCCTTAACCACTGGCCACGACTACAACTTCTCAGTGGCAGAGCATATGACTGTATGAAACCAGAGAACCTAGAAGAAATGGTTAAATTCCTGGACTCCTATAATCTCCCAAGGCTGAATCAAGAAGATCTAGAGTAACTGAATAGTCTTATTAACATCAAGGTAATTGAAACTGTAATCAAAAATCTTCCCAAAAACAAAAGCCCAGGTCCAGATGGATTCACTAGAGAATTTTTCCAAACATTTAAAGAGGACCTACTGCAAACTTTTCCAGGAAATTGAAAAAACAGAAACTCTCCCAAACAGTTTCTATGAAACCCAAATCTTTCTAATACCAAAAGGAAAAAATGACTCCACAAGAAAAGAAAACTACAGGCCAATATCCCTGATGAACATAGATGCAAAGATTCTCAACAAAATACTAGCAAATAGAATTCAACAACTCACCAAAAAGATCATACACCATGATCAAGTGGGATTCATCCTGGGGATCCAAGGATGATTTAACATTCGGAAATCAATCAGTGTAAACCATCATCACTTGATCAATTGAATTCCTGTTAATCATCGATTTGCTCTAGCAGGTGCCAGTAACATCTCCATTTGTCCCTGTCATATGCTAGTGTAGTCCAATGGCATCTGTTCACTCTAGAAACACAAAGAGCCTCAAACTGATCGTTCATGATCTTGATGAAGAAGTCTGACCTCTGGTAGGTGGGTGGCCACGCGGTCTTTTGACATCCCGTGGAATCCAGTCGGTAATGACTCTAGTCCAGCGGTCATCTCTAAATCTCATTACATGACCAGCCCATCTGATTTTTGACGCTTTGGCAAACAACACAGCGTCCCTGATTCTTGATCATAGACAAAGGTCGGAACTCCGGATTCTTTCTCTCATTTGAGTGAAATGTGATACTCCAAGCATAGCTCTTTCAATTCCTCTTTGGGAGACCCGAATAGTGTTCTCATCCTGTTTGTGTAGGGCCCAGGTCTTTGAAGCATATGTTAATGCAGGAAGAACAGTGGAATCAAAGAGATGTACCTGGAGCCGGAGGTTCTTCGTCCTCTTAGCTATTTCTTTGACTCTCTTGATGGCATTCGAAGCCCCTCTCTTCCTCCTGCGCAGCTCGGGTGCCAGGTCATTTGTCATGTTGACTTCTCGACCTAGGTACACATAGCTATTGCATTTGGAGATGGTTGTTCCATTGAGAGTGAATGGAGCATCAGGAACGAGGCTATTTCTCATAAACAGTGTCTTCATAAGATTCAGCTGTAGTCCGCCACTACCTCCACTACCCAGCTGCTGCCATACTCCAGGATGCGTTCCAGACCCACGCGGACACATTATAGGACACCAAATACCTATCTTCCAGAATTGCCCTACCATATTTGATAGGGTTAAAATATTATTTGAACCATGGTAATACCTACAAGGGTGATTAGCAGCTGCCCCAAAAGCCTCTATCCCTCTCGGAAAGCCTGGAAAGGTACCGAGAGTATTCTGCCCGCATGGCAGAGCCTCACAAGCTATCCGTTGTGTATTCAATACGCCAAAACCAGTAATTACAATGGGTCTCATTCCCCTGACCCTGAAGGCATCACCAATATGGCAGCATTGAGAAGGATGAGAAACCATCATATCAACAATGAAAAGATAAAAAACATATGATCATATCAATCGATGCAGAGAAAGCATTTGACAAGATCCAGCACCATTTATGATTAAAACCCTCGCCAAAATGGGTATAGAAAGAACTCTCCTCAATATAGTTAAAGCCATCTACCACAAGCCTACAGCAAGCATCATCCACAATGGGGAAAAACTGAGAGTTTTTCCTCTAATATCAGGGATGAGACAAGGATAGTCACTCTCTCCACTGCTGTTCAATAAAGTATTGGAACTACTTGCAATAGCAGTTATGCAAGAAAAAGATATTAAGGGCATTCAGGTAAGAAAGGAAGAAATCAAGCACTCATTATTCGCAGATGATATGATACTATACTTATAGAACCCTAAAACCTCTACCAAGAAACTCTTAGAAACAATAGATTTGTATAGTAAAGTTGCAGGCTATAAAATCAATACACAAAAGTCCATGGCTTTCCTATATGCAAAAAATGAGAGAGAATAAAGTCACATGTAAAAAAAACAGTCCCGTTCACAATTTTGCCCCAGAAAATTAAGTACCTAGGAATCAGCTAAACTAAGGATGTAAAAGACCTGTACAAAGAAAACTACAAAAAGCTACTTCAGGAAATAAAAGAGGACACGAGGAAATGGAAAGATATCCCCTGTTGATGGATCAAGAGAATTAACATTGTCAAAATGGCAATACTCCCCAAAGCATTGTACAAATTCAAGGTGATCCCTATAATGATACCCATGACATTCTTCAAAGAAATGGAGCAAACACTCCTGAAATTCATGTTGAACAATAAACACCCACAAATAGCTACAGCAATTTTTGGGAAAAAGTAAATGGGAGGATCAACCTCCCTAACTTCAACTCTACTACACACTCTACTACAAAGCAGTAATAATTAAAACATCATGGTACTGGAACAAAGGGAGAGCAGCAGACCAATGGAACAGTGTTGAATATACTGACATCTCTCCCCAAACATATGATCATCTAATCTTTGATAGGGAGCAAGAATTGTGAAGTAGAGCAAGGAAAGCCTCTTTAACAAATTGTGCTGGCAAAACTGGACAGCTACATGCAAAAAATGGGCTCAGATCTCTACCTAACACCATGTACACCATGTACACCATGTACAAAAGTAAGATCAAAATGGATTAAAGACCTCAACATCAGACCGGAATCCATAAGGTACATTGAAGACAAGGTTGGCAAAACCCTCCACGACATTGAAGCGAACAGTATTTTCAAAGATGACATGCCTGGTGGTATGGTGTCGCCGATAGGTCAATTTGTACCTGTTAGGCTAGTGCAACAGCAGCCTGATGGCACCTTCAGACTTCCAGTTACCCCCAAATTGCTTCTGTGCCTTTGGCCAGACCCCAAAAACTTTGGGTGAAGTTTGCCAAGAAAGTAAATGGCCAAAAGTTAGGTATGTGGGAGACACACCCACAAACCACCTCAGATCAGCTAAATAAATGGAGCCATGGCTTCTCTGGTTCCTGATCAAACTTCTTAACGGCCATGATCCCAGAGACTCAGAAACAAATCTCAAAACCCAGTGGCTTTTGGCAGAAATGCATCCAGTCCCTGCAGTAAGTAACTGGCACTGGGCCACCCCCGGTGGGAATAGGTTTTGTGTCTTGGCCTATACCCCCTGGTGGCCCAGTGGCCACCATCCTCCAGAGGCCATTGACAGTCAGGTTTGGGCCCACAGTGATGAGACACGAGACATGGGGCCTCATGGGATGGGGATGGAGCTGGCCCTTTCCTCCCCATCCCAACAAGACCCTGAGTCGCCACCAACAAACAGCTTCTCTGGCTCCTGATTAAGGTACTTAATGGCCATGATCCCAGAGACTCAGAAACAAATCTCAAAACCCAGCGGCTTTTGGCAGAAATGCATCTGGACCCTGCAGTAAGTTACTGTTGCCAGGCCATTCCAGTGGGGAAAGGGTTTTGTCCCTCCGCCGGCTTCCCCTAGGTGGCTCGGTGGCTGCCATCCTCCAGAGGCCATTGGACAGTCAGGTTTGGGTCCTCAGTGATGAAACATGGAGGGCCTCACTGGTTGGGGGTTGAGCTGGCCAAAGAAAGCTTCTCCGTCCCAACGAGACCCTGATTCGCCTCCCACGAATGGCCTCTCTGGCTTCTGATCAAGCTGCTTAAGGGCCATGATCCAAGAGGCTCAGGATCAAATCTCAGAACCCAGCAGGTTTTGGCAGAAATTCCCTCAGATTTGCTCGAGCGGGCCCAGTAACGTCTCCATTGGAGACTTTGTTGTTACTGTGTTTGGCATATCAAATACGTCACGGGGAGCTTGCCAGGCTCTGCCGTGTGGACGAGATACTCTCAGTAGCTTGCCGGGCTCTCCAAGAGGGGCGGAGGAATCAAACTCGGGTCGGCCATGTTGACTGCGTGCAAGGCAAACGCCCTACCGCTGTGCTATCCCTCAGATTTAATTGTTAAAAAATTTGAATTTCAAAAGCATGCAGCCACTACTGCAGCCACATGACATCATGTTATTCATAACCAGCAATAGAAAAAAAATTGTCTACTGCTGCCTTTTCAGCAGATCTGAGTGTTGGGGTAAAATCCCAAATAATAATGGTGGGTCTGGTATCAAAATATTGAATGTGATCAAAGTAGAGAGAGAGTAATGTGGAAATCATCTGCCTCACAGGTAGGGGGAGGGTATGGGATGGGGGTATACTGGGGTTGTTGGGGGTGGAGAATGGGCACTGGTGAAGGTATGGGTGTTTCGTTGTATGACCAAGACTTAAACCTAAAAGCTTTGTAACTGCTCTCACAGTGATTCAATAAATAAAATTATAAAAAATGAAAAAAAAAGTACGGTGGAGTTCACACCCAATTCAATCAGCTAATCAGTGGCTGAATAAATAGCAGTACTCCTACATAAAATAAAAAAAGATGACATGCCGCTGGCCAAGCAAGTGAAAACAGAGATAGACAAATGGGACTATCTTAAACTAAGAAGCTTCTGCACATCAAAAGAAACAGTGACCAAAATACAAAGACAGTCACAGAATGGGAAAGGATATTAGCCCAATACACATCTGATAATGGGTTGATATCAAGGATATACAAAGTACTGGTTGAACTCCACAAGAAGAAAACATCCAACCTCATCAAAAAATGGGGCAACGAAATGAACAGAAACTTTCTCAAAGAAGAAACCAGAATGGCAAAAAGGCACATGAGAAAATTCTCTATATCACTAATCATCAGGGAGATAAAGATCAAAACAAAAATGAGATATCATCTCACATCACAGATATTGGCCCACATCCAAAACAACAAAAGTAACCGGTGTTGGCACAGATTTGATAAGAAAGGGACCCTCCTTCACTGCTGGTGGGAATGCTGACTGGTTCAGCCCTTTTTCAAAACAGAGATGATTCTCAAAAAATTAGAAATTGAGCTCCCATTTGACCCAGCAATACCACTCCTGGGAATATATCCCGGAGAGGCAAAAAAGTACAGTGGAAATGACATCTGGACTTATATGTTCATTGCAGCACTGTTTACAATAGCCAAAATCTGGAAAAAGCCAGAGTGTCCAAGAACAGGTTAAAGAAACTTTGGTATCTCTACACACTGGAATAGTATGCAGCTGTTAGAAAAGGTGAAGCCATGAAATTTACATACAAGTGGTTCTGCATGGAAAGTATCATGCTAAGTGAAATGAGCCAGAAAGAGAGGGACAGACTGCGCTCATCTGGGGAATATAAAGTAACAAAATGGGAGTCGAACATCCAAGAATAATTGAGATAAGTACCAAGAGGTCTGCTCCAGGGCTTGCAAGCAGGCTTCACATGCTGGGGGATAAGGCAGCTTAGAGAAGGAAACACCAAGTAAAGGATGTTTGGAGGACTCGCTCTGGTTGTGAGATGCCTGCTGAAAGTAGACTATAGGCTGAACTCTACGGCCACTCAAAACTTCTATTGCAAACTACAGCACCCTAACAGAAAGAGTGAGGAAAAGGGAATGCCCTGCTACAGAGATGGGGTGGGGTGGGAGGACAGGGTGTGGGAGTGGGAGGGCTACTGGGATCATTGGTGGTAAAGAACGGGCACTGGTGGAGGGATGGGTACTCGATCATTGTATGACTGAAACCCAAGCACAAGCATGAAAGTTTGTAAGTCTACAACTGTACCTCCTGTTGTTTCACTAAATATATATATATATATATATATATATATATATATATATATATAGGGTTTTGAGCTAAACAAACAAAAATGCAAATGACTTATAAAATTAACCTAGAGACTGGAGGGTCTCTGTTTCTGCCAAGATGTCACACTGCTGGCTTGTTGTGTCTAATCAGACTTCTTTGCAGGAAAGTATCTTGAAGAAACTAACCATAAAAAGAAACAGAAGAGCCTACAGACTCAGAAACTCCTCTGACTGTGCTGCCCCTGGAGAGGGCTGACACTTTGTTCTACTTCATAAGAGTTCAAAGAAGATCTTGGGAGATGAGACAGTGTCAATTGTTTTAAAGTCAAGACTTACCTGTTTCTTTGGTGGTCTCTGTACAACTGTCACTTCCCCATTCACCAGAAAGCAACCACAGCAGCTTACAACACTCAAATGGGATCTCTGAGATAGTTTTGAGGCAACACAAAGGCTCTATCTGACTAAGAGGAAGAACAAGTCTCTTGTCTCCACCTCAGAACTTGTTTACTGACAAAAACAACCTAGAGACCCTGGTTCATCCCTTTTTCTGTCTTTGAAACAGAAACAGAACTGACTGACTGACTGACTGACTGACTGACTGACTGACTCCTGTGAAGTGACAGTTCAAATTCCTTTGAAGAATCAGTTAACGGTTTGGAATTCAGGAATATCCTAACTAGCCTGGAATAGTTGGCCCAAAGGCTTAACCTCACCTCTCCTTTTAAATGCACCAATATTGACAGGAACTGGAGCTTAGCCTTCGATCCTTGTCCAAAACACATCTTGAACCTTAGGATCATATTTCATATTGAGCGATCTTGTTGACATTAGGGCCAGCACAACACAGTGATGGTTTGAATGCACAGTTAGCTCCCTTAGCTGCCATCCTGTCACTGTCACTGTCCTCCCGTTGTTCATCGATTTCCTCGAGCGGGCCCAATAACGTCTCTATTGGAGACTTTGTTGTTACTGTGTTTGGCATATAGAATAGCTAATACAACAGCAGAGTATGCAATCACCTAAATAGTAGGTGCCTACAATTAATTACGTGAAAGAGAAAACATGACCCATCACAAATATAAAGAGTATAAGTGGAAGGTAAATAATTTAAAATAATATAGAGATATTAGAAAATAAAAACCATGAAATGTAGAAGAATGATAAGATGGAGAAAAGAAAAAAAGATGCTGAACATTTTCAAATGGGAGCATAATATACAAGAATAAAGAATTTTTTTCTTATAGTAAATTTAGAATCAATGATTGCCAAAGAAGACCGGTATTGAAAAAACATACAAAGAGATAGAATATAATTTAAGAATTAAAAAAAAGAAGTTTCTAAATATTGTAAAATAGAAAGTGAAGGAAGGAACAAATTCCCCAATTACATGTAATTAGCACAGGTTGTGATGAAGAAAAAAATAAATGAAGAAAAAATTAAAAACAAATAAATGAATAAATAAACAAAAGAAAAAAAATAAATCCAAAAGGTGATAGAAGAGATATGGCAAACAGGGTAATAGTGTTGGAAAATACAGATGGTGTCTGTGTGTGTGTGTGCGTGTGTGTGTGTGTGTGAGAGAGAGAGAGAGAGAGAGAGAGAGAGAGAATGATGGCTATGTATGGAAATCTTTAGCAATAGTGAGGCATGTATACCATAACTCAGAACTAAAATTCAAGATAATTCTGTTTATTTAGTTTGATGAGCTAAGGAACAGGAACCTGAGAAATGAGAGTAAATTAAGGTATTTATCTTGTCAAGAAAAATGTCCCTTTGGACAAGTTGTATTCATTACTTTTGTTGCTAGAAAATAATATAATACATATATATAATTCTTTAAAATTATAAACAGATGGGTAGCTGTGTGTGTACATACATAATATAAGTTTAAGAATTTCTTACAAGAAAATAATCATTATGATGAGTCCTTAGGGAAGAACAAGTGACATAATAATAAAAAATAAATAAATGCCATATATGAATTTTAAAGAGCAAAACAAATTACAGCCCATCAAATAGGAATCACAGAGGGAGAAAAAATAATAAAGTTTATGTGAAAAATAACAATAATATAATCAGCCAATTTTAACTAGTAGTTAAAGTTACCTATAAAAATGAGTTCAGCACAAGAGTTAAAAGGTGAAGACTTTAGTAACGCATTTTAAAAATGAGACTTGGTTGTCTGAAAAAATTAAGATGTATTAAGCAATATGAACCAAAAGAAAACTGACACCATAATTTTATTACCTGACAAGTATAATTTAAAGCCAAGAAAGATGTTATCTTCGGGAAAAAGAAACACTAAGACAAGACGATATATTTGTCATAATCCACATTCAGTCATTATGCACCGTATGACTGCTTGTGACTCCACCATGGTGGAGTTGAGCAGAGCAGATATAACACATCAAATGATTTTCAAAGCCCTATATGCTACCTGGCCCTTTATAGAGAAGGTTTATCAAATTTTGATTCATCTAACCAAGTCCTAGAATGAAAGGAGAGTGGATCAAAAATCAAATTTGAAAAGAGCCAGTAATAGACAAATAATAGAATCAAGAGACAACACATTTTATTTTTTTTAATTTTAATTTTTTTTTACCATACTGGTTAAAATTTCTATGAGGGTGTAATACATTTTTTTAATTAATTATACACCATGAGGTACAGTTGTAGACTTACAAACTTTTGTGCTTGTGTTTCAGTTATACAACGATCAGGTAACCATCCCTCCACCAGTGCCCATTCTCCACCACCATGGGTCCCAGCATCCCTCCCACCACCCCCACCCCGCCTCTGTGGCAGGGCATTTCCTTTAAGAGAACAAATTTTAAAAGCTATTTTGTTTGTATTTCCTATGTTCAAGAAGCTAGAGGAAAGATTGAACATGATAAGTAGAGATACAGTAGATGAAATGAAAACATGAGATTGAACTTAATATTGATAAAAGTTATGTCTGAGATAAAAATTTAGAAGTGACTCATGACAAACATTGCTGAAGAAAAGGTCAGTGAGGTTGAAGACATATCAGTTGGAATTATCCAAAGTAAAACATAAATAAATAAACCCAGAAGGCCAGTTTCTGGAACAAATATATGCATTATTAGAGTCCCTGAAAGATAGGAAGGAATTTACAGGATAGAGAATATTTAAGAAGTAATATGTATTTTTTTTCTGAATTGACTGAAAGCACCATATCTATGAAGCTATAATGTTAAGCACAACACACACACACACACACACACACACACACACAGTTTACCATGTCACATCACAATAAAATTAATTAAAATATATGATTAAGAAAAGTTTTAAAGCAGCAGAGAAAGGGGAATACACATTTCATACAGAAGCTTAAAGATAATGTCACTGCCTATTTGTCATTGGAAATAATGCAAACCTAAAGTATTAAAGAATTACTGTCAACCCAAATTCATTTACATATTGATCATATCTTTCAAAAGTCAAAAGATTAAAGACTTTTCAAACATACAAATCCTGAAAACTAATAAGAGCATTGGGAAAGATAAGATATTGGTACATAAAAGCATTCTAAGAAATATAATGTACATTTCTTTAAAAGAGGATCTGTTGTTAAAACAAAATTAATGATGGTTTATAACATGTCAAGGAGCACAAAAGCTCGGAGGGAAAAAAATGGAAAGATAATTCTATTCAAAGTTTCTTATACATCAATTTGTCCAATATCACTTGAAAATGCTATTATAAAGGCTATGATGTTACAAGTGTATATTTTCAACTCTAAAGCACTAAAATAGGGTAATAGAGTTATAGCAAATACTTCCAGTAGATGTTGACTGGCCTTATTCTACCGATTCTCAACTGAATCTCCCAGGAGATGCTTGCCATGCAGCTAAAATTTATGAAATCACTGGTCTCAACAGCTGAAAACTCCAGGGCACCCTCAGGAGACAGGCACCCACCTAACCAAACACACCACAGCCCACCACTGCAGTCTCACTAAGGCCTCAACTGTACCACTTCATAAATATTATCTGCAGAGAGGTCAGACAGCAAATAACTCCAGTACCAGTGCCCAGCGACAGCACAGCGGTAGGGCGTTTGCCTTGCATGCAGCCGACCCAGCCCACCCGGGTTCAAGTCCTCCGCCCCTCTTGGAGAACCCGAAAAGCTACTGAGAGTATCTAGCCCGCACAGCAAAGCCTGGCAAGCTTTTCGTGACGTATTCGATATGCCAAACACAGTAACAACAGGTCTCACAAGGGAGATGTTACTGTGCCCGCTTGAGCAAATCAATGAACAATGGGAGGACAGTGCTAGAGTGCTAGAGTGCTACCAGTGCCCAGACTGAAAACTCGTAGTGTTTTTTGGGTCGTGGTGGGTAACCTCCTCATATTCCCCTATACTCCCCATAGCCTTGGCAGCCATCCCCACCCCTACATCACCATCATGTGGATTCATTGGTCCAGGCCACATATCCTGAAGTCTCTGGACACCTCTTAATTCCTCAATACTGAGGTTCCAGTAGGAACACATCATTTTAGATGGGAAAGTAATGTAGAGGCAATGAAAATCAACTAACAAAATCTGTAACGCAGATGCCCAACTAGCAACAAAGAGCTTAACAAATTCTTAGACAAGGAATTAACAACCTGAAGTGATCAGATATAACAATTTTTAGATAAATTGATGTTTTTTACTTATTGATTTTAATCTTGGAGGTTTGTTATCGAGTCGATTTTAATCCTAGAATTGTATCCGCAGTTGTAGTTTTTCTACATTAAAATAAAGACAAAAGGTTTTTGAAAATTTTAAAAAACTAAAAAATGAGACAAAAATAAATGCTTCCAGAAAAGAAATGATATGGAATCATAAAAAAATATATAAATTAAAGAGTTTAAAAATGAAGAGGACACGGAACAGCTGGGACAAATAGAAAGCAAATGGTAGTTTGCCAGATTGTCAATAATCGCATCAGATTTAAATGATTTAAACCCAGTTAAAACACAGGGCTTTTATTATTAGATTTTAATCCATCATATAAATGTAAATAAGTTGGACTGGTAATAGTACAGCAGGTAAAGTGTTTGCCTTGAATGCAGCTGACCAGAGACTAATCTCTGTCAACACATATGGTACTCTGAGTAATGCCAGGAGTGATCCCTGAGCATAAAGCCAGAGAAACATCTGAGCACAGCTAGGTGTGATCCCCAAAACAATAAATAATTAATTTAGATGTTTGCCTTGCGTGCAGGTAGGGTCAATTGTGTGCTTGCTTTGTATGTGGCAGATTCAGGTTTATTTGTTCCCTAGAACCCCATGTGGTCTCCAATACATACCAGGAGTGGTCCCTTTATGCTTGCACACACATGTGCACATGCACACACACACACACACACACACACACACACATACACATAACCACACTTAACAAGAAATAAGTTAAGTTAATTGCTCCCTGGGATGAGGGATATGTCAGTGGCTAAATGTGCCTGCTTTGACCACAACACCCAAAAGGAGAGAGAAAACAAAAGGGAATGTCGTACCACAGAAGCAGGGTGGGATGGGGGGGGGGGGGTGGAGGTGGGAGGGATACTGGGATCCATGGTGGTGGAAAATGCGCACTGGTGGAGGGATGGGTATTTGATCATTGTATAATCGAAACCCAAGCACAAAAATTTGTTAAGTCTATAGCTGTATCTCATGGTGTTTCACTAATAAAAAATATTAAAAAATTTTATAAAAAGTGCCTGCTTTGCAAGTGTGAGATTGTGAGTTTGATCCCTAGTGACAGATCCACAAGCTGGGCTCACTTCTTACGCTGATGCTTTCCAGAACTCCCTGGTACACAGTCACGTGCCTGCAAGCACTACAACTCAGTGACCACTGCAACCAGAGATGGGTGTATGCACCACACAAACACATTTGCTAGTGCCGCAACCAAGTGTTCAAGCACCACGGCCGTGTGTGTGTGTGTGTGTGTGTGTGTGTGTGACCCCAGGTATTAAAACAGCAGAAAAGAGAAGAAAAGTAGGGTGAGGAGAGGCAGGTGCAGAACAAAAATGAGATCAAAAGCAAAGGAACATGGAGATGTGTGCTCCATACTGAAGATATGAAAATGACTGACCAATATATGAAAATTCAAAACTCAGAATACACTATGGTAAAGTATATGAACTTGTTTGCCAGACATATCAGTGTTCAAATCACAACTCTTGCATTAAGTAGCTGGTCTTGGTTTAAGCAAATTTATTTATTAGTTCTGATAAATGTTTCTAATAAAGAATGGTAATAATATCTATATCAAAAAAATTTTGGCTAGAAAATGGGACTTTTTGTTTAGGTTACAGCTCTGTTCTGTAGTTGCTGGCCAAGGACTCCTTTGTAGACAGTATTACCTACTAACATGCTTTTTCCTTTTTTTTTTCCCACTTGTCCTGAACAGCATTGACAGAAAATATGAAGTTCTTGATCCCTTTAAAAATCTGGAGAGCTCACATAAAAACTTTCACTCTCTTCTGACATTTCTGAAAATATTTAAACAGTTAACTGCACTGGAATCTCATTCTCCACGACAACCTCCAGTTAGAGTGTACAGGAAGCTTGTGCCTTCAGTTCTATCATACAGACTTCAATCCCCATGTTGTCCCTAGAATGACTGTCCGTGACAGCGGTTTCACTACTTGCCTGATGTCTGACTGACAGTTGGGATTGGAACCCTGCAAGCCGCTAAGAGAAGATTCTAGAAAATTGTGTTATTAAAGAATACGATGAACATATTTGGTCTTGATGTTTGATTTGCTGTGACTCTTTTTTTTCCATATTTGGCCTTAAACCTTTGAGGTATTAAGGAGATGTCTTTATAGATAGAAAGAACACATAGATGGAATAGAAAACGAGACTGTGAAGACCTGTATCTGTTGTTTTCCAATTCCTTGCCTGTTACATAATTTGTTCTGCTTACTAGAGGATTGAGGGCTGAAGCAATAATACAGCAGGTAGGGCGTTTGCCTTGCACATGGCTGAACTGGGTTCGATTCCTCTGCCCCTATTGGAGAGCCCGACAAGCTACCAAGAGTATCTCGCCCACTTCGAGAAGTTTGACTTCTTTTATATTTTGTTACTTTCATGGGGTACTGGGGAGTGAAATTTTCATGGCTGCCTTTATTTCTGGCATTTGAAAAATACCATATTCAGCATCAAAAATACATTATTTCACCATCTGAGGGTAAAAGATTATCCTGATCTATGTTGTGCTCAGTAGAGCTATATTCCTGAGACCGGTATGGTGAGAGATAGATACATCTCAGTGGGCAGGAAATCAGAGTAACATGTTTACATTGCATAGTGGAAAGTCTTCAGGGACAAAAAAAAAATGTGGGCATGGGCATGTGCCCGGAAGGTCATGTAGATAGAACTTCCCACCTGGAATCCATTCTTCCCCCAGCTATGCTTGCTTTAGTTGACACTCCAGTTTTTACATGACACATTTTTTTATTTTATGTATCAATTTTACTTGCATTTTAAAAAAATTTTTAATAGTGAGACATCATGAGGTACAGTTGCAGACTTACACATTTTTGTGCTTGAGTTTCAGTTATACAATGATCGTGTACCCATTCCTCCATCAGTTCCCATTTCCCACCACCATGGATCCCAGTATCCCTCCCACCCCCCATCCCCCCCATCCCACCCTGCCTCTGTGGCAGGGCATTCCCTTTTGTTCTCTCTCTCTTATTGGGTGTTGTGGTTTGCCAAATCGGCAATGGGTGACAATCTTGTTTGATCTATAGTCTACTTTCAGCATGCTTCTCCCATCCTGGGAGGATCCTCCCAACACCTTTATTTGGTGCTCTCTTCTCTATCTGAGCTCCCTTTTCCCCTAGCATGTGTGGTTGGCCTCCAAGCCATGGAGTAAAATTCCTGGTACTAATCTCAGCCATTCTTGGGTGTTAGTCTCCTATTTTGTTATTTTATGTTCCCCAGATGAATGCAATCTTTCTATGACACGACACATTTTTGACCAACATTTTTAGTTTCCACTTTTGCTGAAATTGTATTTCTTTCCCTTTGCTCAAGAGCACTATAATGGAAAGATCACAGAGGGTGGATCAGGAAGTGCTGATTGCCAGTGATGCAGCCAGAATATCCTCTTTCAAACTTAAAGAAGATGAAGCTGCTAATAGCTTCTGCTATTATTTGCCAATTTGACCTAAAACCAATATGAACCCAGAGTCATTTTTGGAGTGTTTCTTTAAGCACAAAAATGGACAGAGTGCTTTTGGATTATAACTTCTGTTAGACTTCAAAGAGTTCAATTCTGTTTACTAAGACTATCCTTTCCATTTTGTTTTCTCGGAAATGTTGTGGCAGGAAAAGGTATTTGCAAGTGTTACCTCAAATGCTTTTTTAAAAGATCTGTAAAACCGAGCTTAATTCTGATGCAATAACTTTAAATGATTAGACATATTTTTCATGATCAAGATTGAATATACTTTAAAATTCTTTTAAAATTTTAAATTCTTCAAACTTTTTTTCTTGTTCGTAATGCATGTTACTTTATACATGAAAAATCTCATTGGCCATGACAGTGATTTTTTTTATGGGAAGAATGGATGTTTTGTTTACTTGATATTATCCGTCCTTGGAGCGATAGCACAGTGGGTAGGGTGTTTGCCTTGCATGTGGCTGACCTGGGTTCTGTGTCTCTGCCCCTCTCAGAGAGCCTGGCAAGCTACTGAGAGTATCCTGCCTGCACGGCAGAGCCTGGAAAGCTCCCTGTGGCATATTCGATAAGCAAAAGACAGTAACAAGTCTCAGAATGGAGACATTACTGGTGCCCACTCAAGCAAACTGATGAACAACAGAAAGACAGTGCTACAGTGCTATCCGTCCATAAGTATCAGGGAATTGTTTATGTGCAAAGGCTATTAACAGGCTGTTCTGAGGGACAGTGTTGCCCAATATCTAGAGTTAGCAGCTTAAATTCTATTTCTAAATACATTTTTTTCCTAAGAAATTTTAGACAAATCATCATTTCTTAGGTCTACTCTTTCCATATCTGTTTGATTGACATACAGATAGTTTCCATTTTATTACTTCATGGATAATATTAATAACTCTAGGTAAAGTAATTTGAAAAGATGCTTTAATATCATTGGAGAGCCTCCCAAAAGAAAGGAAATGGCGTTATTTCTCTGAGAAAATGTAATTATCTTTTCATAGCAAGTGTTGTGTGAAATGCTTTTTCATTTTAGTGGAAAGAGTCAAAATTTCCAAATGTGTTCTATAAGTTTTCTTCCTAAATTTTCCACTTAACAGTTTCTAACCAGTAGCTATATGAGTTTTAAATAACCTGATTATTAGGTAGAATTTGCAACTAAAACATATTCTTATGACTTTCTCAAAGGGGGAAATCATGGAGTTGACAAAAGTTTAAGTATCATTTCTGAAATCAAAGTTGTTCTTCAAATTGGAAGTGTCTTCTGGAGGACGAGCCTACTGGCCTCATGAGATGCCTTTGGGCAAGTAAACAGGCAGAAGATGGTGATAACATAGGTCCAGATGTTTCAGATCTAGCTTTAGGGAAAAAACACTGAGCTAGGAAGTTTGCAAGAGTCTGGTACCCAAATGTGAATAATTGCCTCTCTCAATTCATTAAGAACCTTGAAGTTGCAACATACTTAGCAGAATAAAAGATCATACTGGTAGGTCCAGAGAGATAGCTCACAGACTGAGCACATACTTTGGATGTAGAAGGCCCAGGTTCAATCCCTACAAAACATGGTTCCTAAACCTTGCAGGAAGAAATCCCTCAGCAACTCCTAGGTATGATCCCAAACCAAGTTTGTATCCATCTCAGGTTTAGAATTTTAGGAAAATTATCAGGTAGGGCATACAGAATGAGAAAACTAAAAATTGGAGTTACTAATTCACCCAAGACTACATAGCTAATGAGACCCATTGTATTTACTGGTTTTGGTATATTGAATATGCCACAGATAGCTTGCCAGGCTCTGCCGTGTGGGTGGGATACTCTCAGTAGCTTGCCAGGCTCTCCGAGAGGGATAGAGGCTTTTTGGATAGCCTCTAATCACCCTTGCAGGTGTTCCCATGGTTCAAACCTTATTTGAACCCTATCAAATATGGTGCAGCAATCTTGGAAGATGTGTATTAAGTGTTTTATGGTGCGTCGCGTGGCCGCTTCGTGGTTACGCGGTCTGGAAAGCATCCTGGAGTGTGGCAGCAGCTGGGTAGTGGAGCTAAAGAGGTAGGACTCTGAGAGTATGGTTCTCTCTGATGATTTCAGCTCTCCCCTAGATTCTCACTGGAAGGTGGTGAGGGGGTCTTTCATGACTGGCAGCTACTGAAAATTTGGAAATGCAGTATCCTGTGAGTTCACCATCATTGACTTAACTGTGGCAATGGGCATGTTGACCACCAATGCGTGAGGACAGAAAACAGCGTGCCAAGGACCGAATATAAAATTTTTTGTGTGGTGCTTTATTTTCTTTCCATGTGCAAGTTGAAACTTTGAAACTGTATCATGAATATGGAACACTTATCTTCATTTTCTCAAACACATGCTTTTTATCTTTCTTAAAAAAAAAATATATATATATATATATATATATATATACCCAGATCCTTGTGACACGGTTTATCCTGAATTCAAGTTGAAATTTGGCTGCTGTTTTAATGCTCTGATAATAGCTGTAGCCATCCTCCATTGCCTCAATCGAAAACTAACATTCCCCAGGCCTAATTCCCTTCACTGTTGGTGCTCTAGTTTTCCACTAACGCACATTTTAACTGAAAACACATGACACTGGAAAGACGAAAATCTCTCTAAAACAGAACCCAAAAAACAGTTCCTAATTCAAGCCTCCTCTGGTCTATATTCCAAGGAGAATTTCACGAGGCTGCAGATGTGGAGCTTCCCATTGGCATCTGTGCTTTGGCATCAAGTGGGAGGGAGAAATAAAACAGACTCCTTCTCTCATGAAAATCTCCTATCAGCCCTCAGAGAAAGGAATGGGGAACCGTTTCAAGAGAGACATACCTTAATTTTGTGGCAAATCCTTTCCTGCCTTCCAGCCTTCAATATCAATATGTCACACTAAATTATTTCATTAAGTGCTTCATCTCCTCTGTAACCTGCTTGTCTTTGAGGACAAACTTTAGATCTGCCATGTACTCGTCTGCAATATTTTGACTCAAAGGACACCTGCTGACTCTTAACTGGAAAGCTATGTGCATTCTTTTCCTCTCCCCTTCATAAATATATATTGCAATTGCCACTGTTATTAAAAAAATTATCCTTTGGTCCTTAGCGATCTCCCAGGCTCTACACTCCCTTCATTCTTACGCTGACCTTGCTCCCTCAGAAAGACAAGAAGACAACCTTAAGTGACAACGAGACAAATTTCATTTTGTTGGGAACTGCCTTTTCAATTATTTCTCTCTTCTCGATTTCTCCTTGCTGACCTGGTCCAAGCTGTTACTTTGACAGGGGTCCCTAACCTCTAAATTAAAATATGCAAATTGTTATGCTTCCTGCACTGGGATGGGTAGAGTCCATGCATTGTAATTGCAAAAGACCATTCCCTTCCGTTTTACACCAGAAGAATATAGTTACCTTCTCACGCCGTTTCCTATTATGACAAAAATAATATTCTGCAGACTCATACATTTTGAGTAGTACATTTAGGCATCGGTAGATTTTGGTATTAAAAATAGAATGTTAGGTGACCCTCATTCTACTCCAAAGAAAATATGTTCAAATATAATTTAAATATTCTGAAATACTTGGCTAGTATACTTAAATGCTCAATACTTAAACCTCTGTTTTAATACTTCTACTTATTTTATTCAATAAATTTGTGATGCAATGAGTAGTCATTTCATTTTTCTTCATTTTGCTTGTCTAGAATATTCTAGGAAGTGGAATTCTCCTTTAGTTAGCTGATCAATCAGCACTGTTTCCAACTGATAAGCCAGTCATTTCCAAGGCTATCTTTAAGTAGTGTTTGCCTCTATATATGCATAATATTCTCATTATTTAAGTTTTTTTCTTTTTCAGGGCCAGAGCTGTAGTACAGAGAGTAGGGCATTTGCCTTGCATGTAGCCCACCAGAGTTCGATCGCCATTCAATCCCTGGCATCCTATATGGTCCCACAAGTAACGAAATAATGCCTGGAGTAATTCCTGAGTGCAGAGCCAGGAGTAACCCTTGAGCATCTCAGGGTGTGACCCAAAAGAGAAAAAAATATTTTTTATATTCCTTAATAAATTATCTGTAAACTCATTGTAACACAAAGTAAAATGTGCAATGTGGATGAATGTCTAATGATTTGTCTCTTGCACTATCATTTTTGTTTGAGTTCTCAAAAATTTCAAAGTGACCATGAATTATTGTTCCCTGAGCTCATGATGATTTTTCACAAATCGGCCTAATAGATCTGGTGTGATAGCCCATTTGGCAACAACTCTATGGAAATCACAGATCTATAGGAAAAATACAAATTATAAATAACTACGAAAATCAAAAGGTTATTTGGTACTTTTGAATGTATTTTATATTTACATCAAAACTTGCATTAAGTTGAGTTGAGGTGAACTTTTCATTTTCAAACATTTATTTATAGAAAGGGTGAAGTGATAGCACAGCAGTAGGGCATTTGCCTTGCACGCAGCTGGCCCGGCCAAGCCGGGTTCGATTCCTCCACCCCTCTTGGAGAGCACGGCAAGCTACCGAGAGTATCTCGCCTGCACAGCAAAGCCTGGCAAGCTCCCTGTGATGTATTCAATATGCCAAACACAGTCACAACGAGTCTCATGATGGAGATGTTACTGGGCCCGCTCCAGCAATTCTATGAACAACGGGAGGACAGTGCTATTTATAGAAGCCAAACATATTAAGTAGTGAGAAGAAAGGTATCTCAATTTAGATGAACAGTAAACTCTATACTCATATGTCAACCACCAAAAACTATCTCTGTTAGCAATGGGCAATGTAGACAGTAGATGATTGTCCATTTTTCTTTGTCTCTCTTTCCTTTTTTCTTTCTTTTACTTTTATATACATTTTTGGTGGCTCCAGGATTGACTTCAGACATGCAAGGCGTGTACTTTACCACTGAGCCATAGTCTCAGCTCTGAATTTTTAACCCTATATTATTTTAACCATATATGTATGTGTGTGTATGTATATATAAACATAAACTCCATATTCCATGTCAGTGAATCTTAGAAATTGATAATAGGCTGTACAATTTAATAATTGACATATAACAATTATTTACTCATAAAGCATATCTGGACCCCAAGCATTCATAAATGAACATTCACCAGGGAGTGCCAGGTCAGAGAAATCATTCTCAGACTACATAGAAATGGTGGAAGAATAAGTAAGGAGACTTGGATCTCTGAGAAATTGGTTCAGAACAAATGGGCTCAAGTGCAGCTTGATGTCTGCCTTGTAGGTTTACAGGATGTGAGCATCTGTGATGTGTAGCTGCTCATAGCAGACTGTATCAGTCTTGAAGGTTTTTCCTTCAGGTGACCAAGGAGGGTCTAGTAGAGATGGAAGTACTCTTTTCTTGCATTTCTCTCACTCCTTCCCCTCTTTTCCAAATCGATGGCAACATAATGACACAGATGAAATGACAATCTTCCTCAGATAATATAAATTATTCCCACTTGAATGTAAAAAGAAAATTTATGTATTTGAAATTTGAGGTCTATTTCCAAGTACTATAAACACTTTGAAGCATCAGTTCTCATTATTGTTATCATGGCCAAAGACTTTCAGGTACTTGTCTTTAAGCAGTCATAACTGAAAGCAAGGGTCTGAGATAACATGGAAAAATTCTGAAAATTATTTATTTAAGCGGGGATGGAAAAATAGTACAGCAGATAAGGTGTTTGCCTTGCTTGCAGCCAGCCTGGGTTTGATTCTGGCACCACTTACGAACATCCTGCCAGAGCATTCCCTGAGCATAGAGCCAGGAGTAAGCCTTGAGCACTGTCAGATGATGTCCCCCAATAAATATACAAAAAAGTTTATTTAAGAGAACAAAAGGAAGAGAGAAAGAAGGCAGGAAGCTTCCAAGTTTATGGGAGGGGTGTTTCCTTAAACAGGACACCTGAGAAAGGCAGAAAGATTCTTCTTTTATATCCTTTTAACAAAGGAGTTTGGGTGAGCAATTTTCATTGAGTTTTAACTGAGAAAGTAGGCAGGGTAATATTAGTCTGTTAGGGCAATGTCAAGAGGAAGTGCCAGAACCTTGGGTTCTGGATGGTATTTTCAAGGCCTTTAGTTTTTCTTGCCATAGCACAGAGGTAGGGTACTTGCCTTGCGCTGGGTCAGCCCGGTCGAGCCGAGTTTGATTCCACCACCCCTCCAGGAGAGCCCGGCAAACTACCAAGAGTGTCTCGCCTGCATGGCAAAGCTTGGCAAGCTACCCGTGACGTATTTGATAAGCCAAACACAGTAACAACAAGTCTCATAATGGAGATGTCACTGGGCCTGCTGGAGCAAATCAATGAACAATGGGAGGACAGTGCTACAGTGCTTAGTTTTTCCTGAAACTTGTCCTTTACTGAGGATATTCAATCTTCGCTGGGTGATGTCCCATTTCTCCCTCTCTGAGAAGCTCAATGTTTGTGTCTCAAAATAATGTGTCATGCCTTTGTACTATTGGGCTATTTGAGGGCAAGGTGACAGGTTACTTCTTTGAATTAAAAATTGGTTACAATACTTAAGGAAAAGTTTATTACCATGAAAACCAAAAATTTCCACTTATCTGTATATATCATTATCATCTTAACCCTGAAAAAAAAATCAATAAATTTGCTGGTGTGTACGTAGATTATGGGAGGATGACAAAAGTTGACCCCAGTGTTTCCATATATCAAAGCTATAGATAATATGGAGGTTATATAACAATCTATTTATGTATGTTAAAGAGAAATAATCTCTCTTTTCTATTTGAATTTTCTTATCTTAATACCTCTTTCCAATATTGAAAAGTATATTAATTGCTACATTGAATACTACCAATAGGTATAAAAACTTACACAAGTTTTACATGTGACCTACTCAGGTTCAATCCTTGGCACACCCTATGGTCCCTTGACCACTGTCAGGAGTGAACCATGAGTGCAGAGTCAGGAGTAACCCCTGAGCATTATTGGGTGTTCATGCCCCAATTATATAAGATATATACATATAAAATGTATGTATGTGCTGGTGAGATAGCACAGTGGGTAGGGTGTCTGCCTTGCATGCGCCCACCCCAGTTCAATTCCTCTGCTCCTCTCAGAGAGCCCGGCAAGCTACCATGAATATCTTGCCTTCATGGCAAAGCCTGTCAAGCTACTCGTTTTTGGCATTCAATATGCCAAAAACAGTAACAATAAGTCTCACAATTTGTTGTTAGATGTTACTGGTGCCTGCCTGAACAAAATCAGTGAACAACGGGAGGACAGTGACAGTAACAGTGATTATACATATACATATGAGTATGCATTAAGCAGAAACTTCTAAATCATTACTAATTTACATTCTAAATTGTCGCATACATACTGCAATTTGAAATCAACTCTTTAATAATATTAAAAAGTATCCAATTGCATAATTGCAATTTTTAAAAATAATCACTGGATTATTTGTAAAAATAAACAGTTTTACAATCATCTACAAACTTTACCTAAACCTTACAGTTTTGGTAACTTTACCTAAACCTAAACCTAAACATCTACAAACTTTACCTAAAGCTTTAGGGTTGAAAACCCAACCTCACTTAAACCTTACCTAAACCTTACCTAAAGGTTGGAAACCCAACCTAACTGATTCTATACATTAAATGTCAGTAATATTTCCCCTACTCTGGTGACCAAAATAATATGCCAAACATTAAAGGAAATATTTTGAGGAGGACAATTATTCCTCCCGAAAATGAAATAAGTGAAACAAATATATTTTTATCTCAAAAAAAAAAAAAGAATAGATGAGATCTTTTACCACAGTCTCAGGTGACCTGAAAATGTGCAAGAGTCTTCCTGGTTTTCTCCCAGCTCCAGAGTGCTGTTGAGTGATGGTTCAGTAACCGTCATGTCTCTTTTCTCTCTCATTCAGTTCATCTTCCTTTCCTAGAGATTGAAAAAAGCCATTCAAAGCCATTCATCAATTACCTTGTTACAAGACAGCCAGTGATTGTAAGATTTTTAACAAGAAGGTATAACAAGCAAAAGAGTGAAGCTTGGTTATGTTTTCTTTCTTTCCCTATTAATACTCTTAGATGTTTGGGTCTGACATGATGTGACAGGTTTCAACGAATTCAGCTCTTCTTATAAGAGAGAGTGTGGGTCATTTTGGTTCAGGAAGGCAGCCAGAAAGGTTCTCAGTGGACAAGTGTCCCCAGAGCTGGATGCCTTACATACAAAACCAAGTTCTTGCATGAAAACTCAAAGTGTGTGCGTGTGTGTGTGTGTATCTGAGTATGTGTGTATCTGAGTGTGTATGTGTCTGTATGATTTCTGTAAATCAAGGAATTTTAAAACCAGTTATTGACTATCCCTGAGTTTTGTGAGAAGTAGTAGAAAAGAAGTGAATGGCAACAGGTAACTTATTATAACTTGTTAGAAGACAGACATGCAATATAAATACAAAAGCACTTCCCGAAGAAACTTGTCTTGAGAGCTGCATTCTGAGAAAGACAAACAGCATACATGCTGAAGTGATTTCTTTCAAAGGTGTGAAATTTTTACTAACAAAATTGTGGAAAAGAATTTTCTCTGATCTCTTTGAAGAGGCATGGGTTCTGGAATTGCAAGGGTTGATTTTGGCTTTCTTATCTAATCTTTCTGTTTTATGAGAATGCAAAACAGAACCAAACAAAAAACCTTAATCTCCACAAAACATCCTTTGTTTGAGGATTAAATAGACTCTTAAAAGAAAGCATTTCCCCCCTCTTGCTTCTGCCATTTGAGTCACAGTCTTTGGATTTGCATCTCCAACACCAACCTTCATCCTATAGAATTTACCTTCAGAAACTAATGGTTTCTAAGATGTCATCAAGGTCATTTCTAAATTTAATTGTTCTTAGAAAAGATCAACAGGTAACTCCTTATGAATGAGAAATGTGTGAAAATCATAGAACATAATAGTAAGGCTGATATACCCCAAGATCCAGAGACAGAAAAGGACCTAATAAGGATATAGTAGCAGGTAAGAGGAATGACTGTCAATGACGGTTGGATGGATTGTTCTGGATGGGAGATGTGTTTTGAAAGTAGATAAAGGACCAAACGTGATAGCCTCTCAGTATCTGTATTGCAAAACATGATGCCCTAAAGTAGAGAGAGAGAGTAATGGGGGAAATTTTCTGCTATGGAGGCAGTGGGAGGTGTGAGATGGGGGATGGGGATACTGGAGATAATGGAAGTGGAAAATGTGCACTGGTGGAGGGATGGGTGTTAGACCTTTGTATTCTGAGTCTCAAACATGAAAGCTTTGTAACTATCTCACAGTGAGTCAATAAAAAAAAAAAAGAGTGACTGCACATTATTAGGATTGGCACTTCCCCAGGTAGCACAGTGACATATCAAGAAAGCTCCACTTCAGGACTGCAGTTATAGTACCTTGGATAGGGCAATATCTGTTTTACCATGTAATAATGTGTTTTACCTAAGAGGAAAGGATCAGATTCTTTATCATTTAGAGGTGAGCAGCTAATTAACCAGAAGAAATATATGGGGAAAAAATTAGAGAGAAAAACAATTCACATTTGTAAAATCTTGCTTAGGTCATGATTTTAGGAAACATTTTTTTAAAAGAAAACTATCGATCTTATTTTGCAGAAGAGTGCTACCAATGGTAAAAGCTGAGCCTCATTGCACTTTATTGTTTTTTAGGCAGAGAATTTTAGGCATTACCATGATCCAAAATAAGCTTGTAACTTCTTGAGAGTTACCCTGAATTTCTTTTTTTTGTTTGTTTGGTTTATTTTAGCTCTTTCTCAGTGGGAAGTGGTGGGCCACACTCGGTGGTGCTCAGGAGTTACTCCTGGCTCTGGATTAAGGAATCACTCCTGATGGACTTGATAGGACCATATGGGGTGCCAGGGATTGAACCCAGGTCAGCTGCATGCAAGCTAAGTGCCCTACCTTTCACCTGTATTATTGCTCCAGTCTCTATTCTGAACTTTATAGAGATATTTTTGTTTGCTTATTAGTTTGTTTTCATTTTTCTAATTTTTGTGAGCTAAGCACAATGATTGCAAGCATAAGTGTTTGTGGGAAGAGGACTCCATAACAAGCTGGGGAGGGGGGGGAGGTAGAATAAATGTTTGAGCATTGGCAGTTTTGAATTCCATAGTTATTGCAATTCTCTTAGGGTGGATAGCTTTGAATCATTCTATGGGAATGGAGGAAGGAATCTTTGTTAATATTTTCCAAAACCCAGGCTCTCCAGATTTCAATTCTAGAATCACGTAGTCCCCTGAGATTTCATAAGTGCGGCTCTTTAGCCCTTGAGCACTCCTAAGTGACCCTGATATCCCCAACATCGGAGAAACCAAAGCAGCACCATGGGCTCGGATCCTTGGACTGAACCACCAAGAATGGCAAGCAGGGACTTCAGACCTCCTCAGCACTGCTTAGAAGCCCTTGGACTCAAGAAGAATTTTGAATAAAAGAATGCCTCGAAATATTATTATTATTTATGCAAACTATCTTTTCTAATTATTTTTAACTAATTTTTCTAATTAATAATATAGTGTCTTCTTTGACATGACTATTTTATGTGCTACCATAAGCTATTTCTATAGTTAAAGGGGAAACAAAATGAGTACATGAAAATGTATTTGATATTATTTAGGGAATTTCATACAGACATTCATTCTGAGCTACAAGGGAGGAAAATAGATCAATATTTAGTTACCCATTGTCAGCGATGGAGCATCTCTCCAAGATTCTTCTTATGTTGGGCCAATGGCTTCATTTCCATGAGGCCATTTGGCCCCTGTTCATTTTCCTGAGTTTAAGTAGGCTGACAACACTTGGCTCTATCCCACATCTCTGTCTATATTTCATATCAGCTAGCTGCTTAATTGCTTGATAGTAATAATGCTAATAATTAATCTACATCCACCATCCATTTTAAGAAAAGTAACAGGAAGTGATAATTTTTCCCCTCCACCAACCCTTGTTTAAATTAGCTATGTTCGTTTTCTAGATTGTTAGCCAGCCCGAATTGAAATTCAGTTCACTCTATCAGGCATTACCTACACATTATGTACCACTCTGCCAAGGGCTTTCAAATACGCTTATTTATATGCGGCCTTTGGGCTTCCCAACACTATTATAAAAGCAAGCTGACCTAGAGATGCTCATGTTTTCTCTAAGGGACTGAAATGTCGGCCTCATCTAAGCAATATTAAGGGCAGCCATTTATTTACATTTTGAAGTGGAGAGCTAACAAAATTGCATACAAGAAATTGATATAAAAATTCCAACAGAGAATCTTTAAAATATAATAGCGATAGAGGCAGATAATAGGTTGATCAAATTTCATTCTAAATATATGCTATGTAATTTTAATGAGCTTAGTTTTCTGATGCTACATAAAGTTAAATCGTTTGTAGATGCTGTTTGTGTGTTTTAGCAACATTATTAGTTTCTCATGTTTCATTTTCTCTCTTCACATGCTGAATCCACCCCTTTGAAGTAATTAGCATAATCACTAACATTATAAGATCATTTTCCTCACTCCAAATAAATGACCATCAAACTCCTGCCTACTCTCTATATTCAGAAATGCTTAAATAGTTCATTATTACCCAAATGACTGTGGGGAAATGCTGTGCATAAGATGAAAGGAATAATGACTCATACCCCCCACAAGGAAGATGAAACTCTTCCACATAAGAATTAATTCACTGTAAAATATCTGGTATCAGGAAGATAATTGAAAGAACTAAAAATAAAATCAAATGCAATAGGTAATCTAAAGGTCATGAGACTTGTCACGAAACAATTAGAACATTTCTTAATTTCAGTAGGTTTTATAAATATGGGGATAGTTTATATTCTGAATGTAGATACTTTGAAATGGAATTCTGGGTATGCAAATGTAGATCTAATGAAAATATTTTATAGGCTGAAAGTTTTAGCCTAATCACTTCCATGTTAAAAAGTTAAGGCCAGGAGAAATGACTAGCTGGATTTTGAAAGTTTGATAAAATTAAGATTTGTAATTATGATGACAATGTTTTTATTAATTCAGAGCAAGTTTTAAATAGCATTAATCTCTCTAAATGAATGTGTAATCAATGAACATGTTTCATATGTTGTCTATTTTGTATTTTCCATACACTAAGAAGACTAAAATGAATCTCAGACTCTTGTCACCATTTAAATATCCAACAATAATATATTCTGTTGCTATAGGCTTTAATTGACTTTCACACTGGAACCCACGTGATTGAAAACATTTGAGAACGAATGGAGGGCAAGGGATGCCCCAACTTTAAAGATAGAAGCACATTTGCTTACAGGAAGACACTGATTTGCATGGCAGAGCATAATGGCTTAGTGATACTACTTAATAACAGAATTTAGCTTGCTTAACATTGATCACAGAACTTAAGTCTAAGCAAAATTGTGACGAAATGTGTGTATCCATCACATTTTCTTTACTGTGTACATCATTATCTTTTCAAACACCTACTGAACCAATGTCTGACCTGGGAACACAGGTACTAAAACGAAGGCATATTGGTTCTGTTAAGCAGGACGCTTATTATGGTTGGCAAGTAACATGAGAGGACAGTGCCATGCCAGGCAAGTTATATAAGATCTTGAAATGTCACCACCTTGTTGCTCCCTTTCACTGTCTTTCCTGGGCAGCAAGGTGGCTGCCACCTCAGAGCTTATTGGAGAGCCAGGTATGAGCCAGCAGTGATGGGGCAACTGCAAACTCATGGGAAGGGGTGGCGATACCAGCTTGTCCTTCACGCCCTACTGAGGTTCACGAGTTGCCCCCCACAAGCGGCTCTCCAGCACAGCCATGGCTCCAGAGCCAAAAGGACTTAATCCAGAGCCTGGCAGCTTGCAGGAGAAAAGTGAATGGACTATGCGTTAAACTACAGCACCATGCATGCCCTGGAGAGGGAAAGGGTGTTGCTCCCTTCCGTCTTCTCCCTCTCCCCCCACCACCCCCCGGCCCCGGCAGCAAGGTGGCCGCCACCTCGGAGCTTATTGGAAAGCCAAAGCCAGGTATGAGTGTGCAGTGACGGGGCAACTGCAGCCTCATGGTAAGGGGGGCAGTACCGGCTCATCCTTCACTCCCTACCGAGGTTTACGAGTTGCCTCCCACGAGCGGCTCTCTGGCACGGCCATGGCTCCAGACGCACACAAACCAATCTCATAATTATCTGGCTCTTTGCAGAAATCCCTCCAGACTTACCTACACAACGCCTTTTCAGCAATTCTGATTGTTGGGGGTAAATTCTAAACAATAATGACGCATCTTTTGTCGAAATAATGAATGGAATCAAAGTAGAGAGAGAGTTAAGTAGAAATTATCTGCCTCACAGGCATTGGGAGGAGTGAGAGGGGGGTATATTGGTGGTGAAAAATAAGTACTGGTGAAGGGAAAGGTGTTTGATCATTGTATGACTGAGACTTAATCTTAAAAGCTTTGTAACTTTTCCCACAGTGATTTTGCTCGAGCGGGCCCAGTAACGTCTCCATTGGAGACTTTGTTGTTACTGTGTCTGGCATATCGAATACTCTCGGTAGCTTGCCGGGCTCTCCGAGAGGGGCGGAGGAATCGAACTCGGGTCGGCCATGTTGGCCGCTTGTAAGGCGAACGCCCTACCGCTGTGCTATCGCTCAGTGATTCAATAAATAAATATAAGGAAAAAAAAAAGAAATATCACCACTTGTAAATTTTACACAAGTACAAGACTTCCTGGTGTAACTACTTTTGAAAACAGCTTGGGACTGTCTATCTGGAGTTATCAGTAATTCCAGTTGTAGAATTACTGTGTATTAACTGTGTATGTGTATTAACATACTGTGTATTAACTGTGTATGTGTATTAACATACATATTAACATTACATACTGTGTATGTACTGTATATGTGTATTAACACAGTAATATATTAGGTCACACATATGTTACCATGTTAATACACACAGAATACCCGCCCACATGGCAGAGCCTGGCAAACTACCCGTGGTGTATTCAATATGCCAAAAACAGTAACGAGTCTCACAAGGAGACATCACTGGTGCCCACTTGAGCAAATCGACGAACAATGGGATGACAGTGCTACAGTGCAGTGCTATATATAGATATAGGTATATATATATACCTATATACATATATAGGTATATATATACATTCTAAGATAAATAATTTCATAGTCTCCATTATTCATGAAATTTCAAAGTGTAAATAAAACAGTACTATAAGTCATAAAATAATTTTTAATAAAAAGCTATTGGTCAACAAAATTCTATATATCAAGAGAAAGAAAAGCAAATACTGTTACCTGCAGAAACGTCGAGTATGACTGAACCAAAAACCAGTTATAAAAAGAGAAGTAATGTATTATTCCATTTATATGAAGACAAAAAAAAAAAAACAAAGAAAATCAATTTTTGGGTACTTTTGGAGATGAGTGACTAAGGTAGGAGACACTTGGGTAGGTTTATTTATTTATTTATTTGCAAAATCTGACTAGCTGCTTTTCTTGTTATTCATAAGCTAGTGTTAGAAAGCACAACAACAACAACAACAACAAAAACACAAAAGAAAGTTTTGTTCACACCAGACTCTGATTCATCTCTCGGTCTGATTCACATCATCCAAGCACATGAGCATCAGATGGGAAAATAATGCTAGTTCATCAGTTTAAATGAATAAAATACAGCTACTTCATGGAGAACATTTGTGTTGATGTTATCAACACATTTACTTGATGAAAAAGAGTGGAATGCAATATTACACAAGTAAAAGAACAATAAATGTCATGTACTAAATGCCCCTCTGTTTCCCATTCATAGAAACAGATTCTTTAGCTTTAAAGAATGAAAGTCATAAGCATAATTCAAGGAGCACTTATTATATTCAACAATATTAAACTTCTGTGCTCAAACACCCAAATACAAAACATTAAATTCATCTCATAACCTCATATGGCTATAGATCTACCCCTGGCATCCAAAGTAATTTATTGTATACTGTAAATTTCAGAGGCTGTCAAGAATTGACATCCTATTATCTAAGCAAGTTTAAAGCCTTTAAAACTTAATTCAAATTGCATGCATTTTGTGCTTATAGTTAAAATACAAAAAAGAATTCAGAATGCAAGGGTTTCACTCAGGGGTTCAAACCCTTATTCATTCAAGAGCTATTGATTTACAGCTTGTGGGAGCCAACTATTTGCTTACAGAGTTGCAATAGTTGCCAGAGTCAAAGCTGGTCTCAGCTAAGTCTATGTCTTTAAGGTGATTATATTGCACACAAAATAGAGAAGACAGAGAGACAGACAGACAGACAGACAGATCACTGTCACTGTACTGTCCGCCTGTTGTTCACCAATTTGCTCTAGCGGGCACCAGTAACATCTCACAACAAATTGTGAGACTTGTTGTTACTGTTTTTTGGCATATTGAATATGTCACGGGGAGCTTGCCAGGCTTTGCCATGCGGGTGAGATACTCTCGGTAGCTTGCCGGGTTCTCTGAGAGGGGCAGAGGAATCAAACCTTGGTTGGCCTCGTGCAAGGTAGACACCCTACCCGCTGTGCTATCGCTCCAGCCCAGACAGATAGATAGAGAGAAAAAAAAGTAAATTTTACTTAGCTGTGTAGCATTCAAAAAAAAAAAAAAGCACAATTCAAACCTCAGGATCAAGTCTGAATGGGAATGGTCACAGGTTTCAAAAGATCAGTAAGGACAGTATTACTTCAAAGGCCACATTTCATACAACCTGAGTTATCAAATGCCAGGAATCGAATAAAGGACCTTACAAGAAGAGGGGCCAGGAAGGGAATAGACCTGAGACAAGAACAGAGCTGCCCATTTGAAGGGAATAGCAAGAGGTTTTATACGGCTAGAGTCCGGGTCAGGGAAAATGGCACCACATGGGGTGGGAAAAGTAAGGAGCAACCAGCTTAGGTTGGGTTTTCAGAACTCTGATGTGTGGTTTGGGTTTCATTTGAAGCGAAATGAGAAAACATATGTAGGGCTTTAAGCAAAACAAAATTGATGTCTTGCTTTGCAGAGACAACTCTGGCACATGGTGTAGAAGCATGCTTCCATATTAAGAAAATTTGGAAAGGAAACTCTTTTGAGCATGAACATACTTTCCAGTGGATAAAACATTCTCTCAAATGTTTTATAGCAACACCCAACTTGGTGTCCTTCTTACATTTTCCAGGCATTTAATTTCTTGGAATGTTGTGGTTGACAGCCTCACCACCATTTGCTTTCATAGGAATCTAATGATATCTGAAATAAAGAATAGCCTTATCTCAAGGTTGTCCAGGGAGAAATTTAATAATAAAGAAATAGCAAATGACTTAACACTGTCAATGTGTAATGTAAACATGCTAAAATTGCTAACAGCATTTATGGATTTCCTCCTCCTCATATCCCATGTAAGTTTAACTGCAGGAGCTGGGAAACTTTGAGGATAAATTTTCTATAGCTTTTTTTATGTTTTTTTTTTTTTTTGCTTTTTGGGTCACACCCAATAATGCTCAGGGGTTATTCCTGACTGTGCATTCAGGAATTACTGCTGGCGGTGCTTGGGGAACCATATGGGATGTTGGGGGTAGAACCCAGGTTGGCCATGTGCAAGGCAAATGCCCTACCCACTGTACTAATACTCTGGGCTGGGGGTAAATTTTCTATATTTGGTAGAGAATTTCATATTTATCTCTTCCCAAACCAGAGTTTACTTGTTTTTTACATTAAGGCACATCTCTGAAAAGGAAAAGAACTAACTATAACCTGATCATTAATTAGAGATGCTGTATTTTCTCTCTATGTGTTTGACTATATAAACAGTTCCTTAACAATCTTTGTTGCACATAACATCACAAATTACCAAGCTCTTCCTGGGTCGGAGTAAAAAATTGGGTGAAGGTTGATGCCCTAATTATTAATGGGGAATTGCTTGCATTAACCCTCAGGTGAAACACCAGAAACTAGAAGATGGGTTGGGAGATGAATCCAATTTGTCTAAGATCTGAAAGTTCTCATGTGGTAGAACATCCCGTTCTCCTCGCCCTGAAATAACAGAGCTCTCCCAAGAAAGTTATTAGTCAGAAGGCCAAATGAGGATCCCTGTGGGCTATTCTTCTATTGCTGTGAGTACTGGGTTAAGAGAGATAAATAAAAAATGGTCTGTATAGTGGGGGAAATTTGTCCCAAGCTCTTTTCAAGAAGTAGATGGAAACTAACCCACTCCATCTGATCTCGGTTTGAGACCATCTTTCTTTATTTCCCTCAAATAAGAGAAACAGAATTTTATTTTCACTAAATTACTGCCCAGCTCTACTATGACCATACAATGAAATGTTGGAAATTTTATGATAAATCCCTGCTGTACTCTTTGCCCTGTTGGAGTTAAAATCTAAGCTATTTATCTTCCAGACTTAAATATAATCAGATGAGATCTGCAAACTATCTATGGTGGCATGGTCATAGAAAGACCCAACACACAGATAGACCCAAATGAAAGCTTTTAGCTTTGATTTGGTAGAGATGAGGGAATTGCAGTGGAAATACTGGACTGATTCTCTTTTAATTTTGCCTACGTATCTGTGTGTTCTTCTTCCCCCTACATATGCATATGTACTCTCTCTCTCTCTCTCTCTCTCTCTCTCTCTCTCTCTCTCTCTCTCTCTCTCTCTCTTCATTCTTCAATCCACTGTGGTTTGCCCCCGAGTTCAGATCAAGGGAGGCTCTAATAGGACCCAGGCATGGACAGGGCAGAGTGAGGATGGACTATGGATGTCCCAGTTCTGAGGTCACATCTCTATGGAGAGGTTTCTCCCATCGTTTCAGTTCTCTTTGACTGTGCCCTCTCCTTTCTCTCTTGTTGCTTGTGCCTTTATGTACAGTTTGACATCAAAATTCTTATATGGAAATTCCACTTCCTATGATATATATTATCAAGATTATTCTATACCATAAAAGGCCAAGGGTAAAATACAGTTATCTAAGGCATTTAATTAGAATGCATTGTCAGTGAAGAGCTCTATATAAATCCCAAATCAGTCAACTGGTGAAAATCACCCAGACATATACCAACAAACTAAGGTTAAACTTTTTAAGTAGATGAAAAATGAGAGCTAACATTGAAGTCTTGTGTATTAGAGAATTTACCTAGTGTACTCTTCAATCACTAAAACAACAATATAGAGTTCAACTATTCAAAAATGAACCCTTTTATAAGAGGTATTTTTAAGGGGCTATTAATTGGTTATTTCCACTCAATCCCTCCTGCTCCCATTCAAAGGGTTTAAACTTATTAACTATTGAATTGTTTGCTCTCGGAAGACATGCAATGTCAGAATACAGAGGCATTTATGAGAGGTCAGCAAACGCTAATTTTTTTTAAACATTTTAAACCAGTTCCTTAAAAGGGGGTGATTTGAATGGTTTCATCTCCCCTCAAACTATCATAACTATCATGTTGAAACTCAAAAGTGACACTGAGAATCAAGAGGAGGAGCCTTGGGAGGTCATCAGGATCTATGGTTTAGTTTCTTTCTTTCCTTTTTTAATTTTTTTTTTTGGCTTTTTGGGTCACACCTGGCATTGCATAGGGGTTACTCTTGGCTCATGCACTCAGGAATTATTCCTGGCTCTGAGGACCATATGGGATGCTGGGAATCGAACCCAGGTCAGCAGCATGCAGGGCAAACACCCTACCCACTGTGCTATCATTCCAGACTCAATGCTTTAGTTTCTTATAAAAATAAAAGGCTCCAAAGAGATTACTAGACCCTTTCACCATGTAGGAGCATAACATTTTTCTGTTGCAGGGATACATCAAAGACAGGGCACATGACCTGCATGCAGGAGGCCTGGGTTCAATCCCTGGCACCACATTTTTTTTCTGAGCATGGCCAGAAATGCCTCCCAAGTGTATATTCAGAAGTAGCCCTTGAACACTTCCAGGTGTGGTTCCAAACAAATCAAAACAGAGTACTAAAAGTTTTAGACCCCGGGGAGGGTCCTCACCCAACAAACCAGCACTCTGATCAACTTCCTAACTCTCGAATTGAGAGAAAAATGTGTGAGTTGTTCCTGAGCTGAGCAGTCTGATATTTCGCTATGAAAGTCCATATCCCCTAAGAAAGAGGCAACCGGCTCAACTTCAGCTAGATTCCTCGTGGCAGTTTCTCAACTTAATCCTTCTCAAGTCTCAGATTGACCACTTCCCGGAGGTTGCAGTGAAGAGATTAGCCCCAGTGGTTAGAATAACCCTCATCCTCCCTAAAGCCCTTGCAAATAAGTAACTTCTCTCTGTCTTTAAATTGAATTCACCAGGTCTATTATGTGGACAAATAAGAATATTCTTCCTCATAGAAGCAGAATACATATGTGTATTATCTCAGTGAAGCTGATTTTGAAAACAATATCCCCTTAGGCTAACAGGCCAAAGTGAATGAATTTTGTACAGATGCTTCTCCACCTCCTTCCCCTACTAGTTCCATGAAACAGTGATGAGTCTAGTGAAGGAGTCTTTGCTCTTCCCCAGCACATGAGTGAGCAAACCACTGGTCCACATGTCATTCCCTGCTCTGAGATTCAGAGCCATGAGTGTCTCCTGCAGCTCAGGTTCCCACGGCTCTTCTCGTCCTGCCACATCCGTTCCCAGGTATCTGACTCTCCTTGGGGATTCCTCCCACTCTCACCAGAACCCCCCACAACACAAGTAGCAGATGTGTGTTGCTTTCAGTCTCTCCCATCTCCACCTCAGCTCTGTGATGCTCTTCATCTACCTGCACACTAGGATTAGTTTCAGGACTAATTAATTAATTAATCCTCTACTCCTTCCACAGCTCAGTAGGATGGGTTAAGGGGAGAGCCCTAGGAACTATCAGCCTTTTCTTTAGCTTGACTGTAAATAATCCAAATAAGCAGGTGGTTGTACACCTAGTTGACCTCCCCTTTCCGGTAGAATGGGAGGGAGATGAGGGGGGTTAGTCTAATTGGGCTGGAGCGATAGCACAGCGGTAGGGTGTTTGCCTTGTGTGTAGCCAGCCCGGCTGAGCCAGATTTGATTCCTCCGCCCCTCTCTGAGAACCCAGCAACCTACTGAGAGTATCTCGCCTGCGTGGCAAAGCCTGGAAAGCTACCCGGGACGTATACACTATGCCAAAAACAGTAACAACAAGTCTCAAAGTGGAGACTCAAAGTGGGCCCGCTCGAGCAAATCGATGAACAACGGGAGGACAGTGTTTGTTTTGTTTGTTATCTTAGATATCATTTTCCACTATCTTTGGGATTTCCTCTTGCAGTTTTATTTCTCTAAACTTATTTTTTCTCCTCCCCTTTAATACTGGCCTTTCTATTTTCACTTCAGCCTTCATAATCTCACTTTCTTTTATGTATTTTTCTTCTCCACCCTTTCTTTCCTCCTTCTACTTTTCCTTTCTGTTCATTTCTAGGCAAATTCGTAAGCAAAGAATGGTAAGCATTTTTTAAAAGATGATAGTTAAGACACAGGGAAATAGTGAAACTGTGCAGTGACTTATAGAATGGTCCTCACAAGCATATGGTCATGAGTTCAAATCCTTGTTCTCCTACATGTACCAAGAATAATCGTAGCATTTCTGCTGTTCATGCTCAGTGGCCCTCCTGTCTGCAAACCCCAGCTTTACAAGTGATTTCTGGTTGCAACACACCCTGGTGTGTATAAGCACCACAAAAAGAGGTACAATATTCACACACACTAAAAAGGCATACAAGGATCAAGATCAAAAGCATGACACCTAACAACGATGTGTGTGAGCACTGCAATGAGCCCCAGTGGACACACATACAAGTACCACAACTCAAGGAGTATAGACCCTACTGAGCACTGTAGCTGATTATGTGGGCGAATTTGATGCGAATACACAGGGAGCAGCACAACTAAAGAATAAGTAAGCACCATAACCAAATGGATGTTTATCCCTGGTCATTGCAACAATGAAGGAATGGGGCCAGAAAGAGCGAATGTTTTTTAAGGAAATAATTTTAAAATGAACTCCAAATGTCTAGTAACTTGCTAGAAACAATTTTTCCATGCTACACTATAGTATTTTATATATATGTATATGCATCTCTATATAATTAAAACATTACGGGGCTGGAGCAATAGTACAATAGTACATAGTCATTCTTTTTATTGAAAAAATAATTTTATTCAAACAAATTTTCTTGGAGAAATATTAGAGAAGAGGAAAGAACTATTAGAGAAGAGGAGAGAGAGAGAGAAAGAGAGAGAGAGATGTTCAAGAGAGAATATGAATCTTTCCAGCATGGGGAAAAAAAAACCCTGCATGGATATTCTACTTAAAATCAACAGGGATAGACAATAGCATGATGACTCCTATACTTTTCACTCAATGCCTATATCTTTGCTGACCAGTCAATATTTTTTTTCCATATGGAAGCAGAGACAATTTCTGTCTTTCCTAAGTCAGTAATTCAAGATTCTTCTCTTAGTTGAAAGAGGATATCAATGGAGAAAAAGACGATTTTTCATTGTATAGACACCAAATATTAACCGTGATCATTTCTGCCTTGGTATTATGGGTTGATTTTAATATATTGCTAAATGATCTAAATGTGCTATAAAGATTATACATTGATGATCATATACAGATCTAGTTTCAAGGAAGGGTCCTGTATAATTTGAAGACTTAATTTCCAAAACATAGATTTCATTCTGACACCAGCAAGGCAGAAAGTAATGTAACTTGAGGAATTGTTTTTATCTGGCCCACTCCTCTAAATATTATAAACACCCTAAGGCAATCATATTCACTAGCCCTTTAGAAAATAAAAGCCAGAATGCTTTTTAAACTTACTTTGAGACACTTTAACAAAACAAAGTGGGAAGGAGCATAAGAAAAGAAGCTACACTGTGATAACTAGCTGAAACTTGCAAATAGAAGACAAAGGGCTATAAAGAAAAAAACTGTCCTTAAGCAAAGAAACATTTTATTTTTATTTCAATTGGTAAACCTTCCAATTAGTTTCAACATAACACTTGGAATAAAGTTAGTTAACATTCACAGGCAATCATATTAGCACAGCTCAAAGGGTGCTTATGCTTATGCATATATATGTGTGTGTGTGTGTGTGTGTGTGTGTGTGTGTGTGTGTGTGTGTTTATCTATATCTTCCTACTTACATTTACTTAACACTAGTAATGGTATTTATACTTTAATATTTATTCTTACCACATGTTCTGCAATGCTTTTTAGGTGCTTTGTGTTTGATTGTTTTTGGTTTTGGCTTTTTGGGTCACATCCGACAATGTTCAAGGGTTACTCCTGGTTCGGCAGTCAGGAATTACTCTGGGTGTGCTGGGGAACCATATGGGATGCCAGGGATCAAACACAGGTTGGCCGCATGAGAGGCAGATGCTCTACCTGCTATACTATTGCTTGGGTCATCTTGCAATGCTTCTAATCAAAAGCACCTCTTGGTATATATTGGTCATGGATTAAAAAAAAAAATCTAAAAAAAAACTTTTATCGGTTTTGAATTTTCATAATAATTTTCATTTCTGTATTAAAATATAAAAATTGCTGTATATATACTTACATATATGTATAGATATATACATATATCTGTCATGAACTATTCTGGGCTTGATACCAAGTAAAGAAAAAAATCTGAATAGCATTTTGAGATTACTGTAAGCTATGACTTATAACTTACATAGTCATATGAATTACTTAGCTACATTTCACTTATCACATACTCTGACTCATAAATCTTAAAATTATAGGAAGGACCCTAAATAGTTATATAAAAGTCATGAAGATTATACATTTGCTTGTTGAAAAATCTGAGTGTCTCATTTTTCTAGGTTATGTGAAATATAGTTATGTTTCCCATCTCATATTGCTCACAGGATAGAAAAGAATCCAGGCAAATAAATGACCAGTGACAATATGGTGTGTTAGTATTCACAAAAAGCTAATTCATGATCATGCTGCCTCAATATATTCTAGAGGACTTTTTAAAAATATATTTTCTCAGGATTCTTCTCTGGGCATCCTAAATTAGGCATGTCTTTTTTTATTTCCTTTTTGTGTCACACCCAGCAATGCTCAGTGGTTACTCCTGGCTCTTCACTCAGGAATTACTGCTGGTGGTGCTCAGGGGACCCTATGGGTTGCTGGGAATCAAACCCAGGTCTGCCCCATGCAAGGCAAACGCCCTTCCCGTTGTCCTATCACTCCAGCATCTAGATGTGTCTTTTAGTATGTCAGAGAAGTTACAGGAGACAAAGAGATACAGGGACAAGAATAGGGATAGAGAGCTCTTTTTTGTTGGTGGAGGAAGGGAATCTAACAAAAGTTTGGAGAGTTATGAGAAAAAAGTGGTTGTTGTCAAGGTCGATGGACACACTAGATAAAACGAGAGTCAGAAGAGAATGTTCTAACGTGAGAGGACAGTGTGCCGCATGCCTACATGTGACAAGAATTTATTGTAGCAATGTGGAAGAAACCAGAGAAAATACCTCAACTAGTTACTTCATCAACATCTTCGATCTTCTCCCGACAAAGTTGAAAGAAACAAAACTAAAGAAGAAAGTGTGACCTGCTAATAAAGTTAGACGATTTCAACAGCCACTGGCCAAGGAGTCTCTATTGTAGGTTTCTGATCGGGGAATGGTGTGGATATTAACATTGGCTGTGATTCACCACTGGGAGAAACCAATTGTCAAGAAAGGTGAGAAATTCTGTTTCCAATCCAACTTTGAGGTCCCTGTAACACCATCTAGTTGAAACTGACGAGTGTAAAATTCAAGGAAAATTTACTAGTCACCAATCATTTATTCAAGAAATCCTAGAGTGTGTCCTTGGTTCTACACAGAGCACTGTATAGCTTACATGGTGAATAAAAAGAGACAGGCATTAGGCAAGCAGCGGATGTGGTTAAAATGTGTAAAGAATTTAAGTGCTGAGTGGCAGACGGAAGACACTTAAAAATAAAAAAGCACTGAGAAGGGATCAATAGCACAGGAGGTAAGGCATATGCGTTTCTTGTATGCAGCTGACCCGGGTTTGACCCCCTGGGTCCCCTGAGCCCTGAAGGAGTGATCCCTGAGCACAGAGCACAGAGTAAGCCCTAAGTACTGTGGGATGTGGCCCAGACACTAAAAATAAATAAACAAGCACAAATCAGTGATCTCTTGCAAGACAGAGAATTAAAGGAAGAATGGCCTGTTTTTTTTTTAATTTGTTTATTTATTTTTTGTTTTTGCTTTTTGGGTCACACCCGGCAATGCACAAGGGTTATTCCTGGCTCCTGCACTCAGGAATCACTCCTGGCGGTGCTCAGGGGACCATATGGGATGCTGGGAATTGAACTGGGTCGACTGCGTGCAAGGCAAACACCCTACCCACCTGTTCTATCACTCCAGCCCCAAGAACGGCATTTTTGAGAATTTAATAACATTGAAAAAATTTAAATTCATAAATGAAAATATCAGGGAGAAGAGCAATGGGAGGAAGTAGGTGCCTCTAATTGAAGACACTGACGTGGAAAGTGTATGGGGTGGGGAGGCCTTTCATTTTATGTACTGAGAGCCTGCAATGGTTAATGCATTGGAACTTTTCTTACATGGAGGCAAAATCATTATATTGTTTTAAGCCAGAGAGTGACTTGATCTAATTTATATTTTTGAAAACATTACTTGGGTGGAGAATTGATTTTGCAAGAGGAAGAGTTAAAGCAGAGAGATGCTTAGGAGTCTATTTCCCCCCCTCTGGGCAAAAGACAATGTGCTTTGGTCTCGAAGTGATTGAATTCGCTTTATTTTCTGAGTGGAAAAGAATAGACTTGCTCTACAGACATCTAATCTATGATAAATAAAGCAAGGCCATACAGTGGAGAAAGGAAAGTTAACTTCACAAATCACATTTAGAAAGCTGCATGGCCATGAAGAAAAAAGTAAAATGAATAGATAACTACTTAATACCATATATTAAAATCAATGCAAAATAGACTAAGGACCTGGATAGTGCCACAATGCACATAGTACGTAGAAGAAAATGTAAATGATATGACTTAGAACCATGGCACAGAATTGTATTTGGGTACTCAGCTCTACTAGGAAGGGAAATGAAAATGAAACAAATGAGTTTATCAAACATAAAAGACTTTTACACAACAAAATAAATTTACACACATAAAAAGATGCTTAGCAATTTTCAGAACAATTAACACATTTTCATAAATCTAAGAACAGATTGATATCCAAAGCATACGCAGACTTCATACAACAAAACAATAAAAATGTAAAATAAAAAAAGCAATAAAAATGGGTAAAAGATTGGTGGTGGTGGTGGTCCTCCTGTTATTCATCAATTTGCTTGAGCGGGCCCAGTAACGTCTTGTGAGACTTGTTGTTACTGTGTTTGGCATATTGAATACCTCACAGTCACAGGTAGCTTGCAGGGCTCTCCGAGAGGGGCGAAGGAATCAAACCCGGCTCCGCTGGGCCGACTGCACACAAGGCAAACGCCCTACCGCTGTGCTATCGCTCCAGCCCCAGTAAAAGACTTGAACCCATATTTCTCCAAAGAAAGTGGTCTACAGACATGGGAAAAAATGGTCAAAATCATTTCTTAGGGAAATGCAAATGGGAATCACAATGAGATAACATTGCATATTTTTGAAAATGGTCTATAATTTATCTTTTAATGAACTATCTTGCTTTGTCGCTTAAGGCACTTGTCATGCATGTGGCAGTCCCCTGCTCAATCCTTAGCACTGTGTATGGTACTCTGAGCACTGCCAGGATTGATCCTTGAGCCATGAGTAACTTCTGCACATGGCCTTCAAGCAAAATAGTTAAGTGACAATGATCCTAAATAATATATGGAGCTGTCTTCAGCAATCATAAACTTATGTAAAAATACTTATGCCTCCTATCAGTTACAAAATACCTGGTGCTGCTAAAGTTTCTGCTAAAGTATGACTTGCTTATGTTGAAAAATAAAGGAAATGCTAAATTCTATTAGCAAGCAATAAAGCTCAAAATGTAATTTTCCCCATCCAGATTAATAGTCCCCTTAAATTTAGTTGGAGTGAGTCCCTGTTTTAAACTCCAGGCATCAGATTCTCCTACAACACTAGGAAGGTCATAAATGACCTTTTCAGGCCATATTGAATGAATAGATAACTACTTAATTTTCAGGTCACCATTCAATATGCCAAACACAGTAACAACAAGTCTCACGAGACGTTACTGGGCCCGCTCCAGGCTTTTCAGGCTTCAAAGGTAATGTTTACAGCCAATATCCAAGCAGGAGTAGTGCTTACAGTCAATATCCAAAGGTACTGCATACAGTCAATATTCAAGCAATTCGTTGTAAAGAGTCCTGAGCCAGGGCTGGAGTAATAGCAGAGTGGGTAGTGTGTTTGCCTTGCAAGTGGCTGACCTGGGTTCAATTCTCAGTATGCCCTATGGTCCCCCAAGCACTGCCAGGAGTAATTCCTGAGTGCAGAGCCAGGAGTAAACCCTGAGCATCACTGGGTGTGACCCCAAAAGAAACAAAAAAAGTGGCCTGAACCAATGTCAATAAGAATAACTCAAATTATTTTTGCATAGAAATTAAATCACTGAATAGTTTATGGACCAGTAGAATTTAGCCAACCAACCTTATTACTATGTGATCATTAATGTGAGTTTTAGACCCCATTCTGCTTCTCAGGACACAGAACATATTAAACAAAATATTATGTCCAAGTAGTTATTAGCTCCACTGCTTATGCAAGATTTAATAAATTTCACCTTTCTCCTTTGAGAATGCCCTGCCCACTAGCCTGCAAAAACTCTCATGCCAGATCCACTTTAGAATATTGTGGAAGCATGAAACCTTGGCTTTCAGAGTTTGCATCAGACAATCAAGGACTGGCTACAGGGATCATAAAGGATTAAAGTATCTGGCGCCACCCCTAATACTCTGGCCTCCCTAAATGAGTTCCATCCATGCCTGAAGGTACATCATCAAGTTGGTTAGCCAAGCCATAACTTCAGCACAATCATCTTTAAAAAATAAAAAGTACACCACCTAATCAGAGTATATTTCTACCAGTGATCATGCTAAACCAGGAATCTTCTAATAACCCAGAAATCTCACTGAGCAAACCTATGTATGACCTTCATTATGCTGACCAAAAAAAATTTTTTTTAGGTGTTTATAAAACTATGAATAGAGGTTTAGCCAAAGGTAAGAACTTTGGGAATTTTATTTTTTCACATCTTGTATAGTCCCATCCTTGAAGTGCTGGACTCTTGATTAATGAATGGCCCTTGAGTTGAAACTTTAAGCAAATATCCACCTACCTGATGCATGCCCAAATATTTTAAAGTCAATCATTCAGACACAACCATAGTCCCCCATCAAGTTTAACTTCAGAAAGTGTGATGTATTAGTGTGTTCCCTCACCAAGTACTTGGCGATGCATGAGCGATGGCTCACACATGCGTAGCTCTGACATGGGGACGTAGGTGACCTGTTACCTCTATTGATTATCACTGATATTCCTTCCAAGTTTCCCCTGATCACCTTCTCTTATCCCACTACCAATGTCTTCAAAAATGGAATGGGTTACATGTCAGGATTGAAATGAGGTCTTTCTTTGACCAATTATTTAAATTATACGAATTATCTCAGTTTTGTTTAGTAGGAATGCAGCTATGTTAAAGTGTGAGTTTATTAGTGATTGGTTAGGTACTTATAAGTTTCCTTACAAGGAAGGAAAATGAAAAGTAATAATCCTTCCAGTCATTATTGCAAAAGTCAAAATATTTTTTTCCTATACAAGGTAGCAACCAAATGCATTAAGTCTAAAGGAAATGAAATATATATGCTAGTAGCACTCACAAGTTATTACAGTCTAATTGTGGTTAATTTTATTTTCTGGGACAACTGATCTCCCAATAATATTTGCAGGGATTGATTAAAATCCACTCCTTGCTAAAATCAGGGTCTTTAGTTAATTGACGTGCTAATAGATCTACAATTTCTACAATTTCAGGCTGCTGGTTCCTTACAAAAAGCAAGTAAAAGAATAGATAGAGTCCGAATAAACTACTTATTTTACAACAGGAACTATGATAATTGCCAGAAGACAGCTTGCTTATCAGTTGTGAGAGGTTTTCATCCTTCATTAATATGTTGGACATCAGAGAAACTGGCCTCCATGAGAACATTCTCTGAACCTCCCATTATCTCATTTTCCATACACTTGGCGTGACCTACTTTTTATCTACATTCACAGAAAGATCTGGCTTGCCACATGTGGACTTTCTAAACAGTAAACTCACCACAAACCTGTATCCCTAAAGCTCCATGAAGTGTTGGTTGCTATAAATTTGGACAAGTGTATACTCCAATAAAGTATCAGTTGAAATGTTCCAGACTAAATACTTCACAAGTAGACAAAATAAATATTCCAAAGTGCTAAACTGTGAATTTTCCAGCCGGTATGTGTGTCTATGTGGGCTATGGAATTAGGGTCTCAATGGGGCTATAGGTCCTTATTTTTCTCAGGAATTTTAGGTGAAAAACTCTAACTCTTGATTTTTTTGTGTGTTCATGCAGATCTCTTTCTTTGAGTATAAGTGTTCTGACAGAGATCGGGAACAATTCTTTTTCTTTTTTTAACATTAAATATTTTTTAAATTTTTTTTTAATTTTTATTAGTGAGACATCATGAGGTTCAGCTGTAGACTTACACATTTTTGTGCTTGGGAACAATTCTTAAAGCACTTCATTAGTGAAATGAGTTGGAGGGATGGCACAGTGGTAGGGCGTTTGCCTTGCACGTACCCAACATGGCTGACCCAAGTTCGATTCCTCCGCCCCTCTGAGAGAGCCCGACAAGCTACCGAGAGTATCTCACCTGCACGGCAGAGTCTGGCAAGCTTCCCATGACGTATTCGATATGCCAAACACAGTAACAACAAGGTCTCCAATGGAGACGTTACTGGGCCCGCTCGAGCAAATCGATGAACAACAGGAGGACAGTGACAGTAACAGTGACAACATAGTTTATTCTTTCATTCCATTCTTATTATGGCCAAAATAAATAATGCACAGTGGTTAATTATTGCAAACAAGTAAAATTAAAAATAATTGTTCAAGTATTAGTGAGATATAGACTTGGGGTATCAGAATGATAGCTAATATAGATTGTGCGTTACGTGCCATGGTCTATACAAACGGCTCCACCTGCAACATGTTAATCCTTACAGTACAGATGTGTTATGTACCAGCTAGTTCCACTGTTTTCCCCATTTTACATATGAGTGCACTTTAAGAAAAGAAGAGTTCAACTGAGTAAGATTCCACATGAAGTAACAACAGATCCCAGGACAAAGGAGAACAAGCGATTAACTGTTGGATGAGAATGTACTTAGATATGACCTGGACTAATTTTGAGTAAAACTTCAGAGACTGGTTATTAATCATTTTAACCAAATTCACCCTTTGTTGTTGTTTTTAAGTGTAATTTTGTCCCAGGAAATTTATAGTGAACAACTCTGATTGCATCTTCCTCATCAACATGCCCCTGACACTCTTGTTGAAGATAATAATCTTATATAAGCTGTCCTTAAAGTTGATGATGTTGCCACATCCCACTCCCTTGGGAAATAGAGAGATGGTGTGAATATAATAGAATATGATGTATTAGGGCTAAGTTGAACTTCTAATAAGAGTAATCACCATAAAAGATTTTAAATTTATTTAAAAATCTAGTTTTAATGATATCAACTTCAGAGGTTCTATTGATGTGCTGAGAATTTGTAAATTCCATATAGTCCCAAACAGAAATTATGTTATTAAAATACAACTTCATCTTTTGTATTATATGTAAATATATGCATATATTCATACATTATACATTTATATGTATAAACTTTAATGTATTAGAACTCAAATCACCTACTTAATAATTTAGTACTCATTAACCTTCACTATTCTCATGAAGATACACTCTCCAATCAATGCTTATCAAACAAAAAGCATTCTAAGATCTTTCTCAACAAAAGTTGCTGCTCCTTTTAGAAGCTTGGAGTCATCAAGGCATCAATATCAAATCTGTTTTTTCTTTTATATAAAAATGAAGAAGCATAGTTGCCCGATGTGTAAGTCCCAAGGAAAATTTGAATTAAAATCTCTCACTTTACTTAAGATACATTCCATAATTTATTTCAGCTTGATAGTAGGCAGGAAACGGTCCCTTCAATTATTGCTTGAAAATTAAAAGTGCTTTGGGTAAAAGAAAAAAAATCTCTGGTTTCTGGTCTCAGATTCTCTTCTGACTACAAAATAATCTTATACCTAATCTTTGAAAGAGTATCCCCGAGTCCCTGGCTCCTGGACATACCACGAGGATATCTCCTGAGAGCCTAATTCTTGATCCCGGGAATCAGAAAGGAAGACAACAATGAGAGAATATCCTCACAGACTCACAGATGAGTAGCCAGGCTGAAGATTTGAAATCAAGAGTTTCATTTACTTTGCAATGAAAATCTGGAAGGTCCTCCCAGGAATAGTTGACTGTGGATTCAAAACACTGTCCTTTTACCTGAACCATCCTTGGGGTTAGTGGTTGGGGACAGAGCACAGACCTTGGGTTTTGAAACTAGAAACTAGGCCTATTGATTATCCACTTTATTTTTAGTTAAGAACAGAAGAGGTTCAAGTTCTTCTTGTCCCTGTGTTCAAACTCTGAAAATGTTTGGTCAGAGAAGAGACAGACCTATCACTTGGGGTGTACTGAGCTGCATGAGGCCTCAACTCTTCCTCAAAGATATAATATACAAGGAGGTGAGTTAGGCTTGTTGAGAATTGAGACTAGAGACTCACACATTATCCACTGAACAGAACCAGTTCTCTTAACTGGTCCAATTACCCCTATAAAATTGATCTCTCTCAGAACACAGGGAATTGCCCTGCCACAGAGGCAGGGTGAGATGGGAGGGATGAGGGTGGGAGGGATATTATCCATGGTGGTGGAAAATGGGCACTGGTGGAGGGATGGGTATTTGATCATTGTATAATCGAAACCCAAGCACAAAAAATTGTAAATCTACAACTGTACCTCATTGTGTTTCACTAAAAATAATAATAATAAAAATCATGCATTAAAAAAAATTGATCTCTCTCAAGGGCCATCTTGATCATGAAATTCACTTAAAATATTTCAATAGGTGTACCTGAGAAATAACACAAGATAATATAAAACAAGTACTTGAATTGCATGCAACGAACACCCATTTGATTCCCAGTGTTGTATATAGTATCCCAAGCACCTGCAAATATCAGAAATAGGTCCTAAAGACTAACAGGTGTGGTCTAACACCCTGCTCCCCAACTCAGCAAAAATCAAAATAAAACATATTCTAATAACTTGATTGGTTTCTGGTATCTGCAGAACTTTAGGCAAGAATACAGATGGACTGAAGAGGTAATACAACAGATAAGCCACTAGCACAACGTGGATTTGATCCTGGTACCCTACATGGACTCCCAAGCTCTGCAGAGTAATCCCTGAGTAAAGAACCTGAGTAATCTGAACATCACAGACTGTGACCCAAAAACCAAAAGAAAAGAAAAAAATATAGGTTGAATGTCATATACACACACCTAAAGTACACCAAAATAATAAATCAATTTTAAGCTGACAAGTAGAATAAGTCCTTCTGTAGAAAAATGTCAGCATAATAATTAAAATAATGATTTTTAAAAGTAAACGGTAAGAAAAGAGTAAAAACAAACTAAATTCTATTATTACTGTGCATGAGTTAGTATTCTGTTTAAAGTCTGGTGATGTTACAATGACTAATAAGAATACCAAGCAGTATATATTACTATATAATCCCTAATACTCATTTCAGAAAAATTACTATGCAATTTCAATAAATATCTTATTATATAATTTATTAATTTTAGCTTTAATAATTTTAAGGGACTAAAATATTCTAAGTATACAAAATTTTTTATATATTTTCACCAATTAAACATGGAAATTTCATAGAAAATAAGTATATATTTTATATATTCAGTCTTTGAATATATTCAGAATTATCTACAAAACTAAAAATATATAAATTATATTTAAATAAGAGAATATCTAAAGATAAAATAACGTATTTTAAATCATTAAAGCTAGAATTTTAATAAAATTTTTATCTTTTATTTTATCTAATGAAAACATTTGGCTGGAGTGATAACATAGCAGGTAAGGCGTTTGCCTTGCACGCGGTCTACTTGGGTTCAATTTCTCCATCCCTCTTGGAGAGCCCTGCAAGCTACTGAGAGTATTCCGCCCACACGGCAAAGCCTGGCAAGCTACCTGTGATGTATTGGATATATCAAAAACAGTAACAACAATTCTCACAATGGAGATGGTCCTGGTGCCCGCTTGAGCAAATGGATGGATGTACCATGGGAGAACAGTACTACAGTGGCTAATTAGAATATTTGAAATTTTAACATTAAATATAACCTTATCATACATTAAGTGTATTCTGTCTACATATTTCTATGTACATATAGATAGTAAAGTGTAAAGAGAAAAAAGATGAGCAAATGTTTTAGACATTTTAAATAAGGAGAATTGTAAAATAAACTCCTTAGTCTTCATGTACAAATTTTGGAAATACCATGCTAATTTTAACATCTCTCTTTGTCTACAAACAGAACAAAAAGAAGTCCAAGCCAATAGATGTTCTTTCATCACTATTTGAAAACTACCCTTGGCTTGCATACATGCTGTCTGAAGAACCTTAACTCAATTAGTATATAGGTAAAGGTAAAGGTAAAGGCCCTCCCCTTGATCATCGATTTGCTCGAGCGGGCCCAGTAACGTCTCCATTGGAGACTTTGTTGTTACTGTGTCTGGCATATCGAATACTCTCGGTAGCTCGCCGGGCTCTCAGGTCGGCCATGTTGGCCGCGTGTAAGGCGAACACCCTACCCGCTGTGCTATCGCTCCAGCCCTGCACGCAGCCAACATGGCCGACCCGAGTTCGATTCCTCCGCCCCTCTCGGAGAGCCCGGCGAGCTACCGAGAGTATCTCGCCCGCACAGCAGAGCCTGGTAAGCTCCCTGTGACGTATTCGATATGCCAAACACAGTAACAACAAAGTCTCCAATGGAGACGTTACTGGGCCCGCTCGAGCAAATTAGTATATATTTGTTAAAAAATACTTCCCTCGTCTCTAGTATACCTCATTTTGGATTTTGTAATCCTTTTTGGAAGTGCCTCTCATTAATGAGAATCCAGCAGCCTTCAACCCAGGGCCAGAGATGTGGAAAGATGCTTCCTTGGGATCGAGTATTTAGCCCAAGAGATGGTACCTTGGCTTGTGTCTTCGACAGGATCAGCAAGGATCACTAAAAAGTAAAGAGTCTGGGGCTGGAGAGATAGCACAGTTGGTAGGGTGTTTGCCTTGCACGCAGCCGACCTGGGTTCGATTCCCAGCATCCCATATGGTCCCCTGAGCACCGCCAGGAGTAACTCCTGAGTACAGAGCCAGGAGTAACCCCTGTGCATTGCCAGGTGTGACCCAAAAAGAAAAAAAATTCAAAAAAAAATAGTCAATCTTCAAACTTTATTTTTGTATGGTTGTTAAGATCTTCTAGCATATAGACATGGACAAATATTACATTATAAATTGTATAGCTATCAAAAAACACCCCTCTAGTGTTTGTAATATAAAATCCACCTGGTTTTAACACAATATAAAAGGCAAGACTCCTAACTTTTGTTTTTGTTTTTTGTTTTAGTGGGGTTTTCCCCCATTCTATGCTTTCCTCTTTCGATACTCAAAAGAAATGAACTTTATTTCCCATTCACTCATTTTGTCCTTCCTTGGATATTGTGATATACTCTAACCCCTTCGCTTTCAAATCAGTTCACTTGATCCCTTCCCGATTCAATTCACATGACCTCTTCCTGGTCACAAGAGATTCCAGTCAGATTCAAGTCAATTCACCATTTCATGGAAATTTCCTTCTCAGGCCCATCTGGATGGGGGTCTTTTCTATGTATTCCCACAGCACTCCATCCTCCTTCCATCACAGAATGGACCACACATCGTTATGATTTTCTGCCAACCAATAAGAATATCCTTCCTGATTGGGAGCATGGGAAGGGTAAGAACTGTGTCTTATTTGATTTTTTTAAGCACCTCACCTAGCACTCTGACCATGAGAACATCATTGCTTGTTTCCTAGAGATCTGATAAAAGAATAAATCAGCTGTCAAGTGGTCATCAGTATACAGATGTTATCAGCATTTTTTATTTGTTTGTTAGTTGTCAGTGAACAAAAGATCTGATCCAATCAGCCAGTCCCTTGAGTGTCCATTCGAGAGAACACTCTTTAGATCCACTTCATTTTCGAGTCCTCCATGCGCTCATCAACAGACACGCTCACCTCAAACTTCTCTTCAGATAAAAGCCTAGCTGGGTGGCAGCTAGCCTTGCAAATAGTCAGCTTACTCCTTATAAGCCTCAATTTCTTCCTTTCGTCACCCCGGGCGTGAAATGACAGCTGATGCCAGTGTTCCATGCAGAGTTTTCAGAAAGGTCAACTAGCATTCAGATTTATGCGGGTAAAATTCATTCCTTCTCTTTCAAAAATTTAATGAGAAAGGACAGCTTTGTGAAATGGAAGAGCAAGAACAATATTGCTTAAATAAATTGGAATTTGCACTTTGATTACCCTGCAGTTTCTGCCATCCTTTACTGGAAATGGTCCCTCTGGAGCAGGTTTCCTCTGGAGTGACATCATCATATGAAGCCATCCTCGCCATAATTATTTCCATCCATATTTGTAGAGCACAGAGCAAGAGCACTCAGGAAGGAATATTTGATGCATAGAAGACAATTTAAAACTGTAGAGTCACCAGAAAGCCCCATTAAAAAGCAAATGATATATCTTTATGCATGCCTCTCACCCCAGAGGAGATATTCATATTCACATTCCAAAGAAAAAAGGGGGGGGTGGTCTTCCAAACAATGAGCCTCTGATATGAGCAAACAGGCTTTGCTAGGAAATAACAAACAACATGTGTCATTTCAATTGCTTTTCTTGGAATAACACTTCTTAAAAGCTGTGACACGGAGGGCCACGTCTATTTTCATGTGCATTGTCAAATTTTAATCCTTTTGGAATTGAGGCTGTGTCCATTTTTAAAATCCGTTACTGGGATTTAAATGCCCCCTCCCCGCTCCCACCAGTTTTCTTCTGTTGAGAGCGAACTATTCATTTATAAGTGTATTTTAAAAATTTTACTAAAAGTGAAAATGCAAATTTAAGGTATTCACTTTTCTTCTCAAAAACCAAGTCGCTCACTGGAAAAGAAGAAGGGGGAGAAAGGACTTATGTCAATTTTAGTCAAATTAAACTTGTGACTGTGTTGGGCTGACGTCCCTGACACTTTGTGATTGAGCTGGGTTAACTTTTCCCTCGGGGGTGATGGCAGGCGTCCTCCCCGCCGTGTGAGCTGACTGGGGTGCACAGATTCCTCCTCCCAGAGAAATAGAAGCTTCCACTTTCTGCTCACTGCAGCTTGAATTTTATTTTAAATGTAGAAAAGCAGGCCCTGAACGTGTATGAGTGAAATTGTCAAGATTAATTCATCCAACCAGTTTCTCATTCAACCCAGTGACATCGGGTAAGGGTGCTGAATGTGAGGTCAAATTGAAATGTGTTCCTTTTTTCTCTCATCCCCACCCCAATTAAAAAAAGTTTTATTTCTGTCACCATGATTTACAATACTTTAAACTATAGGGATTCATACATATGAAGTTCCAATACAGCACCCTGTCCCAGAGTATCCATTTTCCTACACCATTGTCTCATGGTTCCCCCCTCCCCCCCCCACCAAGCCAACCACCCAACCCCAATGCCGCTGTGATACATTCAATTCTATAGATCAGTTCTCAGATTCTATTGTCTTGGACCCTTTACTATTGTCATATTATGTTTCTTTATATCCCACCTATGGGGGAGATGATTCTGTATTTGTCTCTGTACTAGCTGACTTCACCCAGCCTGATAGCCTCCAAATGTATCCAGGTAGTGTCAGAAAAGTTTTCTTAATAAAATAGACATGGTTTATTTCTCTCTCTAATCACTATTTTCCACTATTTCTTTTTCTTGGGGGGTGGGATGGAGAAGGGAGCATTTGGTGGCACCTATTGGTGCTTCAGCTTATTCCTGGCTTTGCATGTAGGAATCAATCCTGGTGGGGCTCAGGAAACGACATCGGGTGCAGGGGATGAAGTACAGGTTGGCCTCATACAAGGCAAGCACATTCCTCATTGTACTACCTCTTCAATTATCAAACTACTTTTTCTGGACTGGAAATGCTTGCTTTGTGAAAACTCCACTGTGTGTCATTTAATGCCATTTCAATCGGAATCAATCATTGATTGTCCAACTCTTATAAATTTCTTAAATTTTCAAGCAAACTGAACTCATTTAAAATCTCCATCTAGGCTCATACAAGGCTCTTAGCTTCACCTATCAGCCCCCATGACCGCAAGCACTGCTCTCTCCCAAATCTCCCTCTCTTTCTTTTCACTTCTGGTACCTCAGTGGTAGTGTTCCACCATGAGGCTGAGTTAGACAGAAAGTCTATATAGTGCAGTTGTGTGTCACTTTAGGCTGTGATCAGTTATGTGTCAGGGATATTTCTGCACTTACTATCTTAGGGGGTGAATATTGGGCTCAGCAAAGTTGAACAATTACAAAGATGCACCCCACTTCTACTGCCTCCAGTTTGCCACAATTCAACCTCAGCATCTGAACATCAGGAAATCTTCATTGAACATCTACCCTGCGGTTTCTAGCGCCCAAGATTGTACCCTCAAACTATCAAGGTCACATGCCAGATTCTGACGTTAGTTTAAACTGACCTCAATTTGGGTCCTGAATTTTATTTGAGATGGGGGCCCTCCCAAGTGGTACCCAGTAGAACTGGAGGATTCTCAACCAACCAGGACAACCCTATGTAGAGAAACAATGTGGGCAATGCTGGATATGAGCCCTAACTTCTCTATTGTCTCCCAGCCCCTGGTCCTGAATTCCCCACCCTCCCCCACCTCCCAGGTTCTTGGGTTCATAATTTTACACTCAATGAGTATATATTTAATTAGTGACAGAGCCCCAGCAGCTGAAAACCTTCAGAACTCAATCACTGCCATGCTCACAGCCAATCTCCACAGTCTTGTATGAGCCTCACGTATGACTGAATCTGCCATATAACTGTATTTTAAATTTTAGAATTCCCGGAAGACACAGCCACATTTGTGGCCAAGAGACATCTCATACTTTGCTCCACGGATGTACCAAGAATGTCACATCACATTTGATGGGGTTTAAAGTACAAGGCAACCAATCTCAGGGGTGTTTATACACACAACCGGCCCGACCAACCCAGGTTCGATTCCTCCATCCCTCTCAGAGAGCCTGGCAAGCTACCGAGAGTATCTCACCTGCATGGCAAAGTCTGGCAAGATACCTGTGATGTATTGTATATGCCAAACACAGTAACAAAAAGTCTCACCATGGAGATGTTACTGGGCCTGCTCGAGCAAATCGATGAACAATGGGAGGACAGTGCTACAGTGCTGTTTTGGGGTCAGGGTTTGGGGTTTTGGGTGGAACCATTTGAAATAAGGTGGTGGTAAGGTGAAATGGTGGTAGGATTGGTGTTTGAATATTAAATGTAATGAATTATTGTGAGCAACTTTATAAAAATAAAATTTAAAAAATGTAAAATGGGGTCAGCATTACATGACCCATCTGTACATTAATGACCCTTGTTTATGAGTTAATATTACAGAGACCCATAAGCCAACAGACAATCACCCACCTACCACCCCGCCCCCCCCCCCCCCAATTGTTACTGCAGAATCTGCCATTACATCTTCATTTGTCTGGATGTGAGACAATTTGGGGACTGAACTTGCACCTGAAAATGGGCTTTCATTCTCACATTGCACCAAAGACATTAGTCAAGTTGACCCTCTATGATAATGCCACCCAGAGCTGTCAAATACATACATTTTCCCAATTCTCACATTTCTTATTTCCTTGATGGAACTTTGTGATGGTAAGTGAAAGCAAACAATTCCAATTCTCAAACTTAGGGAACGAATTTCTGACCTCACTTGTGGCATTTCTCTTTTAAAACATTTTTCATTTCCTATTGTCTCTGCGGTGACCTACACAAGTCTATGAGGAAAGTAGTCTGAGTATGGTGACTGGTTTCCATCTCAACAGCAGCAAGTTTGTGAGAACCTAGGCACCATTTCAAGTTCACAATCAGAAACAAGAAATGCTGACTCTCATGGAAAACTCTATTTCTGGGATTTGGGTAAGGAGTTTTCCCAGTCATTGAACAGAGCTCTGTTTGCCAGAAAACAAAGTTATATTAAACAAAACTGAAAGATTTTAAGTACAGAGGGAATGTTATGAGATTGAGGTTAAAGACATGTGTTTTATATCATCACAACAATAAGAGTCCTTAAAACCCTGTTTGATAGGAAAGGCTTAAAAATAAATCACTCTTACCTGTAACTTTCACTAAATGTAGATTTCTTTCACATACATTTAAAGAAATGCAACACCTCCTTAATTATACATGGTAAATAATATTGAATAGAAGGCAAATATGATATAGACGATGGATAAATGCTTTAGAATTTGATTAGAATCATGGAACTTTCATTTGTTTCAAGGACATTAGATCAGCACTCATAACATATCAGATCTCACTAAACAACCTTCTTGGTAATTAATGCAAAAATATTCCAATGTTGAGCTTAAAATTTTTTTCTTTGAAGTCATAGATGCTAATCTACAGCTTTCAGAAATTCTTCTCTTATAAATTTCCAATGTAAATTTATAACTTGCTACCAGAAGAAAGCAATTCTATCTTACGATTATTATAAGGGAAGGTCAAAGTATTTCATTTATCATTTTTAAAAAATACAGGTTTTTAAAATTTTGTGTTTTTGAAAATGATTTAAAATACTTTCTATTATGAATATGTAGAGAAATTTGTTCTTCTTGAAGGACATAGTTTTACATAAAAAAATACCTGTGCAGTTGCCCCCCCCAAATTTCTCCATGGATATTTCCAATGTGTTTACCTAAAAATACTGGTTGAGTACTTGATGATGTTTGAAAAGCAAAAGTGAGAGTTAAGGTGTTCCCAGAGGCTTCAGAAAGGACTGGACCTGGCCTGGTACCAGAATCACTTCCAAATATATTAATTCTGATCATCCATTTAGGTTTCAAAAATTCAAATCCTCTTTCTTCTACTTTCTTTAAGAAAAGTCTACTTTCATATTCTTTATCTTTGACATTTGCTCATAATTTTAACTTGTCATCAAAAAATAAAACTTCATAATACTGAAAAAATAAATATTCATAGGTACAGTTGTAAAAATAATGAAATCTATTCATTATTTTCCCTGTACCTAGTTATAGTAAAGTGCAATATTGTAAATTTTGGGTGAAAACTTAGCTCTAGCCAGCAAAATTTAAATTCCAGATAAATCATACTAGCCTATCAGAGTAGGATTAAAAATTTGCTTAAGGATTTGATTAGAGCTTTAGGGCACTTGCCTTTCATCCAGACATCCCATATCAATCCTTGGCACCCCATATGGTCCTCCATGACCCACCAAGAATAATATTTGAGCACAGAGCAACGAGTAAGCTCTGAGCACCACCAGAGTGGCCCAAACCACCCGCATCTCTCCCCAAAAAAAGAACCTTATTTTTAATAAGAGTGCTCAGAGAATATATAGATGTAATCTAAGTGAAAACTTGAGCTATAAATGTTCTAATGATTCACAAGTTTCAATGATTATACCTTGTCTGCCTTAATAGTAAGTTTTGGAATCAGTGACATGAAGTTCCTAATTGATATGACGACAAATAACCTTATCATACTATTCAATGTGAGACATCCACTAATTTGCTATGCCATCAATGGTTTCTGGTTACACACTAAAATGATTTTTTATCTCCCAAAATGGTATCATTGTCTATTTTCAGGAAATAATTTTACAATGCAGTGTCCAGTTATTAATTAATCCAAATTCTTTCTTGAGAGACAACACCCCTCAAAGCGAAACTTTCTTGTCCAAGTGCTCCATCCATAGAAACTAGGAAGAAACAAAGAATTTTGTCTTCCTGGGAAGTTTTTTTTTTTTTGTGTTGGCAAGATTAGGCAATCCTCCATTGATGCAATTCTTTAGTAAACTAAAGCTTCTGTGTTTGAAATACTGCAAGCAATATCCTTTCATTTAATCATTTATCCATTCATTAGGCATTTATTCTGGGCCTACTGTGCTCTAGCATATAAATTAAGAGTTTGAAATTTATTTCAGTTCATAGTTATCGCATTGGAGCTTAAATCTCAGAGACAGTGACCAACAGAGAGCACGACCAGAGAGATTCAGCTAATATTTGATGCATTTTATCAGGCTTCGGGAGCTCAGCGGGGAAGCAGGGTCTTTGGAAATTGCCTGCATATGTAATGAGTAGGGCAGCAAGGTTAAAAAGACACAGTTCCGATGAATTCAGCAAACTGCAGCTCACGGGCACATTTTGGTTGGGTTTTTGGGTTTTTTCTTTCTTTCTTTTTTTTTTTTTGGTTTCTTGTTGTTTTTAAAGAATGTGAATTCTAAGCTACCTTGAATCACTCCAGCCTCTTTCTAATTACTAACAATGACAAGTCTGCCCTCTCCATTGCAGCTGGGTGCCCCAGGCAGCTTTAGTGCAAAACCAACAAATGATTGGAAGCCGGTGATTTCAGCTCCTACCAAAGCACAGTTGGAGATTTTTTTTTTTACAAGGCTGCTTGAAAGTCATGTCCAGGGTTTGCGAGATCATAGAAGATGCAAAAGGAGGACACGAGGTCAAATCGACATCTCATAGACAAAGAATCCCCTGGTTTCCTCATCCCCTCACCGAGGCTCACAATGCAGAGGGCGATACTTGGGTGAATAGTATGGTTCTGCCTACTGAGACCATGCAAGTGACCTCAACTGCCCTGCTATGAAAAATGGCTGTTCTTCTAGGGAGGTGTTGACAGCAGCTGCATGTACCATTGTTTGTCTTCCTGCACAAACAATGGGAGCCAAAAAAAAAAGGTGGGGGGATGGAGTGAAAAAACAGGCCTGCCGATTCAGGCCATGCTAATTATTATTGTGATATAGTTTGGGGAAGCATTTCTTCATTTCAAAAGTGAAAGTCTTTCAAGAGTAACGAGAAAGATGTGCTCATTACCACTTAGGGCAGGAAGTGTGTTTACCTGCTTTTTAAAATGGACAGATATGTGGTCTTCATCCTGGTCTCACAATACCAGCTCCTGTGAAGGAAGTTTCTCTTTGACACTGGGAGACCGTGCATGTGGCAAGTTATGCCTTTGAGATAAAGGTCAGGGGCCATTGTGACTCACCTTTTTTTACCTGCTCATGACTACTTATATTCAGTCCAAAATGAGCACTTTGGATGGAAAATATCATTTCTATCTCATTTATTTTCAGTCTTAGGTCTCTGGGTCATACCATGTATGTGCCCAGAGCTTATTCTTGGATCAGTTTTCGGGGATCGCTCCTAGCAGTACTTGGGGCACCATATGTGTTGCCAGAGACCAAACCTGTTTCATCCACACAGAAGACAACTGTTTAACCCCTGTACTAATCTCCCTGTCCCCCTTTTCTTTTTTAAAACAACATGGAGTCAGAAATAGTTCAGAGTCACTGTATTTATATTTTGTATTAATGAAATTTTTGCACCCATACAATTAAAACAATGCTAGGGTGTGCTTCTCATGACATGCAGACATAATTTGAGATGGTATATACACAGCTACCTCATCACTTATGTGGAACAAATAGCTTTCTTTCTCCCTCACCAAGGAATGATAGCACAGCAGTAGGGCGTTTGCCTTGCACGCAGCCAACATGGCCGACCCGAGTTCGATTCCTCCGCCCCTCTCGAAGAGCCGGGGAAGCTACTGACAGTATCTCGCCGGCACGGCAGAGCCTGGCAAGCTCCCCGTGACGTATTCGATATGCCAAACACAGTAACAACAAAGTCTCCAATGGAGACGTTACTGGGCCCGCTCGAGCAAATTGATGAACAACGGGAGGGCCTTTACATTTTTACCTTTACCATCAAGGAATCTTAATGTGGATTCCTTTCCAAGGATATAACACTCAGATGTAATAGCGATGTCTTCTAGTAGATAGGCAGTCATTACGAATGCCTATCAAGTGGAAATAAAACTGTTGGTTTTCTCTATAGTATGAGAGGAGGTATTTAACTTAACTCCAAACTCATCTCTTTGTACGTTCTGCACTATTATCCAAGCGAATATTGATCACCTTAAAAATTGGCATGTCAGGCTAGAAAGATAGTATAGCAATACAGTTGGTAGGTTGCTTACCTCACACACAGCCAACCTGGGCTCAATCCCTAGCACCTTATGTAGTGCCCTGAACCTGCCAGGTATAAGCCCTGAGTGCAGAGCCAAGGAATAAGCCCTCAGTACACCTTTGTGTGGTTCAAAAGTCAAAATAAAACAAAATAATGAAATTTTAAGTTGTATATTTACCAAAACTTAGATGTATAAGGCCTCTCCTTGGGAGACTGAAGAATATAGAGTGCAGAAACACATTTGATTTATATGTATTAGATCAATTCCAAACTCCACTCCTGACAAAGCACAAATAAGATTCAGGACAAAAAAAATGGAGATGGTTTTCAAAGCCTTGAAATGACAACAGTACCAAGAATCAACTTCACTATATACCCTTATAAACCAAAGTGAAAGCTTGATCCTTCCAAAAAAGAATAACAACGTGTGTCATGAAGACTCTGTCAGGTTGCATTGGCATCCAACCTCTACCAGATCTCAAATCCAAATGAAACAGATCTCACTTGCATACACACTCTCAGGATATTGAGGGTACATTGCTAAGATCTGTCTAGACTATATGATGTCACTAATTGAAGTGAATCAATACAAAGGATGATGCTTTGTAAAGTGTTCTGCTAGGTTCTAGAGAAAATATGACATTTTCATGAGCTCTACACTTGAGTAAGTTTGATTATCAGTGGAACAACCAAAGTACATAAAATATCAAATAGCATAAATACAAAAATGTACATACCTTAGTGAGAAAGAAACCACGTGGATGGGGATGAGAAGTCGGGTAAGCAAGTTACAAATGGGCAAATATTTAAGCAATAAGCGAATAAGCAATGAGTATCATTTCACATTAACGGAAGATGTGTGACACTGCTATCTGACGTGCCACTAATAGATACATTATAAATAAAATATTTGTGCTTGTGGATTATTTATACTCTCATAATCATATGTATTGAAAACCATAGGAATGCCTATGTCCTAATGTCCTAATATAATGGCTAAAGAGGAAAAGAACAAGAGATTCCTAGGTGTGTAGTACATGACTTGGCAAGTTCCTTCCTCCCTCCCTCCCTCCCTCCCTTTCTCCCTCCCTTCATCCTTCCCTCTCTCCCTTCCTCCCTCTCTTCCTTCTTTCTTTGTTTCCTTCCTCCTTTCCTTCCTCCCTTTCTTCCTTCCTTCTTTCCTTCTTTGTTTCCTTCCTTCCTTCCTTCCTTCCTTTCCTCCTTGTTTGTTTCCTTCCTTCCTCCCTTCCTTCTTTGCTTCCTTCTCCCTTCCTTCCTTCCTTCCTTCCTTCCTTCCTTCCTTCCTTCCTTCCTTCCTTCCTTCCTCCCTCCCTTCCTTCCTTCCATCCTTCCTTCCTTTTCCCCTTCCTTCTTTCCTTTTCCCCTTCCTTCTTTCCTTCCTTCCCTCCTTCCTCCTCTCCCTCCCTCCCTCCCTCCCTCCCTCCCTTCCTCCCTCTCTTCCTCCCTCCCTTCCTTCCTTCCTTCCTTCCTTCCTTCCTTCCTTCCTTAATTCCTTCCTTCTTTGTTTCCTTCCTTCATTCCTTCCTTCTCTTCCCTTTCCCTTCCTTCCTTCCTTCCTTCCTTCCTTCCTTCCTTCCTTCCTTCCTTTTTGTTTCCTTCCTCCCATCCTCCCTTCTTTGCTTCCTTCTTTCATTCTTCCTTCTTTTCTTCCTTCATTTTTTCTCTTCCTTCTATTCTTTCCTTTTCACCTTCCTTCCTTCTTTCCTTTTACCCCTCCCTTCCTTCCTTCCTTCCTTCCTTCCTTCCTTCCTTCCTTCCTTCCTCCCTCCCTCCCTCCCTCCCTTCCTTCCTTTCTTCCTTCCTTCCTTCTTTCCTTCCCTCCTTCCCTCCCTCCCTTTCTTCTTTTATCCTTCCTTCATTTCTTCCTGCTGCTGGGTATTGGATAATCACTGCCTAATTTAAAGTGGTACTGCCCCTGCCTGCTATCTTCAGCCTTGCTTCCTTCATTTTGCTATTCCCAATGATATTGATAGTCTTATGCCATACAGTAAAATCTCCCAGTTTATTGAGTTCATCCTCAATTGCTTTCTTTCTCTAAAACCACCCTGAAGCTAAGTCCTTTGCTTACATTGATCCTGATGTCTCTGGGAGAGTCCCTGGCACAGAGGCTGCACTAAATAAAGGGTGCTGTTGTTCTTGTGGTTGCTGCACCCATAGGGGAATGTTTTCTGGTATGAATGGCTTTGGGGGCTCCTCCTACACTCAGAGTTTGACAGAAATACTTTGTTCTGTTGACCTTGAAATTGTTTAACTGTATTGAAAACCTTTCAATCTGTGGAAATAATTTAACTTGAAACCAGTCAGGTTTTCTTAGAGACCTATACTATACAAAGTTTAATTTGAACATAACTGAAAATAATTTAATTTATCCATTTTCTGCCACACATTCTTGCTATCTTAGCTCAAAATTGCATTTAGCTTTGCGTATTCATCTGTTTTTCTCTTAGAATTATGAACTTCCTAAGGGGAGCAGCTTTTATGCCTCATGCACTGCTCCGATTCCAGTGCTCTCAACAGAATGTGACGCAAAGCAGGTACATCCATCATTTCTAACATGCTTTGATCTCTGGTACCTGTTGTGAACAATCCAGAATGGTCCATGCAAAGTGGTTATGCAGTTGCTAATAATTATTAAGCTTTTAAAGAAAGAAAAATGTGATTCTCTTGCAGTGGAGTCATTCCGGCTGTCTTTCCTTATATTTGATTTTGGTTGAAAAAGAACCGAGACGCTGCCATTAAGCCATTCACTGACTAGACTCAGTGATTCTGTTTCCATGTCTAAGATTCAAAACAAGAGGAGAAGAAAAGGATAGCTAATGAAGCTCGGCTGAAACACAGCAGCTGCTGCTGTGAAAAAAATAGTACCGGGAGGAGAATTAATGATTGACAAATTCTAAGCACCAGAAGAACCACAGGTGGATGGGAAGAGCAAGTCTTGTTGACAAGTGAAGGGCAGCAGAGAGAAAGAAGCTGAAGCGAACATATTTTTTAATGATGTGTTAAGTAGATCACCAAGCGAGGAGGATAATGACTGTGATGAAGGGTTGGTCAGGGTGTGAAAAAAAAAAGGAAAGGAAAGAAAAATTAAGCGACACTTGGTAAATCACAAGAGGACATTAAACCTGAGAGTGCTTCTGGAAAGAATGGCCGGTCCCATCCAACACTCCGATGCCTTTCAGTAATCGAATTGGGTGGCTCATTAAAATCATGTGTGAACAGATAGGAAACTTGGAAAAAAGGCAAGGGAGCCAAGAAATAACAAGGGCAATACAATTACTGTTTCTGCAGCTGAAAAAAAAAGAATCAGGAAAACGAGGTACTCACAGAGATGAATTTAAGAAATACCCATTGGAAAACAGTGAGTGGATCCTAGGGAAATAACAGAAGCAATAAAATTGGTCGCAGGAGGGATGAGTCACGCCAAGGAAAGAAGAATATTTTAAATTGGATATGTCTGTGTAAAATAACAGCTAACAGTAAGGGATTTTAAAGGAGCCATTTGAACGGCAATACAGGGAAATGGGAGGCTGAGATTTCAGTTTCTGTGTATGGGCAGACAAATATAAAATTATGTGCATCACAAGAAACTGCTTCGCATCTGGTGGAGTCCTCCAGTGTTTTCCTAAATAAAAATGATGTTAGACTCAAGTTATTTCAAATGGTGCAGTTTCTCATGCTATATTAAAGGGAGTGAATTTCAGTGGATAGATAGCCCCATTTTGTGATAGATACTGTATTTGATATTTTTTACTTTTTGAGCTCATTTACCTTTTACTAGCTTGTCACATAACAATCATTATCACAATTTTTGCTTGAGGGGAAACTAATTGATAATGTTCTTAATGAGGAAGTCAGGAATTAAATCTGAGTTTGAGTACTCTAATGCCAGATATCACCAAGCTGCTCCCTGAATTAAAAGAAGCACTGAATTATTAAAGTGTAAATATAACTATAGGAGTCAGATATTTTAACATGCTAGTCATACTTAAATTCAGAGAGCTTTACTTATCCTTCTTGGACTTCAGTCTTGCTAAAGTATGCTATTTTATGAGTCCAACACCTATACATAACAATAAAACAATCCTAGTTTAATAAGTGCTATATACTCATTACCAAAGTCCTTAACTTGCCCTTTCTGTGTTTCAATAGGCATGAGAAAATTTCTTGTCCTTTTCTTCTAAGATTGGGGAGACTGTTTGGTCTGTGAGTGTGGAGAAGGACAGAATTCGGATATTTATTTCTTAAATTTCTTTGTTTAATTCACTGAATGTTTAATATGAACCAGGCACTTGACTATGTTCCTGGAATAAGAAGAATGAACACGGTTCCTGTGGACAGAGAATATGCAACCACCTGGTTGATCCAAACCAGTGAAGGAATTTTCTGTTTTAATTCTTTATTTTGTATGGGAAATTAGAGTTGTAAGAGGAAACTAGAGTCTTATTGGCACAATACCCATTTCATAGTAACTCAGGGAAAATTTCATCCTGGCAGAAGAGTATAGAACTATAAGTTATAGGAGTATAAAGAGTTTCTCATTTCAAACACCTTTTGATCAAAACAAGAAAGAAGGTGGTAGAAGGGCCACTCAGTACAAGACCACATTTCTCTGACTGACCACTCATTAAGGTGTGAAGAGACAATTTATTTTTCATGAGTCCCTATGTCACAGATTTGACTATTATATGACCAGCAATAGTGCCTGATAAACTTGCCCTCCAAAGCTGTCTTTGACCATCTGGAGCCTTTTGCTATGATCTTTTCTGTGTATCCTCTGGCATTCTGTGGATCATTTCCGTGAAACTGAAGTTTACATGTGAAATCACACTGCAAAGAGAACACCGCCTGCTGTCACAATTACTCCAGAGAGCCCCTTAGGAGGTCTCCATTTTAGAAATCTCAAAGTCTAATATGCCCAATTTTTCCACCAGGAGAGGGAAAGATAAGTGTTTATTTATAAGCCAGATAGTTAGTTTCCTTGTGATATTGGAGCCATGCTCCTTTAATACACTAAACTCTGAGAAATTTCTCCATCAAGTAAAGTTTCAGTAACACAAAGACAGAAGCAATGGTAGATCCAAACGCTGTCTGGCCTTGTCACATTTTATAGTTTGTAACCTTGGGCTGGATGGCTGGTACATGGTTTCCTCTCTGAAGAAGGCAAAAACAGGAAATCTCTCTCATCCCTACCTGAGGCCCCCAGACTGATGGAAGTGCTAACACATGGTTTCCTTAGTACAAGTGACTAACTGATGGGAGTCTTGGATAAAATGAGTAAAATAATCTTACTCTCACAATGGGAGATTTTTCTGGTCTGTCCAGGCTTTGTCAATTAACCTATTATAGAAAGGTTCTGACAAGGACTGAGAATATAGGAAGGTCCTGACAAGGATTGAGAATCAGTCCGTCCTATACGTGCCATTCGTTTCCCCTGCCGTCCTGTTTTCGGAGTCTGAATATGTTCAATATCACATATGACTTCCAATTCACTACGATTACAAGGTGAATCTGAAAATGAACTTCCCAAGCATTTGGAAATTATCTGTCGCACTGTCACACTGTCCTCTCATTGTTCATCGATTTGCTTGAGCGGGCCCAGTAACATATCCATTTTGAGACTTGTTGTTACTGTGTTTGGCATATCAAATACATCACAGGTAGCTTGCCAGGCTTTATACCGTGTGGGCAAAATACTCTCGGCAGCTTGCTGGGCTCTCCGAGAGGGGTGAAGGAATTGAACCTGGCTCAGCCAGGCTGGCTGCATGCAAGGCAAATGCCCTACCGCTGTGCTATTGCTCCAGGCCCTGGAAATTATCTACTGTGTGCTTATCATGATGCTTTGGAAACGGGGATAAAATATCGGTGAGATATATATTTTTCTTTTTCCCTCTGGTCTAATGCGAGAGCAAACAATTGTGGTGATTAGAATATGTCCAGTATGAACACACAGGGCTGGTTTTGACTTGGCGCAGTTGGCTGCATTCAGAAGAGGGAGAGATGTCTTTCAAAATACAAGGAGCAGTATTGTGGGTGGCATGTGTAGCAGAAGCTTTTCTCTGATGAGAGCGGTGACAATGGCCTGAATAGAAGATGCCCTCTGTGTCCTGAATAGCTGCAGAGTTTTCAGGAAACATAAAATGGAGGTAGGAGCCACAAAGAAGAGTCTGCCTCTTTGATGAGAATTTAGAGAGCAGGTGAGAGCTACATTCTGGCGAAAAGAAAGAAACCACATTTATAATTCCCAGTAGCATTTTTTGTCTCTTTCGAAAGTGATGTAATCAGTGATGTTTGTGTGAAATAATCAAATACTTCAAAAGCCTTACCAAAAGCAGTCTGCTAAACTGGGCTGCAAATCACTGGCAATGTGATGAGCATACATTTACACGGCATGCTTAAACAAGATCTCGCCAATATAGTGGGACACCGACATCACCATATCAGCACCCAAAGTCCCCTTAACTTTGTTTGATAAGTTAACTGTTGTTCATCAGTAATCATGTCATCGAGGACACATTACTCAGAATCATAGAAAAGGCAGCACTGCAGTTGTTGGAAACTTTAGTCAATTGAGGAAAATTTAGAAAACATCATATTTTTTCAGTCCAAATAAAAACATTTCTAAAGAATATTTTTTAAAAACGTAGTATGAGACTGGGGCTGGAGTGATAGCACAGCGGTAGAGCATTTGCTTTGCACGCAGCCGACCCAGCTGACCCGAGTTCGATTCCTCCACCCCTCTCGGAGAGCCCAGCAAGCTACCAAGAGTATCTCACCTGCACGGCAAAGCCTGGCAAGCTCCCTGTGATGTATTTGATATGCCAAACACAGTTAACAACAAGTCTCACAATGCAGATGTTACTGGGCCTGCTTGAGGAAATTAATGAACAACGGGAGGACAGTGCTACAGACAGTGCTACAGTATGAGACTAATATCCAAGGAGAGTAGAAGCAAGGGCCGGGAGTAATGTTTCACTGTTGGAAGCTTGCCCCAAGTAGAGGGAGCAGTTGGGATAGAGAAGGTACCATTATGACAATGATAGTTGGAAATGATCACTCTGGACAAGACCTGATTGCTGGGAGTCGATAAAGGTCTATTCATGATAACCTGTAAGTACCTGTATTGCAAACCATAATGCCCAGAAGAAAAGAGTGATAGAGCAAGAGAGTAAGAGAGAGAGAGGGAGAGGGAGAGAGAGAGAGAGAGAGAGAGAGAGAGAGAGAGAGAGAGAGAGAGAGAGAGAGAGAAGAAAAATGTCTGCTATAGAGGCAGGCGGCAGGCTACCACAAGGGTAGGAGATGCGGGTAGTGGAGGGAAACTGGGGACATTGGTGGTGGGGATTGTACACTGGGGAAGGGATGGGTATTGGAGCATCCTATGACTGAAACCCAATCATGAACAACTTTGCAACTGTGTATCTCATAGTGATTCAATTAAAAAAAATAATCAAACCACAACCATTTTTAAGCATTAAAGAAATAGTATAATTAGGATCCATCACCTAGAAAAGGGCAGAGGACACAGATTTTTTCCTGTACTGAGTTTTAATTGTTTTCACTAGCTCACTATTTTATTCTGTCAATGTACTACTCATGCGCATTACCATTTTCTCTACTGTTACGGTCACCAAGAAGGCAAATATGTAATATGTGTACTTTCCTAATGAACACCAACCTTTTCTATCACCAACATCAGAAACAAAAATCGAAGGAAGCAATAATACAAAGAGAAGGAGTCAAATGGTAGTAATTTCATTCTCTGTATTTCAGGTTATTGAATCATTACAGAAGATGCCTCTCCATAAAAACCTTATCAAAAATCACATGCCTGCCTGTGGCAAATATAGAGAGTCGTATTCAGACTTCCTTGAGTCACAGACTTCTTGAAAAATATTGAATGTGCAATTGTCCTCATCATTTCACCAACTCATTAAATGACAAAAGAATTGTCAGGTACCCCAGATGGATTTTTTTCACACACCCAACAGCAACGTTTGTTAATATATTCTTTGCCAGACAAATTTCTAAGTGTTCACTTCAAAACAGTGGAGAATAAGTACTTCCATTTTATTCAATAGGAAGTTTTATTCAATAGAAAACAATAAAATATAATAAAACAAAGAACCTCTGATTTAGAATGAGCGAGACCTGTCTTTGAATCTTGGCACATTTATTTCTCTGACCTTGGGAAAATAACTCTACATGGTCGAACCCCAGCTCACTCCATTTTAAAACAAAGATGATATTAGAGGCCTAATTGGATAGCTGCATTAATAACATTACATGCAGAAAATAGTATACCTGGTTCACTTTAGATACTAAATAATAGCTACTCTCATGATTACTGCTATTAATGCTAAATAACAATTTTCCTAGCTTCTGGTTTAATTGCAAATGCTGTTCTTGAATGGGTGATTCAGAGGACAGAGCTGAGACTTGGACAAGTAAAATCTATATTTGAATCCTGAGTGTTCATGAAGTGCAAGAAAAGCCACTTAACCCCTCTGAACCAGAACTGCTTCCAACAGAAAATATGAGCACTAATGCATAGCTTGCGTGATTATTGCAAAAATAGAATGAGACCATTCGCAGCACATAGTACATTCATGGAATAGTAACTCTTGGTATTAACAGTGCAATAGTTGAAAAACAAGAAATCATCTGACTCAAATGCCCTGGAATAAAATAGTATCTTCTTATAGAGAGAGGGAAAATAGAATTGTCTTTAGCAGCTAACCCTGCTGGTTAGTGATGGACTAGCAAACGAAGAAGATTCCAGTATTTACTAAGCATCTGTATCACGCAGTGTTGACAAATTCAGAAACTAGAACTCAGCATGAGGTTACCATGAAATATATTTAAATATCCCCAGATAGTTGCACAAATACACCAAAGAAAAAATTTTCTGTGGATACCACATATTTTTAAATTTGGATATATAAAACCATAGTCCTATTTTATGTAAAATGTGTTGAAGGAATCAGGACAGAGATATGATTTAGGACAGTAACAGCTATGAATAAAGGGTCATGGTTTAGAAAGTAACAGCGATGAATAAAGGGTCAATCCTCTAATTCTTTTGAAAAATCTATTTTCTGGCAAGCACATAGAACATTAGAAATGATCTCCGCTTGCTATTCAAACATTTTAATTTAACTGATGTCCACCCACTCTCATCTGTGGTAGTGACTACTCCAGATAGCATGATGAGTAGAGACCTTAGCATGATCAGTAGAGAATGATGGGTTCACATTTCTTTGTTGTTGAATATGTAGGAACACAGGAAACAAGATCATTCAGAAACTAAAGAAACAGACCTCAGAAAATGTGTTTAATCAACTGGTTTTATTTCCTAGATTGGAAATTCCTTACATATAAACCCCCAAAGCTACAGTCAACAATTTTTTCATCAGAACCAGAGAAGTATGATGGGTAAAGATAAAGAATTATTGAAGAATGCCACGGAGAGCACTAGGAAGAAACTAGGAGGAAGACTTTTATTCCTGGGTCTTCACATCAGGTGATATATCAAGTCTGGTAACAACCTGGGAACAGATTGGCATTGGGGAATGGACAATGATAACTGCCCAGAAATAGTAAAGCCCAAGTGACAAAAATAAAATCATTGACCTTTGTAAGAATCACTGTCACTGTCACTGTCCTCCCATTGTTCATTGATTTGATCGAGTGGGCCCATAACGTCTCCATTGTGAGACTTGTGCTGGAATGATAGCACAGTGGTAGGGCGTTTGCCTTGCGTGCAGCCTGCCTGGCCAAGCCGGGTTCGATTCCTCCACCCCTCTCAGAGAGCCCGGCAAGCTACTGAGAGTATCTCTCCTGCGCAGCAAAGCCTGGCAAGCTACCCATGATGTAATTCAATATGCCAAACACAGTAACAACAAGTCTCACAATGGAGACGATACTGGGCCCACTCAAGCAAATTGATGAACAATAGGAGGACAGTGACAGTGACAGTGACCTTTATAAAGGTCCTAGGTCAGCTCAGAAGAAAAGGGTGGAGGAGAGTGGGCGGGTGAGCTACAGCGGCTTGGCACACACCAGCTTCATACAGGGGTGACAGATATGACTGTAGGGTATCGGGAGAGGGAAAGGCATGGGCAGTTGGGGCACTCCCCAAAATACCAAGCTGACTCCAGATGTAAAGTTGCTCCTCACAATTACCAATCATTCCTTTTTATTTTTTTCTCTTTTGTTTGGGGTCACATGCAGCAATGCACAGGGGTTACTCCTGGCTCATGCACTCAAGAATCGCTCCTGGCAGTGCTTGGAGGACCATATGAGATGCTGGGACTTGAACTCGGGTCGGCCACATGCAGGGCAAACACACTACCTGTTGTATCCAGCCCCTCCCAGTCATTCTTAGGCCAGGTCAAGCTAAGTCTTTAGATTTTCCAAGCCAGTTATCAAGCCCTCCAATGTCTGATGAAAACTCTAATGCCCTGGTTGGCAGAGGGATTCAGGGTTGGAGAGGTTGCCTCAAGCTGTCCTCTTTTCCCTGGATATTGAGCGGGAGTGATTGGCGTGCACGGAAGGGGCCAGAAACACACCAAAGTCTCACTCCCCTGGCACCCTCCAGCCTCCCCTACAAGTTACTTTGGTTTGTTTGGTTTGATTTGGTTTGGGGTTTTGGGCCATACATATCTGTGCTCGGGGCTTCCTCCTGGCTCTGTGCTCAAGGATAACTCGTGGTGAGGTTTAGGGGATCAAAGTTAGATCAGACAAATGCACCTCTTACCACTGTGCTTTTTCTCTGGCCCCAAGGACAAGTTCTTTTGTATGGAAGAATGTGAAAGTTATTGTCTCCTTGGAAAATTTTTTAGAGAATGTTCTTTCAATTAATGTTACCACCTCATGCTAGCTTATTCCAGAAAGGGAAAAATAAGGATGTACCTGTGGGCAGAGGGAAGTTGAACAAAAGCTGAATGCATTACATTAACTATAGGATACATTCAAAGGACCCTTCATTACTTTTCCACCTATATTCTCAGAGCTGCTGTGAGAGTGATCTTGGCTCCTTTTAGCTCTGAAGCCAGCTTGTTTTTATAATTATTTTTTCTTACCCAATGTGAGAAGACGAGGCATGAGTGTTCATGGTGATTTGGTCAGGTTTAGAACTGGCAATTATAGCAGTGAACCACCCAGGAGGAAATACTATTAATTTTCAGGAACTAGATATTCAGGAACTGAAGTGTTTACCTTGACTGGGGATGTTTTAAAAAATCAAATGTACCTAGAACACCTGTTTGCAAAAAGGTTCCCACTGTGAACAGCAACCTACCTATCAAAACACCTTGGAGTCCAAAACATAGAACAATTTTCAGTTTCCTTCTGTGGGGAAAAAAAATAATGATAGGATTTAAAGGCTGCTTTTGGCAACGATTATGAAACATGGGCAATAAAACAATTTAATTGTACCACAGAGAGAATAGATATCTAATTGATGTGTTCTTGTTTAATTAGTTTTAAATTCAATTAGTTTTGTGTAAACTATGATTCAAAATAAATGTAATTGTTTTCCATGTGTTTTTATCTTCATTAGAAATATTAACTGCCACTGGGTTTACTTGACAGAAGGGTTTATAGATGCTTGGGATGTGGGGAATCAAGGTTTTTCTTTTAAAAATGTTCTCACAGACAAGATTATACAGAAAATAAATTCAACCCCCCCCTCCACCACTAATATAAAAAAATCCCTTTTTCAAGAAGTCACACACCGGAGGGACAGTACTCTGTATTTTCTCACTTCTATATTTCACTGGTGTCACTTAGCCTAACCTTTAAAGCTCAGAGATTTCTGAAATCCAAGAATTCTTCTGGCCATTGGATAAACTTGGGACCAAAAAAAATGGGAATGTCCCAAAGCTAAGGGATAATTTTTTTTTCTTTTTTTATTAGTGAAACACCATGAGGTACAGTTGTAGACTTACAAATTTTTGTGCTTGGGTTTCAGTTATACAATGATCAAGTACCCATCCCTATACCAGTGTCCATTCTCCACTACCACTAATCTCAGTATCCCTCCCACCCCCCTCATTCCCCCATCCCACCCTGCCTCTGTGGCAGGGCACTCTAAGGGATAACTTAAGCCCTGCTCCCAAGGGGCTACATCATTGTCAAGTTGAACAGTGAGTCAAGCCTCTAACAATTAAACTTGGAGACAGAAAGAAAGGAAGGTGCAGACCTTTTTTAGTGGTCTAGGTGTGCTGGAAATGCAGATCCCCTGGTCAATCACAAATGCAAAAAGGAGGTAAAGGAAGGGGAAGTGGTGAGATCAGAATTGTTCATCAAGCTTTTTTGTGACTGTGTAGAGGATATGGTCCACTCTAATAGAAAAAAAAAACAGTCATTTAAGAATAATTCTATTTCATCATACTGATCTGGTAAGGACATAAAGATTTTAAAAATTGGGAGGTTAATTAAAAAATCAAATGTGTTTCCATATATTGAATATTTTTCTAATTTTAGCCCAGTGTGTTTCCTCAATAATTTGAGTAAATGCTCAATGTTTCCTCATAATTTTGCTCACATTTTTTGTGTACTTGTTAAAGTTCTTTTCCATTAATTCGTCTCTGATTGCAAATCAGGGTGCTTAGAAGCTCTGATGGCTTTGGGATTTTCCCACACCTTTGTTTCCATCTGTCAGTGTAAGGAAATTAAATATCTTTTCTTGGTTATTTCTGGTGCTACTTGAGAGTTTGGTGTAAGAGTTTAAGTTCCCCCTGATGTGGGAAACAATTGGGAAGATGGCAAATTGTAGGTAGCTACTGTGTCTGTTGAGTGTGTCACTCTGGACCTGGGCAACCACCTGAATTTGCAGTCATGAGTTCCCTGTAGCAGCTATAGCAGCAAAATCTAGCCAGATGGACTGTATCCCAAGATTCGCAGTTACTGGTGCCTCATGGTGGTGGTGCTGTCAAAGTTCAACAGGCTGGTCAGGGTCAGTAACTGGGGGTCACTGACCAATAGCAGCTGTAGTCTCAGTTGACCTGCGTAACTCCTTGGGCATTTGTGTTTACTGCTGCCTTGCAGGAAGTGTGGTGCCACAGCCCAGCAGAACTTGGAAGCATCCAACGATGTGACATCACTGGTTGTTTGGCATGACCCGTGGCACCCAGTTTGAGCAGACCTGGTCTTACAGTAAAAATTCAAACCATTGGTGCCTGGTTGCATCTTTGCAGAGTTGAGTGGTTCCTGGGGATTCACAGTCACAATTACAAAGTGGCACATTTGTGCCAGTTTGAGCAGGCATGTGAGCAATCTACAGTACAAAATTGTGAGTGCCGAGTAGCACTTATGCACCCAGCACCAAGGTTCTGCACAGCAAGGGGAGCTCAGGAATTTGAGGTGGTGAGTGACTGGGGATGGTGTACACTGAATTCCTTCCGTTTGGAGGACAACCTGAGTTTCAAGATGGAGCGTTCCCCAAGGTATCTGAGCACCAATATCAAACCGAGCTCTGAGTGGTCAGGTGATAGTCAAAGTCACTCATGCCTGGCAGTTCTGTGACTGTCCTGATGTAGTCATACAGGGGTTGGGTATGGCTACACAATATGTGGTCCACCCAATAGGATCCACAGTCAGAGAGCCTTTGCCTGGACTAAAGAGATAGTTCTGAGGTTAGGCACTTGCCTTGCATGTGGCCATAGCAGATTAAATCCCTGGCACTATATACGGTACCCAGAGGACCATGAGGAATAAACCCTGAGCACTGCTGGGTGGCATACCACCCAGCACCCGGCCACAAGAGCCTGTCCTCAGGGGTTGAATGGTAGCAGAGCTTGCAAGGCCGGCCAGGTTTCAGATGATGTGATCTGCATACTAGCAATCTGTTCCGCCATGCATCTGGCAGATTGGCGAAGCAAAGGCCACTCCATTGCCAGTTGGCTCTGCTATTTGCTTGGGGTCTCGGGAATCTGCCTTCAGAACCTAAAAGAGATGTGTGGGGTCCAGAGATAGTACCGTGGTTAAGTTGCTTGCCTTGCATTCAGTTGACCCTGATTCAATGAACTGCACTTCACCCACTGAACACTGTCAGGGGTCATTCTTGAGCACAGAACAAGAAATAGCCCCTGTGCATCTCAGGTATGCACCCAACCACCACAACCACTAACAACAATAAAGGAAAGAAAAGGGCAAGGTTTGGGGTTGGGAGAAGGAGAATAAAGAGGGAACAGAGGAGGGAATGAAAAGATGCTGACCATTTCTTGTCCCCTGTTCTGGTGTTGTGACGAGAGGATTGCAGGAGGCACAGTCCCGGAATAGAACACAATCTGAGGGCAGGTTGGGTACCTTGTAAGGGCTCTGCACTGCAGCTTTCTCCCCAGTTCTGGGCTCCACACTGCACATTCAGGTCCAGATTTCAGTTTATTATTGCTTGATCCTGGTGATGCTTTCCTGGCAAAGGGGTTCCCCACACAACCCTGGATGAGATCTCCCATGTTTCCAGTTAAACGGTGCCTTGAGCAAGACTCTGATCCAAGTTTTGGTGTCAATTTTTGCCAAGATCACAGGAGCCTGTGGACAGAGGGTCTACCCATAGTCTCATTTCGGCACCACCTTCCAGCTGCCTCTTTCCGACTTTGTATCATGTTTATTCAAACTTGGTCACGTGAAAATATATGCATAGCTAATTAGCAGAGTATAAACAAATAACTTATCAATGCACATGAGATTCCAATAACTAGAAATTAGATGTATATAAAGCATGGTCTGTTTACACAACAGTTATATAATTGCTTGGTCATACTCTGTGTCCCCAAGGCTTTGAAAATAAAATTCAGTGACTTGGAAAATATTTCAATATGCAGTTGAGTGAAGACAGGGTAAAATATATAGTGCAGGGAAATTTTTTTAGCCAAAGTAGCATCTAGTTTCTTAAGTTTAAAATGCAGAAAACTTTAGCCCCCATTTGAGAAAAAGTTTGCTTAAATATACAGAACAATATCTACCAAGTATATTTCCTGATATCAATGAATTGTCTGTTATTGAGGCAGGAGAGATAGTCAGGAGAGATAGTCAGGAGAGAGAGATGGTAAGGCACTTGCCTTGTATACAGCCAACCATTTTTGATCTCTGCACCCCACATAGATTCTCCCAAGCCTGTCAAATTCCCTAAACTCAGAGCCAAAAATAAATCTTGAGCCCAATCAGATGTGCCCCCCACCAAAAAAAAAAAGCTGTTCAGTTACTACTAAAATAATCAGTGCTAGATCTATTTTGTTAAAGTGAAAATCTTTCTTTTCAATTTTTGCATTATGTGATAGATATTTTTTTATTATTTTCTTTTTAACCATGAATTGTTTCTGTTCTAAATTTTGCTCAACATCTCGCCTGTGTCCTTTTAATTTAATATAATCTTTTTTTAATTTCTTTCTTTATGCAGTAAAAATACACTTTTGAGCAACTACGAATCAATGATGTTTTATCTATAATCAAATATGGAACTTGGCTTCACACATTCAATTTTTCACTTTTTGCCATTGTATTAGGTGCAATACAAATTGTTAAAATAACCAAATTATTAAAGAGACAATCCTTAGGTTTTTGATGCTAAAACATCAGCCTATATCTCAGTTCTCTCTCATCCTTCTTTCCAATTGTTTTCTAACTTTCAAAATAATGGCCACAATACATTGGAATTTCAGATAGCTTTGGCTTTAATTAATTAATTAATCGATTTTAATTTTTATAATTGTTGTTAATATATTATTAAAAATATCCATATAATAAAAATGAGGACAATTTGAAACAAAGATGTCTAATTTTTCACTTATGAAAATAAGTAAGTAAATAAAGTAAGTAAAGGCCCTCCCGTTGATCATCGATTTGCTCGAGCGGGCCCAGTAACGTCTCCATTGGAGACTTTGTTGTTACTGTGTCTGGCATATCGAATACGTCACGGGGAGCTTGCCAGGCTCTGCCGTGTGGGCGAGATACTCTCGGTAGCTTGCCGGGCTCTCTGAGAGGGGAGGAGGAATCGAACTCGGGTCGGCCATGTTGGCTGCGTGCAAGGCAAACGCCCTACCGCTGTGCTTATGAAAATAGCATTTGAAAATGAAAAATAATTTTGTTTAGTAAATATTTTCTATTTTATTATTACAAAATTAAATTTCTCATTTAAATTTGATTTATAATTGTTTTCATTGAGTTAATCTTTTCTATCACTAAAGTAGTTTTCTCTCCATTGTAAGTATTTATATTGCATCAAATCAAAAAGCTTATTGCACAGTAAAAGACACTCAAAAAGACACTCTGTGAGAAATTATTCATACACCATATATCTGACACAGAACTAATATCCAAGACACAAAAGACTCAAAACTCCATTTAGAAAAAAGAAATGAACAGTCACTTCATACAAAGAGAAATATAGGTGTCCAACAGGCATATGAAAAGAAATGCTCGTTATCATTTATAATCAGGGAATTGCAGAAAGACAGTGAGAGATCATCTCACATATTTAAAAATGGTATATAAAAATAAACCAGAACCAAGTGCAGTCATGGATATAAAAAAAAAGGAACCCTTCATTCACTGATGGTGGGACTGTAAATCAGCCCAATCACCCAAAACAGTGGGTGATTTCTAAAAAAAAAATAAATAAAACTACAGCATCTACCATATGATCCAACTGTTCTCCTCCTAGGTGCCTATCCTAAGAACAACCCTTTGAAACAGTTTTCATTGTAGCACTATTTACTGTACTCAAGACTTGGAAACAACCAGTAAGAGCTGAATAAATAAAGACATGTATACATACACAATGAGTACTATTCAACTCTCAGGCAGAGGATGTCTTGTCTTTTACAATTGGAAGGGCTCATACCAAGCAAAATGGTCAGGAAGAAAATTACCAAATAATCTCCCTCATAAGTAGTATATAAAAAACAAAGCCAGGAATAAGACATTGCCCAAAGAAAATAAATCTCTGAGCTCTTACCGAAGAACTGAGATCACCAGAACTGGGCGGGAGGTAGTGGAAAGAAATGGCCTCTAAAGGGAGAGACAGTTTACTGGGAGGTGATGGAATATTATGGGAATATTATGGATATGTTGGTGGCAGATGTTCTCTTGTACCTAACATTGTACACTGAAATCTCGGAACATCTACCACCATATAAATCAATATTGCCTCAAAAAAATAAATTGCAAATAATTAAAAATAAAATATAGGTACTGATCTTCCTAACAGATTACTTAATTTTTCTATACTAGGGGAGTTTTAGGTTATTTGCAAAATTTAAGAATTTTACATCTAAGTCCTCGAGGGAGTTAAGAGTCTTTTATATGCATTCAAAAACCATAAAGCATGCACGAGAGATGGTGTAAAAGAGAATCACAGTGATAGAAGTTCAATGCAACTTGCCCACATAGCATTTCTGCTCAGTGAAACCCTTAGCAAACAATGCCTCTTTCTTTTTCAGAGTTTTTTCATCTTTAAAATGAACGTTGTGGCTCCATCACACAATGGATAGTGCACTGGATTTCTTAAATGGAATTGGCAATGAAAACTCATTTTTAACTGCCTCAGTAAAATGTCCAGTGTAAAACAATGACTCTTCAAACACGTGTTCTCACCACCTTCCTCTTTATACTTTGAACATGTTTTCTTCTTAAAATACAGTATTTTGATATTTGTAAAATTAGAGGAATTAAAGTGTTTGCAATATGTCTTATAGTATTTTTAAGAATCAGACATAACAAAAGCTCAGACACTATTCCTGTTTGTCAAAGTATCATAACAATATGCTTATAATAAAATTATAATAGAGCTAACCATTTTCTATTTACATCCATTGTGGAATTATTTCACACTTATCTAGCATTTGAAATCTATTTTCTCAATTATTAAAATACATTAATGACATTTTTTTTCTTTGGCATGTCTTTCTATTATAGTGAGCTCTGTTATGGAGAAAAAACAAACTGTAACACACCATAGAAGTTAGTTGAGAGAAGGAAGCAGCTATGCCCTGGTAGGTTAGTCACTGCAAGGATTACAAAACCAATGGAGACTGCTGTTTGGTTTCGAGAGTAGCTTTGTTCCTGAGGTCTTTTAATTTCAGTTTTATGCAACCTTACTTTAATGTTACACTAAAGAGAGTCAGGACTAGGAATTCAGCTCAGTGATAGAGCTAATGCTTGCATGTGTCAAGCCCTGGGTTTGAATTCCATAAAAGGCCCTCCCGTTGTTCATCGATTTGCTTGAGCGGGCCCAGTAACGTCTCCATTGGAGACTTTGTTGTTACTGTGTTTGGCATATCGAATACGTCACGGGGAGCTTGCCAGGCTCTGCCGTGTGGGCGAGATACTCTCGGTAGCTTGCCGGGCTCCAGCTGGAATTATATCGCTCCAGCTGGAATTATATTCCAGCGATGGAATATAATTCGAATTCCATAACCAAAGTAAAATTTGCTTGAGCGGGCCCACTAACGTCTCCATTGGAGCCTTTGTTGTTACTGTGTTTGGCATATCGAATATGTCACGGGGAGCTTGCCAGGCTCTGCCATGCGGGCAAGATGCTCTTGGTAGCTTGCCGGGCTCTCCGAGAGGGGCGGAGGAATCAACTCGGGTCAGCCATGTTGGCTGCGTGCAAGGCAAACGCCCTACCGCTGTGCTATCGCTTTAGCCCAAAATAAAATAAAATAATAAAAATTGTATCTACTTGAGTCCTACATTTAGCTCAAGCAATAAAGCACATGTGTAGCTCATGTATGGAAGGCCCTGAGTTCTATCTCAGGCACTATGTGCTGTCCAAGCATCCTGTGGTCCTCAAGAATTGTCGAGAGTGGGCCCTTGTAGAAAAGGATGCATCTGCTTTTAATAATGGAACTGCAGAAGAGAAAATTGTTGGTACAAATTTTACCTTCAAATTTTGTATATGAGTGAACCCTTGTTTCGAACAATGAAAGTATCAAAGTAGAACACACCTTATATTAAAAATCATGATGGGCGAATATTTTATAGACAAAATGCTGTTTACTGTCCATTTAGTGACGCTGTATAGACATATCTCTCCATTGTAAATATTATAGATAAAATGTATATTTAATTTTTAAATGGCCCACGCTTTTTTTTTAATTATTGTAGAAAATATCTGACTGCACACTCAAACTGTGTGATGGAGAGTTTTTGTTTGTTTCAAAGGACTTTTATTCTGACACCAGTTGCTCCCTGGCTTCATTTGGCTTACCAAGCTTTTTTCGCTTTTAGAAATAGCAAACTCGATGGTTTTCATTGAATGGATGAAAACAAATGTTTAAATACTCAATTGAACAATTGAATATTTTAGTGAGTTATAATTGAAAATGGTTAATTGAGCTATTTTGTCTACAAATTTTAGCTGCTTTATGGTTTTAAAATAACTGGGAGAAAAATGGAAATGTGTATCTTTTTTATAATATGAAAGATGGGCCTGGGCCCCTGGCCTCATTTCTCTTCCTGACAGTTGTCCCCATTCCATCCTCCCTGCCTTCTCTCCTCCCCCTATTCTTTCCCACTGTTGCAAGGAGGCCAATAAAGTCACCATCCTTCCCATAGATTTAAAATAAGATTAAAAAGGTGAAAAATATATGCATGGTTTTTATACATTTCCTTAATTTTTTTCTTCTGTTTGCTTTATTGTACTTTCATGCAATCTCAGGCAAATAATGAAAATAACAAACATTGAAAGCTAAAATAGAATGTAACTTTTGAAAAGATTTTTAATGGAGATTCTGTGGTGTATAAATACTATTAATAGTGACTTCCTGTGCACACGATTCCAATAATGTAACCAATACCAGTGTACCTGATGTAGGCAGATAGATAGGGAAAGGCACTTTGCAATGAAACAAAGTTTCATGGAAAAAGAATTCTAGGAATGACCCACCTTGTGGATACAGAAAACAAAGGCCTGATAAGACCATCCAAGACCATCCACAGACCCTGAGGATATAGGCCTCCCCATGAAATTCCTCTTTTTGGACCTCCCTGGTAACCTCCTTAGCTTTTACCTGGGAAGAAGTCCCACGTGGGGGCAGGCTGGAGAAACCCTATAAAGCCACCTGGAACAAAGGAAGGGCGCGCATATGCTGCCTGAGCCCATGTGTGCTTATGTCCACGTGGCTGAGCACATGTGGTGCCTGAGCATATGTGTCGCCCCCATCTCCCCTCTTGAATGTGTACTTTTATGCTTTCGTGTCTAACTTTACTCTCTCTCTCTCTCTCTCTCTCTCTCTCTCTCTCTCTCTCTCTCTCTCTCTCTCTCTCTCTCAGCCCCTCCGCACCTAAAAATCCTCCAAATAAAATTTTTTTACCTCACTGCTTGTCTACTCCTGAAATTCCTTTCTGCGAGGCGAGACAAGAACCCAGTAACCCTGGGTCCCGGGTGGCAGGGGCGAGTGGGGAGAAAGTGACCGTCTTTCTCCTCCCCACTTCACATAAGTCACCCGTGGGGCCCACTGACATCATACCCACCTCTTTCTCTACGTACCACATATGAGAGGGCTCATTCTGTAGCTATCCCTTTCCTTCTCACTAACTTCACTCAGCAAGATCTCCTTCTATCACTCATGTTGCTTCAAATTGCATGATTTTGTTATTCTTAGAACTGCATAGAATTCCATTGTGTAGCTCTTTATTTGCAATACACACTTAGCGACTTGGCATTTCCCACAGTCTGCAGAGCTGAGACCTTCAGAGGCTTCATAATCTTTTTTTCTTCTTTTGTAGGAATCTTGGCAGTAGCCATTGCTGTCTCTTGGGGGATTTCCTGGGCTTTCCTTGCTTCCTGGGCATCCCTGATGTCTCTTGGAGACGAACTTCTGGCTTCTGATTCCTCTTGGCCGCGATCACAGCGGTAGATTCCCAGGGATGGGTCTTTGGAACTTGACTGTGCAATGAATGAATGTTTTAAAAGTTCAAATTTAAACTTTTTAATCTCTTCTGATTGTCCCTTTTGTGCTTTTTTTTAACCTTCAGAGGTACCTGTTGTGTGCATATTCATTCAGTTGGAGGCACTGAGACAAGAAACACGAAAGAAATTATGTTCATGGAGGATCACTGGACTCGCTCTGATCCTGTGACAAAAGCAGAGCGTCCTGATGTCTCCTTTTATTAATCATCTTATGTCTAATGTTCACAATACAGTGACATCATCAAAAGAAGTTACAGAAAGAACATTGAAGCAGGCACTACTGTTTCCTTGAGTCTGCAGGTCAGTGCATTTAGGCCTAAGAAAAGAGATACAAAACCAATCAAAACTGAAACTTTTCCTGGACTACAAGCATCTGGGTTTGCATCCCAAAGTCTAGGCTGGGCTAGCACCTGAAATCTGCATGTAAAAAATCAGGCTGGGCTAGTGCCTATGATCTGCATGTCAAAGACCAGCCAGGTTTCTGTGAGAAAAGAAAAACTGACCCTTAGATAAGTTGAAACTTAGGAAATTATTTACTGAAGACAGCTTAAAGGAAAAGATGTTCAGCTTCATCCAAACCAGTCAGGACACACAAGGAATCTCTCCCATTTTCATGGGAGCCAAAGCCAGGAGTAACCCCTGTGCATCTCTGGTGTGACACAAAAAGCAAAAGAAAAACAAAAAAGAAATTGGAAAACCTTCCTGTAGGTTTGAGATATAAGATCTACCTCCATATCCTAGGTAGATCTTATATCTACTTCAACTGCACAACTGGACTCATTTAAAACAAAGTTAAAAAAAAAACACCATTTGGTGTTCAAGGAAAAGGGACACCAAATCTGGAACTCTAGAAAAGGCCTCTTCCAGAAAAGACCCCATAATATTTCTTTTAAAATGCCATATAGCAACTATATGAGTATAGTTCATATTTTTAAGATAACAACTTTGCCTGTAGACTATTTTAGCCAATAATTACACCTGGTAATGTGTGTAATATCAATTAGTTGCTATCATTTTAGAATATTGTTTAAAATGTGCTATCGAATCTGTTCCAGTTAAGCACAATCTTTACATATGCACTACCAGTATACATGAGAAAACTTTTAAGTTGTTTTGCTCAAGACCTCTAGATACTTACTCAATTTTTGCTTAATCTAGGTATAATACAGTTTTGTGATTTCTCTGAATTTTTCTAATTTTGTCCTTTAAATTAGTTTTTATTCCTGATCAATTTTATTGTTTCTTTTAAAATTTCTCAATATTATATAGTTTGTTGAATTTATTCACTTCAATTTGTTCATCATTGATTTCTTAACAATTCTGTCCCTTGCTTTCTTTGAAGGAAGTGTGTTACTGTGTAATCGCTATAGTGAGGGGATAATGCTTTCAACTTTATATACATGAAGTATATTTAGTACAACCACACAAATGAATAGATTATTAGCTGGATATAATGTATATTTAAAGTTTTGTGCTTCTCGGGGCTGGAGAGATAGCACAGCGGGTAGGGTGTTTGCCTTGCGTGCGGCTGACCCGGGTTCGATTCCCAGCATCCCATATGGTCCCCTGAGCACCGCCAGGAGTAACTCCTGAGTGCAGAGCCAGGAGTAACCCATGTGCATCGCCAGGTGTGACCCAAAAAGCAAAAAAAAAAAAAAAAATTTGTGCTTCTGGATCCGAGAAATAGTACAGCAGGTAGGGTGTTCACCTGGCATGCAGCAGACTCAGGTTTGATCTCTGGCATCCTATAGGGTTCTCTGAGTACTGCCAGAAGCAATTTCTGAGAGCAGAGCCAGGAGTTATCCCTGTGCATTGTCGACTTGGTGTGACACAAACAAACAAACACTGTCCTCCCATTGTTCATCAATTTCCTCTAGCGGGCCTAGTAACGTTTCCATTTTGAGACTTGTTGTTACTGTGTTTGGCATATTGAATACGTCACGGGGAGCTTGTCAGACCTTGCCGTGCCGCCGAGATACTCTCGGTAGCTTGCTGGGCTCTCTGAGAGGGGTGGAGGAATCGAACCCGGCTCATCTGGGCTAGTTAAGCGCAAGGCAAATGTCCTATTGCTGTGCTATCACTCCAGTCCAGGAGTGACCCAAAAAGAAAAAAAATTTTTTTTGCTGCAGACATATTAAGGTATTATTTATGTTCTATTAACATATTTTATTGTGGCCAAAAGATCTATAATAAGATGTATGGTTTTTAGTTTTTTGTCATCTGTCTTCTCTTTTCCAATTATAAAGAGATTTATGTTTTCCTCATGTACCACAGTTTTCCTCAGACACATATCTTTATGGTATTGAATGTAACCTTTCACAATTTCTCTTAGTTCTCTTCTAGAACACTTACATAAATAAGTTAAGTAATCTCACTGTAGCCCTAACTCATACATGTTTTCAATCTCTATCTGTGATGCCACATTCTATAGTATTTTTCAGAGCTGTCCCCCCTTCATGTAATCTTTGTGATTAATTTAAAGATTATTCCAATTATCACTTCAATGCTGATCATTTTCATTTGAAAAATTTCTCTAAGTTGTTTGTTATTTTTTATATTTATCTTTCATTATTTCATTTATATCTATTTGGGTTTCTTAATTCTCATTCCTTTCATGGAGTTATTCATTTCTCAATCCCTTGAGAGATTTTAAACATACTATTTAAAAACCACTATTGATATTTTCACTTGTTTTCATTTAATCTCTCATGAGTTCATTTCCTGCTGCCAAGTAGTGGCTTGGCCCAAGGTTGCCTGGCTACAAGGCTATCTGGTTCTTAGTGCCTTTAGAGGAGGCAACATGATTATAAAGATCAGATCCCACTAAAAATTGGCAAATTTGAACTTTTTTTTTCTTTTTGGGTCACATCCAGCGAAGCTCAGTGGTTACTCCTGGCTCTACACTCAGGAATTACTCCTGGCGGTGCTTGGGGGACCATATGGGATGCTGGGGATTGAACCCAGGTAGGCCGCACACAAGGCAAATGCTCTACCCACTGTCCTATAACTCGGGATCAAATTTGAACTTTTGGGGCCAGAGCGATAGCACAGTGGGTAGGGAGTTTGCCTTGCACGCGGCCGACCCAGGTTTGATACCCAGCTTCCCATATGGTCCCCCAAGCACCGCCATGAGTAATTCCTGAGTGCAGAGTCAGTAGTGACCCCTGAGCATTGCTGGGTGTGGCCCAAAAGCAAAAAAAAAAAAAAGACAAATTTTAAGTGTTTTGCAGCTAACTTTTTAGTGTCTGGAAGTTCACTCTGACTCATCAGTAAATCACCCTACATTTGAGCAACCCTATTCCCTTCATAATCCCACAGAATACTTGATCACCTGCTTTCTTTCTATCTCTGATCCCAATAGATCCCAACAGATGTTGGTTTATGTTAACGTTTTGGATTTTATCCCACTTCTGCTCTATCAACATATTAAGTATTCCAATTACTTAAGTTGTGTCTTTAATATCTTATTATCTTATCTGCTGTTTCTCATGTGATTTCTCTTCACAAAGGAAAAATCTCTAAGTATGAATTTACAACATCTTGGTTATCAGGAAGTTCTAAAATACCACATATGCCCTTAGCAGTTTGCCAGTTAATTGAAAAGACTCTAAGCTAGTGACTACAAAGTCAATTATATTGAAATAAAGACAAAACAATTGTACTCATTTATACAAAAACAATCAGAGGAGATTTTGGATGTGGTAGGAGTTGAGGATTTTCTTCAAGATTTGAAAGTAAAAGGAACTTATTTTAGATGTTCAGACACACTCTGTTATATGTCTTGAAGAAGCCACTTATGTAACTTCCATTTGTGGTTTTTGAGGCTACAAAGCATTAAGTTGTAGAGCTCAGAGAATACAATCAAATGGAAATACTGAGACAAAACAATTTTATGGGAGTTCTAGCAGCTTCATGTAAACTTGTCCTAGGAGTCATGCAATTGTGGAAAAGCTGATGCAAGAGGTATAAATGTGTTCATGTAACTGTCTATATCCCCAAAGAAATATTAAGACTACAACTACTTGGTTATTGAATTTAAAGGAATATTCTTCCAGGAAAGTATTAGCAACAACTAATTGGATCAGTATTGACTCATTTCCCCACAGAATCCAGTATCTAAAGCTAAGTGTATCTTATTTCCCTCTGTGCCTGAGTTTTCAGCTTTCAGCTACTTCATAAAGTTTTCATATCCTCAGAAACGTCTAAAAATAATTGCACTGCATAATGCTCTAATATAGCTCTGATGCCTGCTAGTCAGGATACCTCCTAGGGGTTCATCACACATGCCAAGAAGCAGTTAGTGAAGCGTAACAAAAGGCAGGTCATTTGCAACTGTAGTGTCACAGTTTATTTAATTATCCTCGTGTACATTTCTCTGATTCACACCCTACCTCAGTCCAGCTAGCCAGCCATTTTTCTCCAGAAAGAATGGACGTAATTGACCCTGTACCTTGTTAATTTTGATGTGTAGACTGAGTCAGACTAGTGAAATTCCAAGGGGAGCCAAAATTTAGCTCTTCAGATGCACAGAGGAGAGCAAACTCAGGCTTCAGCTACAGACTTTGGCAAGGTCTCCAGATGGATGACTAAATAGTTTCAAAGAAGGGGATGGAAATCAGGAGACAGGAAGATTAACCTACAGACAAGCCTGTTTTCAGTCAGCTTGACTTCTATTTATTGCAGCCCTGACATTGGAATAAACCTGTTAAATATATTTTCAATATGCAATCAAATGGTAGAACATGATACCTCTCTTTAAAGCTTTTTTTAATTGAATGCACCTGGTGCCGTTCTATACCAATTTAGCTTAATGCCACACACAGGCAAGCTGGACCTCATTATCAATTAAGTAATAAAGCTGTTTATAAGAACAGTGGTCTCTGCATGAAGTGCATAAGATATATCTGTATACATGTACATTTGTGTATGTATCCTGCGTGTCATGTCTATATGTAGAAAACAACTCTTGATTATTGAATTTTAAGGAATATTCTTCCAGGAAAGTATTAGAAGTAACTAATTGGATCAGTATTGACTCATTTCTGGCAGAAATCCAGAAACCCAGAACCTAAAGTATCTGTTTATGTGGATGTAAATGTGTGTGTGTCTTTCTATGGATGTCTTCCCTTGAATGGTCATGGATTGAGTCTCCTCATTCAGAGCTAATCTAATCTCTCAAATAGTATTCCTAAACAGAGTTCTGCTGGGACTCAACCCATTCATCCATTAAACAATGTGTGCATGTGTGTGTATATGTCTATGTGTGTATCTTACTCTTCAAACATTTTCATTATCATTATCAATCTGCTCAATGACAGTACTGTTTTCTCCTATTAAAATGCTAGTTTAATCCTAATTGCAATCTCCTTTATCCATTTTTCTACATGTTCCAATATATACACTACCACCCAAGCAAATTGTGAGGTAGTCTTTTACCCATCTATGTGTTTTTAATAATAGTGTGTACTGTCACTGTCACCGTCCTCCCATTGTTCATTGATTTGCTCGAGCAGGCCCAGTAACGTCTCCATTGTGAGACTTATTGTTAACTGTGTTTGGCATATCGAATAAGTCATGGGGAGCTTGCCAGGCTTTGCTTTGAGGGTGAGGTACTCTTGGTAGCTTGCTGGGCTCTCCGAGAGGGGCAGAGGAATCGAACTTGGGTTGGCTGTGTGGGCCACATGCAAGACAAATGCCCTACCCGCCGTGCTATCGCTCCAGCCCTGCTGTGTACTAAATGTCATTTTATCTGATTTCCAATGAACACCATGTCTTCCTGATATATTCAAGTTGTCTCATCTGTGTACATTTGTGCTTATAATAGATTCATACCAACTGTTAGAGTAACTATGCTCATTTATTTTTATGCACAATGTTTCGTTTACAAATTTTTCTAGTGAAAAGCACCCAGGTTACCTCCAATTACACACACATACATACGAACATATATTCCCTTCCTCCCCCCACACACACCAGTCCTCATTCCTAATTTTGTAATATATAAGATTTTATTTTGGAAACTCAAGATATTATATACTACACTTGATCTTAGCCAAAAGGCCGAGAAGCGATATTATTTGCAGAGAGTAAATTTAATATAGGATTAAATGATTGCAAACCTTTGGAAGGGAATAGAGAACTGAGAACAATTGAAGGCCCTCATTAGATTTCATGTAAGCTAGGAGTGCAAGGAATTCCAGCAAACTTCAGTATAAAGTAGATGATTCCCAAGAAGATGTCTGGGGATACTGAGACTGCAACTGACAGATAACTGACCAGTCACTATGTAACTCCTCATCCTCTCCTCAATATTTCAAGATCTTTGTATAGGTGGATCATTGTTGAATTATGGCTGGCAAATATTTCTTGAAAGTAGGTCCTAAATTCCTAAATTTCCAGGACAGGGTTGATCAAGTAGAGAGAAATCAAAACACTTTGTCCCATTTCCTGGTTTTAATATTCTCAGCTTTATATTTTGGGCCTCCTATTGGATTTTTTCCCCCAACCCCTTTTAATTTATGAGAGTTCTATTTCTGACTCATCTTTTATAACATTGAATTCTTTTTTAATGAATATGATTTATTCTCTTTCTTCACTGGAGATATTAATAATACTCCTTTTGAAAGTTTTCTCTCAGTACTGTGTTGATTTGAAGCATACCTCTTTTGTGTTTATTTCAGTTTCTGTCTTTCATATGAAAGTTTTCCTTATGTATCTGGTGGGGATATCTATCCAGGCTTATTTTAGACTCAGGGATTAAAATGATGCTCTTGAGGTTTCAGAATAGATGTGAGGCTTGTTCTACTGCCAGTCCTAAATAATTGCTATAATGATATATATTGATGCTTTGTTATAATGATATATTGTTTTAATGATGTCCAAATGTAGGAACTGTTAGGTCGCTTCAGCTGCATTGTTTTCCAGAAAAGCAATATCCTACCTAAAAGGGAGATGACTAGAGAGGGGCATCTTAGAAGTAGACTTTATTATGAGTGGGTTCAGTAGTCACAACCTCCAGGAAATGAACTAGAGGTAGTGGTTATTGAGACCTCTTTCAGAAGGATGACTCACATTCTCACTCATGCCTTGTTTGGGACCTAGAACCCCAAATGGAGTTTCCACAGATCAACTTGCTCATATAGCAAATGCCCATTCCTCCACTATAGTAGATGAAGAGCGATGTTGGCTTCATGAATCAGGCAGAGAATCTGGAAGTTCAAACACTTTTGTATATGAGTTTCTTAGTTATCTACACTATTGATCATTTAAATACTCACTGGTTATAAGCTGGATCAAAAGGTTCCTTTTTTTTTTGAATTGAGGGTCTGTTTTTGTCAAATATAAATGAAATAAAATAAAAAATATTTTGCATTAAATTTGTTTACACCCAAAATATTTAGCTGTCTCCAATTTTTTTTTCACATTTCAGATGTCAATTTCACATACATTCCTTTTGAACTTGCAACTGAAAGTGCTGTTTTGATTAGTGTTGTCAGGAAGGACCTAAACATTTTGTCTTCTTGATTAGTATCCAACATCATTTAGCAGATTGTTTATTAGTCATAGGCTACTGTTGGTTGACAGGGAAATATGAGGAATTATAGGTTACATATCATGCTCTAAACTATGCTCAAGCTTTCTCATCTGCATAAAAGTTCAAAGCTAAATCAGTGATTCTAGTAGGGATAAAAATATAAAATCACTGTTAAAACCATATGCACATATCCTGCAATGGCAGTTAGGAGCATAAATTCCAGACCAGACATTATTGGGCTCCAAATTTCAACTCTTCCATGCATTAGTTTTGTGACCTCTTATTTCATTTTCTGAGCATAATATTTTTTCTGCAAAATTGAGATAGTTATAAAACTTCTCCTCACTCATGCTTTTATGTGTGTGAAAATGAAATGTAACTAATTTAACATGCCAAAAATTCAGTGAGCACTTAGTAAACATTAGCATCCACAATCATACACCATTCCTATGGCATTAAAGTGGTGCTCATGGCTGTGTCCGCAAAAACATATCATATAATTTATTCATCGATTTGGCATTTATCAAGCAACCTCCCAAGTGCCAGATTTTGTTTTAAGCCCTGATGATATAAAATGCTTCCACCCACAGAATTTACTTACACTTTAGCGGCAAACAAAATAAAAACATGATATTTTGTTATAATGCAATATGATAAAAGATGGAAAATGGTCCAAAAGAAAATTAAATAGGATGAAGAAATAAAGAATGATTTGAAAATGGAGCACGTTCTTGCGCTGAGTAGAACACTGGGAGAAAATGAAAGTGATCCTCTGTAGGGGAGCTGCTAGGGGAAGAACTCTATGGAGAGAACTTTCTAGAAGGTGGGACCTGGGTATGCAAAGATCCCGATGATGAGTAAGCATCCTGTGTTAGAAGAAGAGCAAGTAGTCCAAGTAGGAAGTAACTAAAGGGTAAGTTCAGAGGCATGGACAAAGGTGAGGAAGATGTGGACAGTCATAGAATGGGGGTCAGAGTACATGCTTCGAATACATGGGATAGCCATGGAAGCTCCTGACCACTGCTTGAGAGCCCCCTTTCTCTCCAATCACAAGCTCAATATCCCTGGGCATTGGGAAATTCCTCTTCACCTATAAATCTGCAATAAGAATAGACATAAGAACATTTTCACAAGCGCTTTCCTTCCCACTGGTTAATCCGTGCACCTGATAGTGCCTCCAATGCAGCTACCGCTTTCTATGAGAGCTGTCTCCCCTCCACCTATATCGACATTTGAATTACTTAAGAGGAATCCTGTACTCTGGAATTTGCTAATAGGAATGATTTATTTACTCTCTGTTGCCAACACCTTGAGCAAACAAGGGAACAAGATTTGCTTTGAGATTGAAGGGACGTTTATCTCATAGTGGGACTCGGCAAGGAGAGCCCTTACCTGGTCTGTAGTCTTGGGATGGGAAAGAGGAAGTTATATAAGAGCAACCCGGGAGTACTATTGAAGAAGGCGATGCCTTGGGAATGCCAACGTTCTGCACTGGAGCGTGTTTTCCTTTTTCCACAATTGAGAAATAGCCGTCACATGAAACCACACAAAGAGCAGCAGACAAACACACTCCGGAAGCCAAGATTTCAGCGCCAAGCTCTTCTCAGCTTCAAGGTTTGACACCCGAGGTTTTCCTGGACTACATGTTTCATTTTGGAAAAAGCATTTTTTCCATTTGATCTTTGCTTCCTATTTGGCCCTTCTTCGTTACATCTTTTATTATAATATACTGAGCTATTGTGTTTCGATGACTCATTCGGGGGATATTCAGGACCTTGGGTGTCTTTTCTACCTAAAGCAGTCTCAGTTGTGAAAACTGTTAAGAGCAGAACAGTCTCTGCAAATGCCTATCTTTTGGACATTATTTCACTTGAATGTTTTATATATATATAAATATATATGTATATATATAGTGTTGAGTAAATTTTTGAACATAAATTACACATGGAATGCTAATGAGTTTTCAGAAGATTCTAATTGTAAAAATATTCTCTGATCCCAGCACCCCTTGCCTGGCCCTAGACATTCTTTGACACTGCAGGGTCCAAGCACACATGGTCTTTCTTTACATTGAACCACCAGACTGGTTGGCTCAGAATCACTGGTGACCCCTTGGCTCTCCTGGGCACCACTTGGGAAGCCACTCTCTCTGGGCCCCCACCCCAAATGGACCCAGTCTGATGTGCTCTGGCTCGAAATTCCTCTTACACTCTGTGTGACATAATATAGCATCTCCAAAACTAATGTGGTACTGTATGTAAAACTTTTCATGTAAACCAAAGCCCTACAAAAATCTTGAGGTTTCCAAGCTTAAAGTGTAGAAAAAAAAATCAGTGAAAACTCTTATTTTAGTTAAGGAGTGGGGAAGTTTCTACTCTGACCCTATGAGAAATTCACAACTTTCACCTTGATCCCAAATTATATCTCTAAACCAAACTATGGTAGTCTGGGGTAGAAGATAACCATTACATAATAAAAGATTGATGTTCTGCATTTCTCAAATGAGAGTGCTAAGTGAAAATAAATGAGGGGGTAGATGATATTTTCTTCTGAATCACTTGGTCTTATTCTCTCAATCTTCTTTCTTTGTTATCTTTGTATAAGGAATTTGGTGTTAGCTATCTATTGCTATAAATTCACTTGCAGCTGTTGCAATTATGTTATTGAGCATGCAGTTTCTTGTTCTTTTCCAACATTCCAGCTGCTTCTAGTCCTTTGTATGTAAGGGGTGGGAAATACATCATAAGTACATGAGTAAATAGTTTCCATCAGGTAAAATCTCCCTCAACCTTTCTTGGCTTCCTTGCTCTTAAGTAAATTGCAATTCCACTCATTATTTCTTATTCCATTTTGAAACTAATCATTATAATTTTACTTCTGACCCCATATGTTTTTCTACCTTCTCCATGATCTTGTTTCATCCATTGCTCTCTTTACTTAATTTTTCAAACTTCATTAAGTTTTCCTAATAGATATCTTTCATATTAACAGGGTTACTTTCTCAATCATACCTCGCCGTTAAATATTACATTCCCCATCTTATCTCACATTTGCAACTTTTTTTAAAAAAAAAGTCTTTACTTTTATTTAGAGATCTCAGCCCCGGGACCCGCATGCCTTTTTTCCTCTGCCAGTACCTTCATGTGTGTAGAGAGTGGTCTCGGCATGGTTGTGACTGGTTCTGGAGGTCTTCGGCTGCCGGAGCTCTGGTCGGGGCAGGGAGGGAACCTCAACCCGCCCCTATCCAAGGGGCACTGGCGAGGATGGCCAGGCTATTGTATGTAACCTGCCCACATAGCAGAGTCTGGCAAACTCCCCGTGGCATACCCAATATGCCAAATACCAGTAACAATGATGGGTCTCATTATCCGAACCCTGCAAGAACCTTGAATATGACACTTTTTAAAAATCTCAGGGCTAGGACAAAGGAGACGTTACTGGGGCCTGCTTGAGGCAAACGATGAACAACAGGATGATCGTGATCGTGATCGTGATTTTTATTTAAACACTGCAACTTACAAAGTTGTTCATGACACAGTTGTTTCAGGCATGCAATGTTCCAGCACCAATCGCACCACAAATGTGACTTACCACCAACGTCCCCAATTTCCCACTCCCCCCCCCCAAGCCTGCCCCCTTAGCAGGCCCAAACAAATTTACTTCATACTGCTTGATACATCAAAATGGCAAATGGAATTATTATGAAATAGATTAATAAAAGTCAATGTGTGATAATTGCCATATCTCACAATGATATTCTTAGTCACTGTTGGAGGATTTACTGAGCTGGTTGATGCTGGTTGAACCTTCTGTGTTCTTTTCACTTATTGATCATGGAGAGCTTCTATGCAATGTTCCCAGTCAAATTTGGTCCTATTTGACTGTCAGTAATGTGAAATTTGGAGGTGTCACTCTAAACCCTGTGGAACTAAGCCATGTATATGTCAGAGGATGTCTAGTTTGGCGGGTACTTGATAGACCTAATTGGAAGGGAGGGGAATCTGCCCTGCCCCATTCCCAAGAAACCGAAGTTTTCATGCGAGACAACAGTCTACCTGGAATGATTTGATGCCTTTGGGGGGGGGGGTGTCACACCTGGTGATGCACAGGAGTTACTTCTGACTCTGCACTCAGGAATTACTCTTGGCGGTGCTTGGGGGACCATATGGGATGCTGGGAATCAAACCTGGGTCGACTGCATGCAAGGCAAATGCCCTACCCACTGTGCTATTGCTCCAGCCCCTTTTGATGCTTTGATGGCCTCATGATCCTTATATTAATATGATTTGTCATGACTTAGTAAAGGCACTTAATTCTCTCGTCCGTTTACCTCTCTACTTACTCTGTTTCCCTCAGTCCATTATTACAAGAGTTTTTAAATTACTTCTAGGATGAATACAGGATGATTGGATTCATCTGTGGAATACAGAAAGCCAAAACAAGGGGGGTAGCGGCTGAGAAATAGTACAGCAGGTAGAGCATTTTTGTTGCAAGGAGTTCATATGGGTTCAGTTCCTTGTTTCTCACATGGTCCCCTGAGTTCAGTGAGGGGTAAAACCTGAGCACAGAGCAAGGATCCCTAAGTGCCAGTGGATGTGGCTCCCCAAACAAATATATATATGCATAGCTGTCCTCCTGTTGTTCATCGATTTGCGTGAGCAGGCCCAGTAACGTCTCCATCGTGAGACTTGTTGTTACTGTGTTTGGCATATTGAATACTTCACGGGGAACTTGCCAGGCTTTGCGATGCAGGAGAGATACTCTTGGGCTCTCCGAGAGGGGCCGAGGAATCGAACTCGGGTAGGCCATGTTGGCTGCATGCAAGACAAATGCCCTATCCACTGTGCTATCGCTCCAGCCCACATATATGCATATATCATGATCACGATACTCCCGTTGTTCTTCGATTTGCTCGAGCGGGCCCAGTAACATCTCCATCATGAGACTTGTTGTTACTGTGTTTGGCATATTGAATACGTCACGGGTAGCTTGCCAGGCTCTAGGAATATAAATACATATATATTTTTTTAAAGGTCACATCAACTTTGGTCATCTGACCAAAGTTGCAAATACTCAAGTAGTCACTGAGTTCCCCTACCAGGGCAGTAGTTTGGGTTCAGTGAATTAAAAACAGCTAAAATAAAGTCAAATGGATGATTCCACAGTGTTCTATACTGAACAAATCTCTACAGATTGGCTTATGAAAATCATCATACACTCTCTTTTCTGATAATAAAGCAGACTGGATTTCCATCATCTTTGTCTAACTAATTACTTAAATGAACCCAGACCCATTCTGTGTGAGTATCTTTTTAAATTCCCCAATTAACCGGCAGGAAAGCAAAGAAAGTCTTCAAGGCCAGAAAATTTGTGAAAGTGTGAATTCCAAAGAGGTGAACCAACTCTGGAAGTGATGCTTTCCTTGAGTGATGCCAAATCCTAAATTGCAGTGGTAGACAGATACAAAACAGAAGAAAAAATCTTGGTGCCAAAGCTGGTCTCTGTCTAAGTAGAGAAATACCTCTCCTCTTTCTTCCCCAAAGCACCTTCCAACTCAACATAAAACAGTTTTCTGAAGGGTAACTTCAAATCACACACATTATATTGAAAGATGAGGAACTGCTATACCTAGATTCAGAAAATTCAAACATAATACTTAACAAAGAAATCAATTTTTCAACATAACTTAGTAATGCGGGTTGGGTGGAGGGACAGAACAGCAGAGAGAAAATCCACGAATGAGTAAAATACCAACAAAAGCTAGAAGGTATTAAAATAATTTAAAAGATTGCTGGAGAAAATAAACCCCGAATTATCTACCCTCTTAACTATTTCCAATATTATGGCAAAGACATCGATAGATTTTATACGAAAAAATAAAGTCTCATAAGGGCCTTTGAGCAATACTATAGTGGGCAAGGCACTTGATTGCACAAGGTTGACTCTGGCTCAATTGCCTATACCCACTGTGGTCCTCTGAGCACCACAAAGAGTGATTCCCAAATGAAGAGCCAGGAGTAAGGAGTGAGCACAGCCAGGTGTGGCCCCCCAGAACAAAATAAATGACACACAAATGTTCTTTTAAATACCATGGAAGAAGAAGAAAACCATGCAAGAAAGTTGTTGAAGAAAGAAACGTTAAACATACAAGCAAACACAAATAAAAATTTGATTTTTTATAAAATAAAAAGTATTCGGTTGTATGAGACAAAAATTGACAATTATCGTTAGCTCTTTATTTCATCAGAGTGATCAGTGATATTAATTTTAGGCAACAAAATGTTTCTATGCTTGGATTTATAACAATAGTGGAAATAGAATATATAATTAATTAGCCAGTAGAAGAAATTTCTGATTCTATTCAAGATGGAGTTACAGCAACTAGATTTACCTTCGGAGGTGAAACAATCAGAAGATGCACATTGAAAGTAAAAGCTTCCAGATGCACAAAGAAAAGAAAAATGTTTCCTCAAACACTGTATCTCAGACATTGCAGTTCAGTGATCTCTGAGAATTAAGGAAGGAAACAAAGGAGATCAGCCTTACAAAATCTCAGCTCACTGCTCTCAGGGAGTTTTCAGACTTGTAGTGTAAAGAATGGGTGCTCGGGGGGAGCATCTTAAACTGAGGAGATAGAGTTGAGAGCTCAGTAGTGCAATTCAACCACAATTCTCAGGACAGAGGAATGGAGAGTGCAGAGGTATGCCGGGAGAGAACTCCAAAATCTTGAAGGCAGGGATTAGTTTTTAATTTCACTTTCCTGTAGAAATATAACTTTGTGTATTTAAGGGAAACCTTTTGAAAGTAATAGAGGAGCACTGAAAAGGGACAAAATTAAAAACAAGCAAATGGAAACAGTAAATAAGACCTTTTTATTTTTTCAGAAAAAAAAAGGCTAATGAAGAAAACAACAAAATATCATTTACCAGTTCTTATAAATAGACCCCTTTACAATTTTTATCATTTTTTATGGGTCATCATTCTTTGCTTAATTAATTAAAATGATTTGGAACATCTTTGAGCACTTCATTTCATTTATGATTTTTTTTCTGCTAACAGTATATCTTTCACCCATTGCTATATGTAACAGAAAATGCTGAAATGTATTTCTTACCAAGAAGTTGTTTTTACTGGAAAATTGTAATTGGGAAGCAGGGATTGCTGTATTTTTATCAGCACTTTTCTAACTAGTTACATTACTTTGTATACTATTTCTAATAATAGTGATGTTATGAAAAGCAATGGTGCATTCTGGGTAATGCAGACTTCAAGCATTCACACTCCATTAATTAATTCATCACCTAAAAGCTAAGTATTGATTTTTTAATGGTTTTACAAATCTATTTAAGCTTCTGTGATGTGATTAAGAGGATGTGTGTTTACTGTAAATTATCTAACAAGTACAATGGTATTACTCTCAGAAAATAGCAAACAATTTAGCTTGTAAGAGAAAATAAAAAAGATGTTGGTTAAAATATATCCCAAATACTTATTATTTATTTAATAGTTATTATAGTCCATTAAAATTTGGCTTTTTTAATTAAAAAGAGCTTTTATTTTAAACCACAGATGCTATGTTTCTTGACTTGTAGTATGAATAAAGTTATAATTCTACTATAAGTTGAAGTAGAATATTCTTTTCTTGTTAGAGTTGATCATAAAAAGTACTTTATTTCTTATTTTTGAATATTTTCAAAGATATAAATTTTTTTTTGTATATTTCCATTCTCATTCCTAGAAAATATGGGGAAATAGAATTCAGTTGAAATATTTTTAATTTATTTATAATATCGCTGTTGCTTTTTGTAATAATAAAAACAAAATTATACCATTTATTTAATTCCTAAAGGAAAAAGAATTTACCTTATAAATCTACTAAAACTAGAAATATTATTTAGTCATTGTGTCACTGTCATCATTTTAGTAGCAATATAGAAAAATATACCTTGCGAAAGATAAAATTGCATTCAGAAAAAATGATTTTAAAAATAAATTTGAAAATGACAAGTACTAATAAATATGTCCGAAGTTCCTACTCAGTATAACCTGTCATATAGGCAAGGATATATATAGTCCATGGTTTATCCTCTGAAAGGAATTTTCTGGCAAAGCCTACAAAGATTCTGGATATATCCTACCAAGAACTCTAGTACCATATGTGATTGTGTGGGTGGGCAGCGGGGACAAATAACATGGAAATAAATATGAAAGGTTCAAAATAAAATATTTTGGTGCTGCTTTTGGTTTTGTTCACTGTCAAAACAGAAGTAAAATCTGGTATACCTTTTCCCACTAATTTTGACCTTACAGCTACCTTGGCAACAAGAACGGGATAATTACATAGCTACAGATGTTCTTTTACTTCATTCTCTAGAGGAAGAGGCTGAGTACTTTTACTAGAGACAGTTGCTGCTATCGCTTAGATTTTAGCTGACATCCAACTGGTAATGGGAGATGGAGGCTATTTGAAGCTCTTCATCATGCAGAGATAAAAAGACTGCAGAATAATCCTGCTAGGCCTTTTGATAGCATTAATTAGCAGCAGAGTTAATGTTGGTACATATCTGTGACTTTCTTAAGTGAAAGATTTTTATGCTAAGTGTCATAAAGGGCATGGAAAACAACATCAGTATGCCTTGTATTTTACGAATAAGAAAAAAATGTTTTTGTAACTAAAATTAAATGTGTTTATGTGCAGTTAGTTTTGACCTACAGAAAAGATATGCCTTTTTCAAGGTTTTGTTCCCTCCTAGTGTTCTTCAAATAATCACTATTTGGCATATCTTATAAGTATAAATAATTAGGATATTTTAAAGGCCTGTGTAATTTATGAAGAATTCTTCTCTTTGGGTGGATACCTTCGAAATATAAATTTGGACCATCAAAATGAAATTAAGGAGCTGGAGAGAGAACACAGAGAACAAAGATGTATGCTTTACAGGAATATGCCCCTGGTTCAGGTTCTAGAACGTCATGGGACCTTAATCATTGATTCATCGCTTGGTGTAACCCTGGAGGCGCCTGGGCAAAGTAGGGTGTCCCTGTTTGCTCCTGGTAGTACATGGCCTGAGCAATTCTGCATCCTGAGACCCTACTACCGAATTACCTGGCCTGGCCAGCAAAGCAGATCCCAGAGTGGCCCCCGGGTTCCCTGATAATTTCTTAGGTAGATTTGGAAATGAAACTATGCAATTAAATACTCTGAAATTTATTTCTTTACATTGCAATTCATCCTTCCTTCATCTGTGAAATCCACAAAAATACAAACTATTCTACTGACTTAATCATGTCACCAACAAATTAAGTATTAAGTAGTATTCTCTGATAGCTAAGTTCTGTTTTTGAAAGTGTATCCTGTATATCACAAGTTTTTTACTGAGAAATATTCAAAATTCTTGGGTAAATACATAGGGTTAGTTTCCATGAAGAATACCAGAATGCCACGAAAGAGAGGAGAAAAAGAAGATAATAAAATGTGACTTCCAGTATGAGAATCAGGAAGATGGTGATCAGGCATTCTAGACGTAATCCCTAATGTCTCCTACTTACCAGAGTTGTAGAACATAAATACAGGATGTTGCATTCATAGAACTATATATGTACATGTAATATATATATGCATATCTATATGTACAGAGACACACATATACTTATACGTTTCTTCCTTTATCCTCAAGTACAAAAGCATAGACAAGTGACTTTAAAATGTAATTTAATTTATTCTTGGAAGTCAATGAAAATAACAGTTCCAAAACCACAAAAATATTATGATAAAGAGCTGTTTCCTCAGTAGAGAGATAGTGAAGACAAATATCTGCTGTTTTTGCTGTTGGTCATAAAGTTGGTTTGATCGACTTAAAACTGATTATTAACTATAAATGCAAGAATCATTATCATAAGCATCCAGTTGAAATACGGTCACGGTCAAGGTCCTCCCGTTGTTCATCGATTTGCTCGAGCGGGCCCAGTAACATTGTGAGACTTATTACTGTGTTTGGCATATCGAATACATCACAGGGAGCTTGCCAGGCTTTGCCGTGCGGTCGAGATACTCTCGGTAGCTTGCTGGGCTCTCCGAGAGGGGAGGAGGAATCAAACTCGGGTCGGCCATGTTGACTGCGTGTAAGGCAAACGCCCTACCTGCTGTGCTATTGCTCCAGCCCCAGTTGAAATACATCAAATTATAATGTATCTGGGTAGAGTAAATTTACATGTATTCAGTCAACAAATATTCATTGAACTCTCTCTTTCCCTGATTTTTTTTAATGAATGCGTGTATGTGTCTGTTTTGTATCCCTAGTCTCAGCATCAGAGATGACAGTAAAAAATTCAGAAACACCTCTGCTTTCATGGATGAAGAAACAAGATAACGAATAATAAAACAGCAATAGGATGAATGACTGGGGAGGTAAAGGGGGTAGGCTTCACAACATATAACAGAATAGCCAGGTGACCTCACTAATAATTATGTTGAACACATGAATAAGCATTCCTTCTGTGAAGACAAAGCCTGATTCTGGCCATGAGGCATTTGCATTATCCATAGGGGCAGGCTTTGGTTGAGTTCTGATGGATAGAGAAGACTTCATCAAAGATCTTGTAATCATTCATCCTGAAATCTGTGTGATACAAATGAATAGGAAAATCCCACAATAGTTCATTTATGAATGGTTAGTCTTTCCCAACTGTGACCCTGGATTATTTATGGAAATGGTATGATTCTTAGTTGTCTCATCTTTACAAAGGAATTAAGAATACTTGTTTAGGAATCAAGAAAACTTGGTGGACTCCAAATTAGTAGTTATTTGGCTTCATTATTTATAGTATATGAAAAGTAAAATGTTGCACTGAGTATTGCTATTTTAATGATTCGTCCTCTGCTTAGTAAACTACTATGCTGTTAGCATCTTAAAGAACAACAAATTCAATAAGTTCAAAATAATCAGAGAGTTGGAATTGCCCTTCTGCAAATCAATATTTGATTACTCTCACCCTTAAAAGTTAATGTTTCCAGTGAATTATTTATCTTTAAAAAAGTTACATGTCATGTCTTCGTATTGAGTAACTTGTTAGAAATAGAATACTGGGTTATTCATGAGGTTTTAGCTGGATGTCAGACTTTGTATTAGATACTGGTAAGAACCACTCAAGCCAAGAGAAACTCACATTCTTCCCACAGAAATACTAAAGATTGGCTGTTTACTAGGCACTGAAAATCAAAGTAATGAAGCACTATGTGGTCCATTGTTTTCTCAGTTTTTGCAAGAATTGCCACCTCCCCCTAATGCTGCACCCCCATGCAAATCTTTCCCTACTCTGTGCTGCTTCCCTCTTGCCATCTAGTTTATCAAAGAATGTGAATCAATGAAAATGAGATAGGGCACATTCAGGGTGATATGATGTAGACATTAGTTGGAAATGAACACTCTTTACAGAAACTGAGTGTTTTAAGAAGGTAAAGAGATATGCATGATGACCTTTCAACATCTGTATTGCAAACTATAATTCCTAAAATGAGAAATAGAGAGAGATATTGAGAGAGAGAGAGATAGAATAGAGGTGTCTGCCATAGAAACAGATGGGCTGGAGGGAGCTTGGAGTAGTGGGAGGGAAACTACAGACACTGGTGCTGGGAAATTACACTGGTAGAGGGATGGGTGTTGGAACATTGTACAACTAAAACCCAATCTTGAACAGCTTTGTAAAAAATTAATTTAAGAGAAGAATCAATGAAGAGCCTGGAAATCAGGATAAAAGATGTGAATTATATAATATTCATTCTATTCTCGTGTTTTGCTAAAATTATCTGATGACAACTCCATTCCTCGAAGGTCAAGGAGGTAAAATTTTACACTGGGGGCAGGTATGCCATTGTTTTTCCTTTGTAGGCCTTCAAATGATGAGGAGGGCTGGAATTGTTTCTAGTCCCTAGATAACTCACCCTGTATCTTCTTACAACCTTGATCACAACTCTGAGGGCATCATGTAGCATATTCATTTTCAGTGTCATCCTTTGTTTGGCAGCAAGGAGGGGGAGCACAAAGGGGTCATTTGGCATTTCTCAGCCCATCAGGTCAGCAATTAAATAAAGATGCAGGATTACTCAGGCTACCCTGGTGGCACTCAGGGATCACATGTTGTGAAGAATCTAATCAGAGTCTGAAGCATGGAAGCACATGCTGTAAATGCTGTATTATCTCTCCAGTCTTTTTAGTAAAATTATTTTGAGCATGTCCTCTTAGTTTTGCTCTCAATCTCTGTGGATAAACCCAATGTGGTCACAAGTTACACTATGTCAGAATAAGAACTGATGAGCACTCTTAAGCACTAATATCTGTTCTCTCAAAGTATATGGTTTTATCCATCATCATGTAACTGAAAAGGTTGATTCCACTACTGTTGAATTACCCATCAGTCAGGAGACATTGATGGGTCAATGAAAAGCTCTCATGGCAATAAGTGGGTAAGAAATTATTTCCTTAAATAGATATTCTCCTTCCTTCTTTCCTAAAAAATACTTATTTGAAGTACCTGTTCTTGATGATAAGTATACTATAACGTGGATATATATGTACATGTGCAAAATATTTTTTTCAGAGATAAAATTTGATTGCATTTTAAGTTTCTTGTTTTTCAGCCACACCCAGCAGTACTCAGGGATTACTCTTGGCTCTGTACTCAGAGATCACTCCTTGTGGTCTCAGGGGACTGACCATAATAGGTACTGGGGATAGAATCTGGTTTGTCTATGTACAAGGCAAATACCTTATCTGCTGTACTGTTACTCTGGCCCTATATTTCAATTTTAATTATTTTTCAGCAATAATCAAGATTATGTGACATATTATTGACTTCCAATTGTTTTCTCTAATTAATATGGTAATTGGATTGTCATCTTTTTTTGCGACCTCTTTTACTCATCTGTCAATGCTTCTCTCTGCTGATCAGATACCCAAAAATATGCCTGTTATGAACCAAATATGATTTCCAGTTTATATTGTGCCTCTTAAAATAATTATTTAAGTTAAAGGTAATTTTTTTACCCAACTGCAATATATAAAAAACCTGCTATCATTTAGATAGTAATTGAATCTTCACTGTATGTTACAGAGGCAATATCAAGTGTGACTTCAGATTAAAGAACACTGTCAATCGATCATCTCTCTCTCCTTCTCTGAAATAGTTTTCATGAAGCATTCAGGTTTTACAACTTCTCAGAAATAATATGACTTATGTCTCATTTTGTGCCTTTGACTGAAGCCTTTTCACACTGAAAACATTATTTTACTCTATTCTGAAAATGTTACTTGGAATATAGGAAAGGTCACTGCATTTTGAAAATGACAAGAAATCTTTGATGAATTTATAACACTTGTTGACAGGGCTTCAAAAAATACTCTTAAGAAAGAAAAGAGTGGGTCTCTAATAAACCTCATTTTCAAATATTATTGATCCGATTTATATTTAAAGGAAAACTTTGGAGATAATGGTTTATTTTTATGACATTGTGATGCGATCCAAAACAACAGCAAAAACAAATCAATTTAAGCCAAAAGACAAAATTTGCTAAAGCAAGTTAGCAGATGCTATTCAAAAATAGCACTGAATTTTTAACAATTAGTTAAGACAAAATAGATGCCAGCAGGATGTAATGATGAATTGATCATGTCAGGCCTCGTAGTTTATGCTAATCCTTTAAAATAACAACATCAAAAGTTAACTATAAAACTTATGACTCATTTTCTGTTTCATATTTGTGGAGTGGAAACAAAAATCTTCTGTTTCCAGTAAGACCATTAAGCTGCCAGAAGGCTATTTACTATCCAAATGCATTAACTATCCCAGTGGTATGTTTCCAAAACACATATTTAAAGACTTCTAGTGTTTCTAAAGAATGGCATGTTCAATTTATCAATATGTCTTCAGTACTGAGCACAATTTCTGACACATTGTAAGTGCCTAAGAAATAACATTTACACGATATATTAATAAGTACATGTGAAATAGCATGATATTAAGGACACACTAGAATGGTATTTAAAAACGAGACCGTCCAATAACTTACCTGTAAGACTATCAGTTCCTTTGAGCGATTTGAGCTTGCTGGATTATGTAGTTTGTTTCATATTGCAGATCCGAGAATTTCTTTCCAGGATGGTATAAACAATTCCTTTCCAAAATGGTACAAACACGGTAGCATCCAACATCAACTTCTGCTACTGGTTGCACACTCATTGAAGAATCTTCAGGAAATTTTTGGAACTTGGAACTACTAGTGAAATATTAGCAATGCCGCTGAGTACTGCTGAGTGGCATTGTAAAATAGAGTCACATTTTTGAGGGGTATGTAATGGACACCCACTTTTGAATAAAAACATGTACTGCAAAGTGAATACATTTTTTTGTGACTTCTCACCTCCTACACACTGAATACTGAAGGGTGAAGCAGAGACCAGGTACAGGGAAGTTTCTCTTTGAAAAGAAGAATAGAAAGGATGGAAGACATTTGACTGTTGCTGGTTTACAGTATTTCTATGATTCTGGCAGTATAAAATTATCTGAACTGGCAGTGGGGAAGTTCCCAAAGTAGACTGTGTTTCCCCTTCCTCGATAGTTCTGGGTTCTAACTTCAGGATGGAGAAAAGGCTTTTTTCACAATCTTTCATGGTTATATTGAAAGTGAGCATTAGGGACTATGCCCATGGAGGGACATTTTTAAAGTGTGCTGCTGCTAAGATTGGAACCTCAAGTATATTTCAACTTAGAAAAATTCAGTTTGCCTCTGATTTTGATAATTTTAAACTTTTTTAAATGGAATCACCATGAATTACAGAGTTACAAAGTTATGCATGCTTAAGTTTCAGGAGTACAATGTTTTGACACCAATTGTGGACACCTTTACCAGTGTCCACTTCCTTCTCCCAATGTCGCCAATTGTCCACCTCTCCCCCATCCTGTCCTGCCTCTCTTGCAAGCACTTTTTTTTTCGTTTTTTCCTTGTAGGCATTGTGGTTGACAATACTATTGTTGATAGAGTATCATGCATGTCATTTTACCTTCTTTTAGCACCAAATCCTGGGAGAGTTGACCACATCCCATAATCATTGTCATAGTGATCCTTTCCCTAACTTCTCCCACCTGTCCCACTACATCCCCCACCCCCAGAAGTGGCAAACTTCCTAGTAATGACCAGTTCGACTTTTCGCTTCTATTGTCTTTGATCTTCAGTTATTCCCCTACTACATTTTTCATAACCCGCATATGAATGATATCATTCTGCGTCTGTCCTTCTCCCTCTGACTTATTTTATTCAACATGATACTCTCCAGATCCACCCATGTATCAGAAAATAGTACAATTTTTTTTTCTTTTTATTAGTGTAACACCATGAAGTACAGTTGTAGATTTACAATTTTTTGTGCTTGGGTTTCTATTATACAATGATCAAATACCCATCCCTCCATCAGTGCCCACTTTCCACCACCATGGATAATATCCCTCCCACCCACCCCCCATCCCACCCTGCCTCTGTGGCAGGGCAATCCCTTGTGTTCTCTCTCTCCTTTTGGGTGTTGTGGTCTGCAAAAGAGGCATTGAGTGGCAAACATGTTCAGTCCATAGTCTGCTTTCAACATGCATCTCCACTCCTGGGAGGATCCTCCAAAAACCCTTTATTTGGTCCTCCCTTCTCTATCTGAGCTGCCCTTTCCCGTAGAATGCCCGGCTGTCCTCTAAGCTATGGAGTAAACCTCCTGGTGCTGATCTCAGCTATTCTTGGGTATTAATCTCATATTTTGTTACTTTATATCCCCCAGATGAATGTAATTTTCTATGTCTATCCCTCTCTTTCTGACTCATTTCGCTTAGCATGATACTTTCCATGTGGTACCACTTGTATGTAAATCTTATGACTTCATCTTTTCTAACAGCTACATAGTACTCCATTGTGTAGATGTACCAAAGTTTCTTTAACCAGTCATCTGTTCTTGGGCATTCAGGTTTCTTCCAGTTTCTGGCTATTGTAAAAAGTGCTGAATGAACAAACAAGTGCAGATGTCACTTCGACTATACATTTTTGCCTCTCTGGGATATATTCCCAGGAGTGCTATTGCTGGGTCAAATGGGAGCTCAATTTCTAATTTTTTGAGAATCGTCCATACTGTTTTCCAGAAGGGCTGAACCAGTCGGCATTCCCACCAACAGTGAAGGAGTGTCCCTTTCTCGCCACATCCGTGCCAGCATCGGTTGCTTTGGTTCTTTTGAATGTGGGCCAGTCTCTGAGGTGTGAGATGGTATCTCATTGTGGTTTTGATCTGCATCTCCCTGATGATTAATGATGTAGAGCAAGAAAATGGTACAATTTTGTCTTTACTTACAGTTGAGTAGTATTCTATTGTGTATATATACTATAGTTTTGTGTATATATACTATAGTTTATCCAGCCATCTATTCTTGGGTACTTGGATAGTTTCCAGATTTTGTCTACTGTGATAGTGCCACAATGAACATAGGAGTGTAGATATCTTTCTTGTATTATTTGTTGTTTTCTCTTTTTTTTGGGGGGTGGGGTGGGTTATAATCCCCAAGTGGAATTGCTGGGTTGTATGTAAGCTTAATTCCTAACTTTTTGCAGAATGTCCATATTGCCTTCCAAAAAGGTTGGAGCTGTTGACATTTCACCAGTAGTAGATTAAGACCCCCTTTACCCACATTCACACCAACACTGGTTGTTGTTGTTATTTTTGATAACAAATGGCCAGTCTCTGTGATATGAGCTGATATCTCATTGTTATTTTGACTTTTATTTCCCTGAGGGGGCTGGAGTGATAGCACAGCGGTAAGGCGTTTGCCTTGCACGCAGCCAACATGTCCGACCCGAGTTCGATTCCTCCGCCCCTCTCGGAGAGCCCGGCAAGCTACCGAGAGTATCTCGCCCACACGGCAGAGCCTGGCAAGCTACCTGTGACATACTCGATATCCCAAACACAGTAACAACAAGTCTCATGATGGAGACGTTACTGGACCCGCTCGAGCAAATCGATGAACAACGGGAGGACCGTGATTTCTCTGAGGATTAGTGACATAAAGCACTTTTTCATGTCTTTTGGCCTTTATTATTATAAGTATTTAAACTATTTTCCCCAACATCAAGTTGTATTACAAGTTATTACAAAACAGCACGGTACTGAAATAAAGACAGACTCACAGATCAAAAAAATAGAACTGAAAATTCAGAGACAAAACTTCAGGTATTTGGTCAGTTACTCTTTGATAAAGGAACAAAAATATGAAGTGAAGCAAAGAAATATCTTCAACAAGTGGTGCTGAGAAAAATGGCTGGTGATGTGTGAAATAAAAAAAAAAGAACTCAGACCTCTTTGTAACATCATGCACAGAAAGTCAAACCAAAATTAAAGACCTCAATATCACACCTGAATCTGTAAGGCACATAGAAGAAAATGTGCAATACAGGGAAATATAAGCAGAACTCTCCATGACATTGAAGCTACAGGCATCTTTAAGGATGAAACACAACTGACTGGAAAATTTGAAGCAGAGATAAACAGATGGAACTGCATTAAATTAAGAATTTTCTGCATATCAAAGGAAAGGATGACCAAGTTTTGGTAGTTTAAATAATTCATTTCCCTCAAAACCTTAATAGGCTTATGACTTTTTCTTTCAATTAGTTCCCTGTACCAATATTTATACAGGTTTTTTTTATATTTTTATTCCTAGATACAGAAGTTTTGCTTTCTTTTAATTCTTCGCCATCACTGCACCCCTTGGTCTCTCATTAGAAGGAAGTACCTCATCTCTGGTTTGATTCCAATGTATAAGATCCACAAACTCAGTTTTACCTTCGACACAGGACTGGATGCACTTGATTTTTATTAGTTTTTCTGTTATTTTCTGTATTAAAGAACTAAAAAAAATGTCTATTTCTTTATGGCATCATTATCAGTCCTTCCCCATTGTCTTTGAGTTTTTTTATTAGAAAATGAAAAAATTTTATGTGTTTTTTTCTTTTCCTCATAATATTATGCCCAATAATTACCAAGAGTTTGAATTTTTCCAAATACTTTGTGGTACTATGCATAGACTTTATGAGTTTATACTCTAATTGAAGAAACAGGATGTTGAACAAAAGCACTTGTAATAAAAATATTTATTTTCTATATGTATTAAGTCACTAGTGGTTGTATGGACAAAGGGAAAATCCTTCTCCTGGACCTCTGGGCTCTTAAACATAATCAAACATATATTAGACAGCTTGACAGGATGGGGGAGTTTAATAACAATGTATATGCCTAGGGCTCACCTGGGAGAATCCTAGTAAGACCGATTAACTCAACAAAATGGGTTTAGCAACGACCTTAATTACCTTCAGTGAGAAACAAAGAATCTGGGGGTAGGGGGAAAGGTCACCAGGAAAGTCAGACTAACAAAGGCAGGACTCTGGTTCAGGTTTACAATTGGCCTTCCCTTTTCATAAATCTTTACTGGTACAGTTAGGGAGAGGTCTATAATAAGGGAAAATTTCTCTTATTTATGAAAATATCTCTTGAAAATGGACAACTTCCATCCAGTTTCAGAGTCCTCCTTTAAAATTATTTTCAACCCAAAGAAACCTATTCTGATTTTTATTAATCTTTTGAACATTTTCTCTTTTTTTCAACTTTTTTATTGAACCACTGTGAGACAGACACTTACAAAGCTGTTCATGATTGGATTTTAGTCATACAGTATTCCCACACCCATCCCTCCACCAGTGTATATTTCCCAGCACCAGTGTCCCCAGGTTCCCTCCCGTCACCCCTGAACCCCCACCTCAAGCCTGACTCTATGGCAGGTGCTTCTCTTCTCTCTCTCTCTCTCTCTCTCTCTTTCTCTCTCTACCTCTCTCCATTTGAGCATTGCAATTTGCAATATTGATACTAAAATGTTATCAAGAAAATCCCTTTACCTTCTTTTAATTCTCAGATCTTGTCCAGCGTGATCATTCCCAGCTATTACTATCATACTGGTCTCTTCTCTGTCTCACCTACCCTCTGCCCCACACACACTTGTCAAGACCTGTTCTTGATCTTGGTAGATTTTATTCCCATGGGATTGATACAGAAAATATTCTAGAACAGTGGAAGTATTAGTCACCATCTCAATTTAAACAATAGGATCATTGCAGAGTTTTGAGGACAGAAGAAGAAAATGTATATGTAACTTAATCTATGTATATAAAACTAAAAATGTCACATGGACCATGTCTATAGGTATGCTGTGCCCTTTGTAGGGCTTCAGTGTTGCTTTAATAGGATGCTGCAATGAAAATATCAACAATACAAATTGAGAGGATCCATGTAGTGATCAGATTTCTCATTTAATCTCTCATTAAGTTAAGACATGTCAGATAGGCTGATGAAATATATATATATATAGCATTCCTATATCTTCCTTGTGTTTATAAATACCTCTGAGTACTTGAAGTTGAGCATTGAAAATGATTCACTAAATGATAGCAGTAATGAAGTGTGAAATAAATTATCGCCTTTGTTGGTGATAAAGATTATTGTGTTGGCCAAAAGACTTATTTATCACATGGCCTTGACAGCACAGACCTGCTATAACAAGGAAACTAAAAAACAAACAAGCACAAAACCAAACATATGAAATGAATTTTCTATTTATATCCATGTGGTAGCTATGACTCATGCACCTTCCAACTGAGGTCAGCGGGTGCCTTTAAGGACATTCCAACTCCCAGACAGTAGCTGCAGAGTTCAGTCTAGCTATGTCAACTTTCAGCTGTTGTTTCCTGAATCTGAAAAATAAATTTCAGGAGGAAGAATTTTCAAATGTGATGCCCCCCACAATGATTTGAACAGATGAATATCTAGCTCACAGAGAGTCATGAGCAAAACAGGGAGGGGGCGTTAAAAATTACCACACCATCTTCAGAAAATTTCTTACAGTCATTTCTCATGATATCAGTCTAACCCCTACCCATACTCTGTTGCAAAAAGCAACCTGCTTCAAGAGGACTCCTTTTGTTTTGTCCCTTGAAGATTAATCTACTTGTAGTTTCAGGCTATCCTTTAAGTGAAATTCAAAACCAATCAATCTGGAGTTTCCTAGTTAGAACTAATGAGGTAATGCACTGAGTTGGATTCCCCAAGGGATCTGAGATAGTCTTTCTTTTGTTAAAACCCTTGTCCTATCCTCTGTCTAATTACAAAACCCCTCCATTTTCTACAACTCTCTGCAGAGCCTATCTCCTTGCTAGATAGTATGCTGCATTTCTTGTGTATTATTTAATAAAATCAGTGAGAGCTCTAAATGTGATTTTCCAACAAATCCTTCTCACCACTCACACGTTCTGACTCATGGCAGAAAAGTTTCTCCATCACAAAAATAATAGTCTGACATTTTGCAAAGGAGAAGATTGTCACCATTAATATCACTTCTGAAACTGCTTATTTTGGGACATTTATTTTCACATTAATTTGAGAACATGCTAAATTTATAAATAATATTTATATAATTATGAAGGCTCTTCAGAGAAACTATTCTGTATGGTAACACAACAATATGTTGCCCATATTTATTTTAACTTTAATTGACATAGAACTGAGTTTCCTAATATATTTTGACTAGCTGCTATATGTTGTTTATAGTTCACATTAAATTCTTACCATAATTCTGTAAGTAGCAAAGTTTTGTTGTCGTTGTATTGCTGTTGTCTTAGAAGGATAATGAGATTTAAAATGTATGCTCCCATTCCTCATTTCTTTCTCTGGAAAAATGCTTTATTGGCTTTCTTATACAGTATGAGACTACTTCACTTTTTCCTGAATAGAATGTAGAATTTTCTTACTCTGAAAATTCAGAATATAGGATAAGGTGTTCTCATAACAAAAGAAGTACGAGATGTCCCTAAAGGAATACAACGACAAAAAAGAAAAACAAACAAAACAAACAAACAAAAAACCCAAAAAATCCTGCAAGACTTCAGGAAGCTATGAATGACATAGAAAACTAGACTAGAGCAGAGTTACTCAACATTGAAATAAAATTGACCACTGAGTACATAAGAAATGGGCTCCAACCCTTTGAGTTATCCCCCTGGGCCCGAAAGATTTACTTTATTAATGCAATGCATTTGTCTGTTCTCTCCTAAATAGCTGAAGCATGTGATCATCATTACATTATGTTCTCCCTGAAGATTAAAGTCTTTATTTTCAGGGTCCAAGGATATGGCTCAAATAATAAAATACCTTCCTAGAGGTACACTGAGTTGAATCCCCAGCACTGCATAATCCTAGAGGACACCTCCATTTATAATCCAGGTTGTCTTTTGAGCTCAACTGGGTATGGTCCTAGTGGGCCTGGTGAATCTAACTAAGCTAGGTCAAGCATCATTATAAGGGACACCCCAAAGCACTCTAGAAATACTAAAACATGGTCCCTATGGATAACAGTGTAGTTCCAATTCCATCTTTATTTTTTTTATTTTTTATTTTTTTGCTTTTGGGTAACCCCTGACAGTGTACAGGGATTACTCCTGGCTTTGCACTCAGGAATTACCTCTGGCGGTGCGCAGGGGATCATATCGAATGCTGGGAATCGAACCCAGATTGGCCGCGTGCAAGGCAAATGCCCTACCTGCTGTGCTATCGCTCCAGCCCCTTCAATTCCATTTCCATCATGAAAATATTGCAATAAAAACTGGTCATCACTCTCTGAAATTCCAATTAATGAGTATATTTTCCTGTTTGATACTGTAATACCAAATGTATTGTGGTCATTTGCATATATTTATTCTTAACAAAATTATTATGGTTTAAAAATTATGGTATCATAGCTTTCAGTTTCATTTCATTTTCATTTCATCATCCTGTTATTCGTCGATTGCCTCGAGCAGGCCCCAGTAACGTCTCTTTCATCCTAGCCCTGAGATTATATTCAAGGCTCTTTAGGAGAATGAGACCCATCATTGTTACTGGTATTTGGCATATTGGGTACGCCACAGGGAGTTTGCCAGACTCTGCCCTGTGGGCAGGCTACATTCGATAGCCTGCAAGTTTGTCCAAAGTAGGAATGAGACAATAAGATGTCATAAAAAAGATGTCCTGATAAGATGTCGCAGTTCCGGGATCTGGATTTTATAGTCTCTGAGTCTTGGCCGCTGATGGGATTACACGGTGCCAGGGGGCCAGGTGGTGGGTGTGACCCCCGCCTACTGGAATTTGGAGGATCTGGGTGGAAGATGCTCGACTCCAATGCGAGTAGGCTTGGAGGTCTCGGCCCCGGAACCCGCGTGGCTTTGTCCCTCTGCCAGTACCTTCATGTGTGCGGACAGTGGTCTCAGCATGGTGGTGGCTGGTCCTGGAGGTCTTCGGCTGCCAGAGCCCTGGTCGGGGCGGGGAGGAAAGCTCAACCCGCTCCCCTCCAAGGGGCCCCGGGAAGGAACACCCAGGCACGGGGGCAGAAGACTGCACTGTTCAGTATTATTTAATAATGCATCTACTTTAGTTACTACTGAGAAAAACAGCAAGTATTGTAAAACTAGATGAGAAAAGTTAATGAATATATTTTATAACAGATCAAGTTAGAAGAAAAGTTCATAGGTATTGACAGTTGGTACTTTAAATAATGAAATTAGAATATTGATTTTTACCTTTGTTATTTTTATATATTGCATTTTTCAATGATATATTTGTTATTTTTATATCCTTTATGATAAAATTTGAACTACTAACACGAGTGAGTACTGTTTATATGTATTCAGTTTATGTTTTTACATATGTATGCATTAGGTTATTGGATTGCTGTTTCTTAGTATGATTGTGCCTTTCCAAAGCTTGCTATATGTTAGCTATGTGGTTTTGAAAAAAGATTATATAACCTCTTTGTGCATTCATTTTTTTCTTCTGTATGTAAAAATAAAGGTACAATACTTTCACAGAAATAGATGAAGACTAAACAACGATCACGATCACGACCATTCTGTTGCTTGTCGATTGCCTCGAGCAGGTCCCAGTAACGTCTCCTTCGTCCTAGCCCTGAGAACTTTTTGAAAAGTGCAATAGTCAAGGCTTTTTCAGGGTTAGGAGAATGAGACCCATCATTGTTACTGGTATTTGGCATATTGGGTATGCCACGGGGAGTTTGCCAGACTCTGCTGTGTGGGCAGGTTACATTTGGTAGCCTGCCAGTTTGTCCAAAGTAAGAATGAGATAATAAGATGTCTTATTATAGATGTCGCTTCCGGGACAGCCAGGCGCGGGAGCAGGAGACTCTGTGCTGTTCTCTTCCGGGAGCTGGGTTTTCTAGTCTCTGGGTCTTGGCTGTTGATGGGATTACGCAGTGCCAGGGGGCCAGTTGGTGAGTGTGACCACTGCCTACTGGAATAAGGAGGATCTGGCTGTCCTCTCCAGGGCCCCTTAGAGGGGAGCGGGTTGAGTTCCCTCCCCTCCCCGGCAGCTGAAGACCTCCAGAACCAGCCACCACCAGGCTGAGACCACTCTCCACACACATGAAGGTACAGGCAGAGGAACAAAGGCATACAGGTCCCGGGGCTGAGATCGCCAAGCCTACTCAGATCGGGGCTGAGCATACTGAAGACTAAACAAATGCTTGAAAAATTTGCATGAATGAGCCACACAGAAAGTAAATACTCGGTAAATTTTATATTCACGGCTATGTTGTTAACATTTTATATAGTATGGATAGAGGGGTATGTTAGATAGATTAGCAGAATCTAGGTAAGTTGAATGAAACAATCATTAACATTTAGTGATGGGATGAGAAATGATTTTTCTTCTTTATTTATATAAGATTTATATAAATCTTCTTCCTTCTTTTTGGTTTTAGTTACTTCTGATTGTGCTTGGGGTACCATACGGAATGTGGGGATCTAACTCAGGTTTGCCACATGCAAGTCCAGGACCTACCCATTGTACTATCTCTCCAACCTCTTTATATAAATTATTTCCACTATAAATACCTAGATTCTACTCTAAGAGAAGTATGATTTTTCAAAAATCTGACTCTCCTTTACTTTGAGAAATTAGCTGCCTCATATTTTCTTAGAAGTGAATTTATCACTTTGTCTGCCTGCAATGGTATAATATATCTGAAACACATTTAAGACCTAGATGTTAAAATACAAGGGAAATGCCAGAGATGGAGTTTTCTCTGTCCTTAGCTGCATTCCTAGAACATAGATTTATCTCCAGAATGAACAATTTATCTTGTTTATTTATTAGGTATGTATAAACAATATATTCATTTTTTTGATACAAACAAAAGTACAAAGAGGCATATCTTCAATATAATCTACCAGTTAAACTGACCATTTATAGCTTTGTGTCAAAATGGCAGGCATACCGTATTTAACTGTATATTTGTCACCACTACATAATCATCACATCCGTTTTTTTAAATAATACTTGGCTGAAGCGTTAGCACAGCAGGTAGGGCGTTTGCCCTGTAAGTGGCCAACATGGCCGACCCCAGTTTGATTCCTCTGCCCCTCTCGGAGAGCCCAGCAAGCTACTGAGAGTATCTCGCCCGCACGGCAATGCCTGGAAAGCTACCTGTGACGTATTCGATATGCCAAACACAGTAACAAGTGTCACAATGTAGACGTTACTGGGCCCGCTCGAGCAAATCGATGAACAATAGGAGGATAGTGACAGTGACAGGCACAATGTTTTAAAAAAGTTTCAAAGACTAGTTGCAACTCACTTTTAAACAAATAAGTTGGCAGAAGTGTGCAATAATTATGTAATAAATTGTGGTAAATTCAAATAATGACAAGATATGGAAAATAATATGCTGCGACATCTTATTATCTCATTCTTGCTTTGGACAACCTCGCAGGCTACTGAATGTAACCTGTCCACATGGCAGAGTCTGGCAAATACCAGTAGCAATGATGGGTTTCATTCTCCTAACCCTGAAAGTCTTGAATGTGGCACTTTTTAGATTCTCAGGGCTAGGACGAAGGAGACGTGACTGGTGCCTGCTCGAAGCAATCGACGAACAACAGGATGATCGTGATCGTGATCATGATGGAAAATAAGGAGGTGCTCTTTTTCCAGTCCTGGTGATTCTAAGAACACGTTTTCTGTAGGATTGTACCAACAAAACCAGAGAAAGGTGGAGGGTGGGCCCTTTTAAGACAAAAGACTGACTGAAATAGAGCTGGTCAATGAACAGGATACTGTCCGGATGAAACTGTACCTTGCATACTCCAACACCTACTAGCAGACATACTAAAGTACAAGCTGGCTTCTTCTAACTCCCCATCAACATCAAAGATACTGGTGAGGGGAGTGGCACTTAAAAATTCATAAAGTCTCAGGACTCTTTCTATAAGGTACAAATGAATGTTGAAAAAATTGTGGGGCTGGAGCCATAGCACAGAGGGTAGGGCGTTTGCCTTGCACCCAGCTGACCCAGGTTTGATTCCCAGCGTCCCATAGGGTACCCCGAGTACCACCAGGAGTAATTCCTGAGTGAAGAGCCAGGAGTAACCCCAGGAGTAACCCCTGTGCATTGCTGGGTGTGACTCAAAAAGCAAAAAAAAAAAATTGTGGGGCAGGTTTTGTTCCATTCTAGAGAAGCTCATGCTGCTCTTTCTCTTTCTCTATAAAACTACTTTTCTTCACTTAAAAAAATGATTGAAATGCAACTTTATTTACCTCACTCATGAAATGAAGAATGTGGACATATCATTTTCCTTGTCTGGAGAAAAGTTTGAATAATCTTAAAACGAAGACTTGATTTTGATGTGTGGCTACTCATATAAGGTTTTGTGTTTTACCCATAGATTAGCTAGCAATAATTAATGTCCCATGATGCCTATTAAATAATGACAATAACAATAATAGCATTAATTGTTTGTGTTTACAGGAAACCTGTAATGGCATCATCCAGCTTGAACTACTTCTAGTGTAAGTGTGAAAGTGGACTTTTCTGAGTGGAAAATTGTATGAGAGATTTGCATACAAACCTCTGGAGGTTAAGAAATTAGAGTTTAGGAGCTGGAGCAAAAGTATGGTGGGTAGAGCATTTTCCTTGGAGGCTCACCTAGGTTTGATCCCTGGCATCCCATTTGGTCCCCAAAGCACTGCCCTGAGTAATTTCTGAGTGCAAAGCCAGGAGTAACCCCTGAGCATCGCTGGGTGTGACCCAAAAAGCAAAAAGCAAAGAAAAAAAGTTAGAGTTTATTATATAGTTTAATTCGGTGGTTCTCTTTCCAAGTGTTCAGATTTTTTTTTTTTAACCCATTGTACAGTCGCTTCTCCTGTGCTGTGCTGCCTCAGTCTCACATATGACTTCCCTGGTCTGTCACTCATAGTCTACTCACCTCCAGTGTACAATGATCTGGTGTTTTCCCTATGCAGCTCTCTCTCTATTGTTTGTTATCATGCCTCTGGAACTTTCCGGGATTGTAACCCAGTGATTCCCTGTCATCCAGTCCTGATTTTCTCGAAGCCTCCAGCCTGAGTGTAAGACTTCTGTCTGATTCTGCCCTCTCTCTGGGTCTCTGAGCTTTTCCTCATCCTGCCTTCTATCCCAGCTGAAGACCTCCACCTAATCCTATAGTCTGCATGAGAGCAAAAGAAAGGCCAAAGTCTTGAAGCAGAGAGAGAGAGAGAGAGAGAGAGACAGACAGACAGACAGACAGACAGACAGAGACAAGACAGAGAAACAGAGAGAGAAAGAGAGAGAGAGAGAGTGTGTGTGTGTGTGTGTGTGAGAGAGAGAGAGAGAGAGAGAGAGAGAGAGAGAGAGAGAGAGAGAGAGAGAGAAGGGGAGAAGAACTGGACAGTGGACTTGCTTTAATTCCATTGCCCACCTCCAGTCATCTGATTATCTATTTTGATGGGCTACCTGTTCAGGAAAGTGACCACCTAAATTCACCTTTGGACTCTGCCTTTCTACTCCACTATAATACAAGTATCTAATTTGATTCTCAAGTAGGATCAAGAGTCTAAAGAATAGAATGATTTAGTCATATTTTTGTATCAGAATACTTCTCTTACTCCAAAGTTCTTCTCTTTCCTGCAAACTCCTAAAAGGAATTTATTTGTGAAAGTAATGCAATTTATAGGCACTGTTAAGATTTAACAGTGTCCACGGATTTGAGATGGATGCATTCAGGCATGAGAATCCCAACCTCATATTATCAGCAATGGCAACTAAAGAGTTTCCTAGAGGATAAATCTATGAGATCAGAAAATCTGGCAGACAGATATGGTCTAGTGCAAACACCTAATTATCAGCAGGGAGAGCTGTTTTTGTTGACATTTGTTATGAAGTTATTTTCCCCAGTCCAGAATTCACGTACTATATTATGAAAAATGCTTGAAAGAGAAAGGCTATAATTTGTAGGAGTGATTTTTTTTAAAGCACCACTATTTAATACGCTAACATTATGCTGTCTAAAGAGATTGTCAAAACCATCATTTCTCAACCAGATGTGTTGGGGCCACCAGGTAGGAGGACAGAGGTAAGAATCACATATGGGTTATATGGCCAGAGACCATGAGGCCAAAAAAGTAGGACAAAGCAAAGCCAGGAGGAAACCAGTCAGAAAAATATTGAGAAATTTTGCTTGAAACCACTGCTTAAAATAGAAACCATCTTTACACTTTGATAAGAGGAAGAAAGCAGAGTCAGAGGATTGGTGAGGAGAGAAGTAGCAGAGGAATGTGACATCAATAGAATTGACTAGATCTCTTGTGGGCTATATGTAAGATATCTACTGGGTGACATTTTAGAATACTGTAATTCCTAGAAACATGTGCCTATACTGAAAAGACATGAGCTAGAATACAATAATCGCCCAATACATTACAATTATACTAGATCACTACTAGTTCTCCTTCAAAACTTGGCTTTCTCCCCATAGCTTCAAAGAAGGATAACTCAACTTTCCATTTAGCATGGATAAAATTGTCTTTTAAAAGATTCAATTTTGTGTGTTTTATTTCCTCTCATTTTTAAGTCAAACATACAAAATTAACCTGTATGTTGAAGATGATAACAATATATATGCACTATCTGAAACAAATTGCCTACATGAAGATTAAATCGAGAATCAATATTAATCCACTTTTATGTCAAATAAAGACATATCAAACAACAGCCTAGATGCTTCCTTTTATTCAAAAAGACATGAATAATAATATTTAAGCTAGATTCCAAGATCATGAAATGCTGAAAATTGACCCATTTATTAAAATTAAGGAACATCTTGAATCTTTTACTAAATTTGGAGAAGTCACTCAACCTTCTTAGAGGTTGTCATGAAGATAGGGAGTTAAAAGCAAGGAACACTTAATGCACAGACAGTCTTGATGCTCATATGTGAAAGTCCAATTGCCTAATTCTCTAAGCCACTGGGCCCAAGGAGATTATTTTTTTCCAATTACAATTAGATTGGGCTGGAGCGATAGCACAGCGGATAGGGCGTTCGCCTTACAAGCGGCCAACATGGCCGACCCGAGTTCGATTCCTCCGCCCCTCTCGGAGAGCCCGGCAAGCTACCGAGAGTATTCGATATGCCAGACACAGTAACAACAAAGTCTCCAATAGAGACGTTACTGGGCCCGCTCGAGCAAATCGACGATCAACGGGAGGGCCTTTACTTTACTTTACTTTACAATTAGATTGCTACACACATTAACCTGCCACTATATTGTGATGTTTCAAGTGTCATTCTTCTCACATTTAACAGTTCTCTACAAGCTACTCATTTTTAACTATTCTGTCATTTATACTTCATATTGATCGAAATCAACAGATGCCCAATATGACCCCTTGGGGATACCTTCAACCACTAATGCTTCATGTTAGTGGCTGGTTGGCATGTACAAACCATAAGAGTGAAATAGGAGACAAAAACATTTTTAAAGCACTAAGATAAATTTCGAACTAAATTTTAATCATATATTCAATTTTGGAAAGCACTCTAGAAAATACTTTGATATGTTTTCTCTTAAAAACATTTTTTTAATCAGGTGACTGTTTTACTGAAGTGTGTAGAAATGCTTATACATTTTAGGGATACAATCCTCCCTGTACTATGCTTTCTATCATGTTTCAATATCCAATCATAGTTCACTGAACTGTTTTAGCCAATCCCCTACCCAGTTTCTTTAAATATTTTTTAGTTATAAAGTCTTATGTTCCATAGCCTCATATATTTCAGCTCCTGTCTTAGTTTATTCATAATCTCAAATGGTCAGTTTGGTTTACATTTTCTGAGTATAATCATAAATTTCTCAAAAAGAAAAAATAAAGAGTTTGTTACTTCAGGGGATACAAATTTTATCTGGAAATACTTCAAACTCAACACCATTGACATAGAATTCTGAAATTGTTTTGCAGTTTTTGAAATTAAATTTTAATCATCTGAGAAATCCCGTCTGTCCTTTATTCAATGGCTCAAATCATTAATGCTGGGATATAATTATTTAAGGCACAAGAAATGACTTTACATTAAAAGTTATTTTCAGGAATGAAAAAAAAAATCCTCATGGGTTAGGGCTGTAAATACTTCACTTTCGATTTCTCTTCAATGTAAGGCACCATACCAAAGATGGATTTTGGATATTATAGAAGTAAAAAAAATATATGTACTAGAATAAACCTGAGCTTATAACATGTTCATTTGTTGAGCTTTATAGTCCTGATGAAGCAGACAAGGCTTCCTAGAAATTGTTATAGTTTAGAGACCAAACATTTTATCATACAGTATTGTTAATGGATTTTTGTTTTCATTGAATTTCTCTCTCCTTTTAATAAGGATGAGGGGTCGGAAGTATGGGTTGACTTTTACAAGAGATAATTATTCTATGGACACAGTGGGCTCCAGTTTCAATTCTGGATATGAATGGGATTTCCTAAAGAACACATAGGGCATCAATGTTCAAATAAAATGATGATGCTGGGGCATAGAAAATGTTCTTCAGGTCTCTAATTACAATTGCATGCACTTTCCTAAGATTTGATATTCATAATATTAAAGACAAATTTTATAATAATCTGTGAATTTATCATTACTAGCAATAGGCTATCTCCAATAACTCAGCTAAATCACCTTGAAACTAAAAAATCAGAAGATTATTATATATTATTTTAATAATTCTAGACCTCTGCTGTCAGAAGTAGTATATTGGGATGTTCAATTATCTTCTACCAACTGCAGTTTTGATATTGAGTCAAACATCCATAAATTTTCCCTAGCTTTGGTCTTAGCTTTATGTACCAAAATTAACTGATCCAGACTTGAATGAACACAAGTTAATTCCTAACCATATTTTAGTGTTATTCCTGAGACACAATACTATATTTTAAAACCCCCAATAAAGATTTATTCTAGATTTTCAGGGTAATTTAGTTCCACTATGAGAAGATAATTATTGAATAGATAATTATTGAGAAGATTAAGTATTGGGCATACTTTGACTCATTTGCTTAGGTTTATTGAAGATACCCATTCCTTTCTGTTTTGTTTTGTGGGATATATTCAGCACTTCTCAGGAGATACTCCTGGCCCAGTGATTGGGGATCACTCCTGTCGGGGAAACTGTGTAGTATTGGGGATTGAACCCAGTGGTCCAGCAATCCAAATATGCACTCTATCCTACTCAGCTATCTCCTTGGCCCCATACATTTTTTCAAGTGTCACACATAAAACTTAACTCTAAGAAATTACCACCTCATCAATTTCATGTAAGTTTATTTCATACGCATATTTGGGCATCCAAGTATTTCTAAATTTTGTACCAGAAGAGCTTATCTTGTTTCTACTTGTTTAATTTATAACCAAAAACTAATGGCATGTTGTGATATTGGACTCTGAAAGGACCGACAACAAAATTTTGCCAGTGTACATTCAAATACCATATCCCAGATTAGCCCTGTGCTGGGCATATTTCTTGTGCTTGCCTAATTTTGAACATATTTAGTCATTTGTCATAAAGATTCCAAATTTAACTGAGTTAACATATTTTATTTAATCTTCCCCAAAGGAAATATATTGAACTCTACTAAAATAGCAGGGCTTTTTTGGGTAAAGAGGTTTCCCAATAAATCATACACACATAGCTAACACTTTAATATCCTGCATATATGTAAGGAAAACAACTGCCAAACTAGATTAAAGTATAATGAAACATAAACTTCCTCCAACTCAAGGCACCTGAATTTCTTTTTTCAGCTTCTATGCTTTTAAGTGAGTTAAAAATATAGTTTTTAAGAATATTACTTGTATTATTCTTATGTTATTATACAAATGTACATTGACTTTCAAATATTTGTTTGCTTGCTTTTTTTTAGCTTGAGAATGTACCCATGTTCAATGCTCCAATTCAGCAGATATGTTCGAGATCAGTTTAAAAAACTCATGATTTAACATTACAAAGAAAATAAGGCAATGTATACTGGCCCAATGGGAGAAGAACCAAATATGTTTATTCTGCTGAAAAACTTGAGTAGAGTACTTAAAAGACAAAGTTGAGACTAAGTTTTGCAATTGGTGTTTAACTGTCTGTAATGTTTTTATTTCAGAAGCTCATTAAATTCTGAAGAGTCGAATAGCCTGGTTTCTGGCAAGGAAAAACTATGAACACATATTCCAGTGATATGAATTATGAAAATAGCAGACAGACTATGTAAATATAAGATGAGAATTTTCAAATAAGCTGTTCAAGAAAAAGCTGTTTCCCTCAGAATTCTATGGAGAGGAGAAACATATAACCCAACAGCTAATTTTGACTCTTCAGCGCTGAGCCTTATTTTGGTTAGAATAAGAAGGTTAGTTCAAAATAACTTTTTATCATTTAAAGCTATTCACTATTAAAACATTATTTCTCATATGACTTAACTCACACAATTTTTTATATATTCATCTTTATTGACTATTATCAACTCCTAGTTATTTTCACTAACTTTAGACTTCAAATTTTATAAACATTCAAACTAAATTGTCAGCTGAATGAAAAATAGTTGAGATCATTATTAATATTTCAAGTAAGATGTGGCTATATTTGAGTTTTACGACATGACCTCTTTTCCACAATCATGTATTATTGAGGTGGTATAATGCCAAGTTTTCAATACAGTTTGACAAGTTTCCTTTACCCAGACGATATTATTAACCCACCCAATAATTGCAAACTATTCACCTCATCTATCAAGGTAGAGAATAGAAAATGGTTCTGTCCTCAAGAAGCTTACACTAGAAGAGGAAAAAATATAAAATATGCTTCATAAAATAAAGGCATTTGTATTTAGCATCATGAGTTTGATTTGAGTGGAAACATAGTTATGTCAGTTTTGATATTAGGCTAAATGATTAGTTTGAATCCTGACTCTTACAAACAGTAATGCTGTAAATTGAAGGTCTGGATGTTATTTGGCTATTTTCAGGGCTCCCTTCTCCTTATCTGCAAAAGTGAATATCTCAATTAGAGATTTTTGATTAGAACTGGAGATAAGATATAAACAATTTATCTGAGACATATGATAGTTGTTCCAAGACAATTCTCATGATTATATGCATGGTACAAACACTGAGAGAAAAAAAAAGGTATTTACAGTCAGTGTATGTTTAAATAACCATTCTGTAAAAGTAAAAGTGGATGTTCTTTCTCTAGATTTGATTAAGGATAATCAACAAGAGGTGCTTCTTTCCCTCCCACACCTGAAGAGTTGTTTACATTCCAAAGTAAGAAACCTAGAGGTAGCTTTATCTTCTGCCTCTAGGATGGGTATAGCTGTTTACATTTCAGTCTCTTTGTCTGGAGGAGAAGGTGTTCATGTGATCTGCATACCCATACAACATCACTCTCCTAATTTTAGAATTTATCTACTTTAATCCACAAGTACCATCGGGGATTTAAGCCAGTACCCTGTGGGAACTGGTGCATAAAAGAACCCACACAAACTTGTTAATTTTGTCGATGTTGTTGTGAACAATAGCCTTTGTCTGCAACTTTTATATGGTTAAACAGTACATTCAGAGATAAAAATAATTGCATACATAAATGCATACTATTAGGCATACGAACACAGACTGGCAGGTTGTATTTGGTTATATTTTCAGTTACAAGTATATTTGGGACAATTTACAGTTTCTTACTTCATAGTCAAAAAATTTAATTATTTTATGAGTGCAATTAGTTCAAATGTCAAAATAATATAGTACCTGAATTTTAAGGATTCGGTCTTTTGGGATGGGTAGAATGAGACCACACCTTACGGTGTAAAGAAAATCTTCCAAAAACTCAGAAATAATAACACTGTGTATGTATTAGAGGTGAATCGCTCAGTTCATACTAAGACAAAAAAGTAGCTGCTAATTTTGATAAAGTGCACGTTGTATTGGGGGAAAAGTGGACAGAAACAGAACTAGAGAAGGAGCTTGATTTGAGGACATCGCCTTATCAAGTAAGTGGTTTGAAAAACATCAGATCGCAATGGGGGGAAAATTGCTCTTTTAGCAAACAGCAGGACATTCAAAGTTGCACTTTGAAAAGATCACTCCATTAGTGGATGTATTAGGGAGAACTGAACAAGAATATATTGAAAGAGATTTTTCCAGTCATCAGTTGATAAGTAACTGCCCTAAACCCAGACATGGGTGTGAAAATGGGACAAGAAAGGCCAGAATAGATTCTTATTTGCAGTCATGTTCTAAGGTCAATTCTGATCCCCAGCATTTGTTTCAGAGTCTGATCGATTAATAAACTTTTAGGATTATTGTAATTAATACAGAGATTCCATAACTTTCATTTCCTCATAATTTCAGAGAGAACAAAGTTAACCACTCTTTGACCAAAGGGATAAACCAAGGTATATAGAGCATATCATTAGAAGGATGGTCAGTTGAATACTGAAACTATTATGTCATTGTGCACCTCAATTGATTTCAGCTCCTAGACTTCTACAGAATAATTCTCTTGTAATGGCCCATGCAAGTGCTATGAAGCCAACCTTTGTGTTCTTAAGCCAAACAGCCTGATGGAGAAAGGCACACAAGAGGCATATGTTGAGGATAGTTCATGAAGGAAATCTTCACTGTATCTCTTGCGCAAATCCTAGTTAAAAAGCTACACACAGTGTCAAGGAGAAGGACCGCAACATTTTATCGATTATTATTGTCATTGAAACATAGTTTATGATCTCACTGATCTTATTGTTTTATGCTTGCAGTGCTGCTATATCATTTTAGTTGCCAGCCATGTGCCCATACAAAAATGAGTTCTGTTCCTAAATTCAAAGGAAATAGGGGCATCTGGCAAGCAATTACACGGATCAGTATAATGCCCGGCTTGTTTCCCAGTTTTTCTGAGATGCTGCAGATTAAAGTCCAGTGAACAATGGACACACTCAATCCAGACTTCTCTACTGTGACACCCTGATGCCATTTGACCTCATCTCCTGCCTCACCTTCAATGAATGGTATTGCCTAGAGTGTTTGTAACAACCATTGTAGCCAGTTGGAGCAGTTCATAGTCAAAAAAAAAAAAAGAGATACAAGGTGTTTTTTTTAATCATTATTTAATACATTAACAAGGCTTTGTCTTGTTTGTGTTTTAGTATCTGCTTTGGAAGTGGAACATCATCCAAGATAAAGTAGATGATGTGTGATAAATCACAACAAGAGGATCATCCAAGAATGTCTATTAATGCAAAAGGATTGGGAATACTGCAAGGTTTTAGAAACATGTGAAATTTGTGCTAAGCCATAGAGAATGAGACATGTAAATGAGGGGGAAATAGGAAAATATTTGAAATAATAATAAAGCCAGTATGGTGGAAATAGTAAAGCCAGAGAAGTAATAAGTAAAGCATGGAGATTATGAAGGAAAATGAGAATGGCGGCTTTAATCGTTCAGGATGAGAGTACACAGGATTTTACTTCTGAACTCAACTATTCGTGCTTTATTTTTCAGCAGTATATTACCATTTGCTGCCTAGTTACTTCCCTGCTTTCTTCAGAGTTAAGGTAGAACTAGAACTTACATGAGGCATATAGGAAAAGAAATAAGAGAAAAAATTAAATACCAATATTAGCAAAACATGATAGCAATAGGAATACTCTGCTATCATTATGCCTCAAGAACGCCAACAGGGTAGGAGAAACTGTATATTATTTCCCAAGCGTACATTGAACTTCTTATACTGCAAAAACACAGGCAGAAAGGTTAGGAACCACCCCCAGGCTACTTTCTCTAAGCCGAAAGCAGACTGTCCCTCTCATGCCTAATCAATTCCCACAATTAAAATGACTGACTGAATGGAAGCTCAACAAATGTTTGGGCTATCATATGATGATGGGCATTGTAAAAGCCTCCACAAAACGCTTGCTGAGCGCATAATGGAATTTAATTATATTTAAGACAAGATGAAGCTATGTACACAAAAAAAATCATTCCAACCTATACCTATTTAGATCTGAAACAAACTCTGTAAAATTACCTGACTCTGGACAAGTCTGAAAGTATCACTTAAAGTGCTATATTCACACAAAGAGCTCTAACATACCTCTCAAGATATAAGACTTAAAGAGAAGACAAAGGAAATTGAGGGTTTGCTGACATAAGATTGTATTTTAAAGATTCGCAGAACCTGTGTTCAATGTCCCTGGACATAGCAGTCTTGATAAGGATTGCACTGATTCCTGTAACACTTAGGGTAGCAACATCATTGTAACTGTGTTAATTCTTCCAATCCATGAATAGAACACCTTCTATTCCCAGTGTTTTCTACTTTTTTTTTTTTGATAGTGCATTATAGCTTCCATGGCCTAGTTTATTTCTAGGTACTTTGTTCTTTTTGATGCAGTTGTATTGACGCTGTTTATTTATTTTGTAATTTATTGTTTCTATATATGTAAAACAGACATTATATACACATATACTGATTTTAATAGCCTTCTAGTCTACAGATTTATGATTTCTAATGGTTTTGTAGAAATTTTGCTTGGCTTGGAAGGGGTCACACCCATCTATACTTAGGGCATACTCTGGCTCTACACTTAGGGGTCAATCCTGAAAGTGCTTTGAAATCATAGGGGGTGTTGAGAATCTGGTTCAGCTGAATGCAAGAGAAGCACCTTAGTTACTGTACTATCTCTCTAGCCTCTTTTGTACTAAAATTTTAGGTTATTTTATATATTATCTTCTCTTAAATTTGTGATATTTATCCTTTTTTTCTAACACATATTCTTTTTCTTACCTAATTGCTGTGATTAGTACTTCTAATACTAAGTTGAATAATGGTGATGAGAGTGGACATATGTAAAATCTTATCACACCGAAGGTTGTGTGTTCACGGGCTCACTGGATGGCTCTTTCTCACTGCCTGCGTTCGGTGCTCTTGAGCCCTGTGTGTGCCTGGATCAGGACGGCTGTTCTTTCTCTCAAGCTCGAGCCCCTCTTGCTCTGACATTGGATCTCTGGAGCCCGAGCTCTCTCACTTCTGACTATCCTCCGAGCTTACCTCTTAGTTTATATAGCAGTCACATAAGGTGGTGACATAAAGGTGGGTTGAATATTGACGAATCAACAAAGAGAGGTAAGACCACTCCTCCAGGAGATTAACTCAAGGATAAAATCTCATCTACAGAGATTACTCCAGATTACTAGGAGATCCGCTCAATGGTGGGATCCCAACAAGGGTGTGTTCTTCCCTCAGTTAGTAATCTACTTAAATAGTTGTAATAAATCTACTTCTAATATTTCTAGCAATGTCATTCTGTATGAGCACAGTAAGAGATATAAACTTAGTTTGGTTCTTCCTGAGAACATCTCATTATACGTTCCGCAGTTCTCAGGCCAGGTTAATCTTCCTAGCTCCAGCAGGGTCCTAGTCTCGTCATTACTTACTTTTGGATCATGACAGCATTTGTCCATGATTATGCCCTCAACTCATAGTTGAGTATCGTGGCTCTTTGGCCTGGCCCATTTCGATGCCAGGGTGGCTCACTGCTTGCCCCCGGTCCATTCAGTTCCTCGTCAGGACACTGCTTTTGGGGTGCTAGGAACTAAGGGCAAATGAGTCAAGAAATCAGATGCCAAGGAGTAAATATTATTTGGAGCCAATCAACTCCCAAGTTATCACTTACACTTAACTTCCCATTAGTCGTCAATTTGCTCAAGCGGGCGCCAGTAACATCTCCATTTGTCCCTGTCACGTGCTAGTGTAGCCCAATGGCATCTGTTCGCTCCGGAACATGAAGGGCCTCGAACCGATCGTTCATGATCTTGACGAAGAAGTCTGACCATCTGGTAGGTGGGCGGCCACGCGGTCTTTTGACATCCCGTGGAATCCAGTCGGTAACAGCTCTAGTCCAGCGGTTGTCTTTAAATCTCATTACGTGACCAGCCCATCTGATTTTCGACACCTTGGCAAATGAGACAGCGTCCCTGATCCTTGATCTTCAATGGATGTCAGAACTTCGGATTCTTTCTCTCATTTGAGTGAAATGTGATATTCCAAGCATAGCTCTTTCTATTCTTCTTTGGGAGACCTGAATAGCATTCTCATCTTGTTTGCGTAGGGCCCAGGTCTCTGAGGCATATGTTAATGCAGGAAGAACAGTGGAATCAAAGAGAAGTGCCCGGAGCCGGAGGTTCTTCGTCCTCTTAGCTATTTCTTCAACGTTCTTGAAGGCGTTCCAAGCCGCTCTCTTCCTCCTGTGCAGCTCGGGTGCCAGGTCATTTGTCATGTTGACCTCTCGACCTAGGTACACGTAGCTGTTGCATTCGGAGATGGTCGTTCCGTTGAGAGCGAATGGGGCATCAGGAACGAGGCTGTTTCTCATAAACATTGTCTTCGTAAAATTCAGCTGTAGCCCTACCTTTCCACACTCACGGTCAAAGTCGGCCAGCATTTGTGCCGCTTGGCTGATGTTTGGTGTTATTAAAACAATGTCATCAGCAAAGCAGAGGTGGTGTAGTTGCCGACCATCTATCTTCACTCCCATTCCTTCCCATTCCAGTCGTCGCATGATGTTCTCGAGGGTGGCACTGAAGAGTTTCGGTGAAATGGTATCACCCTGCTGCACCCCTCTCTTGACATCAACGATCACTTCTTTGTAGAATGGTGAAACCCTGGTAGTGAATCCACAATACAGCTCATGGAGGATCCTGATGTATTGGGCTTGAATGCCCTGATTGGCTTGGGCTTCAATGACCGCTTCCGTCTCAACAGAATCAAAGGCCTTCTTTAAATCAATGAATGTTAAACAGAGCGGCATCTTGAATTCCCGAGAAACCTCAATGAGCTTGGTTATCGTGTGGATATGGTCAATGGTGCTGAATCCTTTGCGGAACCCGGCTTGCTCGCATGGTTGTCCTTCATCTAGTGTTCTGCCAATCCTATTTAGGATGACTCGAGTGAACAGCTTGTAGATGACAGACAATAGGCAGATCGGGCAATAGTTGCCAATGTCATAGATGTCTCCCTTCTTGAACAGTAGTACAGTCCTGCTGGTTTTCCATTGGGACGGAACCTTGCATTCAGACAGGTAGCGAGTGAAGAGCCGAGCCAGTGTATTGATGAGTACTGATGGCAGGTTCTTCAGGTGTTCAGGTCTGACCTTGTCTGGGCCGGGTGCTGTTTGTTTCTTTACCGAGGAAATGGCGTGTCGGATTTCAGACGGGAGAACTTTGGGAACGACATATCCATCCTGTGGAATTTGGTATATCGGCAAGTGGACATGGCTATCCAAGAGATTTGAGTAGAAGTCATGGATAATCTTCTCCATTGCCATTCTGGAGGATGTGATGGATCCATCAGGACGTCGGAGGGCAGTCATCTTGGTCTTGTAGTTGGCGAAGGACAGGCGGGCGTTACGAATACTTTTCCTGGCTTCTGCTGCATCTACCAGTACTTCTGCTCTTCTCTCTTTGAGGTCTTCCTTGATCGCATCTCTGCACTGCTTTGCGAGCTCAGACGTTAGCTTGTGGTTGCCTGAGGCATGCGCCAATCCACGCTGGCGAATTAGCTCAAGAGTTTTCGAAGATAGGCGACTTTTTGTGGCTATCTCTCTCTTGGCGTTCCTCGCACATTCATGGAGGTGCTGAACCAGTCGACTATTCCTCGTCAATGTTGTCAACAATGGCATCTTCCCATGTTGCCGCAATAGTACCAAAGAGTTCCCAGTTGGTGGTCATTCTGGGAGTTCTCTTTTTGAACTTTGCAGCCCTTTCTCCCCGCTCTGTGAAGTAGAATTTTGCATGAAGGAGACGGTGGTCCGATCCCGTTTGAAATTTTGGGACAACAGTGACATCGGTCAGGCAAAACCGTCGATTGAATATGATGTGGTCTATTTCATTGTGGAATCGTCCACCGGGAGACTCCCATGTCCATCGTTTAGATTCTGCCTTCTGTAACTGTGAGTTACCATGAATGGTCTTGGTCGACATGATGAACTCAGACAGTCTCTCACCCTGTTCATTCCATTCTAGGCCATGGGTCCCAATGTGAAGTTCTTCAGCTGATTTTCTCGTTCCTATCTTGGCATTAAAATTACCCACAATGATCTTGTAGAAGATGTGGTCTTCTTTATAGAACTTCTCTAGCTCCATGTAGATTTTCTCGATTTCTCTTTCATCATAATGAGATGTTGGTGCATAGACAACGAAGATAGAAACTGCAGGCAGTGAGCCACATCTATTCAAATGTAAACGTCCGATTCGGGTTGTTAGGCATTCGAATGAATCAATGCTCTTGGCCAAGTTTGTGTTGACAAGGACACCAACACCTCTAACACCTCTTTTATCGCATGTTCCGAGGAACAATTCTTCTCCAGTGTCGAAAACGGCATGGTGAGATTCATGCCTTCTTGTCTCGGTCAGACCAATGATGTCGTACTTGATCATTCACGCTTGTACCATCAGGTCCTCGATGGATGCATCTGATGCTAGCATACGTGCATGAAAGTACAGATGATCATTTTTGTCTTCCTTCATTGTGGCAGCCTAGGTCGGCCTTGAGATTTTGTCGTCCTCTCCTTTCTCATCCTTCTCAGTGCTGCCATATCGGTGAAGCCTTCAGGGTCAGGTGAATGAGACCAGTTGTAGTTACTGGTTTTGGCATATTGAATACACAACGGATAGCTTGCCAGGCTCTTTCGTGCGGGCGGAATACTCTTGGTAGCTTGCCAGTCTTTCCGAGAGGGATAGAGGCTTTTGGGGCGACCTCTAGTCACCCTTGTAGGTGTTACCATATTTGAACCCTATTAAATACGGTACGACAGTTCCAGAAGACACTAAATACCCATCTTCCGGAACTCCCAAGTTACAAAGCATAATATTAACTGTCTTCCTGTGTCCATACAGAAAGGACATTGCTTACAATACAAATTCAGTGTCCTTAGATGGGTGTGACCTGATAAACCTAAGCTACCTGAGGAAGGACAAAAGAGTATTATCTTACAGACATCCTTGTCTTCTGTTATAGAGGAAGAAGCTTTCAGATCCCCACCATGAATATGATTTTAGGAGTATTTGTCATATGCTGTAGTACCTTCTTTGTATCTCGTTTTGTTGAAAGTTTTTTTTAATCATATCAAACACTCCAAATAGTTACAAAAAACTTCCTAGGGAGAAAATGAAAGAATGAAAATAACACATTCTCTAACCTCCATGATACAAAGCTACAGTAATCAAAAGATTTTGGTATTGGAATAAAATCAGACATAGACAAGTGAAAAATAAGTGAGAGACAAAAAACCTCCACATGTATGATCAGTTAATTTATGACAAACAATTCAACAGTATAAAGTGAAGACATGAATGTCTCATCAGTAACTGGTGATAGAATATGGGATAGCCACATGCAAAACATTTAAGGTATTTACACCATGTACAAAAGCATTGTAGCACTGTCCTCTCATTGTTCATCGATTTGCTTGAGGGGGCCCAGTAACATGCCCATTGTGAGACTTGTTGTTACTGTGTTTGACATATCGAACACATCACAGGTAGCTTGCCAGGCTTTGCCGTTGGGATGTACAAAAGGTATCTTATGTACAAAAGGTATCTCAAAATAGATAAAGAGTTTGGATGTTTCACCCCAAATAATAAAATATGTTGAATGAATAAATAGCAGAGATATGCTCAAAGCACTTTATGATATTGGTTTTAATGCTTTTTGTGGGGTTTTAATGACAACAAAAGCAAAGATAGAGACATAGAATTACATTTATGTAATCTACATCTAGGACCTACACAGCAAAGGAAATGATCAAGACAAAAACAAGACATCTTAATGAATGAGATAAAATACTTGCACATCTTACATCTAACACAGGGAGAGATCATATCCAATTTCTTATATATTACACTTTTTAGATGTAATACACTCACTAAGGACATAGACAACAGCTCCATAAAATAACGGTAAAAAGATGAAAATGCTCCACCAAAGAAAGCATACATATGAACACGGCATACAGATGAACATAAAAAGATATTCAATGTGTTTTAAGTATGAAAATAGTTTTTATCTCTATGTTTTCCCCTATTTACTATGATTTAATAATCTAGACATTTGAGATTAGACCCCCTCAAAAATAGGACTTGTTCATATGTAAATATATGTAACCGATATAAACTCTAGTAATGATATGAACACATAAAATAGTATATATGCATATATATAAATGGACTTTATAGTTTTCATTCTGTAAAGTACTATTCATACTTTCTTTCTGACTTTCACCTTTTATCCTTCTATCCTTCCTTTCTACTTTCCAGGCTGCTTTCTCCCTCCCCCCTTCCTATTTTATTCCCTTCATCCTCCTTTCTAGATATTGAATTTCTTCTTTTAACAAATATTTATTACTAATAGTAATCATATTATAAAATATGTACATTTATGCCTAAAATAATATTCCAGCTTGGTTTATAGAGCTTGTGATTTACCATTTCATTATTTTCCTCATCTTTCATTTCATAATTTTCTATTTTGCATCTTGGTTAAGAACATGCTCCAATAAAGATAAAATTTATAGGCATATTTTGTATTATACTTTTTATAGTTTTGTTCCTTCACAATTTTGTGAATGGAAACCAAAATTTATTTATTTATTTTGCTTTTTAGTCACACCTGGCGATGATGCACAGGGGTTACTCCTGGCTCTGTACTCAGAAATTACGACTGGCTATGCTCAGGAGACTCTATGGGATGCTGAGTATCAAGTTCGGGTTGACAGCATGCAAAGCAAATGCCCTACCCACTATACTATCGTTCCAGCCCCAATTTTAATTTAATTTAATTAATTAATTTATTTATTTTTATTAGTGAGATACCATGAGGTACAGTTGTAGACTTACAAATTTTGTGCTTGGGTTTCAATTATACAGTGATCAAATACCCATCCCTTCACCAGTGCCCATTTCCCACCACCACGGATCCCAGTATCCCTCCATTTAAAATATAATTTTTAAAAAATTATTTTTTTAAAGGACAGTGAGGAATGGACAGATAGTAGAGAGGTTAGATAATAAATAGTAGCTCTTGAATGTGGCAGATTCTGATTTGATCCCCAGAACTCATAAGGTGTGACTCCAGGGTGAGGTCTAAACCCCCATCCCCCAGTCCAAACATAAAGCAACAGGACAGTATATTATCTCAAGTTGTAGAATATTCTGGGTTTTTTCCATTTTATTATTCTAAATTAGCAGAATATATAAATTCTCAATTTAGTAATTTTGACAGAAATCTACCATCTGTTCTTTAAAATGATTTATCATGTAGAACAAACAATGCCTTCCATTGCCTTTGTCATTGTTATTTTTTACATCCGGTTCTCCTCGTCAGTTATGCCATCCAAATTAATTGTGCTTTATTGTTTGTGTTTCTGGGGATCAAAACCAGGTTCTCATGCATGTAAGTTTCTCTCACTGTGTCATGCCCTCAGTCCAAGTGAATTTTAGTATCCAGCCTGGAAGGTCTCCCAATAAATTTTAAGGGATATTAGTTATAACTGCTTTTATTAAAAATGCACTTGAAGAAGTCATCTAACAGATCAATTACATATAATTCCATTTCTTTGGTGGGATAAATATTTCTCCCTATCCTCAATGCAACTGTCAACTTCCTATGCCTCTACACATTTTTTATAATATGCAACAAACTATAAAACAGAGTATAAATAATATATCTATAGATTTTGATGGTATTAAGGTCCTATTTGATTAAACTTATTCATATGTGTTACTGAATCTTGATCAGAAACAGCATATGAGCATCCCATGCTAGCAATGCAGAAATTGCTTTCAACAGCATTTGATGGAATCAGGAGATAGAAAACTATGTTTTACATTCTTTCATTATTCCTTCAAGCCACAGGTTTGTTTGATCACTCTCTGAAGGTTATCTTCAGAATAATTCATTTTATTTTTATTGAAACATCATACCAGTTACTTTTAAGATAATCTGCACAATTTATGAAATGCTTCCTTGAAACAGAACACAATATTTGAACAAAAAGTATCACTAGAAATTATTCAATAACCTTTCTATAAATTATAGTTAATGAAATGGAGGTTTAGAAAGTAAAACCTTTTTTTCAAGGCTGTCCAGTGAGTTGTTGGTTAGATTCTATCCATTGTAAGCACAAGCTGTGCTTTGATTGGTTGGTATTATCTCCCTACTGAAAGCTGCCATGATAAATAAAATAAAATACAGTTTCTGATCTCCAAGTTCAAAAACTTCCAGAATCAGAATGATAGCCTCACTGGGATCTCAGAATACCAAGAAACACTGTTATATTATTATTCCCAGGGTTTGTATTTCTGCCTCGGAAGTTCACTGTGCATCCAACAACAGCACATCTATATTGTTCATTGTCACAGGGCTTGGTAGTGCTTTACTGGATTCTGACTGTAAATAAACATCTCAGTGGGCCATTTTTCTCCATTGTACGTATATTAACTTGAAGGAAGATACATGATAGAATTTAGTTTCATTTGCTAAGTATAAGCTAAAGCTAAAAATCTAAAAACCAAACTTAGAGTTTTTCCTCGCTATGTTTGCTTTGTCATAAAATGTTTCTCTGAGATGAGATGATTAGCCACAGATTATGTTAGCACCTATTTTTTAGCTTTCCTCTAAATGTCTTGGTGCTTCTCTGTGCATTAATGAGGCAGTGCTTACACCAACATCCCATCTGAGCCTTCATATTTCCCGTCAGCTCATCACTGAGAAGGTCATATTTTGTCTAGTAAGTGCTTCTCAAATTACCTAATTTTGTAGCTCTTGTAAATATTTTTTGTGGACTATGAAACCAAAAAATAGAGTTGTAAAGGCTTTGATGTGTTTAACTCGCATACAATTTTCTTTTAATGTCTAATTGAAGCTCTTTTTACAAAGCAAAATGATACTGTTCAACTAATGAATTGTTGCTTCGTTGACTATTGTTTTTAAAACTCATAAATACAATTATTGACTGCTAAGATGTGTCTAACAGAAACTTTAATAGTGTCAACACTTAATTTTGCAACGATCCTATTAAGTGTCTTACATATTTCTAAGCCTTCCTCAATTTCTGTCATTCAGGCACACTCAAAAACTTTAGCCACTGATGAATAAAATCAGAATAGTTGCAAATGATTACAAAATCACAAATTTATCCATATGGGTTCATATTAAATTTATTATGTTAAACCTGAGGTCTCATGTGTTTGATAATACATTTGAATTGCTGTACTTATATATATATATATATTACTTTATTCTTTGCTATTTTAAATTTTTAAACATTTTTGTCAGGCCTCTAACTTTTTTGCCACCCAGACTCTTATAATGGGGACTCTTCTGCCAGTGCTCAGGGCTTATCCTAGTTCTACATTCAAGACTCTCTCGTGGCAGTGCTCAGTGAACCATACACAGGTCTTGGTATCAAATACAAGTTGACTGCATGCAAGGCAGGTGTTTTATCTCTATATTATCTCTCCAAATGCTATTGTCCTTTTGTCCTTCTTTTCTTCTTTTTCCATTACCAAACCATGGGCCAGTGACCTTGTTTAGCAGAGTATAAAAGGAAAAAAAAAGCTTAATAATGAAGGTGGTGGGTTATACTCAAGATTCATTTTTTAAAGTGGTATAGATGAATTCACTGAGTAGTTACATAGCTATCTGTGAACAGTCTTAAGATCTTAAAATTGTAGTGAAACACTAATCCAATCCCCAAATTTTGTTCAGTGTTTTGTCCACAATTTTTTTCTTTATCCTTGGGTTAGATTCTTCCAAGCATCCTTGCCTTCAGATTTTTGTCTTTTTTTTTTTCATTTCATTTCATCATCCTGTTATTCGTCGATTGCCTCGAGCAGGCCCCAGTAATGTCTCTTTCATCCTGGCCCTGAGGTTATATTCAAGGCTCTTTAGGAGAATGAGACCCATCATTGTTACTGGTATTTGGCATACTGGGTACGCCACGGGAGTTTGCCAGACTCTGCCCTGTGGGCAGGCTACATTCGATAGCCTGCAAGTTTGTCCAAAGTAGGAAGGAGACAATAAGATGTCATTAAAAAAAGTTCTGATTCGCGGCTGCGCGGTTCCGGGATCTGGATTTTATAGTCTCTGAGTCTTGGCCGCTGATGGGATTACACGGCGCCAGGGGGCCAGGTGGTGGGTGTGACCCCCGCCTACTGGAATTTGGAGGATCTGGATGGAAGATGCTCGACTCCAATCTGAGTAGGCTTGGATGTCTCGGCCCCGGAACCCGCGTGGCTTTGTCCCTCTGCCAGTACCTTCATGTGTGCGGAGAGTGGTCTCAGCATGGTGGTGGCTGGTCCTGGAGGTCTTCGGCTGCCGGAGCCCTGGTCGGGGCAGGGAGGAAAGCTCAACCCGCTCCCCTCCAAGGGGCCCCGGGAAGGAACACCCAGGCGCGGGGGCAAAAGACTGCACTGTTCTCGTCCCATGTTTATTAACTTTACCCATGTTTATTAACTCTTGCTTTCCAGAATTTCCCTCCACTCAATCACCTAGTTTTCAAACCAATATACACTCAAACAGGGACTGACTCAAGCTCTCCACTTCACTTAACTGAATACTTACCCTAAAACTTTTCTTGGAAAAAAATACAGAGTAATGCATGCAATGAAAAAAACAAGAAATGAGAGAAAATTTTCATTTGCCTCAATTACGGAGAAAGAGTATTTTTGGCCACTGTTCGAAGAGATATAAATACAGACTAAATTTTGCTCTCTCCTCATCTGGAAACATTATCTTGGGACCCATACTAAGGTGTTGTTGGGAATAGTATAGAATCATACATCCCTTAATTTAGGGGATATATTCTAGGAAATACATCATTGGTTTGTTTTATAATAGTGCAAATCCAGATGATATAGCTTAATACACCGAAGCCATGTTATAGCCTATTGGGCACATCATTCTTTAAACACAGTACATTAAATATAACATTGTTAAGTGTGATACATGACCATATAGACAATGTAAAATTCTACTGTAATGAAGGGATTTTTACAACAGCTAACGGTTTATGAAGAGTGACGATCATCACATGTTTTCTTCTCTGTCTTCTCTGTAATGCCCTAGCTTTAGAGAAATACCATCTCCCCTTTAATCTGTTCATCACTAAGGCTTCAATAGGGAAATATCAGGGGGGATTTTTTTCTTATTTTCTATTGAGGAGAGCTTCACTCTATGATGCCTGCTTCCCTCTTTTTAAGAGCTGCTATTAAATAAAATTAAGATCTAACTCTTGGCCCATCCTCAATACTCATTATTAAACTATATGTATATATTAAACTATATATATATACAGTCAAGTATTTGTTTAAGAACTTTCCAAAATTAAGGTTGGATATAAACTACTAGTTGATATAGGATCCAGAAAATTTCTCTAGGTAGCTCGATTTTCCATCACTGCCTCCATTTTCCTGGAATACAAGGTGAGGGCCATGTCTAGAACATAATAGATTGACTGTGGATACAAAAATAATTATCAACAATTTACATGAAAGATGACTTATCTTACACGAAGCCAATATGGAAAAAATATATAGGTACAACCAAAAGTATAAGCAATTAATTAACATCAAGAATATGACTTCAATCCTCAATGAAACACAAATACATAAAAATAGGATCCTTTTATCACAACTTTTGTATTTCGTTTGCAAAATAATGTCTAAATCCTATTAAAGAATACTAATTTTCATTGGACACTGGCTTAAGTAATAGAATAAACGTATAGCTAAGGATCTAGGCTTGAAATTAAAAATATCTTATTATATTGTTTTATGACATGTATTTTTGTTTGTTATAAGTGAATTTATTTTTCAGAGATTTGATAAAAATAGGTATTGAGAGTTCAAAGTATTACATTTTCAACATATATCTATTGTAGAAAATCATGTATATAAGGAAAATCACGTAAGTATAATTTTCCAGATATCATTCAGGTTTAAAATATTAATAGAATGTTACCAGTCTTCACAAAATCTGACTGTTCCTTCTCAGTCAAACTTGTTTGTTTCCTTCTTAAAGGTAATTATTATCTCAATGTTGTTTTCTGGTTTGAGGTTCACACTGGCAGTACTCATGGGTTACTCTTGGCTCAGTGGATTATGTGAAATGACTCTATTTGGCTTCACTAGATAATAAAAAACGTTTTTTCTAAAGAGATCATACTAAAAACTCTACCACATATTTATGACCTTTACTGTAAAATTTTTGGCAAGTTTTGCAATGCTAGTCATTGTTTCGACGATTGATACTATTTTATTATTTTCACAACTTGACTTTCTCTGGTTATTTTTATCCTATTTTGGTAATATTGCTATTCAAAATATCTGACCAATATTCTGTAGTCTTATTTTTCTTTACTTATTTTTAGTTTCTGTGATTTTATCAAAATCCACATATAAAAAGTAATAAAAATATACCCAAAACTCTTGAAATGAGTCTGTCAATGGTTATGTTCATGCCCCCACTCTCAGTAAGCTATGACTAGTTTATAAAAAGTGCTAAATAAGTACATCCATTAATGAATGTATTAAATTACTTGTGTTGTGGTTTGCAATAGAGGTATTGAGCGGCCATCGTGATTGGTCAATAGTCTACTTTCGGCAGGCATCTTTCAACCCGAATGGGTCCTCCCAACATCCTTTACTTGGTGTTCTCTTCTCTATCTGAGCTGCCTTTTCACCCAGCATGTGAGCTGTAGAGCAGACCTCTTGGTCCTTATCTCTACTACTCTTGGGTGTTAGTTTCCCATTCTGTTACTTTTTATTCCACAAATGAATGCAATCTTTCTATGCTTGTCTCTCTCTTTTTGACTCATTTCACTTAACATGATACTTTTCATGTTGATCTACTTATAACGGGAATGCCCTGCTGCTGAGGCAGGGTGGGGTGGTGGGTGATGGGGTGGGGGTGGCAGGAGAGATGCTGGGAACATTGGTGGGGAAGAATGGGCACTGATGGAGGGATGGGTAAACGATCATTGTATGACTATAATCACTCCCGTTATTCATCGATTTGCTCGAGCAGGTCCAGTAACATTGTGAGACTTGTTACTGTGTTTGACATATTGAATACATCACGGGTAGCTTGCCAGGCTTTGCCATGCGCGCGAGATATTCTCAGTAGCTTGCTGGGCTCTCAGAGAGGGGAGAAGGAATCGAACTGGGGTCTGCTGGGTCGGCCATGTGCAAGGCAAATGCCCTACCCTCTGTGCTATCGCTCCATGCAAACATTAAAGTTTGTAAGTTTGTAACTGTACTCCACGGTGATTCACTACTAAAAAATAAATAAAAATAAAAAATAAAATAAATTGTGTTTTTACGAAATAAGTTTTTAACAGAAATACAGTATTTTTACTGTTATGTTTTTAAATGAAATATGTGAGGAGATGTCTGTGCAGCATATATCATATACTTCAATAAAAGAAATTTTCATTCATAAATGAGGGAAATAATCTCATTCTTTATTATAGAACAAATGGGTAATTATTACATGTTAATCATGGCTAATTATATAAGGCTGTACAAAATATGTATGCTTTTTAATTCTGAAGAATGGCAAACATGAATATGGTCACCTTGACACTGTGGGTCTCATTTGAGAATAGTCATAGATCAACAAAATCATAACATAACAAATTTAATATGATGGAAGTTTGCTTTTAACCATACATATGGACATGATGTTCACACAAAGCTGCTACTTTTTAAAAAATATTAATTTTTTAAAATTAATCACAGTGAGATACACAATTCAAAGTTGTTCATGATTGAGTTTCAGTGATATAATGTTTCAATACCCATCCCTTCACCAGCATATGTTTCCTATCTCCAATGTTCCCAGTACCCTACCCTCCACTAAGACAGACTCTCTCTCTCTCTCTCTCTCTCTCTCTCTCTCTCTCTCTCTCTCTCCTTCCCCCCTCCATCCCCCCTTTTGAAAGGTGCTACTTTGTAATGACCAATTGTAAATGAGTGTTATTTGAGCAGCTAAACTAACTGAGGACACCCTAGATAAAGGCAAAATGACATTTAAATGAGCCTAAGTGCCATTCCTCTTACTTTTTTCTTTATCACAGTCTTCCCTTTTTTTGCTTTCATTTCCTTCCCTCCCAGATTTGTTGGCCCTCTTGCCTTCCATTTCTAATGTAGAATGGGGTTAGGATGATGATGTACTGCTGGCGCTAAGGTGGTGGCAAGAGAGTGGTTGGAGGCAGAGACAGAGGAAGAAGAGAGGCAGCCTGGCCAAGCTCACAGCGCCTTTTCGCCCTTCCCGAGCACCCTCTGCGGGGCTGGTGCTGAACACCCCGCAACCCCGCATGCAGGTATCACGGTGCTAATGAAGAAGCCAGGCTGTCAGCTGCAGGTGTGAGCCCTCAATTAGGGAGCGTCGTTCATCTCTGTCAACATTAATGAAATTCAGAAGCCTAAAGTGACAGATAGAGCAACTGGTTTGGGAGTTTAAAAATTAAAACCTTCACGTTTCATTTGCCCATTCCTTCCAGCCTCAGTTCCTTCCGCGGGGAGAGCCCGCAGAAGGAGCCTCGCCCTGCCAGCGTCAGTGTGCCCAGGAGTTGAAGCAAAAAAAAAAAAAAAAAATCCAAGTGGCATTGCAGAATCATTTTGAAAAGCAAGGAAAAGGAGGGAGGGAGGGGATAAAACTTATGTGCCCTTTTGAACTCTGACAAGACCAATGAACTGCAGTCATGATATTCCAGACCAGAACTGACAACTGTCGAAGGCAGAAGTTTGATTGCAAGTACAGCCTGTCCATCAGAATCCACCAAGAATAACAAATGAAGGTTGAAATGTAGCAACAGTCCACTTGGAGTCTGCTTTTAGACAAAGAAACTTCAGTATGAAGACACCCGATTTTGGAACATCATTATAAAGGATCTTCAAGATTTTATGAGGGAGGCTGAAATAATATTTCTTAATAAGTGAAATAAACCATCGTATATAAATTGCATTTCAAATTAAAAAAAAAGCACCGAAACCTTCTTTGGAAATGCAACAGGACACGGGCTGATATTTTTATATCTAAATAATAAAGAAGATTTTTTTTAAAAAAAGCATCTTTTTTCCTTTTAAGATTGGAAAACATGTTTTTAACTTTCTCTATATACATATATATGCATGTATGTTTTATGGTTTAATCTGAAAGTTTCCTATAAATGATGTGAAAATTTGCCATGAATCAGAACCTAAGCATTTGACAGAAAATCCCCTGCTGAAATTTGAGAGTCCACGTTAAATAGATTTCTGTAGTATTTCTGGAATACTGCCAAAAATATTTTTTAAGAGACATAATGTCTTCAAGAAAAAAATTGATAGAGTGTCTTGATTCTTTTAACCATTGCATCACAAACTCTTTCCTCAAGGTTAGTGCCAGCAAGTTACTGATGGTTCTTTCTTCCCCTTACAGGGCCCAAATTTCAACCATCTTTGTTTTTTATCTTGGTTTGTTGCTCTCATGCCTGGTTTGAACTCAGACAAATTTAGAAACTCCTTCTGTTTCTCAATCAGCAGTAGCTCAGGTCAAACTCAGGCTAGCAGGTACCTTGTTCTTTGAAAGCCGTGTTGTGGTTTCCTTTAGTAACAGACAACTTACTACTTTCAACCCTTCCCAGTATGGCACCTATTATAAATTCATAAGCCATAGTCCAACCTCACACTTCACTGCACACCATCTTGATGGGACTTTCAACCATTGTGAAGCGATCTTGGAGCAAACACATTTCCCCTATAAATCACAAAATTCATTAATAAAATGCTTTTGAACTTCTTAGAGTAGGGGGGGTTATTAAATGATGCATGAACAAAATATCAGAGTATTTTCTTTTGGTGTCTAAATAATGTGCTCTTACAAAAGGTAGTATGGGTATGGCAATTATATAACTTATTGCTAACAAGGACACTTTTGAGAGTGAAAAGGGGTACTATTAAATATTAGTCCTTGACTACAAGGATGTCAGTTGGCCCACAAAAATGATTCTTAGCAAGAAAAATATTCTGGGGACTAGCTAGTAGAAAATCAAAGTTTGCATAATGGAAGTTAATTAATTCTTTTGATCTCACTTTTGTCAAAAGTAGTATTTGCTTTCCAATAGCTAATAATCAAACTGACACTTAGGAAAAGTTATGGAAAAGAAAAATTCCCGTCTCAGAAACAGAAATATAAAGAAGGAAAAGATATAATTGAATGAGCAAATTCTGATCCAGAAAAATCAGTTAAAAAATATAATAATCCTTCAGGGAAATCAGCGTCATCAAGAATAAAATGCTGCCTGAAAAAAATATACTCACAAGTTAGCTGCCTGATAAGGGGACTCACGTCTAAAATCTATGAATTACTTGTACAACTCAATAAAAACACCACCACCAACAGCAGGAGCCATCTGTATTTTAAAATGTGCTCAAGATAGAAAGAATAGAAATTTTTCCAGGGCCAGAAAGATTTAAGGGAGTTGCTCTGCATGTAGTCAATCCTAGGTCAAGCCTTGGCAATACATATGATCCTCCAAGCACCAGCAGAAATCATCCCTGAGAACAGAGCCAGGAGTTAGTTCTGAGAACTACCAGATATTGCTCAAAAAAGAAAAAGATTTTTCCCCTCAAAGAACACACACATAGAACCAACCAGTACACAAAGATGCGCTCAGGCAGGAGAGATAGTACAGCAGTGGAGGGCATTTGCCTTGCATGCAACCGACCTGGATTCAATCTCCTGAATGTCATATGGTCCCCCAGCACTGCCAGGAGTAATTCCTGAGAGCAGAACCAGAAATAACTCCTGACCATCATTGGGTGTGGTCTAAAAACAATGGGCGCTTTTGGAGGGATGGGTGTTTGATCATTGTATAATTGAAACCCAAGCACATAAATGTGTAAATCTACAACTGTACCTCATGGTGTTTCACTAATAAAAATTTAAAAAATAAGAAAAGCACTTCATATCACTATCAGTGAAAAGCAAATCAAAACTTCAGTGAGATAGCATGTCACAGGAGTTAGAATGGCCAGTACAAAGAAAGAAAGAAAGAAAGAAAGAAAGAAAGAAAGAAAGAAAGAAAGAGAGAGAGAGAGAGAGAGAGAGAGAGAGAGAGAGAGAGAGAAAGAAAGAAAGAAAGAAAGAAAGAAAGAAAGAAAGAAAGAAAGAAAGAAAGATGTGAGAATGTGGAGGAAGGGATGGGGGAGTTTTTGTGTGTGTGAGTGCTGTCACTATGTAAAACAGATGAAGACTGCTAGACTGCTAAAAAACATGTATGAAGAGAGAATTTCCCTATAGCATAGCCACTTCTGAGTATCTGAAGCAAGCTTAAAACATTGATTTAAAAAGATAGATGCACCCATGTACTTTGTAGCTTTATGTATGTACTATAGCCAAGATGTGGAAATGTATGTCTATCAATGTATGAATGTACACACACACAAATACACACACACACACACACACACACACACTGATTACTATTGAACCATGAGGAGCACTGTCCTCCCGTTGTTTATCGATTTCCTCGAGCGGGCCCAGTAACGTCTCCATTACGAGACTTGTTACTGTGTTTAGCATGTCGAATATACCACGGGAATCTTGCCAGGCTTTGCTGTGCAGGCATGATACTCTTGGTAGCTTGCCAGGATCTCTGAGAGGGGCAGAGGAATCGAGCCCGAGTCAAAGGCATACAAGGAGAATGCCCTACCGCTGTGCTATTGCTCCAATAAAATAGAAGAGAAGAGAAAAGATAGAATAGGCGTTAGGGCACTTGCCTTATATCTGGCCAATTCCAATTTGTTTGTTTTTTCTTTTTGGGTTACACTCGACGATGCACAGGGGTTACTCTAGGCTCATACACTCAGGGTTTACTTCTGGAGGTGCTCAGGGGACCACATGGGACACTGCAAATTGAACCTGGGTCGGCTGCGTGCAAGGCAAACATCCTACGCTCTGTGCTATAGCACCAGCTGCCAACTCCAATTTTAACCCCCAAACACCATCAAGAACCAGGAGTAAGTTCTGCACACAGGCAGGGGAGGGATGCTCCTTCTCCCCAAAAATTAATGTTTTGTTGCCATTTATGACATCAATAGATCCTGAAGACATTATGTTAATTTTATAGATACAGAAAAATATGACGGTTGCTAGAGGCAGGGATTGAAATGGGGAAAATGAGTTATGAGAGAAGATGTGAATTTCCAGTTACAAAATAAAAAGTGGTGTAATATAATATACAGCAAAGTCACTATAGTTAATGATACTGTATTGCATATTCGAAAGTTTCAAACAGAGAAAATCTTTTTTAAAAAAAGGTCCTTATTACAAGGAAGAAAATGTGACTACAAAGAAAGACAATGATGAGACTTTTTGCGGTGGTCACTGCAAATTTTAAATCAGCATGCCATACACCTGTAAGCTAATTTAATATACCATGTCAATTATAACCCATTTGTTTTGAAGCTTGATTTTTCTTTTTATTGAGGCAACAGTAGATTATAGCATTATATAAATTTCAGATGTACATAAGCAAAAGTCCACATGTATATTTATTATATTAAGTTCATCTTTAAATTCTGATTTTGTTCTTCTCCAAACCTCCAATCCCTTTGTTCCAATATACTCAGTATTCACCCCCATTCCCCTTCCTTTATAGTAGTTGCTCTTTGACTTTATAATTCAAAAGTTCATTTTTGTTTTATTTGGTTTGCTGTTTGTCTGTTTTCTATGCACACTAGAGTGAATTTTTGTGTTTGATTTTCTCTCCCTCAGGCTTTATTCACTAAAGCATGCGACCCTCTGTTATGCAAATGATGGAAATTCATCTTTTTTAATAGCCAAATAATATTCCATTTTGTGGATATCCCACATCTGCTTTTAAATCCATTTATAAGCTAATGGACACTTAAGTTGTCTCTATTTCAAGTGATCAAGTTTTTTTTTTATACAGGTTACAAAGTTCTCTGTTGATTATTTGTTCTATTTTTTTCCACTTTCACCCATCCTTCTCTTACACTTATTTAGTTTCTCATTTGTTTTCCATCTTCTTTTAATATCCCTACTTAACTATTCATAGTATTCAAATATATGTCAAATATGTTGTCATTTGTTTCTTCTGGTCATGGTTTGAAATTTTTTCCCTCATGGTTTTACATTAAATATGTAATATAAATATCTCTGTTTTAGCCAAGGTATGAGGCAAAAAAATCCAAAGATAGTTAAATAAGAAAAGGATTTTAAATATTCAGATCCTTAAGTGATTTGCCTTTTGGCTAAAAAACCAATAGTGTTTGAAAGTATTCATAATTTTATATATAGAATTACTCAAACATAGAAAATAACAAAGATTAGGATCCAGAAAAAGAATGATTTTATTAATGGTTAAGTGAGTTATAGTTTAGCTAAATTTACATTGGATTCAGGGAAAGGACATGTGTCAATTATAAAGAACCTGAGGCATATTTGTGCACTGAGTGCAATTTTAAAATGGTGAAACTCTAAATAAACACTTGGACAGATTTTAAATTTTAGTTGCCTCATATTTTTTTTATATCTTGTAAAAAACCATTAGCTGTGGTCAAAATAGGACCCATTTTACTGCCTGGTTGATTTTTAGGCTGTGGGCCGTTTACATGACTCCAAATATGAATAAAAACTGAAAAAAAAATCAGTTAATTAAAAATCAGACATCTACATTTGCCTAGGTTTGGAAATGTGTAGTGCACGTATTTGTATTCAATTTTTATTCAAGTATTTTATTCAAATATTGGATTCCTGCAGCTCTTGGAATTGTCTTTTAATCTTCTGTGCCTCAAAAACGAAGCCAATTACCAAGTAATTTTCATTTTATTTTTCACATAGATGCATCATACATATGCCCACAACTTCAGTCCCCATGATCACTACTCTAGCATTTGGTGAGCAGTAATTATGTGTCAGGAACTCAAAAGTGTTTCCATATATTACCTCTACATTTCACAGCTGTTAGGAACTCTTATTCTCATTCTACATTGAGGAAAAAGTCTGCTCACAAAGGTTTAGTAAGTTATGAAAACTTTGTGTCAAGTAGGTTTGTGTGATTCAAGGTCCATTGTCATTATCCCACTGCTATGTCCACTTCTCTAATTAGACTGGAAATAAAACCTTTTCCTGCCTAAGTTCAATGATTCTTTTCTCCAGTTGGAATTCTGTTCCAGGTCTTGTGAGAACCATGAGTCTTACAAGAGCCTATTCAGTAAAATCAGTTTAGAGATACAAAAAATATTCTCTATTGTTTAATTGCAGTAGTATGTTACCTGATACCTATGCATTGAACTTCCTGTAGCTCGTCTTTGGGGTCGTGTATTTGAACAGCATGTGTAAATGTTCCATGTGACACTAAAAATATAACACATAATTTATGGGAGGGGCAGTTGCTAGAATTATATACCTCCTGAATCAAATCTATAGAAGCAATCATTCCTTTTACATTCTCAATATTTCTTAAATTAGTTTTTATTAAGGCACCGTGATTTATGTGGGGCTGGAGTGATAGCACAGCAGGTAGAGTGTTTGCCATGCACGTGGCCGACCCGGTCGGCCCAGTTTCAATTTTTCCACCCCTCATGGAGAGCCCAGCAAGGTATCAAAAGTATATCGCCCACACGGCAAAGCCTGTCAAGCTACCTGTGACATATTTGATATGCCAAATACAGTAACAACAAGTCTCACAATGGAGACATTACTGGGCCCGTTCAAGCAAATTGATGAACAATGGGAGGACAGTGCTACAGTGTTACTGTGATTTATGAACTATTCATAGTTGGGTTTCAGGCATACAATGTTCCAACAACAATCCCATCAACAACCTCAATTCACCCCACAAATATTGGCAGGTTTCCTTACACACTGTACCCTGACTCCTTGACAGGCATATATATTTTTTTTGCTTTTTTTTGGGTCACACCCGGCAATGCACAGGGGTTAGTCCTGGCTATGCACTCAGAAATCACTCCTGGCAGTGCTCAGTGGACCATATGGGATGCTGGAAATCGAACCTGGGTCGGCTGCGTGCAAGGCAAACGCCCTACCCGCTGTGCTATCTCTCCAGCCGCCGACAGGCAAATTTTTAATTTTGGTTGTGGTCACTGTGATTTTAAGCTTTCAGTGTGGTGTGATTTAGGCATATAGATATACTACATCTGTACATCAGTGACATGCCCGAGGTCTACTATATTTACCTTCCATCTATCTCTTCTCACTTCCTCTCTTGAGTTCTTTCTACCTTAACTATTTCTATACTCTAGGGTCAAGGATAATCTAGCTATTTTCCCTTTGACACCTTGCACTATTTTTTACTGTCATTCTGATTTTTCCTTTCTTCTTGTAGATCTCTTACTTTTGCTCATATTGCTACTGTTTTTAAATTCTAGTTTCCCATATTCATTGCTCCTCCTGAAAGATAGCCTTCCCACAAATATCCAGATAGGCCCTCCCTAGATTTCAAAAGTAGGTTTTTCCAGCACCTGTCACCTGAAAATGCGGAACCAAGCTCAAAATAGACCCTGTGTCTTAAGAAAAACTTTCACTATTACTTTAATTATCAAGAAGAATAAAAATTACCCCAGTTCGTGGTCTTCTCCAGAAATAACCTGTTTTTTGGAGAGGCCCATCTTTAGAGCAAGGCAAACTAGTTAGAGCGTATCTTATGTCTATGAACCACCCTCACAGCTTAATGTGGGTCTTTCTTCCCTCTCATTAATTGGCAGGGCCCCTAACCCATTCATTAGTTGAAGAATTAAAAATCTGTCCTTTTCACTCCAGAATTTATAGTAATGTAATACTCCACTGAACAATTCTCCACTGCACTTTTTTTCCTAATTGTTTGTCTGATATTGCTTTGTTGGACTACCCCTAAAGGAATGTAGAAGGGTAAGGGAATATTTTCCCTCTTTCTCCCAGTACCCCTTTCGGAAACAGGATTTAGAATGCAGGTTGAGGTCCCTGGCTTTCAGAGATGGCCCATTTCTCCATCAGTTGACGTGTTTTCAGTTCTAGTCAAGATTCATGTTCTATAGCCAAAGGCAATGTTTGGAAGCACTTTATCTCAGCCTTTTGCCTCTATCTGGGGTTGGAATAATATGTTCTTTGAGAGCCAAGACCCCTCTTAGATTCTGGCCTCTAGCCTTGAGCTGAGCTCCGGTGCCCTTTCTTCCAAGCACTCCCAAGCTAGGCACAAACTGTGCTTCCCAGGGTTCCTGATTACTTCCAGACGTACTAGTAGACACTTCAACTCTTCACACATTTCTGTTTCTATTTCACTTCGAATTCCATGGAGACATTATCAAGTTGGACAAGCCTTGATTATACCTGTTTTATATTCTTTCATATTTTATATATTTGATACCTGTTGTCAGTAAGGATGCATACCACTGGGAGAGAAAGAGAGAGAGAGGAGAGGGAGAGGGAAAGAGAGACAGAGAGAAAGAAAGAGAGAGGTCTGCTATTGAGTCATAGAGGCAGGCTGGAGGTGGTGGGAAAAGGAGCTGGTGCCAGGAGGGAAACTGTGGTCATTGGTGGTAGGAAATGGACACTGGTGGAGGGATGGGTGTTGGATCATTGTATGACTGAAACCTGATCATGAATAGATTTGTCACTATTTTTCTCATGGTGACTCAATTAAAAAAATAAAAATAAAAATCTTTAAAAGAAAAAAAAGTGCATTCCACCGTGCCCCAAAGTTGGGTAATTTTATTTACACCGTTGCTCTATTTTTAATACCACTGATTACAACATTTATCAAATTAATAACTTACAGAGACTCCCTTTGTGGTAACTAAAGAAGTTGCACTCTAATCTTTAAGCCCAGGTATGTGTACAGATGGGAGAACAGATGTGGCCCATGGAAATTTAGCTGGAGGGGGGACCCCGTATGAGATTCTGTGACTCCCCAGATAGAAAGCCCGTCCTCTAGGCAAAATTATGCAGCGACTCATACTTAAAACAACGCTTGGGGATGGAGCCATAGCACAATGGGTAGGGCATTTGCCTTGCACGCAGCAGACCCGGGTTCGATTCCCAGCATCCCATATGGTCCCCCAAGCACTGCCAGGAGTAATTCCTGAGTTAAGAGCCAGGAGTAAGCCCTGTGCATCACCGGGTGTTACCCAAAAAGAAAAAAAAAAGAAGCAATCCTCTTTCTGTCATGGCAGAGTGAGGTGGGGGCTGAGAGTGAGTCTCAGATGTTCCAGAACCTGTTAAATGCAAAGGCTCCCTCCAGGTCTACTATTTTATAGGCCTGTCAGGAAGCAACAGAATCCAGGTGGTGAGTATGGTATCTACGCTTCTCACAGAAACAAACTGAAGATCACAGGGGAAAGAATGTACTCTTGAAGATTTTAATACTGAAGAGCCTGTCAGAAGTAAGAACAATGAGTTAAGATCACAATCGACTCTATGAAATCTAGAACTTTTTGCCAGGGGAAAGGGAACAGGTCAAGTTGTGTCCAGCATGGTAAATTGAAGGCATCAATACAATGAGTTGAAACATAGGTGATGTTTTTACAAATTTTAAGTTTTGAATTTCAATCATACAATATAATACTTTTTTTTGCTTTTATTTTAATGAACCTGTCTTTTTAACAAGTTCAAAGAAAGTTAGTCATTCAGGAAATGCTGACATATTCTCCAAAAGCATTGTATCAGTTTAAGTACTAAAGGCAAAGACAAAACTTGAAAAGCATTGCTTAATTTGGTGTGTTGGGTGTGGTCCTGGGAATCAGATGCATGCATTGCATGCATTCTACCAACTAGTTACATACACAGGACAAAAGTATTCAATAACTACAAGAAACGTATTTCTCCAATATTTGATAAAGATATACCACAGTAAAAATAGAAAAAGTAAAAGAAATTCTGTGCAATTAGCTTTTTAATGTGGAAAAACAATTTCATAGATGGGGTTTTGGAAAGAACCAAGGAAGAATAATGACCGCGAGGAAAAAGGCCAAAGGAAATAAAGTTGCAGTGAAATTTTTATGTGTGTGTATATAACTTTCTATTTTCTGTTCTGATACAAATACTGATAGAAAAAAAAAAGATTCCCCATTCCCAACATTTGCAGAAAAGTACTGCATAAATTTGATCATCCTTAGATTACAAGCAATGGAGCATCCACATCATTTGAAACACAGATTTCCATTTTAATAATATATTGATTTTAATAAATTCTAGATAATTCTGTATCAGCTTTACACAGTTTGCTTCCATCTCCAGCATTCATTTTCCATTTACTAGGTAAGCCCATGAAAACATCTTTAATCTGGAGCAAAATGTGATTTAATTTTTAAATACTTTTAGTAATTGTCTGCCAAGTACTATCTTTTGTATTATGTTCATTTTCCCCTCAGTCAAACCGTTCCCTTCATTGCAGTCATTCAATGAATTTAACCTTTAATTTAATGTTTAAAGCTTTTATCTTTGGGGATATAGGACTGAAGGCCTGCCAGGGTTAACCATGCCAACCCTTGTGAAATGTACAGTGTACGTTTCAGTTTGGGGAGATGAAGCAAAGCATGATCACGTATTCTAGTTCCTCCAGAAAAGTGGCGGCTTTCCTAATTCAAATAAACACCCTGATCTATTCATAGCACAGCGGTAAGGCATTTACCTTGCGCACAGCCAGCCCGGCCAAGCCGGGTTCGATTCCTCCGCCCCTCTCTGATACTCCGGTGCAAGTGAACGAGACTATCTCGCTACCCGGGACGTATTCAATATGCCAAACACAGTAACGAATCTCAAAATGGAGACATTACTGGGCCCACTTGAGCAAATCGAGAACAACGGGAGGACAGTGTTTGTTTGTTTGTTGTTTTTCTGTTCTCTCTCTCTCTCTCTCTTTTATTAAAAATTTTTTTAATAGTGAGACATCATGAGGTACAGTTGCAGACTTACACATTTTTGTGCTTGGATTTCAATTATACAATGATCAGATACCCATCCCTCCACCAGTGCCCATTTCCCACCACCACAGATCCCAGTATCCCTCCCCCCCCATCCCCCCCCATCCCACCCTGCCTCTGTGTCAGGGCATTCCCTTTTGTTCTCTCTCTCTTATTGGGTGTTGTGGTTTGCAAAAGAGGCAATGGGTGACAATCATGTTTAGTCTATAGTCTACTTTCAGCATGCTTCTCCCATCCTGGAAGGATCCTCTCAACACCTTTATTTGGTGTTCCCTTCTTTATCTGAGCTCCCTTTTCCCCTAGTATGTGTGATTGGCCTCCAAGCCATGGAGTAAAATTCCTGGTACTAATCTCAGCCATTCTTGGGTGTTAGTCTCCTATTTTGTTACTTTATGTTCCCCAGATGAATGCAATCTTTCTATGTCTATCCCTTTCTTTCTGAGTCATTTCGCTTAACATGATACTATGAGAGAATGAAATCTTTCCAATAAGTAAAGTAAAACACAACCCATCTCACTGCCATTTTTTTTCTTTTTGGGTCACACCTGGCAATGCTCAGGGGTTACTCCTGGCTCTGCACTCAGGAATTACCCCTGGCGGTGCTCAGGGGACCATATAGGATGCTGGGAATCGAACCTGGGTCAGCCGCATGCAAAGCAAACACCCTACCCGCTGTGCTATTGCTCCAGCCCCATCACTGCCAAATTTATCATTTTCTTCTATGACTATAATTCCCTCAAGCATTCTTTCTACTTAATTCTATTAAGCTCTATCCAAACAAAATGTCATAAGCTTCAAGATAGTGCCATATATTTCTGTAAATGAGGCTTGCAGGATTAGGTACAGGATGTTTTATGTCTCACCAATGCTCAATCCACAATGATTAGCGGTAGCGGTGGCTTGTAGATGACTTTCTTCCCCACTTCTCAGTACAGAGGCACTTTGTCTCACAACGAGTGAGTTGAGCTACACAATGCCCATCTTTCAGAATTTCAATAAATAATGATATCTGAGATTTCATTTCCATAAAGGCAGGTGGTAGGTGAAAAGATATTTTGATCTCTGAAACTGCTGTATATATATATTAGGATTCCATGACAAACAGGAATGGAATTAAGGTTTCAGTGAAATAAAAATTGTTTTCAGCTGTCTTTGACATAGGGAATTAATCCTGGGTTATCCAAGGGTGGGAAAGGTAATCACTAACTCCTGAAATATGGCAAAGGGAGATTGAATGTGGAAAAGAATCCCCATCAGTAACACTTCAGAAGTCTCTACACCTGGGAAAAGGCAAGAACACACAGCCTGCTACAGAGTCTCCAGAAAGTAAGGGCTCCAAAAATTAATCCCCAAAAATGGGATTGAAGAGATCATTCAGCTTTCTTGATAAAAGAATGTTCCAGAATAAGCTTGATAATAAGTTATGTTTTAAAGACAACAAAGGTCCCTAAAGAAAATAAATAGGGCCAAGGAAAGAGAATGAGGTCAAACTAGTAGCAAGACCAGTGATTGTCACATCTTGAAGACTTTGACAACGACTTTGCTATATTTCAACTCAAATAAAAAGCTATTAGTAAATTTTGATCACAAAATAAGAACGCACTGATTAACATATTAAAGTAAGTATTATGCTTCTGCATTGACAATAGAAGCTATGACTAAAGCAAAAAAAGCAGAATTAAGGTCACCACAATAATCTAGAGGAAATTAAATTGTCTTGGAATAGAATGATGGAGCTACTAAGAGGTAAGTTTCTAGGTTTACTTTGATTCTAGATATATAGCCTTTGTAATTAATTGTATATGAGGTGTGAGAAAATGGAAAGAGTTGAAGATTAGCTAATATTTCTGGGCTGAGGTTTTGGAGATATTGATAAAATATATGGGAACAGATATGAGTTTGTAAGACTAATGTATGAGAAGTTGGTGATGGGTTTCAAGGAATATTAAAGTTGTGTTATCAAAAAACATGAGAAGGTGATATAAAAGTATATCCATTAAACAGAGACCATGATTTGTGATTTCAAATTTGAGTTTAAATAATTAATGATACAATTTTGACTGTAGGAATGAAAGGTCAATGTAATGTGGAAGAAAAAAATCTTAGGATGAGACAAGTTAAAACAAAAGAAGCCAAAGAACTGGAAGAATAATCTGTGAAGATACACCAAATATGCTTATGGGATCCATGTTGGAGAGAATGCCAACTGGCCAACAACAGATATTTCCAGGATATGAATAGGGTTATTGTGACCGCAAAATCATAAATACCATGACAATTAAAGATGGAGTTTTAGGATGGAAGGAAGAAAACGATCTCTATATGCCAAAGTATCAAAAGGAAAACAGCCCAAGAATAAAGGTCATGGTAGAACAACTAGCTACCCCCTCAACCCTTCAAATGCTACAGAGCAGTTGTGTGTTAAGTAGGTTCCCAAGGCTAGTTCCCAGAGAAGGTGAGATTTGGGCAGGAGTAAACAAAAGTGTGATTTTACCACCAATAAGAGCTGATGAAGACACTTTGGATTGCTCTACTAGTGAAATTTTCCCCTATGCATGTGTTTAGAAAGAAGGGACAATAAGTGGTAAATTAGGCACAAAGTAACACAGCCCTAAACCATTCCCAGTAGAACTGATAAAGTCTGTACAGCTCACCAGGTCAATCTTCCTAAACTCATTATTTTATCATATAATTTTCTTACTTAAAACCTCCATTAATATTTGACTTTGACTTAATATATAACATATTGCTTTTATCACTAGAACAAAGTGTAATGCCAAATATTTGCTTACTGATGAGTTCGTGTTGAATGGATAGCATCTGTTAGTGTATTGTATAATATACTTGAGAAAAAAGTGAGTTAAAGTGCCAACAGTAGTGTGTATGTTCACTTATTCCTTTTACCTTCTATTCAGCACATACTGTCTTTGCAACGTGATTGTTTTCCTTTAAGCCAAGTTATCTTTTTGTTCTATCTGGCAACTGTCTTGAAAATGAATTTCTAATCAAGAGTACAATTGCCCTATTTTTCCAAGTAACACCATTAAGTCATGTTTAACATTTACTAAGCAGCCGAGTTTCATTGACCACTGGACGTATATTTAAAGGTCCTGAATTAGTTACCCACTGCTGCTGAGACTAATTCCAATACATTCAGCCACGTAAAGCAACACAAATTTATCTTATGGTTCTCGGACTTGTCAGGAGCGATCCCTGAGAACAGAGCCTGGAGTGAGTCCTGAGTGCCACTGCGTATGGCTCAAAAGCAAACAAACAAAAATCACAATACTTCCTGACATTTCTCAGCAAGTCAATTTGTTTGTCAAGGCACTTGGCCGATGATATACACCTCTATCTACAAACATAGATATAGACATAGATTCATATATACCCTAAGGTCTGTATATGTATGCATATGTATGACCCATTGAGAACACCGGGGTTATACTTGGTGGTGGAGGGGTAGGGAACATGAAGTGCAGAAGGTGGAAATAGAACACATGTTCCAGACATGTCCCCAGCCCAGGTAAATAATGCTGTTCAGATTTTAGGCTTAGGTAATTTTTGTGGATTTTCTGATCAGAGTCTCCTGCCCCCACACCTGGCTGTCCTCACTGAGGCCCCTTGGAGGGGGAAGGGTTGAGTTTCCCTCCTCCCCCCCCAAGTAGAGCTCCAGCAGCTGAGGACCTCTGGAGCCAGCCATGGCCATGCTGCGACCACTCTCCACACGTCCGGACAAGCCTCATGCATGAAAGAACTGGCAGAGGAACCCAAGCATGTGGGTCCTGGGGCTGAGATCTCCAAGCCTGCTGGAATTGGGACTGGGCCTTGTCCACCCAGAGCCCCCATCTTCCAGTAGGTAGGCATCACATCCACCAGCTGCCGCCAGCGCCAGGTTGGTCCCATCAATGGCCAAGACGCGGAGACTATAAAACCCAGCTCCTGGAAGCAGACAGGCACATTTGTGGCCGTGCAACATCTTATTATTTAATTTTTCCTTTGGATAACCTGACAGGCTACCAAAAGTTTCCTGCCTGAACGGCAGAGTCTGGCAAACTCCCCAAGCAAATTGTACTCAATATGTCAAATACCAGTAACAATGATGGATCTCATTCTCCTAACCCTGAAAGAGCATTGAAATGGCTCTTTTAAAATCTCAGGCCTAGGAAGAAGGAGATGTTACTGGTGCCTGCTTGAGGCAATTGACGAACAACAGGATGATCATGATTCTGATCTTATATTTCCTTTTATGTGTGTCCATGGAACCCAGTATTTTTTCCATACACAACCTCTGTCTTTCAGTTATAGCCCTGATCTATATAATTTAATTTTTATAAAATCCAGTTTTAGGGGTGATAACGGAATTATTAATTTACATTGACCAGGAGGAAAAACAATATTTCCAGAAATAACAAAGCTATTAACCACTTAAAACTCAAAGTTCAAAACAATTCAAAATTGTTTTACATTTTAGACATCCTTGCAGAATTTACTTACATTTTAAATAGGACAAAAATTGACTTATCCTTCTTTTGAAAAAAGAGTATTTTTTAACTGTTTAGGCCTTTTTTCTAAAAGTGACTCTGTAAATTTAGTCCAAGAATATATCGACTGCCTCCAGTGTGAAATTTTTCATTCCCTGGACTTTTATTAAGGACTCTGTCTTTGTCAGAAAGACACTTTTAAAACACCATTAAAGTACAATGCAATCCATATTGAAACTTTAAGCATAAAGCCCAGAAATTTCATAAATGTCTAAAACAAGTAAACCACTTGGATCTAATACAGATTCAATTTTTTATTTTTTCCTCCCTTAGAACTTTCTATCACAACAGGGCTTTCAGTTGGAGTTGGGATTCTCAAGTTACTTTTTTTTTTTTCGGGTTATTGTTCAATGCCTAGACCTTTTTATTTAATGCCAAGTATTTTCCAGTGGATTCTATTGACTTAGATTTAGTGTTTTCTTCAGGGCATTTGTGAGAAGTTCAATTCTCCCTATTCACAGTTTAACAGATTTCAAAACAAGATTCTCTCTCTCTCTCTCTCTCTCTCTCTCTCTCTCTCTCTTCTCTCTCTCTCACACACACACACTTCTCCTCTTTCTTCCTTTCTCTCTCTCTATTTTTTCTTTTCCTTCTAAGTGTTTTAGCTTTCTAAATCTTAAATTTTGTGAAAATGTGGGGGGTTTTCTAGGTAAAAGTAGTTCAAATGCTGGGGCAGGAGCAATAGCACAGTGGGTAGGGCGTTTGCCTTGCACGTGACTGACCCGGGTTCGATTCCCAGCACTCCATATGGTCCCCCGAGCACCATCAGGAGTGATTCCTGAGTGAAGAGACACCTGTGCATCACCGGGTGTGACCTCAAATGAAAAAGAAAAAGAAAAAAGAAAAGAAAATAGTGTAAATGCTGAAGAGCAAATACAGATATTATTACTGTATTTATTTTCCAGCTCCTTTGCAAAGAAATTAAGGGGCTAGGAGTGGGTACAGGGAACAGTGAGTAAGCTTTTCTAAAAAAGTTAAAAAGTAAATCAGGAGGGGCCGGAGTGATACAATAGCAGGTAGTAAGGTGTTTGCCTTGCACTTGGCAGACCTGGATTCGATCCTCAGCATCTCATATGGACCCCCGAGCATCCTGGAGAGGAATAATTCCTGAGTGCAGAGCCAGGATAAACCCTGAGCATTGCCAGGTGTGACCAAAAAAATCAAATCAATCAATTAATCAATGAAGAGAGAGTTCATCTATTTTGGAGGTTTGCTCTAGTTTTAGAATGGAAACTAAGATGGCATAATGGGACTTGTCCAATCCATATTGGGACTTACCCAATCACCAAAGGACCATGCCTCCATCCAAAACAATGTAAAAGGAAACACTATGCCTTGTTGTACAAACATAATTCTTTATGGCTTTTTTTTTTTGGTCCCATAGAACAGAAAGTAGCACAAAAGTTCCAGGATTAGTATAGTTCAGACTGAATCAAAAAGGAGTTCAGTGATCAAAGAGAGAAACCATATCAGTTTTACCAAAAGGAAAAATTCAGATTTTGGATTTATTTTTGTTCATTTGCTTTGTTTGGGGGCCACACCTGGCTGTGTTCAGGGGTTACTCCTGACTTTTTACTCAGGAATAACTCCTGATCGGCTTAGGAGACCATAAGCGGTTCCAGGGATTCAACCTGTGTTGGCCACATGTAAGGCAAATGCCCTACTGCTGCTGTACTATCCCTTCAGCCCCAAATTCAGATTTTTAGTTCATAGGGATCCGCTTAGGCTTCGAAAAGTATGTAGATAAAATTCCTAGCAGGGAGACCACCATAAAGTAGAATGTGATAAGGTTTCTGTATGAAGAATTAAAACTGTAGATCCCGAGAAAATGATATGATTGATGTATAATCTTTGAGTTTCGTCTTCTACTTTGTAACTATTGGGTTTGGTAGTGTTTTTAACTCACTGAGAGTATTTATACATTTAAAAATAAGGGCCAGAGACACAGGCAAATGTAGCTGAAATATGGCACTGAGCCAGATGTTCCCCTGAGCCCCATCAGGAGTGATCCCTGTGTAAAGATCTCTAAGTAAGTCCTGAACATAATTGAGTGAACATACCTAAAAAATACACAAAAAATAAAAATATATGAACGGGGACCTGAGCCATAGTACAGGGGGCAAGGTGCTTTTTCACATACAGCAGACCCTGGTTCAAATCCCCAGACTGTATATAGTTATGCAAGTACTGTCATTGGTCACTTCTGAACACACTACTAGTAATAGCCCCTGAGCACTACTGAATGTGACCCCCCAAACCCATAAATAAAATAACAAAAAAACAAGGATAAATGCAAGTAAAGAAAACAACTTAATTTGAGATCACACACAGGGTTGCGGAGCTTCCAGAAAAGCACCAGGTACTGGTTTAGAAAGAAAGAAAGAAGGAAAGGAAGAAAGAAAGAAAGAAAGAAAGAAAGATTGTAACCAATTGTAACCAAGCATCATTTCTGTAGCTATCTAATACATCATTAATGCTATGGGGGATTCTCCAAATGATAAGAAAGATGTGTCAATGGCTCGCAAAACAATTTTAAGATGCAAAAAATATAAAAATGTTATTATTATTTCAATAGAAACCATTTAAAGAATTCATTTTAAAGGAAAATTTCATCATAAATTTGGTAATAATGATATCAATTGGGCACCGAGAATAATGAATCAATCAACCAAACAGTTTGCTATTGCTAATCTGTGACAGAATGACATATTGGGCTGTATTTAAACCACAGCATACCATTTATAAAATAGGATTTATGTATAATTTGTTATGTTCTGACAAAACAAATGCCAGCAGAATACACAAGAAAATAATTCCTGCCATCCTCTGGGATCAGTTATCTCAAGAAAGAAACTATTTGTGTTGTCATGAATGCAACCATCGTGCTGTAATTATGTCTTTCAAATGTCACTGAATCAGACGTGACCAATTGCTTTGACCTACAAGTTACTAAAACTGCATTATTGTTGCTGAACCTCTGTTTTATAATTCCTTGATTCTTTTTTTGTTCGGTGCACCTTCATTCTTTACCTATTGCCTTAACAAGTAGTATTATCCACTGATGCAGGTTAAAAGCAATACCTAAAAGGTCTTAAAAATTAAAATATGAATCTATCATTTGTGAAGTTGGGTTGGTTTCTGAGAGTTCGATTGGAATTCTCATGATCACATGGAGAATATTTAAGATAAAGTGAAATAAAGATCTGACACCAGGTGGGAGGGTACTTGCCTTTCATGCAGCTGAACCAGGTTTGATCCCAACACCTTCCCCACCCCCACCAGAAGTGATTCCTGAGCACAGATCCAGGATTAAGCTCTGAGCACTGCCAGGTTTTTAAAAAATTTTTTTAAAAATTTTTTTAAAGATCTTGTAGAAAAACCTTTCCTAGGGTCTGAAATAGAGGGCTGTTAATTTGTCTAATCCAAGAATAAAATAACAAAATGAATGTTAGGGCATCATTCAAAACATTGACAGACACCACTCAACAGTACAACCACCAACTAAAATAGAATGAATACAGTCATGACAGAAAGTATCTGCTCTGATTCTAGAGTATACCACCTTTTCATTGCTTGCATGTTTGTAAATTCTGAAAGATAGGCCATGCGAATTGACGGAAATGAGGAATACTTGGGGAAGAGAGTAAAAGAGTTCTGAGATTTAAAGCTTTTTAGCAGTTAGTAGAAATTGTCTCCATATTTTATCAATTGGGATGTTGACACTGAATCATACTATGTGAATATCAATCCTGAAAAAAAGAAGTGTGATTTCACTAAGTCAGATCAGGACTTCCAAACTGGAAATAACAGGTTCTATGGAGGGAAACTTCTTTCCATAGGGCTTTTGGAGGTGATAGACTTAAGAGAAACGTTAGTAAGAGTTATTAAGAATAGATCAGAGTGCAGGAAGGCAAGAACCTCATGCCCCAGCCAAAATTTATCAGCATCATTTCTGTGCCTGTCAAGGATTTACAGGGCAGGACAAATAAAAAAAATAGTCTATCCTAAGAAATAGTGGGGCCACTGAGTTACTGGCCATTACTAGAGGCTTGATAATGTGCCAGGACACTCAAATTCCAAATTGCAGAGAGCAAATATAAATTCCCTTGAAATAAATAGTCAGGAATGAATTAAATATACCATGTAGAAGATCCAGGAGATGTTTAGGTAGGTTGAGGTCTCAGGTGTAGACACCATGTGTCTAGATAGGTGGCGTATGACAGTAAGAGCTGAGCTATGGTTTATCTCATTTTTTCAACCTCTAGATTTTATCTCCAAACTTTTAAGAAAGAATAAATCCTGTTCAATTTGAACTGGCATGTTCATTTTGTAATGGCATTAGCCTAGAGAATAAATTCAATATACTACATGCCAACAGGTTTATTTAACCTCAAATAAAACAATCATAAATTCCTAATAAGATGCATAGCAAGTACCTTATAATTGTTCTATATGTAGCATGATAAGATATAGTCTAGGCATTTAACACAAAAGACTCTATGAGCATGCATGTGTGTCCTTGAATGGTTACTTTAATATTAGAGAAGTTCTGAATATGTGGTTGATTGGGCTAAATAATTTTAAAAATGCTGTGAAGAGGAAGAAAGGCATAATTGATGAAATATGCACCTACTGGCAATGAGATAATTCCTCGTTGAGTTATTCCTAGGCTTCATGCCTTTGCATTATGCTGCCTACATACATTAAACATGGCAAAACTGTCGGTATCACTAATTCTGGAGATAATGTGTGCAGTGTTGCATGTCATTCAGCTGACAAACAATTGGCAGGTAGCTTTTTTAATAGCAAGATGGATTCTTGTATGGGATGTGTTGATTGCTTATGTCAGTCCCTTTGAAATTTAACAGCACTTGTAATTAGAGCTGTAAATCTCTTCTAACTGTAATTAGATTACTATTTATACCCATTGTCATTTTTTTTAAAAAAAACAGCCCAAAAATACTAGTATGGAGTGAGAGAGGTAGATGGTGAGGGACAATATGGTTTCCTTAATCACTCTTAAAAATTAGCTGCTTACAGTTTCTTGAGTTTAAATATCTAGTTTTAAGGAAGCAATTGCAGATAGGTGACTCCATAAATTGTTGGTCTCTTGAAAGAAGTGCATTTACCAGAGAGACAAAAATGGTGTTTTCATGGTCCCCCCCTAAGAAAGACCATGTAGTCAATAGTTATATCTGGATGCTTAGAAACAAAATGAGAGCAGAAAATGTCTGTGTCATAGAATTGTGAGTTCTGCATTTTACCTCACATTAAATTTCAATTCCCTTTGAAAGCATCTCTTTGCTGACTCTGTAATCCATCGACAGTCCAGAATACACTAGAATAAAACCGTTCACTTAGGATGCTGTGATGTAGCTGAGGGCAGTGGATGAGATATGTTTTTTAACTCTTAACCTGCTTTTCAATTTTACTACAAGTGCTAAAGAAAGTCAAGGGTGAAAGCAGATAGGTTTCACATTCAGGGATATTTTTACAATTAATCTCTGAACTTTTTAGTGACCCGTGGCAATAAAGATTCTGAATCTAGGCAAGTAATAAAATTTGCGTGATCTGATCCTTGGAATGGATTGAATTCCCACCCATCGTCCAAAGGACTCTGGAAACTAAAAGTACATTTCATCTGAAACAAAGCAATCATAAATTCAAACAACTAAAATCATGTGTCAATTAAAGCAAAGTATGAGGGGATGGGAAAACATAGAGGTCAAAGCGCAAAGAAGAAAATTTAGAAACGCTTTGCTCCCTGACTCAAGATATCATACTACTTTGGCATTCTTTACAGATACGTTCACTTCCCACAATCAAAAGTGAGGGCATATTAGATATTTAAGCTCTAAAATTTGATTATTTTCTTAAAGTCCTTGTTTTCTGATAAAATATATGGTAAAAAAAAAAAAACTTTAAGAGGGATTTTAACACACTCAGTTGTTATGAGAGAATTTCTCCGTAGCTCGACTAAAGAACAAGTTTCAAATATTTGTATAAAAGCTTAAATTATAAGATAGAAAAAATCGTGTGACTCCTAAAAATATACTATTTAAAAAAGTTTTCTTAACTATGGCATACAACCCAAAAATTAATAAAAGAAAGCTGTAAAATTTTATATTTTATATAACTATTTTATTAAAAAATTTAAAATTTATATAAATGTATGTAAAATTTAAAATTTTTAAAAATGTTTTGAAAATATTAAAACACTGCTTCATCAGAATGGATTGTGGAATGTTCAGTATTAGAGTTTGCTTTTTCTGGGTAGAAATATAACACAGGAATTATTAAAGTGTTTATATTTTATATATTTAGTATCTCAGAATCACTCACCAGTAAAGGATTATCTTTGAGATGTGCTTAAAACGATCTACTTGTATAGTCTGCAGTGCTATACATGTTTTAATATAAAATGAAGCATTGATTAAAAAATATCTGTATGACAACTTTACTATGCACTCTAAGAACTTTTTTGAGTAGAAAAAAATTTGAGTGTTTCATTTAGAGCATTGTAAGTTTCATATCGTAAGGTGTCACATAAAATAACCATTCAAATATGTATCACATTGGAAAAAATTGAACCTAGTGTTCCTGCTTGAACACACTATCATGGTAATTAAAAGTATCATAAGGAGACTGTATTGCTAACAAGATTTTCAGACCTATTCTATGAGAGATATGTTTTCCCAATCTATTTACTTTGGGCTTATTTGGTGACAACTCAGTTCAGAAGGTAACATACAAATAAATACCACAGGTGTCATGAAGGTTATGTTCCTGAAAATATTATTGCTAACTGAGGGAATGTTACATGGGGTCAGTATAATCTAGAGAAGGATGCAATTTATCTACTTAGAGAGTAGTTTGTAACTTTTTCCAGGTGATGATACCAACGAAGCACTGATAACAATAGAGAACTACAACACTTTATCTCCAAGGAGCTTTCTTTCTGCCTAATGGGTCATCTGTTGAAGGTAATTCAAGTTATCAGAGCCTTGAATTTCAACAACTGATCTCTTTGTGGTAGGACCACACTTTTATCATGTTTTATGGGTCAAGCTGATTTATCTAAATATAAATAACTGGCCAAAACAGAGAGGACACCACAGAATAAGATTGATGCAACATACATGTAATTCAGAAAAGTCCTAGAAGACAAGACACTTTTTGGTTGAGAATATGCAAGCAATGCAAAACATAGCTATACTATAATGATATATGTCATTTGTTACTATATATATATATATATATATACTTTTCAAAAAAACAGCATCTTTTAAATTAAGCCATTTGTGTATATTAATGCTCAAGAAATAATAATAATACACAATAATACACAAAGAATTTGAACTGTAACAAAAGTATTTGTTGAGTATGGTATTCAGAACAAATTAGATGCAAGAGTAACTGAAGAGTTACTTGCTAGCTACATACCATAAAAAGTGAAAAATAACAGATGAACGATTCTGATTTTTCTCTCCTACTCCTAAAAACTCCCTTATGAAAAGGTGTATTAAAGACATGAGCAAAGGGTTGTCCATACCTACCAGTTTGTCCTGGTATATATTAAAAGCTCGAGTATCAGCAGTTTCTGTGTAGAGAAAACACAAAAATTGCTGTTAGGCAGACATTTTCAACAACAACCATATTTGTTGAGAATGTGTAACACAAATAGTCTTGATCTACTCTTTTTTAATTAATTAATTTTTATTAAATCACTATGAGATACAGTTACAAAGCTTTCATGACTGAGTTTCAGTCACACAACAATCGAGCAGCCTACTCCCACCAGTGTACATTTTCTACCACCAATGTCCCCAATATCTCTCCTACCAGCCCCAACCCACCCACCTCCTGACTCTATGGTAGACAATTTACTTCTTAAAATCTCTCTACTTTGGGGCATCATGGTTTGCAATACAGATACTGAAAGACCCTTATCTTTGGTTCTTTATCTACTTTCAGCACACATCCTGAGTGATCCCTTTAACCATCATTGACTTAGAGATTTCTTCTCTATCCCAACTGCCTTTTCCCCCAACTCATGAAGTAGTTTTCCAATCATGGATCAATCTTCCTAGTCCTTGTTTCTATTGTCCTTGGGTATTAGTCTCATATTATGTTTTTTTTTATATTCCACAAATGAGTGCAATCCTTCTATGTCTGTCCCTCTCTTTCTGACTCATTTCACTTAGTGTGATGCTCTCCATGGCCATCCACCTAGAAGCCAATGTCATAAATTCATCTTTCCTAACAGCTGCACAATATCCCATTGTGTAGATGTAGCATAGTTTCTTTAACCAGTTGTCTGTTCTCGGGTCTTATTGGACATTCTAGGAGATCACACATAGAAACTTAACAGAATCAAAACAAATGACCCCATACCCACATCTTTTCCTCCAGTGTATTATACTACTGTAATCTAGATTGTAAAGCCAGACCAGAAGTCATTTCTAAGTTCACTGTTTTCCTAAAATGCATTGAAGAGTTCTGTCCTCAAAATATAATGGCAATTTGTTCATTTTTTTCCTCTAAATCAGCTGATGCCCCCTAGGCAAAATCTCCATCATCTCTTTCCTGAAGGATTCCAGGTGCTAGCTAACTGGGCTTGCTTCTTCTAATATTCCCCTCTGTAATCAATTTTCTATAGAGCATTCTAATCTGTAAATACATTATCTGAAAACACATAAGATTATGTCATCATCTTGCCTAAAATCCACTAGTAGTTTTCCATCACCTTTAAAATCAAATCTATGCTTTTTTTTTTTTTATCACAGCCCAAAGGGAATACACAGACTGATCCCTGCCTACCTCTGATCTTATCACAGAACATTTCCCTTCATTTTTTTTCTCTTTTTTGACCTTTTTTCAATTTATTAGATCTTTCTGAAGTTTATCTTGATTAGTATTTATAATATAATGAGTCTATAATTATTTATTTTACTTCCAGTTTGATTAAGTCTTCATTTTTTTCTTGATAACCCTTTCTCACTTTTTCTGGACAGGGAGGGGGGTGTTTAACACCACTAAGATTGAGTGTTGTCACAAAAATTCTCACAAGATTTCATCTGCCTAATCTATAATTTTCCATTTTTTAAAAAATTCTTAGGAGATAAATTACATATGAACTAAAGGACTTGGTAAATAGTCATTTTATATTCAAGTATTTAAAAAAACACTTGATGTTCTGCAAGAATGTTTCTTGAAAGCCAGTAATATTATGTTGTTAGTGTCCTTTCAACACAGTAAGGAGTTCTGACCACTCCAAGTATATGAAGTGCCCTTTCTTGCCTTATCAAGCATCCTTTCAAAAATTAACTATTTTTAAATGCTTTTTTGCTCCTTTATGCCCAAATTTAATGAGATACAATACTGTATATATCAAAGTATACTTATACATGGGTGGAGCGATAGCACAGTGGTTAGGGTGTTTGCCTTGCATGTTGCCGACCCGGGCGACCCGGTTTCTATTCCTCCGCCCCTCTCAGAGAGCCCGGCAAGCTACTGAGAGTACCTCGCCCGCACGGCAAAGCCCGGCAAACTACCAGTGATGTATTCAATATGCCAAACACAGTAACAACAAGTCTGAAAATGGAGACTTTACTTGGCAAGCTCAAGCAAATCGATGAGCAATGGGAGGACAGTGTTTGACAGGGTTTGACTTATACATGTACAAATCTATCTGATATATGTATAACTATTTACATATATACGTAAAATTACATGAGTGTATAGTGAAATAGCTGAAATAGTTCTTCCCATGATGCTAACACATATATCCCCCTCACAAAGCATCATGTCTGTATGTATGACAAGTAGAATCTACTCTCAGCAAATTTCAAGTAGACAATACTCATTGTAAACTATAATAAGAAAATTTGTTGATTTCCTTCATATGTTTTTTAGATTTTTTATGTAATTTCAGTGACAGGGATAGTTGACCGTACTGGTGGCCCCCAGGGTTCCACCTGGTGTTATTTGGGGACCTCTAGGGTTGCACCCAATGATGTTTATGAGATAGTGTGATACTTAAACCAGAGTCAAGTGTATATCCTATTTCTTAGAACTACAGTTTTAAATTCCAGGTGTTGAACATACATTCAGTGTTGGTCATTCTGTAGGAAATTGTTAGAGCAATATTGAAAATGTCAAGCCTTCTTTTTTTATTTATTCAATAATATCAGCTTCAGAAAGGTTTGCTAGAAAATAGTAGGTATCATTTAACTTTGCATTGACTCTATCTCTTAGACATTCAAGGTTTTTCAATAAAAACAAAGCCCCAAAACAATACCAATAAAAAAAGAAGGAAGAAGAAGAAGAAGAAGAAGAAGAAGAAGAAGAAGAAGAAGAAGAAGAAGAAGAAGAAGAAGAAGAAGAAGAAGAAGAAGAAGAAAAGGAGGAGAAGGAGGGGGAGGAGGAGGAGGAGGAGGAGGAGGAGGACCAAATCATGTTTTTGGTTCTAAAAAAGTAAAAATAAAACGGAAAAACAAGGGCTGGAAAGATCATACAGAGTATAATAGCTTTGCCTACTTTGCAGATGGCTGAAATGATTTAAATCTCCAGCACCACATATGGTGTCCTAAGCATTGCTGAGAGTGATTCCTGAGCACCACTGAGTGTGGCACAGAAACTAAAAACAAAGACCAAACTTAAGAAACTGCCTGGGGCCAGAGAGATAGTATAGCAGGTAAGGCACTTGTTTTGTATGCGGCCCACCAGCTGGGTTCACCCTGGACATTACTTATGGTCCCTGAACACCACCAGGAGTGATCCCCAAGCAAAAATCAGTGTGGCACAAATTCCCTTACAACACAAGAGAAGTTTCTTGGATACTTGGTTGTTCTTTGAATACAGTATTTGATGAGTTAAGCAAAAATGAATCCCAAACACACAAACTAAATTTTCTTCAAAGAGAACAAAAGGGAATGCCCTGCCACAGAGGCATGGGTGCGGTGGGGGGATGGGGAGTGGGAGGGATACTGAGACCCGTGGTGGTGGAAAATGGGCACTGGTGGAGGGATCGGTATTTGATCATTGTATTATTGAAACCCAAGCACAAAAATTTGTAAGTCTACAACTGTACCTCATGGTGTTTCACTAATAAAAATTAAATTAAAAAAATTCTCAAAGAGCACATTATTTTATTTTCATTTTTTTAACTGAATCATCATGAGATAGTTATAAAGCTTTCATGTTTGAGTTTCAGTCATACAGTGATCAAAAACTTATTCCTTCACCAGTGTACCTTTTTTACCACCAAAGTCCCCGGTATCCCTCCCACTACCCCCAATCCACCCAACCCCGCCCCCTGCCTCTATGGTAGACAATTTCCTTCCTACTCTCCCTCTACTTTTGGGCATCATGGTTTGCAATACAGATGGACATCATGTTTGGTCCTTTACCTACTTTCAGCACACATCTCCCATCCCAAACGATCCCTCCAGCTATCATTGGCTTAGTGAACTAGTGAACTCCTCTATCCCAGCTGCCTTCCCCCCCAGCTCATGAGGCAGGCTTCCAACCATGGAGCAATCTTCCTGGCCCTTGTCTCTACTGTCCTTGGGTGTTAGGCTCATAGCATATTATTTTATATTCCACAAAATAGGAGCACATAACTTTAAAATGGAACAAGAAATAGACTTTAGGAAATATATTTTAGTTTCACTACAATCTAAACATTTGTACAATAGCTCTAGCTATTTCACAATCTAGAAGTCGATCTAAATTTAAAAAAAATAAGTTAATGCTTCAGAATCGCATAGAATAGTTCAATCTGCAAAATATATCAATTCCTCATCTGAAAACATTCTTGGGTTTCAGGTTATAGAACTTGAGATATTTCTAAAAATAATTACTAATATTGTTTTAAAATATCTGTAAGTATCTGTCAAGTTATTCTAAAAAGTAAATGTATAAATCTGGCATGAATGTGAAAGCATATAGTCATACACAAACATTTCTCCAAGAGAATCCAATCAGCCTTTAAAAGAGATGAATAGCCACACACTACTCAAAAATACTTGGAGTGAAAAAAATTAAAAAAAAATTAGGGTACTTTGACAAATGATCATATTTCAGAGTTTAGAACACCTTGTTTAAAGGAGACACAAATATAAATGTCACTAAATTACATCACGCTGAGAAATGTATAATTTTAAGGGGGTTAGGTCATAAGATGCCAAAGACTCCAAAAGAATAAACCTGCCCTAAATAATATTGCCCTGTTCTTTTGAAAACTAAAGTCCTCCTTTCTCTGTGTTACAGTTTCCTAGAGTTCTAGAAAGGTCTATCCGTGGTAGCACTGTAGCACTCTCATCCTGGTTGTTCATTGATTTGCTCAAGTGGGCACTAGTAACATCTCCATTGTGAGACTTGTTGTTACTATTTTTGGCTTATCAAAAACGCCATGGGGAGCTTGCCAGGCTCTGCCATGCAGGCGGGATGTTCTTGGTAGCTTTCTAGGATCTCTGAGAGGGGTGGAGGAATCAAACCTGGGTCGGCCATGTGGAAGGCAAATGCCCTACCCTCTGTGCTATTGCTGGCAGTTTCTGTAGTGTAGTTCTTATCATGTTCGCCTTACACTACCCATGGTGGAAGCATTTAATAGTTCCTCTGAGATGATGTAAGAATTTGAAGACACAGTCATCTGCTTTCATGCAAACATTTCAGATCCTGTTTCGAGAAATATATACTTTTCCCGTTCCCTCTGCCCACCTGTCCCACACTCTCATACCTCTCCAAAAATGTGTTTGACCATTTCTATGCTCTAAAACAGACATGTCAGCTTTGAAATAAGGAAACTATAGAAAATAAAGTCATCTATACGTATATTGATCTCCCAATCCACTGAAATCCCGGGAAGGCAGGAAACCATTTTTTATTGTTTGTCTCATTGTGCATTCTATTGAGCCCATGGTAGGAAAGAGATTAAATGCTTCGGAAAGTGACCTCAAATCAGCAAACCTTGGAGATTATTAACTGTTTTATGGCTGATAGAGTTATGTAGGGGGAAAGATGCATGGCTTTCTCTTTCCCATACCATCAAGAAAGAAATTGTCCTTACTGTGCAGTTCTTCTGTAAATCCCTAAATTTTATAGATAAACCTATCCATGTATCCTTGAGAGCTTAAGGTCTGGGTTGTCAGTCTCACTTCACTATCATTTGTTAAACAAGGAGCTTGAAATATCTATCTTAATGAATTCCTTGTCTTAAGTCTACGGAGAAACATGAAGTTAATCCTTCTTAAAGTGCTATCCGGCAGAGCCCTATTCATAAACTCTACATATTTGTCAAGTTAAAGACTAAACTTTGGATCATTTTTACTGCCTCGATGTTAACCCACATATCAGAAGCAAATTTTTACTGCTCCAGAGAAGAAAGTAGATTTAATTTTTATGAAGAAAAGCCTCTTTTCTCAGTAATTCTAATGCTTCTTAACATCAAACCGTAAGCAGCAAAGTGTCTACAGCTGAAAGTTTTATTCTGTCCTCCTTCTCCCATAAAGAAGTAGAATTTTAGGAATTAGGAAACTGGAGGGAAAAGGATCAGCAATCTGTAGTTTGTCTACACTGTCAGCAGTTTCATGCCGAAAATTTAACTATTTTCCATGGGAAACCATCCTACGACTTATAAACCAAAGTTTCCACACATGCACATGTATGAATGCACATGAAATTATCTCTACATCTATATGATTTAGCTCGGAAATATCATCTTTCAGTCCATCTAAATGGAAAAATGAATAACAGGTGATAGATATCATCTTTAAGCTGTTCTGACATAATACAATGTAAAAACTTACCATTAATTCTAACCAACGTTATTGTGTTATTTTTCTAATTACAATAGCATAGTTTAGATAGAAAAGTTAATTTTTAAATGCCAATGGGTTAATTACTTTATTAGATAATTTTTCATGGGAAAGCCCCCAAAAATGGCAAATATTGGTTAAAATCAGAGACAATAATTGAATAGAATTTGGAGGTCAAAAATTCTAATATATTTGTTAAACTTAAATATGTTAAATTAGTTAAAACTTGATCCTCTTGAATTTTATTCAGCATTAGAATTCAAAGAACTATGCCCAGTAGCTTCTCTCATTGGCATATTTTATATAAATTATACACTTTTTATTTTACATTTTTTCAAAGCAAAATATAACATGAAGAAATACAAATTAAAAATACATGTAAAAGGGGAAAACTGAAATGGGTATTTGATATATTATTAAAGCAAGTGATCAGTGATAAAGTAAGAGATGTATGTATACCTTAAATTATTATAAGAAGGATTCATGCAAGAAATGGATCTATATCTGTTTTCTATTTTCTCAAAATGACTTTGACATGTTGGAAATTTTAGATGCTGTTTATGAGGTATTTCACTGACTAATTTTAGTGATTTCTTTGCAATGCTTCTAAACTTGGTCATTAACAATTCTAAAGCAGGAGTAATTTGAAACACAGCACATGAGGTTGGGGATATAAATTTAGCAGGAGAGATGAGTTGAGAAGCCTTGGGTTTGATTCCAGTTACTGGGAAAAAGAATACATAAAATTGCATTTTCTTCCCCAAATGTGTCACTGAGTATGACGCTCACTCATCGTGCTTCTGATCACCCTTTATTAAATTAATAATGGTATATTTATTCCTCCTCTCGGAGAGCCTGGCAAGCTACCGAGAGTATCTCGCCCACACGGTAGAGCCTGGCAAGCTACCCGTGATGTATTCGATATGCCAAACACGGTAACAACAAAGTCTCCAATGGAGACGTTACTGGGCCCACTCGAGCAAATTGATGAACAATGGGAGGACAGTGACAGTGTATATTTATTCCTGGCTTGCTAAGGGATTTTATGCATTTTTAACAGTGAATTTGTTGGAGTACAAGGAGCATAGGTTTGTCGGGTTGCACCCATCACAGTGTTCCCGAGTCATTACCATTACTATATTTGTCTGTAGCTACTTCTCTGTGCTCTCTTTCCCAACCAATTTGTAAGGTCTCATCCTTCTAGGACACTGAACTTGTACTGTAAGTTAATATTGCCTTTCTCCTCTTCTTATGTCTTTTGAATAGTTTAATGCAATGACCTTTTTTATATAGATACAGGAAGACAATTAATATTATGATTTATAACTTAGGATTTAGTTGGCTTTGAATATTATAAACTCCCGGGCATCTGCTTTCTCAACTTAAGCCTCAGTTGCCCTCACTTCCTAGAACCCCCCAAAAGCAGGGCCCTGACGAGGGACTGGATGGAACCAGGGCAAGCAGGTCAGTTATGTGCTACCCTGGCATCGAGATGAGCCAGGCCAAGGTGCCACGATTCTTAACTATAGGTTAAGAGTTTGATCATAGGCAAATTCTGTCATGATCCAAAAGTAACGACGAGACTAGGACCCTGCTGCTAGGAATAGGAAAGGTGCCTGGCCTGAGCACTGCAGTCTGAGATCAAGATGGCCCTAGGAGAGCAATTCTATAAGCTCAAGGTATTTTTTACTGTGTTTATACAAAATGATTTATATTATGTATGCTTATATGTTGGTCGGACAAAGAGAGGAGAAACACACCCAGGGAAATCTATTCTAGTGTAGGTTGATCTGCTAAATGAGAATCATGGCCGACCCGAGTTCGATTTCTCCGCCCCTCTCGGAGAGCCCGGCAAGCTACAGAGAGTATCTACCCCACACGGAAGAGCCTGGGAAGCTACCCGTGGTGCATTTGATATGCCAGACACAATAACAATGTCACAATGGAGATGTTACTGGGCCCGCTCAAGCAAATCAAAGAACAACGGGGGAACTGTGACCATCCTAGAAGCAGCTTTCCCGTGTGTCCTGACTAGCTTGAATGAGACTGAACATTTCTCACCTTCAAACTGCCTCAGTAAATTATTTCAGTATATTGTACGAGAAACTTTCCCTTTTCTCTCAATAATCTCAGGTGCTAGCCAGGCATGATCTTTGGGTCTAGGCAGGCTAGTCTTGGGCTGCAAAGCTCAGATACTTGTCTTTGGGATGTAGATTCCAAGCTCTAGCAGACTGGTCTTTGGGACGCAAAACCAAGTGCTTGTAACTTATGAAAGTGCTTGTGAAAGGTTTCAGTCTTGGTTTTGTATCTTCTTTCTGGAGGCCAAGATTACTTGTCTACAGATGTATACAAATAATGTGTGTTTTGCCTCCTCAATGTTCTTTCTGTAACTCCTTTTGATGACATCACTGTATTGCACCCTTTAGAGGTAGCGTGATCTATATAAGGGAGATTTCAGGGCTTTCTGGGGGAACACATGCCTGAGAGAAAAAGGGAGCACATGCTTGAGAGATCTTGGGGCCTCCATGACATATATCTCTTTCATGTAATAAATTGCTACTAAGACCAACCAGCCTGGCCCTTGTTTCCTTCCTTCGTCTGACCATTGCAATCAACCTCCCTAGAGTGGGGAAACAGCCTGAGACTACCGAACACAGGCGGCGGGAGAGATAGGCCGCTGCTGTCCCTTTGCCCGTTTTTTGTGGGTTTACACAGAATTAATGACTAAATTATATTAAATGATCTATGTCTGATTAGAATTATTTTTATTTCTATAGAGATTTTATTGGGCTGGAGCTATAGCATAGTGGGTAGGGCATTTGCTTTGCATGCGGTTGACCTGGGTTCGATTCCTCCGTCCCTCTCAGGGAGCTCAGCAAGCTACCGAGAGTATATCGCCTCCACGGCAAAGCCTGGCAAACTACCCGTGATGTAGTCGATATGCCAAAAACACTAACACGTCTCACAATTTGTTGTGAGACATTACTGGTGCCTGCTGGAGCAATCAATGAACAACAGGAGGACAGTGCTACAGTGCTAGAGATTTTATTACAATATTTTACTTACCAATGAAGAAGATAAGCAGAATTCATAATGGAATATTTTATAATGTTCCCTTCCTTAGATAAAACACACATTGTACTTTTATAGGCCTATTCAAATTGTTTTCCCTTTAAATTTTCCAAATTCTCTTCACTCTAATTAAATATCACATATGAAGGATTTACCAATTTAATACATTATAATGTATTAGCACAGAATTATACATAACATTCTTTAAAATTATATACCTCTAAAAATTTAGAGTTTGAAACAAAATTTGATTTTAATTTTGTGGAATTTAGGAAATTAGCTCTATTCTAGTCTATATAACTATGTCATTATCTTTCCCCCTCCAAAAAAAAAGAAAGAAAACAACAAAAGAGAATTCTCTAGTATGTGGATTGCAAAGAAACAAATGCTCAAACTCATCAGAACTTAAGATTTTAGTTATTGAATTTAGCTTATGTGGTGGGAAGTTTCCTTAGAAAACTGGTAGAGACAGGTGGACTCTCATTGATGGGTATGGTGTTGGAATTGTATGTGCATTAAAATTGTGGTTTTCAGTATTGTTAATCCTGGTATCTCGATAAAAAATGGCTTAAATGAATAAAATTGCATCTACTTCTCCATATACTCCATTCTCTTTTCTCTTCACTTATGTGTTATTCATTTATATGCTATTCTAGTTATCTTCCCTATCTTTCTCTTTTCTCTTCATCTCTACCTTCTTTGATCTCATATTTTACAAGTCATTATCTTTGCAGAAAACTGTATCTAAAACAACACCAGAATCCCCTGTACTTTAGATGTGGGAAATCACTTGATCACTTAACATCCCGTTACTCATCGATTTGCTCAAGCAGGCACAAGCAACATCTCCATTCGTCCCTGTCACGTACTAGAGTAGCCCTATGGTGTCTGCTCAGTCTAAGAACACGAACAGCCTCAAACCAATCATTCAGGGTTTTGCTGAAGAACTCTGACCATTTCATAGGTGGGCGGCCACGTGTTCTTTTTGATGTTCGTGGAATCCAGTCGGTAATGGCTCTAATCCAGCGATTGTCTCCAAATCTCATTACATATCCAGCCCATCTGATTTTCGATGCCTTGGCAAATGAGACAGTATCCCTGATTCTTGATTGTCGATGGAGGTCAGAACTCTGGATTCTTTCTCTCATTTGAGTGAAACGTGATACTCCAAGCATAGCTCTTTCGATTCCACTTTGGAAAACCCAAATAGGGGGCCCTGAGGCATATGTATGTTAAAGCTGGAAGAACAGTGGAATCGAAGATATGTTCCCAGAGCCTGAGGTTCTTCATCTTCTTAGCTATTTCTTCAATGCTCTTGAAGGCGTTCCAAGCTGCTCTCTTCCTCCTGCGCAGCTCAGGTGCCAGGTCATTAGTCATGTTGACTTCTCGACCTAGGTACACATAACTATTGCATTCAGGGATGTTCATCCCGTTCAGAGCGAATGGAATGTCAGGAATAAGACTGTTTCTCATAAACATTGTCTTCATGAGATTCAGCTGTAGACCGACCTTTCCACACTCATGGTCAAAGTCAGCCAGCATTTGTGCCTCTTGGCTGATGTTTGGTGTTATTAGAATGATGTTATCATTGAAGCGAAGGTGGTGTAGTTGCCAACAATCTATCTTCACTCCCATTCCTTCCTATTCCAGTCATTGCATGATGTTCTCGAGGGTGGCACTGAAGAGTTTTGGTGAAATGTTATCACCCTGCTGAACCCCTCTCTTGATGTCAATGATCAACTCCCTGTAGAATGGTGAGATCCTGGTAGTGAATCTACAATACAGCTCACAGAGGATCCTGATGTATTGAGTTTGAATGCCCTGTTTGTTGAAGGCTTCGATGACCACTTCCATCTCAAAAGAATCAAAGGCCTTCTATAAACCAATGAATGTTAGACAGAGTGGCATTTTGAATTCCTGAGAAACCTCAATGAGCTTGGTTATTGTGTGGATATGGTCGATTGTGCTGAATCCTTTTCAGAAACTGGCTTGCTCACATGGTTGTCCTTCATCTAGTGTTCTGCTAATCCTATTCAGTATGACTCGAGTGAACAGCTTGTATATGACAGACAACAGGCAGATCAGGCAATAGTTGTCAATGTCATGGATGTCTCCCTTCTTGTACAGTAGTAGAGTCCTGCTGGTTTTCCATTGGGACAGAACCTTGCATTCAGACAGGTAGCATGTGAAGAGTCGAGTCAGTGTATTGATGAGTACTGACAGCAGGTTCTTCAGGTATTCAGGTCTGATCTTGTCTGTGCCGGGTGCTGTTCGCTTCTTTACCAACAAAATGGCATGTTGAATTTCAAAAGGGAGAACATTGGGAACAACATATCCAGCCTGCGGCAATGGTTTGTGGGCAGGTGGACATAGCTATTGAAGAGATCTGAGTAGAAGTTATGGATAATCTTCTCCACTGCCCTTCTAGAAGATGGTATAGATCCATGAGGGCAGTCATCTTGGTCTTGTAGTTGGTGAAGGCAGGCAGGCATTCTAAATGCTTTTCCCAGCATCTGCTGCATCTGCCAGCACTGCTGCTCTTCTCTCTTTGAGGTCTTCCTTTATAACTTCTCTGCACTGCTTTGTGAGCTCGGACGTGCACTTGCAGTTGCCTGAGGCTTGCACCAAACCACGTTGATGAATGAGCTCGAGAGTTCTCGAAGACAGGCATCTTTTTGTGGCTATCTCTCTCTCTCTCTCTCTCTCTCTCTCTCTCTCTCTCTCTGTGTGTGTGTGTGTGTGTGTTCTTTGCACAATCATGGAGGAGCTGAACAATTCAATCATATTGCTCGTCAATTTTGTCAACGATGGCATCTCCCCATGTTGCCACAATAGTGCCAAAGAGCTCCCAGTTGGTGGTTGTTCTGGGAGTTCTCTTCTTAGACTTTGCAGCCCTTTCTCACTGCTCTGTGAAGTAAAGTTTTGCATGAAGGAGACAGTGATCCCATTTGCAATATTGGGACTATAGCAACATCAGTCAGGCAAAACCGTTGACTGAATATGATATGGTAAATTTCATTGTGGAACCATCCACTGGGAGATTCCCATGTCCAACGTTTAGATTCAGCCTTCTGGAACTGTGAGTTACCATGGATGGTCTTGGTCGACATGATGAACTCAGACAGTCTCTCACCCTGTTCATTTCATTCTAGGACATGGGGGCCGCCGTGGAGTTCTTCGGCTGATCTTCTTAGTCCTATCTTGGCATTAAAATCACCCACAATGATCTTGTAGAAGGTGTGGTCTTCTTTATAGAACTTCTCCAACTCCGTGTAGAACTTCTCAATTTCTCCTTCATCATAATTGGATGTTGGGGCATAGACAACGAAGATAGAAACTGCTGGCAGTGAACCACAATTATTCAAGCATAAACGTCCAATTCGGGTTGTTAGGCATTCAAATGAATCAATGCTTTTGGCCAAGTTCATGTTGACAAGGACACTGACACCACCGACACCTCTTTTGTCACATGTTCTGAGGAATAATTCTTTACCAGTGTCAAAAACGGCATGATTTGATTGATGTCTTCTCGTCTCGGTCAGACCAGTGGTGTCATACTTGATCTTTTGCGCTTGCACAATCAGATCCTTGATGGATGCATCCAATGCCAGCGTAAACAGGCATTGAAAGTACAGACAGTCATTTTTTCCTTCTTCGTTTGGGCAGCCTAGTTCAGCCCTGAGATTTTATCAGCCTCTCCTTCATCATGCTTTATAACGCTGCCATATCGGTGGCTCTTTCAGGGTCAGGGGAATGAGACCAATAGTACTTACTGGTTTTGGCATACTGAATATGCCACAGACAGCTTGCCAGGCTCTGCCGTGTGGGCGGAACACTCTCAGTAGCTTGACAGGCTCTCTGAAAGGGATAGAGACATTTAGGGCAGCCTCTAATCATCCTTGCAGGTGTTCCAGTGGTTCAAACCATGTTTAAACCCCATCAAATATGGTGCGGTAATCTGTATTAAGTGTCTTATGATGTGTCAAACTGGCCGCGCAGTCCAGAAAGCATCCTAGAGTGTGATGTCAGCCGGGGAGTGGATGTAGTAGAGGTTGTGGAGGTCCGCCGGGCTGCTGGAAGCAGGCAGAGGATCTCTGCTCCTGGGTCCACTAAGCCTGGAGTCCAAGGTCAGAGTGTTCAGCTTTCTGGGCTCTGTAGGGCTTCATCCATGCGTGAGTCTCGGCCTGAGGGTCCGGAAAGCGTCCTGGAGTGTGGCGTCGGCTGGGGAGTGGAGATAGTGGAGGAATCAAAATAATAACATTTTGGCATTTAATTAGGAACCTGACCAAGAAACTACAATAGCAATAAATATTTACAAGTTTAACTTTGAACTCTAAGACAGAGACCCTATTTCCTAAATAAGGTGGCAATATTAATAAGTAACTGAGTCTTGGATTTTTCTTATTAGAAGAAAATTTTGAAGGCAGGTTAATGAAACTGATCACATACTTTTCAGTAGAGACAAAACTATAATATCATTAAAGTTTACAAAATTTCTACTAAACTTGGTTTCTGAAATTTTACACATACACACACACACACACACACATACACACACAAATATAGAACAACATGCTGAAAAATGCAAAGAACAAACTTGAAGTCTGAAATTCAATTCTCTCCAGATTTTAAGCCTGCATCTAACTTTGTAACTAAGAAACCTTTTTATAGTTGGGTTCCTTACTCTACAAAAACTAGATTTCAGGAGGAAAAACATATCATTCCATGGGTTTTCAACTTAGAATGTAATTTTCCCTGATGAGTTCCCTGGTAGTAACACTCATTTGACCGAGATATCTGAGATCTTATGAGGCTTTCAAAAGAACAAGGTTTTCCCACAATACACATACTTCTGTTTTCTAAATAGAACATATTCTATTGCCGAAGGCAACTATTTTTGTTATGTTTCACACATTCAAATATTTTGCAATTCCTTTCATAAATAGAAACTTTGGTACACTATTGGAATATCAGTGGTGTAGACTATAGAAAATAGTACAAAATAGGTATAAAATATTATTCATAGGCTTAAGCAGTACCACTTGTAGGTATGATCTGAATGAAAATAAAACATTAATTTTAAAGGACATTTGCATCCTATTTACAACAAAATTAATAAATAGCCAAGATATATAACCAGATTAATGCCTATCAATAAAAGCTGTGACAAATATACTCAATAAAATACTATATATCTGTGATTTTTTAAAAAATGAAATTGTGCTTTTGGGAACAAAAAAGTGGATGAAATTTGAAGTGAAATTTGAAGTGATTATGTTTTGTAGGACTGGAGTGATAGCACAGCGGGTAGGGTGTTTGCCTTGCATGTGGCCGACCCACGTTTGATTCCTCCCGACCCCTTGGAGAGCTCAGCAAGCTACCAAGAATATCTCGCTCGCATGGCAAAGCCCGGCAAAGCTTCCTGTGATGTATTCAATATGCCAAAAACAGTAACAACAAGTCTCACAATTTGTTGTGAGACGTTACCGGTGCCCGTTTGAGCAAATCGATCAACAACAGAAGGACTAGTGGTGCTAGTGCTACGTGTTGTAAGTAATGAAGTGAAAGATAAGTCCAGATGGCTTCACTCATAAGTGGACTATGTAAACGTACAGCAAATGAACTGACAAAAATAAAATAAAATTAATTTTTAGATGTGGTGGAAACTATGGTGATCTCCAATGGAAAAGAGAAAGGCGACAAAAATAAACAGTGGAACTTCCTTGATGGCGAGATAGCACCAAACCTAAGGTGGTGTAGTGGTGACAAATATAAAGAGAGAAATACAAAATTAATCCACCCGGAAATTCTACAATATTGTATACCAATGCTATGATAAATCAATGACAGAATAAAAATGGAAGACATTTCTCAAGAAGATGTGTGTGTGTGCTAAAATTTCTTAAACGTGACAATTCTAGGTCAGGGAAACTATGTAACATGGCCTACTACCTAAGCATCTGGCTCCACTTTGGGGGACTCTTGGGGATAACTCTGGGTATCCATCCATCCCTCTGGGATTGCAGATATTAAAAGTACAGGAATTCTATTGTACCAAAGGGATATGTAACTAGAAATGTCACCATCTATTATGTATTAGTAGTCACTGGAACTATTAATGATCCCGTCCATTCAGTTAAGATATTCACTATCTAGGGGTGAGGGGGATAGCACTGGATTGGGTGCATGCCTTACCTATGCCCAAACCTTGTTCAATCCCTGGTGCTACATAACTTCCTGAGTATCAATAAGCGTAACCCTGGAGGTGGACCCACATTATTAACTAGACCTTGGGGGCCCCTTGAACACCACCAGGCTGACCCTGTTGGTCCCTAGGACCACAAGGCATGAGCAACACTGCATCCTTGGACCTAAACATTGAACCACTGGTTGACCAAGTATTTTGGGGAGTAACCGTGGCCACTGAGCACATCTTGCCAGCTCCCCCACCAAATATCAACATGCTGTGAAAACTATCACACTTAGGAAAATGAGAAAAATATGTTTCACGGTAAATATTTTGCTTTTGATTGCCTAGTTTTTCTAGCAGTGAGAAGCACAAAGGCACTTAGCAAGGAACGGATAATTAATGCTAAAACTCCGTTGGATCCAACTTCTTTATATAGTATCAATGCCTATTGATACTCAGGAGGTTATGTGGTGCCAGAGATCAATAAATACATAATACCTGGAATTGCTGACACTAGATTTTAGATTCTGTCAGCCTCTAGATGTTCCATGACATTTTAATCCAGGTGGAATTCAGTAGTCTACTATGTTATAAAGACCTTGCAACAAATTCAAAATTGATTTGCTTTAACATATCTGTGACAGCAATTATGTAAAGCATTAAAGAGAACAAAACCAAAAAAACCCTAATCATTATAAGACAACATCCTTATTCAAAATATCTGTTTGGGAGCCGGAGCAATAGTACAATGGGTAGGATATTTGCCTTGCATGCAACCAACCCGGGTTTTATCTGACCACCCATATGGTTCCCTGAGCCTCACAGGACTGATTAGGGAGCCAAGAGTAAGCCCTGATAATCATCTCCTGTTAAGACCCTAAGAAAACATACACACATATGTACACATATATATATAGAATATGTATATAAATATATATTTATGTGGGCTGGAGCAATAGCACAGCAGGTAGGGCATTTGCCTTGCACGCAGCCAACCCAGGTTCAATTCCCAGCATCCCATATGGTCCCCTGAGCACCACCAGGGGTTATTCCTGAGCACAGAGCCAGGAGTAACCCCTGTGCATTGCCGGGTGTGATCCAAAAAGCAAAAATATATATACATTTATGTAATATAACCATATTTTATGTCATATATAAATATAGATATATGTTTATATATGACATAATATATAAATTATCATATATTTGTATATAAATATATTTTATACATATATTTATATATAACCTGCCCCACTCAGGGCATCCCAGAGTGGGCTGGGTGAGAGACGCTCCATGCCCCAGCGACCCAGCCCCAGCAGCCAACCTCCATGCCCAGCTATGACCATGTTCCAGGTCACTTTCCGGACTGAATGGCTGCACATTGTAGGACACTTTCTACTCATTTTCCATAACTGCCACACCATGTTTGATGGGGCTCGGACAGTAATCAACAAATCATAGAGAGAAATATATAAATATATGCCTCTTGGAGAGCCCAGGAAGTTACCGAGAGTATTCCGCCCTCACAGGCAGAGCCTGGCAAGCTACCCGTGGTCTATTCGATATGCCAAAACCAGTAACGACAACAGGGCTCATTCCCCTGACCCTGAAAGAGCCACCAATCTTTGGGAAAAAGATTAATAAGAAGATGCTTCTAAAATCTCAGGGCTGGGAGGAATAGAGACATTACTGGAACCCACTTGAGTAAATCGACAAACAACGGAATGACAGTGATATAGTGATACTGTGATTCCATAAATATATGGATATTTATATATGTATTTATATATATGGGGGCTGGAACGATAGCACAGCAGTAGGGTGTTTGCCTTGCACGCAGCCAATATAGCCAACCCGAGTTCGATTCCTCCGCCCCTCTCGGAGAGCCCGGCAAGCTACCGAGAGTATCGCGCCCACAAGGCAGAGCCTGGCAAGCTACCCGTGATGTACTCCATATGCCAAACACAGTAACAAGTGTCACAATGGAGACGTTACTGGGCCCGCTCGAGCAAATCGTTGAACAATGGGAGGACCGTGACCATGACCATGAGATATATATATTATATATATTTGCCTGGAGCGATAGCACAGCAGGTAGGGCGTTCACCTTACACGCGGCCAACATGGCCGACCCGAGTTCGATTCCTCCGCCCCTCTCGGAGAGCCCGGCAAGCTACCGAGAGTATTCGATATGCCAGACACAGTAACAACAAAGTCTCCAATGGAGACGTTACTGGGCCCGCTCGAGCAAATATATATATAAGTTCTCAGAATATTGCAGTTGGCTGTGCTTGGTTTTTCCTTCTTGATTATTGGTTCATTTTAAGACTGCCATTAAAATATGGTTTACTCAAACTATAAAGTGTGGTCACTCTTTAAAAGTTGGTAGAATGAAAATTAGAAACAGGTGACTCCATTTCATTCCTTCAGGAGAAGACATGAAAATGTGCTCTAGTGTCAAATCCCCCCAAATGGTGGTGTCATAGTTGTGAATAACATAGAAACCTTGAGCAAGAGCCTCTTCTATGACAAAAATCTGTGAAGAAGAGGAGGCATAAACATTTTGTTTATCTTCTCAGAAGATAAAAGTTTAAAAATATATGATAATAAAAAACCTATCATAGGAACTGAACGCAGGTTGTTTATTATTTCAATAATAACACAGCGGGTAGGGCGTTTGCCTTACACATGGCGGACCCTAGTTTGATTCCTCCGCCCCTCTCAGAGAGCCCAGCAAGCTACCGAGAGTATCTTGCCCGCACCGCAAAACCCGGCAAGCTACCCGTGATGTATTCGATATGCCAAAGACAGTAACAACAAGTCTCATAATTTGTTGTGAAATGTTACTGGTGCCCGCTCGAGCAAATTAATGAACAACGGGAGGACAGTGACAATTTATGTCTATAATATACACAAGTTCTATCAGTCTTAGTTTTTTCTACTTAATTTCAAAATACTTGCACAAATGAGCAAATTTATTATGACAGTATTTTAGTTAATCCCATACATGTAAAAAGAATAGTTATATTACATTCTATTCCAACTTTTAAATATTTAATATATAGCCTTTATTACCAATGAAATGGGCAATACACTATATCCTCATCTGAAGGACCCAAGTCTTCTATTTAATAAACTATGAGACCGTCTTTATCTTGGTAAACGCCAGAGGAAATTCAGCATCTACTGTGTTGGGCAAGAAAAGAAAATTTTATCTTACAAAGAGAAAAAAATAGATGTGCCTGTAATCACTTCATATCATGAATGATATCTTGCATTTTGCTGACCATGTAAGAAAAACTCTTAAAGTTGTTGCCATACATTGTCTTTATATATGTTCAAAAACTACATGTACTGCCTAAGATTTTGGCCCCTAGGACCAGAGTCTTTGAGAGGACAGCTTGACTTGATACATGTAAAGCACTTAGAACAAAGCTCAGCTTGCTACCCAGTGAGAACTAAGTAAACGTTAGCTGTTTTTATTATAATGGCAATACAGAGACTACAAGTTTTTGTCATTTTAGCTAAAGCAATTTGTATTTGCAATAAAGGACAGAATGGCACCATGGAGATAAGAACCTAGGAGAAAAGTCCATAAGTATGGTTGGAGCAGTTTTAATATACATCTCCCTCTTGGGAATTTAACTTAATAAATAAGGGGACAGTTGTCCAGCTCTTACCTCTGTCAAAGTCTATCAGCAGACACTACTTTCATATCACTCGTGACAGTTCACCAGCGTATACAGGCTTTTGTCCCCAAAGGACAGTAGCCTGATAGTGTAGCGAGAAACAATGTGTACCCCGTTGACCTTCTGCTATAAAACAATTCAGCAAGGGTCAAAGAGAAGGAATCGAATTTTCATGGAGACTTTATGAAGTGAACTTCTCTTGAACCTATGGAAATTTTCCGAATTTCATTTCAAGAATCACAGCATAATGGCAGTACTTGGAGCATTTTCATTAGCCTTCTAGCTTGCATCCTCCTCTTAAAGCAGCTCTTGGTGTACTATTTAGGATGATCAGATGGCATCAAAAAATGCCCTCCTGTATAGCTGGTTGACCTTGATTTAAGAGGCTGAAACCAAAATGCCAGGGAGAAAATCTCCAGAGCTCAATTCAGTAATGCGATGGCTTTGACTCAAAGTTCAGAGATTGTGTCCAAAGCAAAGAAGCAGTTATGTTTGCACCTTTTATATAAATGATCTCTACTTAACTCCAGACCTAGGTTTTTACTCCTGAGACAGTTTAAAGAAACAAATGGAAAATTTTGCTTAGTATTATTTTCCACTTAACAAATTATATCTGTACCCTTAAAAACAATTCAAACACTTTAGTCCTCCCAACAAAGGAGATGAAAGAAAAAATATAATTATACACATATAAATGTATATACATATATATATCTACCATATGATATGGTAGAAAAGAATATGAAGCATGAAGTAACAAGCATTTTTTTAACATACAAATGTCTGGGAACTCCATGACAGGAAGATACAAACGTTACTCTATGGAACTCTCTAGAACAATTTCTTAATGACAAATTCCATTAGCCCTGTGTTCGAAATGAGAACACTGAGGTTTAAGGAGATTAAGCAACATAGATAAGTTCACAAGGCTAGTTTGTATTTTATTTATTTTTTTTTAATGTACGAGTACTGCTATTTATTCAGCCACTGATTAGCTGATTGAATTGTGCATGAACTCCACCTTACTTTTCTTTTTCCATTTTTTTCATCTTATATTTATTTATTGAATCACTGCGGGAAAAGTTTCTAAGCTTTCAGGTTTAAGTCTCGGTCATATAATGATCAAACACCTTTCCCTTCACCAGTACTCACTTTTCACCACCAAGAACCCCAATATACACCCCCTCCTACCCCACCCAATGCCTGTGAGGCAGATGATTTCTACTTAATTCTTCTCTACACTGATTACATTCATCATTTCAACAAAAGATGCACCATTATTGTTTAGAATTCCCCCCCCCCCACCAACAATCAGAATTGCTGAAAAGGCATTGTGAAATATTTTCTTTTCTATAGCTGGTTATGAGAATCATATAATGTTGCATGGTTGCTATTGCGGCCATGCAATTTTGGATTTCTGCAAAGAGCCAGATCATTACGAGATTGGTTTCTGTGCGTCTGGTGTCATGGCTGTGTCCAAGAGCCGCACGTGGGGGGTAACTCAGGATCTTGGGAGGGCACGAAGGACAAGCCGGTACCACCCCCCTTCCCATGAGACTGCAGTTGCCCCATCACTACCTGCTCATACCTGGCTTTCCTATAAGCTCTGAGGAGGTGGCCACCTTGCTGCTGGAGAGGGGGGAGAAACGCGGAAAGGAGCAACACCCTTTCCCTCCCAGGGAGGCATGGCACCGTAGTTTGTATTTTAAAGATTGCATTTAAAAAAATAACAGCACTTGCCTTGCACATAGCTGACCTGGGTTCAATCCCCAACACCTCATATCCTCTGAACCCTGTCGATAGTGATCCCTGAATACAGAGCCAGGAGTAAGCCCTCAGAACTGCCTGGGTGTTCTCCAAACAAACAAAAACAAAAACTGGAACATCTCTTATTTCTTGAAAGCATCTATGTCTTAGGAGAAAATCATTCACCTTAAAGGTGGGGTTTGGCAAACAGATTGTAGGGTTCTCTGTTGTCATATCCTACATAATCATCCCCCAACACTGCCCCCGGAGTATGGGGAGTATCTGAGACTTCCTTCATCCCCAAAAGATGCAGCAATAATATGAATGTGATTACATGGCTTTAGGTTATGGCACCCATCTGTGGGGGAAGCTTTCTTTCTTGGTGTTTTGGAGAAGGAAGCAGAGATAAGAGCTGACACCTAGAGAATATAGTACAAGGAAGAATTGAGAGTATCATCTGGCCAGCAGTTAGCAGAAAAGGAGGGAGTGTGAAGACCAGGGCAAAGAAGAGAATTCTTCCAGCAGCCACATGAGCTTGGGGTTCCATTCATCCCAGAGGACTCCACATGAGAACCCAGACTTGGCAGTGTATCGACTAAAACTTTATAGAGATGGCCTGAGATATAATACAGTGAGATATAATACACTTTACATGTGACTGACCAGTGTTCCCCACCAGGAGTGATCCTTGAGCACAGAGCCAGGAGTAAGACTTGAGCATTGACAAAGGTGATCCCACAAATAATAATTATTATGAAATAAATTCAAATGCAACTTATTGAGGTCAAGTCATGCCCAGGTGTCAACCTATGAAAATTCTAATTTTATTGGCTTAAACAATAAAAAAAAATCTCTTATAATAAAATGTGCAGATTTTGGGCATATTTCAGAGTTTCTTTATTAAATCTCTCAACCTCAAGGACTTTCTCTATTTCTAAATTTGAAGAAGATTAACTCCTCCATTATTTACAACAAAGGGTTGGGATTCTAACTGTGCTGGGCTTCCCATCCAGACACAGAAATGTATAGAAGCAACGAAAAGGATGGGCAGGTTCCTTATCTCTGTTTTATGAGTATTCGCAGAAGAAACCCTCATATCTTAGTGGTCAAACTGAGTTACACGCCTAGCCATGGCCTAGAGAATTGGGTGAGGCCGCCATGGTTTGTTGCCATTCCCAATTTAGTGTTCAAAGTGGAAAGAAAGGGTCATATTCTAGTAAGTCAAATGGTAAAGCATGGATACCCCAACATCACTGGGGACTGTGAGAAAGAATCACTTCACTTATCACTTAACTTCCCGTTAATCGTCGATTTGCTCGAGCGGGCGCCAATAATATCCCCATTTGTCCCTGTCACGTGCTAGTGTAGCCCAATGGTGTCTGTTCTCTCTAGGAACATGAAGAGCCTCAAACCGATTGTTCATGATTTGGATGAAGAAGTCTGACCATCTGGTAGGTGGGCGGCCACTCGGTCTTTTGACATCCCGTGGAATCCAGTCGGTAAAAGCTCTAGTCCAGTGGTCGTCTTTAAATCTCATTACGTGACCAGCCTATCTGATAATTACAACTAGTCTCATTCAGTGAGAAAGAAGGAAGAAATAAATAATCACTCACTTTGGTATTCCACAATTAAAAGTTTCCCATTGGTTTAGACATGTTGGGACCCATGACTCATCCATGTGGAAAACTCCTTCTTCAGGTGTGATTTTGAAACACCTTTCTGGCAGGCACTATAGTTTGTACTCAGTTACTGTGATGAGTAAGACCAAAGGATATCTTTCTTCATAGTGTCTACAGTTTAGTGGGGAAGATGTAGCTAGATAAGCAATCTTTGTGGGTTCAAGGGGGAGCGCCCAAGTGATGCACTGAAGACCCTGGGAGTCCTCCCAGAAATTCTCAACCAACCAGTTCTGTGGTTCAATGAAAATGCCCAAGAATGTGCTGCTGTCCAAGCCCAGAGATTCTTGGCAGTGCTCTGGGGTAACCGGGACTACATCAGCAATGCTAAGGGAGCATGTGATACCCAGGAAAGAACTCAGGTCAACCACACAGAAGGTATGCTCCTTGAGTCCTATAATTCTCCAAACCCCAAAAGAGGTCATTTTAATAGCATGAGGGTACAAACTGTTATGAAAATAATCTGTGGAAGGAAGTGTAAACACCCATGCAGAGCTTCCTTGTGGAGGCCTTTGGTGTTACTGGGGAGAAGGAGACATTATGTCTGTCCATTACCTTCCTTTCTTCCTAGAAATGCAAAGCTGGAATGGGCTACTGAGAATTTCCATTCATGACTGACGCCTTGGAAATGCACTAATGTGTGAGATAATTATGCAGGAGGCTATTTCAATTTAAGTTTATGTCAATTAAAAAGATATAAAACAAAATTTCCACTGTTCTGTTACATTAAGCACATTTCAAAGGCTCAGTGGGCACAGGGCAGTTGGTGGCTGCATAGAACAGGGTTGTTACAGACTATACTAACTCACAAGAACCTGTATCAAAAAACAATAGGTAAGCAAAACTGTCCTAGATTTGAAGAAAGCTCTAAAGTGCTTCAACAAAACTTTCAAGCATAACACCATTAACACACCGAGTCTAACAGTTATTATTCTAAAGTATAGTTGACAGTGTTTCAAACTTCCCCCAAAGTATTCTCAGACAATTATGAGTTTTCTTGGGCTTTTGTTTGTTTGTTTTGGAGTGGAGGCAATCTTCTTTATATTTCTGATGCCTAGACACCATCAAGACTGTTTATCTACCTGTCCAAAAGAAAAAATATTGGCAAATGAAAATTAAGTTTCTGGGGTTCAAGTGATAGGACAGAAGATAGAGAGCTTGCCTTATACATGGCCAACCCAAATTCAATCACCAGCACCCCAAATTGCTCACCGAACCTGCCAGAAATAATCCCCAAGTGTAGAGCCCTGAGCACAGCTGGGTGTGGCACCAGTTCCCAAAATAACGTTTCCATGGGGATTCTTAGGGAGAATAAATGTGAAGGTCTATTATGACTATGTGACAGAACAACTCAGAGAAGGAAAGAAATATTTCTGGGGTGTTCGGTGATTCTCTTGTGGGGTCATTTTTGGCTATAAGTTCATCTTTGAGTTATATATAGGAAAGAGTTTGATGGTTTATATTGACTGTTCACTAGATGAGAACTTTCTTGGGGAAAAAAGAAATTAAAGGTCATCTGGTATCTGCTCTTCCTCACCTGCAGCAATTGGAAGGGAAATGTGACCTTAGGCCATCGTGTCAATGGTGACATAAACACTGTCCTCCCGTTGTTCATCGATTTGCTTGAGCGGACCCAGTAACATCTCCATTTTTGAGACTTTTTGTTACTGTGTTTGGCACATTGAATACATCACGGGTAGCTTGCCACACTTTGTCGTGGGGGTGCGATACTCTTGGTAACTTGCAGTCTCTCTGAGAGGGGCGAAGAAATCGAACCCGGCTCAGCCGGTCTGCCTGCGTGCAAGGCAAACACTGGACCACTGTGCTTTCCCTCCAAGATGATGTAGTTGGTTATTGCTGTTTCTTGTCTAAGTTAAAATAAAATAAATAAATAATAAACACTGTCCTCCCATTGTTCATCGATTTTCTCAAGCGGGCCCAGTAACGTCTCCATTTTTTTTGAGACTTGTTGTTACTGTGTTTGGCATATTGAATACATCACGGGTAGCTTGCCAGGCTCTGCCGTGCAGGCGAGATACTATCGGTAGCTTGCCGGGCTCTCCGAGAGGGGCAGAAGAACCCAGCTCGACTGGGCTGGCTGTGTGCAAGGCAAATGCCCTACCGCTGTGCTATCACTCCAATCTTGGGTTAATATTGTCTAGAGATTCGTGAGTTTGGTGGCTTCTTTTAGCATTTGGAAAATTTTGGAGAGAGACAAGGAGTATGTCCTCTCATTATTCTTTTTGTGACCCAAAACAGCATATGGAAGAAATCAAATAATCCTACAAACTTGTCTTCAAGGTTCCTGAACTCTAAATAAAATTGCCAATTAAAATGAAAATGTGCGTGAGGGATATTATAGAAACTATGCGTTTTTAATAGAGAACCCAGGCTCTTAACAGTTCAAAGTAGCTGCTAAATAAGACATAAAAGTATCTAGAGGAGGTCAGAGAGTACAGTTGAGGCTCTGTCCTTGTAAGCCGAATATCTGGATTCCATTCTGAGCACCTCATAAGTTCTCCCAAGTACCACTCCTTAGCAGTGCCAAGGATGACCCCCAAACACCAACATTAACATAACTTTTAAAAATATGGAAGTACTGAACAATGGATGAAGAAGCAATGCTATGGTAAGAGGGAAATAGAACCCAGTGGACAAAACTTGATAGAAGTTTCTGGCATAGACAGATATGCTAGACTTCTGGCTGGAAGATTCAGGGAGAGAATGAAAATTTCTGAAACATGGAATGAATGGGATAAAATAAATAAGTCTACTGTAGTCAGGCAGAGATAATGAAGAGATGAGCAAATTCATTCCCTTGCTATAAGCTCAGGGGTCCACATTAATGTCTAATGCATGGAAATGTAGAATAAAAATAGAATTTAAAGTAACAAATAGTGGGGAAAATGGGGGAAATAGCAAAACCACTATTTAGTTAATGATTTTTATATTGCTTTTTGGTGCTAGAGTGAAAACCAGGTGTAACAAAAAAAAAACAATGCATGCTGGAGGCTGTTCGTTTGTTCCACTCAGTCCTCCTCCGTCCATCATCTCATAAGCAACTCACCCTGCAGTGCTCAGGGAAAGGAGCTCCAGAGCTCCTCATTTGTGCAGAGATCTGCCATGGGCAACTTTAAATATTCTCTTTACGTCTTCTCATCTTAGCTTAGCTAACCTCCTGTCCTGCCATGAAATGTAGAGCTTTCCTAGAATTACAGAATATTGAGCAATAAGTGGAAATAATAACAGTGGTCGCCATGAAGGCTGCTGGGCACATAATTCAACAACTACAATCATATGAAGCAAGGAGCCAAAAGGGGAGTGTTTGCTTTGGCTCCTGGTCCAGCTGTGGGCTGCCTGAGGTCGCCAACTACATTTGTGTCAACAGAAAGAAGCGATTATAACCAAACCCATGTTGATCAGGAAGTGTGGCCACAGTGAGGGAGCTGCGGAAGGACTGTTTTCATAACGCTATTGTCCTAAGTCCATGGATGACAGTTGGAAAATCCCTACTCCATCTTTCCCCAGCATGCAGCAGAAAACACAGACCGCCAGTCCCAAGTGTAACCCCGGGGTTCTGAGAGGACAAACTGGTCGTCTCTGGATTCCGGGTAGGGAAAGGTGTGGACAGTTGATCACTTGATCACTTGACTTCCTGTTAATCATCGATTTGCTCGAGTGGGTGCCAGTAACATCTCCATTTGTCTCTGTCGCGTGCTAGTGTAGCCCAATGGCGTCTGTTCACTCTAGGAACACAAAGAGCCTCAAACCCATCGTTCATGATCTTGATGAAGAAGTCTGACCATCTGGTAGGTGGGCGGCCACACGGTCTTTTGACATCCCGTGGAATCCAGTCAGTAACAGCTCTAGTCCAGTGGTCGTCTTTAAATCTCATTACGTGACCAGCCCATCTGATTTTTGATGCCTTGGCAAACGAGAAAGCATCCCTGATTCTTGATCGTCAAGGGAGGTCGGAACTCCGGATTTTTTCTCTCATTTGAGTGAAACGTGATATTCCAAGTATAGCTCTTTCAATTCCTCTTTGGGAGACCCGAATAGCGTTCTCATCCTGTTTGCGTAGGGCCCAGGTCTCTGAGGCATATGTTAATGTAGGAAGAACAGTGGAATCAAAGAGATGTGCCCGGAGCCGGAGGTTCTTCATCCTCTTAGCTATTTCTTCAACGCTCTTGAAGGCATTCCAAGCCGCTCTCTTCCTCCTGCGCAGCTCGGGTGCCAGGTCATTTGTCATATTGACTTCTCGACCTAGGTACACATAGCTGTTGCATTCGGAGATGGTCGTTCCGTTGAGAGCGTGGACAGTTAGTTCACTCTTTTTGCCACCTTCTTCATTTTCCTTCTCTCAGAAATTTACATGCATTATCGCTGACTTCTATTTCCCCTTTACAACTGTCGCATTGGACAGACCCCGGTTTCCCTTAGATATGCTGATATGCTGATGACGCTGGTCTATAGATCAAACGAAAGCCAATGACCTTCTCCGGACTCCACCTACTTCCTTCTGCTCTGGACATTCTAAGACACCAGAGTTTCTAGATTTCGGGCTCTCATGGCCGTGTGACCTCACCACATTCCACCTCTGCTACTGTCCATAAAATACTGTGGAAACCAGGGGGTGGATACAAAATACAAGGTTGTCCTTCTCTTTAGGTTCACTCCAACATCAATTTTCACATCCACACAACAGCATACTGAATTCAAAGCTGACTGATCATTTTATACTAGAGCCTTCGCAAAAGCTTTTCTTAGCTTTTGTAATTTCGATCTTCTCAACCACAAATGAAGACGACAGTTTTACCTCAAGATTAACTGTGAGAATCAATTTGCTAGCATTTTTGTTCTTTCAACAGGTAGCCAAGGCATCAGAGTTATTAAACTTATCAATGTATTATAAGAATGTATATAAGAATGTATTATTCTTGTATTATAAGAATGTATTATAAACACTAAAAATCTATTATAAATAATTCTGTTCCACGAGAAACTTTCACATGTACTATTCTTATTATTGTAATGTCTATTCACCTTATAGTAAATGAATTTATTGCCTTTTTTGTTTTTTGCTTTTTTAGGTCACACCCAGTGATGCACAGGGGTTACTTCTGGCTCATGCACTCAGGAAATACCCCTGGTGGTGCTCAGGGGACCATATAGGATGCTGGGAATCGAATCCAGGTAGACACACACCCTACCCACTGTGTTATTGCTCCAGACCCAAATTTCTTGCCTTTGATTTGTGTAACAGTGCTAGAATCTATATGATCATCTTATACATGGAACCTCTGATTTACATTAATACCTGATTTCCTTTTTCCTTTCCCTTTTTTTGAGGGGAGAGGGGAGGTTGGCAGTCACACACATGAACTACCTCTTGCACCATATAAGCTCATTAACTGGCCATGATCCAGAAACTCATAAATAAATCTCAAAAGAGATCAACAAGCTTCAGAGATGCTTCTGGACCCCAAAGTAACCATTCAGTTAAAAATTTAACTACAGCTGTACCAACACATTCCAAATTTTAGAACTCCTGGAAAACACAGCTGTGAATCTCAAACTCTACACAACTGATATATCAGAAGTAGCACACACATCAGATGGGATGTAAAGTAGAAGACAACCAATCTCAATGAAGAGAAATTAAGAAATTAAAATAATCTTAACATATAAGGCTTAATCTATAATATGTTTGTTATCTCTTATCCATGGGCTTTATGGTTCCAGGGTGAGATATAACAATCGTCACACACTTTATTCTAAGGAAATCTTTTAAAATCATTTTTAGAGAATTAATCATAATAAGAAATATAAAATATGGGGAGATGAAATGAATAGAAACTTTGACAAAGAAGAAATCTGAATGGGTAAAAGACACATGAGAAAATGTTCCACATCATTAATCATCAGGGAGATGCAGATCAAAACCACGAGATATCAATTCACACCACAGAGACTGGCCCATATCCACAAGAACAAAAGCAACCGGTGCTGGCGCGGATGTGGTGAGAAAGGGACACTCCTTCACTGTTGGTGGGAATGCCAACTGGTTCAACCCTTTTGGAAAACAGTATGGATGATTCTCAAAAAACTAGAAATTGAGCTCCCATTTGACCCAGCAATACCATTCCTGGGAATATATCCCAGAGAGGCAAAAAAGTATAGCTGAAGTGACATCTGCAATTGTCTGTTTATTGCAGCACTCTTTACAATAGCCAGAATCTGGAAAAAACCTGAGTGCCCGAGAACAGATGACTGGTTAAAGAAACTTTGGTACATTTACACAATGGAGTACTATGTAGCTGTTAGAAAAGACGAAGTCATGAAATTTACATACAAGTGGTACTACATGGAAAGTATCATGTTAAGCGAAGTGACTCAGAAAGAAAGGGATAGACATAGAAAGATTGCATTCATCTGGGGAACATAAAGTAACAAAGTAGGAAACTAACAACCAAGAATGGCAGAGATTAGCACCAGGAATTTTACTCAATGACCCGGAGGACAACCACACATGTTAGGGGAAAAGGGAGCTCAGAAAGAGAAGGGAACACCAAATAAAAGGTGTTGGGAGGATCTGCCCAGGATGGGAGAAGCATGCTGAAAGTAGACTATCGACCAAACATGATTGCCACTCAATGCCTCTTTTGCAAGCCACAGCACTCAAAAGGAGAGAGAGGGAAATGCCCTGCCACAGAAGCAGGGTGGGATGGGGGCTGGGGGGTGGGAGGGATACTGGGATCCTTGGTGGTGGGAAATGCGCACTGGTGGAGGGATGGGTGTTTGATCATTGTATAATTGAAACCCAAGCACAAAAATGTGTAAGTCTGCAACTGTACCTCATGATGTCTCACTATTAAAAAAATAATAAATTATAAAAAAAGATATATAAAATAAATTATTTAGGCCCTGCTATTGGGGCAGGCTTAGGTGGTGGTTAAGAAAATTGGAAATAATGGTGGAGGAAAGGTGTAATGTTGGTGCAATTGGTGTTAGATATTGAATGTAATAAATCATTGTGAACATCTGTCACTGTCACTGTCACTGTCCTCCATTGTTCATCGATTTGCTCGAGTGGCCCAGTAACGTCTCCAATTGTGACACTTGTTACTGTGTTTGGCATATTGAATACATCATGGGAAACTTGCCGTGCAGGAGAGATACTGTCGGTAGCTTGTCAGGCTCTTCGAGAGGGGTGGACAAATTCAACCTGGGTCAGCCAGATCGGCTGCGTGCAAGGCAAACGCCCTTCCCGCTATGCTATTGCTCCAACCCTGTGAATAACTGTATAAAAATAAAATTAAATTTTAAAAACTAAATAAAATATTTCATATTTCATCTTCTCTCTATCATTTCTTATTCTCCCATCATGAGCAGTCCTTACAACCTATACTTAGTTTCTAGTTAGGTCATTAAGAATATTCTAATGACAGTTATGTTCATGTGATAAGGCAATGCTTAGAATCAGGGGATGCCTTGAAATTGTGAGCATTTATTTTCTTGCTGAAATCTCTAATACCAAATAAATGCAAAAAAAAATCGACTTGCCCAATTTTCTTTTCTTCCCCAAGGAAAGAAACACTAAAAAATATATATGTGATTTCTATAGAAAAATGTCTGTTATAAAGGAAACTCTGAGCTGTAAAGAAGGCAAGATAAAAGCAATTTATTGTTATTCTGCCCAACATTACTAAATGAGATTACTACAGTGATGAAAGATGTTGTCATAATGCACAGAGCCAAGTGAGCTGAATTTAAGCATTGTTGGGAGTTTTCCATTCTTTCTCCTAAAACACAGGCCTGTCAGTCTTTAAGCCCCAAGGGATGTATAAAACATAATTACCAAGGTTTATGATAACGAAAACTCCAAGCCAATAGACAGAGACAAATTTAAAAATGCCAGCCAGTCTTCAAACTTGGTCCCTACATACTTCTCTTTTATCCTTAGCTTGGTTCACAATGAAGGAAAGGTTTCCATTTCTATGTTCTAGCTTCAACTGGAAATTTCAATTGGGCTTAATGTTGAAATGGAAACCAAATTTTTGCAGCAAGTGGTCAGGTTGGACTATTCAAGTCAACCAAAGTTCTTAAACAGGTGTGTTGAATGTGTTTCAGTACATTGATCAAGTACCTCTGTGTTAGACCAGTCTAATGGAATGCTTTCTCTGTCTCCATATCATCTATGACTTTTCTTCCCGTGCTGCCAACGGACCCAAGTGTGATGGCTGTCAGTAGTGAATGTGGTATTTGTGTGATGACCAGCTGGACGCAGACCCGTAATATCAGGACATTGCATTACAACTAGGTCAGTAAAGTTTGTTCATATTAGTTCTAGTTGAATTGTCCAATTAGTTTTTAAAGAAATCCCACTTACAAGATTTTACTATCACTGGAAGGTTTCATTTTATATTTGCACAGTATTTTATCTTCCAGTTCTGAAGGCAAAGAAAAAAATAGAAATAGAAAAGTTAGATGATTCCACTGAGGTGAAGCATAGCAGATATTCTTTTTGCTCAGCACTCACTAGACCATCATGGGTTTTCAGTTTCAAGCTCAATTTAACTGAGCCTTTTGGGCTCTGAGTTTCATTTACTCCAAGCCAAATAAAACTTCCTCATGAAAAAAAAGGAAAAGAAAAGAAAATGTCAGAGTAAAGAAAGTCCAGAAAAAGACTTCTGAACATTAAGAAGAATCTAATAAGGAATTATTTGCAAATAGTCTGTGAATATAAATACATTAATTTTCTAAATTTATTCATCACTGTCACTGTTATCCTGTTGTTCATCGATTTCTTCGAGCACGCACCAGTAACATCTCCTTCATCCTAGCCCTGAGATTTTAGAAAGTGCCACATTAGAGGCTCTTTCAGGGTAAGGAGAATGAGACCCATCATTGTTATAGGTTTTTGGCATATTGAATACGCCACAGGGAGTTTGTCAGACTCTGCCATGTGGGCAGGATAATTTTGGTAGCCTGCCAGGTTCTCCAGAGTAAGAACTTGATAATAGGATGTTGTGGCTGTGCGCTTCTGGGAGCTGGTTTTTATAGTCTCTGGGTCTAGGTCGTTAATGAGATTACACGGGCCAGGGGCAGTTGGTGGGTGTAGCGCCTACATACTGGAAGATGGGGCATCTGGGTGGAGGAGGCCCAGCCCCAATCCGAGCAGGCTTGGGCATCTACACCCCGGGTACCGCACACCTGGGTTCCTCTGCCAGTTCCTTCATGTGTGAGGATCATCCAAATGTGTGGAGAGTGGTCTTAAGCATGGCTGTGGCTGGAATCGGATGTCTTCAGCTGCCGAGGCTCTGCTCGTAGTGGGGAGGTAAACCCAACCCACCCTCCTCCAAGGGGACCCGGTGAGGACAGCCAGGTGCGGGAGGCAGGAGACTCTGCACTGTTCTCTTCCGAGAGCTGGGTTTTATAGTCTCTGGGTCTTAAATTCATTTACTGATTAAAAAAAATGGGTTGCTAAGACTCTTTGGTCTAAAACCATTTTATCAAACCTATACTAGAACCCCTTTCACATTACGATTACTATGTTCCATTCTCATTTTCCTCTAATTCTCTTCATATTACTAATCTCAGATATCTTTTTACCCTTAAACAATGCCAGTCTTAAGCACCATGCATGTCTTAATTCTGAATACATTATTGGGAGCAGGAGAATTTACCAGTTTTGATGATATCTAAATAATAAAAGATGATGGTATCCAAAAGAGTCATGAAGAGAATGAGAGAATTATCAGGCCATAATAACTCACAAAGGCTTAGTTTTGAGGGCTAAAATCCTAACACAAATGACTGGAGGCAAGAAGTCAAATACAATGAGCCCAGTTCTTTACTACCTGTTTGCACAAAGCTCCATTGACTTTTCTGAAGAGCTCCAAAGAGTGTTCTGGGGGTGTTGTGCTTGCTGGAATGGTTGGTATGCACTGACCACCCTTTCCTAAGCAGAGGATCAAACACATTCAAGTGTTTGTGATATTCTCTCTTTAGAAGCTGACCTGGATCATAGGTGAACAAGGAACTGAAAAGTATTTTGAGAATAAAAGGCAAATTTTAATTGTGAGAGGGTTTGCTATTTCATGGTAGGGACAGTGTCCTGGACTCTGGATAACTTGCCTCTTATTTCTTCCAGTCTTTGCTCACTCAACCATATTCCCCATCACCGATGATCTCCCTACAGTTAAGAAAAACAAAGAGGTTGCTGAGTAGGAAGACAGCATCTTAAGTTCTAATGGGATGCACCATAGGCCTAAAGCAAAAGTTCTCCAGCAAAGGCAATGGGCCATATCTTGCCAGGTTCAATAAATTAACAGGGACTCGATTGTATCTAGATATTAATTCCCCATACCCATGCACAATCCTCCCTTCAGGAGCAAAACTTAAAGTGCACAGAGGTAAAATAAGTAACATGTGTCTCAATGGAGAGAAACTACTTTACTATGAAGAACAAGAAACCAACTGTGAATAACAAAAGAGTGAGTGGCAAATCCACAGACTAATTTACTAAAAAACTCTGAAGCTGGGATTTAGCTTATAGAGCACAGGCTTTAAATGCATGAGGCCCTGAGATCAATAATCAGGCCCTACAGAAAATATGTCTGTGGAAAGAGAAAGAATGGAGCAGGAGGGTGGTGGAGACACAACCCAACAAAATGCTGAGCGCATACTTTGCACGCCAGAGGTAGAAGACCAGGGTTTAATTCCTAGCCTTTACTACATGGCACCTCAGCACTGAGTCAAGGATAGTCTCTGATACTGTGTCTCCATCACCAAAGGCTCTGGCTTTTCACTGGGAATTTCATATATTAATTCTGTTACCATCAGCTTTTACCAAATGTATGGAAAGCCTGTCGGAGACCATGTCTTAATCTAGTGAACTGTAGTCTTTGCATTTGTATTATTCATATCAATCAATTTCTCTTTCATTCTTGGCCATTGCATTCTTTTCCTTTAATTCAGCCATCTAAACCATTTGATGACAATGTGATCTGTTTTATGTTGTTTCCTGGTTTCCTGAAGAAAGTCTTTAGTAAAGGTAAAAATTTCCAAGACACTTCTACAAATTGAGAAAAGGAATTTATGGGGCGGGGGGAAGGCAACAATAATAAAACTCTGCTATCCATAATCTCTGTGGTTTTTTTTTTTTGGATATTGTTATTTACTGGAACAACTATAAAAAGATTTTGAAAGATCTTTAATATTAAATTTAAAAACAATAAAATGGATGAACCTTGAGTTTAAAGACGGATTGTATGTTTCTCATGCTACTAAATTCTCAGACCAGTTTAATCGTAGCTTGGTCACCTTGAGACTCACAGACCACTTTGTTACCTACAGAACTTCTTATAAGTATAATTCTCAAAGTGTAGACACAGGACTACCATATTAGCTTAACTACGAAACTTACACAAATGCAGATTTTCACACACATCTGTCCCTGCTAAATTGTAGACTTCGGTTAGTTGTAGCCAAGCAAAATTTGCTTATCCGTGCTTAAATCTGAGCTATATCCCTTTAAGTCAAAAAAAAAAAAAACAGAACCTCCACTGACAAAGGAATATAAGCAAAATATGTTGAAAATTGAAGATGCATGGGTTGAAACAATGAGGGAAGCATGAGGCAATAAAAGCATAACAGTAATGGTAGAGAATGGAAAAATATTTATATTTTACGGGGAGTTGTGAAGACCACATTCCTTATTTGTACTACTCAGACCTTAGTATCTCAGATAACTTAACCAGTTTTGAAGAAATAGTACTGCTAATTGTACTGTCAATGAGCTGTTGTACAAAGTTACAATGCCCCACCACTCCCAAAGTTCCTGTGACCTTCCACCACGGCCTGGTGTCACCTCTGGTCAAGTTACAGGGAATGAGGCTTAGAAAGGTAACAGCCAGATGAAACACTAGTTACAAGAACTTGATGTTTCTACTCAGTTTTCACTAACCCCAGAAAGCCTTCTCGTATCACATAAATCTGGAGTCAATAGTCTTCCTGCATGGTTCCACACTGGCTATATTAAATTAACTGTCACCTCAACTTACTGTAAAGGATTTTAGCAGCAACTTGTATTAACTATATTATAGTTATCAGTTGCCATAGTCACCAGAATTTTCTCACATAACTTTAAAAAAATATTACATCATCATGAGATAAACAGTGACAAAGTTGTCCATGATCGGATTTTTCATACAATGTTCCAAAACCCGTAACTTCACCAGTGGACATTTCCCACCACCAATGTCCCAAATTTCCCTCCTATCTGCTCACATATTGAGTTAAGTGAATAAATGGGTGAATCTATGAATATATAGTAAACTTCACATGGTCAGAATTATTATTTTGCCAAGGGGATGTGGTTCACAAAAAAATAATATGTATGCTTTAGGCATAAAATGTTACTGGACCGCATCCAAAAACCAAAGTGCTAATATTCCTCCGCCACAGTTCTAGGTTCCCGCTTGTTTATGCCCCTTTCTGTCCTGAAACACCTGATAACCTTTGGTCTGTTGGTTGAGACTTGGGTTTTGATTTTGCTGGACATTGCCTAAATCCTTCTTTGTTTCTTTATATAAAACACATGAATGAGATCATTGCCGTTCTCCCTCTTTTTTATTTCACTTAACATGATAGCCTCTACTTTCAGTCATGTTTTAGCAAAATGCGGGATTTCATTTTTTCCTATAGAATAGTAGCACTTCATTGTGAATATATATACATATATGTGTGTGTGTGTTTTATGCATTTGCGTTATTTTCAGGTCTTGACTATTGCAAATGGCACTGCAATGCATGTAGAGATGCATATGTCTTTTGAATCAGTGCTTTTGTATTCTTGAAAAAGATACCCAGGATTGAAATTACTAGAATATATCATAGTTCTGTTATAAATTATTTGAAAATTTTTCACACTGTTTTCCATAGAAATTAAACTAGGTTATACACCTATCAACAGTGAGTGAGGGTTTGTTTTTTCAACCACATTAAAACAATAGTACTGATTGTTTCCAAACTTTGGATATAAACTATCCTTATATCAAAATAAGTGATGTTATTGCCATTTTGATTTGTATCTCCCTGGGAATCAATGATGATATGCACTTCATATGCCTGTTGGCAATCTATATGTCTTTTTAGAGAAGTGTGTGAGGCCAAAATATAGTATATAGTTAAGGTAATAATTTTATTTAATTTGATTCTTCCACGGTGCAGAATCTTTTAAGTTTAATGAGGTTTATTTGTTTTTGCTTTTACTTTCTTTGCCAGTGAAATTAAATTACTAAAGATGCATCTGAAGTCAAATAATTAAGACTTCTTTTTATATTTTCCTTGATGTATGTTATGAATTCATGCCTAATATCGAGGACTGTAATCCATGTTGAATTGACTTTTTTGTATGATGTGAGGTAAGGATCCAATTTTAATGTTTTCCAAGTGCCAAACCAGTTTCCCCAGCTCCATTTGTTAATAAAGCTTTCCTTTTCCACTTTATGGCTCTTGGCTCCTTTGTCTTAAAGTAACAGTCCATTTATCTGAAGGTTTACTTCTGGGATCTCAGTGGTATTTCATTGGTCTGAGAGTGCTTTTATTCTAGTATAAAGTTGCTTTGATGACTATAACTTTATAGTAAAGGGTTTTTTTTAAATTTTAATTTTAATTGTATCACCATGAGATAGAGCATTATAAAATTGGTCATGATGGCAGTTCAGTCATACAATGTTACAACTCCCATCCCTCCACCAGTGTACATTGGAGTAGCAATTTGTCATTTTCTTTGTACAGTTCCTTTACCTCCTTAGTTAAGGTGATTCCAAGATACTTGATTTTCTGTGACACAATTGCGAACTGGGTTGTTTTTTAATATCACTTTCTTCTCATTCATTATTTGCATATAGGAAAGCCAGGGGCTTTGGGATATTGATTTTGCAACCTGCCACTCTACTATTGTTTCTAGGAGATTTTTGGTAGAGACTTAAGGGTTCTCTGCATCATGTCATCTGCAAATAGTGAGAGCCTGATTTCTTTTTTCCCTACCTTGATGCCACTAATGGCATCTTTCCTTTCCCTAACTTCTATGCTGAATACGTTCAGAGCTATATATAATAGAAGTGGTGAGGGGCTGGAGCGATAGCACAGCGGGTAGGGCATTTGCCTTGCACACGTCCAACCTAGGTTCGATTCCCAGCATCCCATATGCTCCCCTGAGCACTGCCAGGAATAATTCCTGAGTGCAGAGCCAGGAGTGACCCCTGAGCATTGCTAGGTGTGACCCAAAAAGAAACAAACAACAAAAAAATTGAAGTGGTGAGAAAGTGCAAATCCCCCTCCCCCTTTTTTTTTAAATTTTTTGATTTGGGTTTGGGAACCACGCCTGGCTGTGCTCAGAGATCACTGCTGACTCTGCACTTAGGGATTACTCCTGATAGGACTCAGGGGAGTACAAGGGGGGCCAGGAATCAAACCTGGGCCAGCCACATGAAACGTCCTACCTACTGTACTATTGCTCCAGCTCCTATAGTAAAGTTTTAAATTAGGGCATGACACGGATCTCATCTTTTATCCTGAGTATAGCTTTGACTATTTTATCATAAAGTGTTATAGTTCTATAGAAATTTGAGCACTATAGGTCTGTGTCCTTGAAGAATGCCATTTGAATTTTGATCAAAGTTGTATCAAATTTGTTTAGTGCTTTCAGTAGGATGGTTATTTATCTCTGTTTTCTTCTGTTTAGAGTTATGTTTAGGATTGAAGTTTAAATTATGCTTAGGGTCTGGATTAGACTTAATATAAATATTAGGATTATTATTAGGTTAGGGGTAGGAGTTACAGTTATGTTTAGAATTAAGATTAGGCATAAAATTAGGGTTACTCTTATGCTTAGATTCAGGGTCAGAATTAGAGCACAGTTATGTCACACCCACCACCTGGCCCCCTGGTGCCGTGTAATCCCATCAACGGCCAAGACTCAGAGACTATAAAATCCAGCTTCAGGAACCGCGCGGCCGCATTTGTGGCCGCGCGACATCTTATCAGGACATCTTTTTATGACATCTTATTATCTCATTCCTACTTTGGACAAACTTGCAGGCTATCGAATGTAGCCTGCCCACAGGGCAGAGTCTGGCAAACTCCCCGTGGCATACCAAATATGCCAAATACCAGTAACAATGATGGGTCTCATTCTCCTAAAGAGCCTTGAATATAATCTCAGGGCTAGGATGAAAGAGGTGTTACTGGGGCCTGCTCAAGGCAATCGACAAATAACAGGATGATGAAAAAAAAAAGAAAAAATGCTAATAACTGGGATTATGGTGGAAATTAGGTATAGAGTTAAGTTTAGAATTAGGGTAGTTTATGGCGATTATTATGCTTAGTAACTTAAGGTTAGATTTACTCTTTTCTTACATTTACAGTAAGGTTTAGAATTATAATTAGGGTTATGGTTATATTTAGGTTTGGACTAGTATTAATCATAATATTGTTTTGTCTTGGGTCAAGTTTAGGGTTACAGTTATTAGAGTTATGTTTAGTGTTTTGATAGGGTTATACATGCTGAATATTTGGGTGAGTGTTAACAGTTACACTAGGTTTCTAAATGTTGTCCTTGGAAGTCAATTTCTGAATATGTTATAATCATTTTTTTAATGGTACGTGGCCTTTGTGTGATCTCTAAGAAATCTTGTCTTTCTCAAGGTCATAATTTTTTTCCTGCTTTCTTTTAGTGGTTTTTAGTTTTGACACCTATGTTTAGGTCTGGATCTATATTAAATTCATATTTAATCTTTTCGTACTAGAAGAAAATCTATATCAATAGGAAGAAAATGTGTCCCAGTCTTATGTCACTCTATATTTAAAAAGATTTTGTTCCATCGAATTACCTTAGCAATTGAGCACACATTTATTGATCTATTTCTCAACTCTCATTTTTAGTTTCATTTCTTTAATTTATATATCAATCATTATGTTGTGTAGATCTGTTGATTCATCATAATTAGTGGAATTCATCCAAGAGTTTAGGTCTTTCAAGTTTTTACTTTTAACTATCATAATATTGGTTAATCTCAGATCACTGCATTTTAATAAAACTGTGACAGAATCAATTTGTCAACATTTATAGATTTCCGAGACTTAATTGGAATTATTCTTAATATAAATAAATTTGTAAAACACATGAGTTCTGATCTATATAATCTTTGGGTTTTCATTTTTTTGCATAATCTTTATTATGTAAAGATTATGAATAGTATGAATGGTTGGTGGATATAATTTTTACTTAATATCTTGAATTTTTAAATGACCAGAATATAATCTACTTCATGACTATTCCATGTGTGCCTTATATGTATTCTGAATGATGATTCTCCTTTCATCTCACCCATGTCAACGCTTGTTTCTACAACTGGCCACACGAACACACACACACATGATACTAGAAGAAAATCTATATCAATAGGAAGAAAATGTGCCTCAGTCTTGTATAAAAGTCATTCATGCTTTTTGAGCCGTCTCTTTATCCCCCAGTATATCACTTTTTACAATTCCTTCATCTTTAGAAAATAAGTCTCTTTATTCTTGTAAATTTTTCTGCTGTGAAGTCTATTCTATCGGATACTGATATATGCACTCCAGATTACTTCTTATGAGAGCCAGAGAGTTAGCACAGTAGGGAGGGCATTTGCAGTGCACTCGTCTAATCTGGATTTGATCTCTGGCATCCTATATGGTTCCCCGAACCCTTCCAGGAGAAATTCCTAAGTGCAGACCCAGATGTAATGCATGGGCATCCCCAAATATTCCCCCAATACAAACAAACAAAAACAAACAAACCAAAAACAGATGATTGAATATCAGTGCACAAATGGTCAATAGGCCTATATTTTCACATCCGCTCATTTGTATTTTTATTTAAATTTCTATCCCTATTCATATTTAAGGTTAGTCTCGGAGAGCCCGGCAAGCTACCGAGAGTATTCGATATGCCAAACACAGTAACAACAAAGTCTCCAATGGAGACGTTACTGGGCCCGCTCGAGCAAATCGACGATCAACGGGAGGGCCTTTACCTTACCTTCACTCATTTATAAGGTTAATACCGCAACTTATATCAAAAGAGGTGATAACTTATTGCCGTTTTGATTTGTACATCCCTTGTAATCAATGATGATGCTCATTTATTCATCTGGTAGACTTGTAGAATTACATTTTTTTTCAAATCAGACAACATCAGGCACATAACTGCTTATTTTTTCAGGGTTTTTTTTATAGTGCTGGGGATTCAACCAATGAAAGGTAAGTGATAATTTGGCAATTTTATCAACTTATGTGCTACACAATTGTTAATGTTTTAATATAAAACTAACATTTTGATCCCTGATTTTAATTTATTCTTTGTTTCTCTTTTCTATGTGCTTTTGAATTGAGGGGCTTTTTGAAAATAATATTTCATATTACTTTCATGTACCATTTTCCACAGGTTTTTTTTTGAGCTAGAAAATGTTCATTTCATTTGCATTTGGAAATTTTAAAAATACAAATATTAGCATCCTCTGGCCTTAAGAGATGACCTATTTAAGGAACTGTCATTCATTATATCATGTGGAAATATCATGTGGTCCTAGCTCTATGGAAAAAGGTGTGGAGATTTATTAAAAATTAAGAATAGATCTTCCATATGGCCTGCTAATTCGCCCTCTAAATGTCTATCCCACAAACACAAAACAGTGATTTGAAGGGTTACACTCATACTATTTTCATTGTAGTAGTAAATACAAAATCCAGGTTATGAAAACAACCCAAGTATTCAACAGAAGATGAATGTATGTGTACATTCATTCACATACACACAGAAACAGAGATACATAGATGCTCAAATACTCAGTATAAATCTACACAGCTATTAGAAAAGATAAACTCTTTCACACAGCTATAAGAAAAGACAAAATATTTCAGTTTGTTATAACCTGGGTGGAACTAGGTTTCATGTTATTTGAAACGAGTCAGCAAGAAAAGAGCAAGTTCCCATTGATCCCACTCATGTGTGGCTTACAGAGCAAAAAATCAAATAAGGACACACTCATGTCTCTTTATTGTTAAAAAAAAATTGAGATTACCAAGCCATAGGGGTTTGGGTAGGGAAGAAGAATGAGGTAGTTGATAAATAAATACAATAACTTTTTTCATCAAAACCATAAAAGTTAACAGTATTATACTCATGTTAACTAAAACACAATTTTTAAAAGAAAAAAATATAAAAACAAAGTACAAAATTTAGGATTAAACAGGAAAAAATATTTTTTAAAAAATATCAACAAATAATACACATAAAATGTAATGGTATCAAAGGTAAGTTTCTAAGAAAAATGCATATCAAATAACGAGATAACAGCTGACACCAGTAAATTTGGCCTATGTAAAAAAAAAAATAAATAAAAAAAAAACAGAAACAGTAAGCACTGGCAGGAATATGATGAAAAATAAAAGGGAACAAAAGGGAAGCAACAGAAGGGGTGCAGAGTTCAGGGCCTCAGGAACATTGGTAATGTGTGGTAATATACAGCTTTATACCCAACCACAATTCCAACATGAGAGAATTGGAACACCAGTGGAGGAAAGTTGACAATGGTGATGGGGTTGCTGCTAGGTCTAAAACTTGACTATCAATAACTTTGTAAATCACTATCCTTTAATAAAATTAAAATTTAAAAAAGTAATTCTCACTCACCCTCTTTGGGACTGTTGTGTAACTGAGCAACTTTGGAAAGAAATGGAGACTTATCAAACAATTGCAAATAAAACTCCATATAACCTATTCATTCTACTCCTGGGCATCCACCCAAAGAACACAAAACATTAATCCAAAAAGATACACGTATACTTATATTTATCCCAACACTACTTACAATAGCCAAGATCTGTAAGAAACCCAAGTGACAACAAGATATGTAGATAAAGTATTTGTGGTGTATATGCACCATGAAATACTATTCAGCTGTGAGAAATGATGAAAGTTTGCAGTTTACTGCAACTTGGATGGAATTGGAGGGTGTCGTACTACATGAAGTAAGTCAAAAAATAAAACATACATATCAGATGACTTTGCAAACAAACCCTGAATCGTGACCAACAGAATTGGGAATTAAGAAGGCCCAGGGTGGGGATGAGAAGGGAACTATGGGAAAATGATGGCGGGATCTTGAAATGCTACTGGGGCCATAGGTGTAATAGTTCTGCAACTGTAGAGTGATGACTTCAAAAGTACTCTAAAGTATCAATAAAAAATTGAACAATAAATAATAAATCAATAAAAAACAAATAAATCAAAAATTTAATAAACTTCAACTTTTAGATTAAAAATAAATACTGCTCTTGAGGGACTGGCAGGAAAAGAAAGGGAATACAGAATCTTTGAGAATTCTGACATATTCTTGGAAACTTTGAAATTATTTTCCAAAATACGGCTTCTCAATTTCTTTTTTTTTGAATCTGTAGAATATTTTATTTATTTTATTTTATTTATTTATTTTTTATTAGTGAAACACCATGAGGTACAGTTGTAGACTTACAGGTTTTTGTTCTTGGGTTTCAGTTATACAATGATCAAGTACCCATCCCTCCACCAGCGCCCATTTTCCACCACCATGGGTCCCAGTATCCCTCCCACCCACCATTCCCCCTATCCCACCCTGTCTCTGTGGCAGAGCATTCCCTTTTGTTCTCTCTTTCTCCTTTTGGGTATTGTGGTTTGCAAGAGAGGCACTGAGTGGCAATCATGTTTGGTCTATAGTCTACTTTCAGCATGCTTCTCCCATCCTGGGAGGATCAATTTCTTGATGTCTTGATTCCCAAAGAAACTTTGCCTTGCTTCATTCACTAAATTAATAAATGAAAATAAAACAGCAATAAGACACATTTTCTAAAAGTATTTAGAACAATGAGTGCTATACTTCTTCCACAGATGGAAATATTGAGAGTTAAAAGATTTAACAAAAGTCACTCAGCCAATAAAATGTTGAATTGAGGAATAATCTTGGTTTAATTGGGTGGAGGGATGGGGGCTAGGTCACACCTGGCAATGCTCAGAGCTTTCTTCTGGTGGTGCTCCAAGGATTAAACGGGGTCCCTGGGATAGAACATGAATTGGCCACATATAAGACAATATCTCCTTTTCTATCTCTCTGGCCTCCCAGTAACTGTCATTTATCAAAGTTTAGAAATACTAATTGGTGATAAACTGCACAAAATTTACTAAAATGTGTTATTTTTCTATAAGACATCTTTTGCATTTAAAAAAAATCTATTTTCATATCTTTAAAATGATAGTTACTATGTTTAAAATTTCGACTTGTAGATAATGACACAAAGTTTTGATCAACTAATACAGTCATTATATTAACTATTACTGTAAAGTTTTAAAATTTTTTCTACCAAGATCTTCCCAAATCTTAAAATTCCATGAGAAATTGAAACATTGAAAATTGTCTGCATTTTCAAAGTGGTTCCAGAAGACTCCAAAATTCCAATATTGCAGGATTTCAGACCATCATGAAAGTATCTCCAGGTTTTCTGAAAGTACCTGGAAACACTGAACATGAGTATTGAGTATTTTCTCTCTCCTTCCCCCTGCCCCCCCTCACTCTCTCCCTTCTTCCTTTCCACCCTCCCCATTCAGTCCCTCCTTCCCCTTACCCCTCTTGAAACTAGATATCTCAAAATGGATAGATCTTTGTTTTCACTTCAATGGACCACTCTGCAACAAACAGTTTAAATCAATGGCTTCAAGCCTATCACTTTCCCAGTATAATCCCTTTTAGTGACTGAGTTTCACTATGGAATCAATTCTCAAGTAGAGAAGCATGTTTTTTGAAACCCAACACCCAGATCCACCCTCCTTACCTATGAAGCTATATATTGCCACTGCTTCTCCCTCCATCCCTAACATTGAGGATCACTTGTCTAATGAAATAATAAGTATAACTAAAGATTAAACACAACGTGCTGTTTATTGCAGAGGAAAACACTTACAAGCTTCTATTCATTCATTATAACCCTACAATCCCACATAATGATCCCACTACCGTGCTGAACTGGAAAAGAAAGATGTAATTCAGTTTTTCACTTTAATGATCAAATCAGAAACATCCATGTTATGAAAGAAAAAAAAAAGTCATTTGGTCTCTTGAGTCTTTTGCTAAATTATTACAAGAGATGTGCTACTTTGTAAACTCAGTAGCTTTCTTTCTAGTGAATGATGTTTTACTTAAAAATCTCAGACCACCTATAGCTGTTTATTTTTCAATCAGTAATTTTTAAACATTTCATCTTACTAATATTCAGCTGTGATCATAGATATGTTTAAATTTATTGGGTTTGAATTTGATATATATCACAAATTTTTAGGCAGATCCAATGAATGTTTTCAAAATCTGAATCTTGAAATTACCTGCAAGTCTTAGGATAACATTGATTCTCCTTTAAAAACAACCTTTATACTAATCCTAATTCTTTAATCTGCAAATCGGTAGGTATATTTTGTAAATTGCATATAGTCAGTTGCAACATATAGCTGTGAAAAATATGTTAAGATAATCTTACGTGTCCCTTTTTTGTCCAAACCCTTTAAATATAATTTCACTGCAATTCCAAGAACAGATCAGATAATCTCGAGTGGCACATTGTAACATTTGATACTACCATTTATCCTATTTATGCAAATAAAGGCTGTGCTTAGCATTCATAATGATACTTCTGCTCAGTAAACCAGAAACAGATATTTTGCATGTGAACTTTATTATTTTAAAATAACAAAGCTTCCATCTATTATGCATAGCAATCAGTTTATTTAAAAGAAAAGAGGATGTAATTGGTCATCACTAATTAAGGAAACTATCAAATCCTAACTTTAGAGCACTAAAAAATTCCACCAGTTTCTTTTAACTATTTAAACCCTAGATGTTCTTGGCATCCCTCCCCTGTGCCCAAAGACAACTGCTGGAAGCCAGGTCTGAAAGAAGAATGTGCAGTGTGTCAAGTGATACAGAGTGTGAATAAACTCAGGAAGGGCAAATACATAGAAATTAAAAGTTACCACAATAGACTGACATCAGCAAATTTTTGCTCTCCCCTTTCCTTAACCATGCAATGTCAAAAAAAAAAACCTAAAAGCATTAGAAAAATAATTAAAAAAAATGACCCTCAGTACTTGTGGATTTTAAGTTCCTGATTATTTATCCATCCCATCTTATGCATCAAAGAGCAAAGGCGAAGGAAAACTCGAGTCAAGAAGCTAGGAAGAAAGGGAAAGCGAGATTATTTACTGGCCGTTGGAGATCTAGTTACCAGCCTGAAAAACAAGAACAGATGTATTTGCATGATTATAAAATAAAATGCCTTTCAAAGAACTTAATCTGCAGGAATATTATAGTATATACATTTGCTTTCAATCCCCCAAGGATAGGCAACAGACTGGGGGATCCTTTGCTTACCCAGAGGGATAAGGAAGAAAGAATTTTATATACATTTCTGAATGTGTGCTAGTGAATAACACGTGTGAGAACCAAGAGGATTAGAGTATTATCCTGCTATTGTTTTCTGCACTACATCTACTTCAATCTTCAGGAAAAAAAAATGAAAACAGAAATGGGCCCGGGAGATTATAAACAAGCTGTTGCCGTTGAAGCCGGCTTTTCGAACACTGATGTAGCCCAAGATGTAGGTTTGTTTCTACAGGTTCCACCCAAACTCTCAATGTATGTGAAAAGAATTAGAGCAAGTGAAATCACCCAAAAAAGCAATGACTTGTCTCCTCTCCAGAGGAGTATGTTTCAGCCAAGCAGACATAAAAAATATAAAGTTTCCATCGCAGCTGAAGGGTTCAAAGCCAAGAGACAAAGCTCAAAGGCTTTGCAAATGCTCATGGTGCATGGTAGGTAATAAAAGTATACATGCATCCACCCAGACAAAATATAAATTCGGGGAAGAATAAGACATGCTATTCTCCCATGCTGTGATTCCCTGGGAGGGACACAGCCTTCTTTTTCCATTTGGCATTAAAAGATTCTGGACCTACCCCAGCTGGATCATTCAATGAGCTCTCAAAGTGTTGTGTCCACGGGGCCCACTTTTGCTCTCAACTAGCTGACCCAGGGCAGCTGTTAAAAGGCTACGCTTCATCGGGTAGCACGAGGCCATCGGGGTCAGATATAAAAGCAAGCTGACTGGCTCATAGGGTTACCACCACGGCAGGCAAGGTCGGCTCACTTTTTCCATTCCAAGCCGGGACTGGCCTGTAATGAGGATCTGGTAATATTAATAACAACACGGACAACCAACACCTTTCAGGGAAGGGTTTCAAAACGCTATCCAAGGAAAGGCCTGTTGTTCATTTTCCCAAAGGACAGATAAGAGAAACGCAGGCAGAGAACAGAAAAATCATGAGATCTGTAGCACACATGTGAGCTGGGGTATCCGGAAAGAAAGAACTAAGGCTGCTTTTTCTAGATCATATTCGGGATCTGAGAACATTATTCACTCCCCAGGGCTTCCTTTTTAAATAGCCCAAAGGATCTATTCTCAGCAGTCAGTGCTAAGTTTGCTACACTCAGTGCCTGGTTTTAAAGTCTTCCCATCCCATTCCTTTATCTACCAATCTGCCCATGGGTAGAGAGGTTTTGTTCACTATTTGGGGCGTGTTCTTTTTTTATTCCCATAGACTTCAGAAATCTGCTACATATGCCTAATATGAACATCAACAAAAGACAGAATTAACAAATAAGCTGCCTCCTTCATACTTCACCAGCACCGCAAGATTTTAATAAAAACACAGAGACACACTCATTCATCTAAAAGGCACAACTTCTCCCATTTCTTTGAGTGATTGAAATAATCACTAAAATACTTTTGCCTGTGACTTACCACTTAAAGGAGGCTCAGGCTGGTAAACTTGTAGGATACTCTGCCCCCTTTCTATTTACAGTCTCAGATGACTTGGGAATCCCAGAAATCCTGGACTTTCTTTTTCTAGCCATCAACACACAGAGACAAAGCACTCACTTAATATATTATTAAAGTCAGTCAGACTTCAGTAGCAGAAGCTTTTAAATGTTGGCTATTCAATATGTAACTATTTCAATGCACAGAATCACTGCACTTCAAAAGATTAAATGCATGCATATAACTATGATGATACCACATGTATAGCTTTTAAATTGGCTATATATACATATATCACAGATTAAAATGTTTTTCTTCATCAAATATTAAAATTTTCTTTAAAGGCATCATTTCAGTGTTTTATAATATTCCTTTATGTGAATGATCTATGCAATAATTATTGCAACATTGTCTCAAAAATAAAATCCTATATGTAGCTGTACATTTATAAGATAGGGGCTACTGGATAAAGAGAATAATCTGAAAAATGTTTCCTCTATATACTCATTTATAGGGACCCACATACTATGGGCTATGTATATTTAAAAAAACCACTCTAGATCAGCCAAGACTTTTGTTCCTTCTATGTTTCCATTCTACAACTTGTCTCCAGGTCTAGAACTAGTTTTATTAGTTAGAGATTTTGCCTATCTTTGGGGGGAGGGGTTGAGCAGGGAGAGAATTATCTGCATTAAATATAAATTTCTTCTAATAACCTCACCATTTTTTAAAAAATAAAAGAATAATTGAAATTGTACATACTGGGGAGTCATCAAGAACCCTCTAACTTAGTTAGCTCCTGGTCTCTCCACTGATTTGCTTTCCAAGTCTCTTCCTTTCAGGGAACTCCAGGGATAGAGACAGAATAAAAAAAATAAATAAAATTAAAAAAAGTAAACCTTGGCTCCACAGTCCCCTTTTTTATGTTTAAGGAAAAGTATGTGCATTTAAAAGGGGAGAAACACTAGAAACTTTCTTTGCAACTAATAAACCTCACATGAGCTTATATTCAATAGCATTTCAAACCAGCATAGTTTTCCATACCTCTCATTAAAAAAGCAAACTGCCAGGCCATATTGAGATTCAGCATTTCCATTTCTGCACCATCTCATGAGGTGATATGGACAAACTGGCAGACTACCGAATGTAACCTGCCCACACGGCAGAGTCTGGCAAACTCCCCGTGGCGTACCCAATATGCCAAAAACCAGTAACAATGATGGGTCTCATTCTCCTAACTCTGAAAGAGCCTTGAATATGGCACTTTTTTTAAAAATCTCAGGACTAGGACGAAGGAGACGTTACTGGGGCCAGCTCGAGGCAATCGACGAATAACAGGATGATCATGATCCTGATCGTCGTGATCATGAGGTGAACTGATTCATTTTCATAGATAAGGATTTTTATTGGGGCTATGACATATTGTCTCGTTATAGGAAAGAGGGAGGCTTTGCTTCCCCGCTCCCCTAAATTTTCCGCACATATAGGTCTAAACGCACTTTTTATAGGCTGTCATTTCTCATAGTCAAAAATGTGCTTCACAATTTTTTCACTGACTTCTGATAGACGCCTTCTCACAGGTGCAGACAGAGGGACAGAGATGAATAAAGTGAAGGAAATAGAAGTATATTGGTTCCGGAAGGACCTCTACAAACCTCGGATGGGGATGGGGTTAGAGCTATGCTCTGAGAGAGACTAAGGAGGCTTTTAAGTTGTGTTGGGCAGGATAAAGGAGAGAAATAAACAATGACCAGTAGAACTAGTATGCTTGGTCTGACCCGTTATCCGTAGGAGATGGATCCGAGGAAGCATGGAATGCAGCCTGGTGGCTTCCTGCCCAGGTGGGTCATAAGTCTTGTCTTCCACTATTTGATTCTGGGGAATGTCACTATTTCATCTGCTGGCCGCCATTCCGAGCAAAACTTGCAGCTTCCTCCCTTGGAAAATCAAATGTGGATGGCTGAGAACATGATGAAGAAATAATAAAGTTGCAAGGAAAAAAATATCCATGCATTGCTCTTTGATGGCCACGACAGTTCTGCACAAGAACCCACTCCCGCTCCCCAAATTCAGTGACTTAAAACTGTGAGCATCTGTTTTGCTCATAAGACTCCAGGTCAGTGATTCTGGAGGGCTCAGTAGAGTTGGCTGCATCTTTCTGGCCTGGGGTTTGCCCAGCTGTTGCTGATGAAGATGGCATCAGCTAGGACAACTGGGGTGATCTGGCTCCTCTCCACATGCCTCACCTTCCAGCAGGCTAGTCTGGGCATGTTTTGCTGGCAGTTTGAGCAAGAAAGAGGCAAGCCAAAGTACATGAGGGTTGTTGTTTTTTTGCTAACCTCGACTTGGGCCACATTTGCTAACCAACATCTCAGAAGCCAAAGCAACTTGCAAGATCAGCTCTGATCCAAGGAATAGGGAAATTAAACTCCATCCTCAAAGAGAAAATCTTTTAAGTCAAATGACCAAACACTTAGTGACAGGAAAAAAGAAGTGTAAGAATTGGGCCATTAATGCAGTCAACCTATCATCAGAAGCTTTCAAATAGCAACAGCAATAATAATAATTCAAATACAATTTAATTCAGACTTTGAGAGGTAACTGGATTTAATGCTGTGAAGTAAAAGAGATTTCAAAGCAGGGCAGAAAATTAACAGAACAAAGTACATGTTGAAAATCAAGAGACTTTCTTCAGAACTTTCCTTCAATATCCTAGAGAAAAAATGATATACATGTTGATTTCTTACTCTCATTTCCCACCATGAATAACAAGAGAATCTTGTATCCAGGAAAATTGATTTGAGTAAATTAAGGAAGAAGACAAAGAAATTAAACTACTTATTTTCACTAACTTATAAAGCTTTAAATAAGCCACTAATGTGTATTTCATCTCTGTCTTTAAAAAATAAGAAATGATCTTGTCCAATTTCATTCCTCTGAGTCAAATAGAAACTGAGGTACAAATGTAGGACTACGTGATTGAGTTTATAAAATACAGCATGATGACTGTGATTAGCAAAACTGTATTGTGTGTTTGACAGCTACTAAGAGAGAATATCTTAAAAGTCCCTATCACAAGTAAAATAATTGTAATTGTGTGGTCATGGTTGTTAATTGAATTGGTGTAGCCCAGTTGACATTTTACAATATATATATATATATATATATACATATACAAAATCATTATGTCATATACACAAAGCTAATGCAATGTTATATGTCAATTAAGAACTGTTATTTTTAAAGTGGAAAAACAGGACTAATTTAAATGTAGATATGGCTTCCATGTTACCACAGAAACAAACATTGAAACTGAACACTTTTCCTTCTGCCTAAAATAGTTCCCTCTGGTTATCTCTTGCCTTGCCTGCTCCTCTTCAGTTCACTTTGGAGACCCCAATTTGATATTCCTGACCAAGTGGAATCTTCCTAATTCTTTACTTTGTTCCCAGCACTCCTTCTAGTAGCAGAACAGTTTTATGTCTGCTCATGAAATATTTGATTGCATGTCTCTTTCACTAGAATGTTAACTCCAAAATGATAGACACCTTGTCTTGATTATGTTTAGCTTTATGTATTTATTTGTTCGTTTGTTTTTACTTTTTGAATCACATCCAGCAATGAACAGGGGTTACTTCTGACTCATGCAGTCAGGAGTTACTCCTGGAAGTCCTCGGGGGACCATATGGGATGCTGGGAATCGAACCTGCTTGCAAGGCAAACACCCTACCTACTGTGCTATCGGTTATGTTAGCTTTAAACCTAGAACAGTTGCTGAGGTCTAAGAACTTTCCATATGCATTCAAGAAATGAAGGAATATTTTTTTTCTTCACTCCTTGGGCTGGAGCGATAGCATAGTGGGTAGGGTGTTTGCCTTGCACACAGCCAACATGGCCAACCCCAGTTGGATTCCTCCACTCCTCTCGGAGAGCCCGGCAAGCTACCGAGAGTATCTCGCCCACACGGCAAAGCCTGGCAAGCTACCCTTGACGTATTCAATATGCCAAACACAGTAACAACAAGTCTTATGATGGAAATGTTACTGGGCCCGATTGAGCAAATCGATGAACAACGGGAGGACCGTGACTCCTTGGATTAAATAATGAAGAAATGAAGGATGGAAATTAATTGGATAATACATATATTGGGAAGACATTTTCATCATAGTCGTATGGATAGCAATATATTTTTGGTAGGATGAAATTTTGAAAGTTCCTCAGGATGAAGCATGAGGTAATAATACTTTTCCAAAAGAATAAACTCATCTTACGTATACACTTGTCTATTTACTGTTCAGTGGGTGAAGACTTCAGCACGTAGAAAACCTGCTTTGCATGTTTTTACTAGTAAGGACCAGAGAACATCCATGTCAGAGAGTCAGAGTGAAAGTAAAGTAGGTAGGGCAATTGCCTTGCACATGGCCATTCTGGGTTCAATCCCCAGCATCCCATATGATATTCTCAGCATCTCCAGGAGTGACTCCTAAATGCAGAGCCAGGATTAATCCCTGAATATCACCTCTCCTTCCCCCAAAATAACAAAAGTCAATGTCAGAAACTTATTAAACAATGTAGGTCCTTCCATAGCATAAATATCCTTTTTTTTCTGTTTTAGCCCGGCAAGCTACCGAGAGTATTGGATATGCCAGACACAGTAACAACAAAGTCTCCAATGGAGACGTTACTGGGCCCGCTCGAGCAAATCGACGATCAACGGGAGGGCCTTTACCTTTACCTTTAGTATTCAACTTGGAAGGAAAATGAAAGAAAATAAAGGTATCTACAAATAATTCAGAGTCTGCTGATACAAATGGAAGGCTTTACTGAAGCACTTTCATGCTTCTATGCTTCTAACATTTTCTGAAGACAATTTAGAATCACAAGCATTCTTTCCTTACCTCCTACTTGTTAGCATCCAACAGATAGAATAAGACATCATGTCCACCTTGTTTAATAGTATTATTATTTTATTGCAAACCAAAACTATGGAGTTTCTAGTACCTGCCTAACTGCACCAAAAATGCAAGGTGTCTAATAAAATTCATAATAGAATTGAAAGTCTCTTCAAGTAGGAAAACTTTTGTTCCTCCCAAGTTATGGTGACCCATGGAATGATATGTATTCCTTAGCCTCAGAGCTCTCTCTAGATGGGACCCTTACATATAGATTGATCACCCTCAGACTGTACTCAACCCCAGGATTCTTCTGTATCTTCTTTAAAACTCTTAGATGATGAGAGTTTCTGATGTGAAATATTGTATTTCTTAGGATAAAAATATTTCAATAATAAAAACCTTTTATAGTACATTCAGAAAATATTATATTAAGACCAGACCCAAGAACACTCAATAAACAGGCAAAACTAAACCTAGAGAGTAGAGTGACTGCATCACTCATTCCTGCCCTAAGTAACTAATGTACTGAATCACGGCTTTCTCATTAGCATGATTCACGTATGCCTATTTCTGATCCAATAAGGAAAGAATTCCAGTATGGACTTTTCTCTTTCATGCATATCTGGAATTACCCAATAAATATGCAACTTTGAGAGATAGTACTTATTTCTGGTATGTACTGAAACAATCATTCAATATCAACTTTGAAATGAATCAAAGACACAGAAAGCAAAAACTAAGGGAAAGTGGAAAAGAAAGGACAAAGAGGAGTGAAAGAAAGATCAGAATATGCAATTCTCCTACATTTCCCACAAACAGTACAGATGTCTTAGCAAAATTCTTACGATATGACTGTCACACAGTTGACAGACTCCAAAAGGAGTATATCCTTTTCCCAATACATTGCATTTCATACGTGAAATATTACAATATTTAACAAAAATATTTCCACTGTTCTCTGTACTTTATTTCATTCACCTATGCTGTGTAATGGGCTGGAGTGATAGGACAGCAGGCAGGGCATTTGCCTTGCACACAGCTGACCCGGGTTCAATTCCTCTGTCCCTATTGGAGACCCTGGCAAGCTACCGAGAGTATCTTGCCTGCATGACAGAGCCTGGCAAGCTCCTCGTGGTGTATTCGATAAGCCAAAAACAGTAACAACAAGTTTCACAATGGAGACATTACTGGTGCCTGCTCGAGCAAATCGATGAACAACGGGAAGACAGTGCTACAGTGTATGTTGTATAATACCAACTTTTAATAGGTCCTGGTTATTAGAAAATATTAGACTTGGTTATAAACTATAGAAAGTGAGATCAAATATTCTTATTTACATAAGCAATACATGAGAAAACTAACATTAGAACAATCATGATACTAATGTGGCACCAGAGAAGAAGTGATTAAATCCCATAGGATGGTGAAGAACAGACACAAATTCTTCATGGAAGAGATGAGGCCTGATCCAGTTCTACACAATTAGTGGAGATTCACCAGACAGATGGTAGGGACAGAATATTAGGAGAAAATCATTGAGCATAGAAGGAGTAAATACAAAATTATGGCAGTCAGAAGAAGTAAGGTAGTCCCAGGGACCTACAGAGGGAGCACCTGTGGAATGAAGGAGACAATGGAAGGAGATTCAGGAAACAAAGACCAAATTATCAATGACCTTTAATGCCATGTACATATACATTTTGTAGCTAGCAAATTTATAATAAAATAATATGGGCTGGAGCGAGATAGCACAGCAGTAGGGCGTTTGCAGCCAGCCCAGCCGAGATTCCTCTGCCCCTCTTGAAGAGTCCGGGAAGCTACCGAGAGTATCTTGCCCACACTGCAAAGCCTGGCAAGCTACGCATGATGTGTTCAATATGCCAAACACAGTAACAACAAGTCTCACGATGGAAAAGTTACTGGGCCCACTCGAGCAAATCAATGAACAACTGGAGGATCATGACCGTGACCATGACTGTGAGGCTGGAGTGACAGGATAGTATGCAGCTGACTCATATCTTATCTCTGCACATAGTCTGCATATGAAGACATCCCTGAACACCAAGAGTGATGCCTGAGCACAGAACCAGGAGTATGCCCTAAAATGCAGGGCGTGGACCCAGAAAAAAATATATATATATGATGAAGAGGAAGTTCAAGAGAAAGATAATTTGGGCTTTAAATGTGTTGACTTTTTCTGTGGGATATCCTGTTATTAATAGCAGGAAGTCAGAAAAGAAAAAGGGAGTACAGACCTAAGGAAGGAAGTTATGATATGCAGATATTTGTTTTTATTTGATTTTGAAATTTTATTTTGGTCTCTGCGATTTACAATATTGTTAATGATAGACATGGCTCCAAACACACAACATTCCATTCCAGTACCTTCCACCAGGGTGATGGCTTCCCTTAACCACTGTCTCTGACTTCCCTCCGAAACCCTGAGACTGATATATTTAATTTGTCGTCATTGACTGCCCTAGCACTAAAGAGTGTACCATGGGAATGATTGGAACTGTTAAGAGAGTGATGGACTGTCAACCTAAAGAAAAGGGTAAAGAAAGAAAAATATGAAAAAACAGATACACAACACCTAAATGTGAATACTGCTGAGAAAATTAAGAGATTCCTGGGTTTTAGTGAACTTGCCTTTTCATTCTGACAAGGAATGTGTTTTGGAATTATATCACATCTTAATATTTAAATGACTGTTCGGTAATAAATAAAGAAAAGACAAGAGAAGTTTTCAGATTTGAGCAAACTTCCTTATTCTGTCTGAATCTCATCCTTGCATAGAGAGCAGAGGAAAGTACTACTGAGGGTGTGGAAAGTTGAATTTGCTTCGCTACTTCTCCTTCGTTAAGTTGCTTTGGTAGATCTATATTTCTGCCACTTCATCTTGACCTTCGTCCTTTATCAATTCTAGCTGCATTTAAATTTTCATTTGCTACTTTGGCAGAGTACAATTTGAAAACTTCATCTTGATGCGTTTTCAATTCTCTCAGAAAAATTACATCTTTCCTCTTACCCTTTGCGTCATGAGAAAAATAGCAACCTCTTGCTTAGTCACCAAACTTGCTCAATTAGACCAAAAGTAGTTTGACTGTCAAGGATGCTATTTGTTCCAGTCTGTATCCTCAACCCAAAGGTGGCAAAGGTGGACTTGTGATTGCTAGGAAGGTTTTCATCCAAATCAATATCAGAGAAGTTACATCCTAAGGCTGTCTGTTCTAGATCTCTTTGTCTCCAAAAAGAAACACAAGAATAAATTACAAATTCCCCCTGACCCCATTCTAAATGAAATGCTTCAAATGCTAATCTTAGATGCATATGCCCCCACCCCAGTTATTGTAGAGAACAAAGGATGTGAAGCATCATCGTCATTCAATGTTCTAAACTGTAACCCGGTCAGGGTTTCCTGACTCCCTTATACCTCCAAATCCAGCTCATTGTAAGACAAGAAAGACTACAGACCCCAAGAACTAAACTTGTGTATGCGGTAAGGCAAACTAAAAGCACAGGAAAGCAGACAGCAACCAACACGTATTAACTTAGACTGCCTTCGGAAATATGAAGTCAAGAGAATGGAGTGAACAGTTTGGACAAACATAGCCCTATGGAGCATCAAGAACGTTGGACATCCTACACAGAACTGAAATTTGATGCCCTTAGAAAGGAAAAATCTTTAAAGCTTTATTAAATTTTTATTTATAGAAACTAGAAGGAACAAAATTTTCTATTGACAAAACCATTAATTTTCAAAATAAGGAAATCATGATAGGTACCTACCTAATGTAAAATATTAAAAACTGCTCTCAAACTATGATTTCTGTGCTATAGACAAACGTTTGGAAGGCTCAAAGTGGTATAAGATAAATAATAAATAGATGGCTTATTCATGACAAATTATAGCAAGTGATGCATTGTTTGGTTTGGGAATTTTACAAAATATCAATTAAGAGGCTGGTCTCTGGGCAGTGAAATTACCACTTGCAAGTCTCATTTGTGTGTCGAAAAATTATTTGCCATAGTCAGTTCTGACAGGTGAAAGCTTTCAGAATATTCCATTAGAGATTTGTATCCACTCTGATGAAAGTTATTCTAATTATCTTTTGATTGTTACGAGGAGTCATATGAAAATTTCAGGTTCTGGGCACTCCGCTTCTGATTAACTTAGGTTCCCATGGGGATCACTACCCCACCTACTCGTACTTCGGTCCACGTCCAACTAAGCCATAAAATAGGTAGAGGTGGGAAATGAACATCTGAGTCTTGGGCCCAGGAGTCTGCATGAGATAGTCTTTGGTGTAGAGGAAAACTGTATCAGATATAGCTGAAGTTCTCTGAGACTTACCAATGAGCCACATGTTTGCATAATTTTCCCTAAATGTTGGCAAAATCTGTACCTTGCTTCTAACAAAATACAGTAGAGGTGAGAGTATATTATTCCCCAGTTATGCTACATTATGTAAGAGCCTCAATATAGTGGAGCTGGTTTCCTCTTGCTTTCTTTGAGGTTAATAGTCACAGGCAAAAGAGCCAGTGATGACCTCTTGGATTTGAAGGGTTCCCTGAACCAGGTGTCTATTATGATGATTCTTTAAAGCCTGTTAGTTAGATTCACTGTCACTGTCACTGTTCTCCCATTGTTCATTGATTTGCTCGAGCGGGCCCAGTAACGTCTCCATTGGAGACTTTGTTGTTACTGTGCTTGGCATATCGAATACATCACGGGTAGCTTGCCAGGCTCTGCCGTGTTGGCGAGATACTCTCGGTAGCTTGCCGGGCTCTCCGAGAGGGGCAGAGGAATCGAACTCAGGTAGGCCATGTTGGCTGCATGCAAGGCAAACGCCCTACTGCTGTGCTATCGCTCCAGCCCTGAACCAGATAGTTAGCAAAAATCATACTTAGGGATGTGGCTTTTAGGTAAAACACCTTCACACCTTATATGCATGGGTCCTGGGTTACATCTGTGGCACCATGAAGCAAAGGAACAGTGATCTTGGTCATACAACTACAGGAAAATACTACAACTTGGTAAGATTCTATGGCAGAGATCACAGGTATCCTGCACCTAGACTTCTGACTGCCTAGAGTCGAAGCATTTAAGTGAATGGTTTCAGGATGCTAAGTTTCAAGTGATTTGTTAGATGGTAGAGAGAGATATACAATGATAGAGAAATGATGCCCAGTCAGAAGATTCAATTATTTGTCACAGTCCCTTTGTTGGTAGCAGTGTAGAATATTATAGAGCAACCAGGGTCCAATTTCTAGACAATAGGAACTGTGCAGGGTGACAATATAACAGTGCAGTCAAGGATGAGAGGGGGTGTGCTTGAGAGGTGAGACATGCACACTATCTTAAGAACTCAGCATAAGGTCAGAGCAACCAGAATAGAATGAATACTTTAGTGAGAAATCTTATTTGCTAGTGATTGAAAGGCCAGCTGATAAAACTTGGAATAAAATCTACATAAAGGAACAGGAAACAACAAACACAAACTTTATTTCATAACTTTAATAATGGTTTTGTTTTCCTTAAAATAAACATGATCTTTGGCTGAGAACTATTTAGTTCCCATGTCTACTAACTCTCTGGTATATAGTTTGGTATTGCTGAACTTTTCTAAGCCCCAGTCTCCTTCTGTGGGAAGTGAGCAGGAATGACTACTTCTCTGACTGGTCAGAGGATTGAAAGATGACAAATGGAGACACCAAAATGATTCAAATAGTCTCCATGCTAATATAACTCATGAGCTTAAGTAACATACAAATTTAATACCATGGAGAGTTGAAGAACTTTATTTTGGAGTCAACCTCTGTCAATTTGACCCCTGCCTTAGTGGATGATTAACTTCTATGATATTTAGTTAATTTTTTAGCCTTCAAAATATCCATTTATTCGTCAAAAAGACATGAAAATAATACTATACTGAAAAAATACTTAATGAGACAGTATGTGTATCTAAATTGCTCTAATTTTTCCTTAAATAGTAGTTTGCTGCATATCCTGAATAACATTGCTCCTGTCTGGAGCAAGATAGTGTTTTCATTTGACTGTGATAATTCCCTATGTACTCCTTCATCATCATTTCTATTGTTCTCAAACTGATTACTATTAACAATAATTAATAGGATATAGTATCACTATAGGTACAACTCTGCTAGTACAACTAGAACCTCCAAGGCAAAGTTATTCAGTATATGTTGGTTGTATAGAACACAACCCAATGTTTAGATTAATACAGAATTTCTTAGATGAATACCATGATGGGCTTCTTTATCCTTCTTGGCTTCAATGATTGTCCTCAATGATATCCTCATTACTGAGTACATTTGCAGTTATATTTTTCATTATACTTTGCACCATACATATAGGCTAATAAAAAAGGGGTTACTGACTCCAGGACTGTTACTGTTAGTATCAATCTAAATCACATCACCAATACATATAATGTTCACCCATGTGTGATCGAAACTATGCTACAGGTATTCCCTGATCCACTTAAATATCTCTATAGTACTCGAACATTAGAAGAAGAGATGTTTATTCACTAAGTCAACTATGCCATAAAAACGATGTATCGAAGGTTATTGTAATTGTAAGGTAAAAGGTAAAGGTAAAGCCCTCCCGTTGATCGTCGATTTGCTCGAGCGGGCCCAGTAACGTCTCCATTGGAGACTTTGTTGTTACTGTGTTTGGCATATCAAATACTCTCGGTAGCTTGCCGGGCTCTCCGAGAGGGGCGGAGGAATCGAACTTGGGTCGGCCATGTTGGCCGCTTGTAAGGCGAACGCCCTACCCGCTGTGCTATCGCTGTAATTTGATAATATCGGACTTAAAAAATTTTCATGGATGTAATGTGAACAGACCAAGAGGTTATCTCATGAAGTGACACTTATATATCTTTGGAAGATCCTGAGAGATTTGTAGACAGCAAGATGATAACTGACCTGCTGAAGTCATTGACACGTTTCTCAGAAGTTATATTAAAAAGATGCTTCTATCTCTTGACCTCTACTGAATAGCATACATATACTAAATGGTCTCTTCTATTTGATTGTTTTATTGCTAAAAATATTCTTTGATTTCCCTTAGCAATTCTACCTTGTGATACAGGACGCATGGTCAATATTTTTATTTTTATTGAGGTCACATAATAGTGTAAGTATAATGAGTTTGGAATACAATATAACTAGACAACACTCAACACCAAAGAGTCAATATTCCTACACCACTGACCCTTGGCACCTTCTCGTCCACCCCCGCCCACCACCTTCCACCTTCCTCTTGCTAACCTCAGTTCTGTTATCTGAGCCTAAGAACTTGTTTTCATTAACCGTTATCTATTTCTTTGCTTTGTTTCTTTATATGCCATCTCAATGATATCATCTACGATTTGTCTTTTTCCTCCTGACTTAATTTCATTTAATATGACAGTCTCTAATTTCACTAATATTGTAGCAAAGGCAAGATTTTGTTATATTCAGTTTATTTACAGCTTACTGAGTTAGCTAAGTAACTGATTCTGTTCTGTATGTATAATAAAACTTCTTGATCCACTCATCTGTTAGGACATTTTGAATTTTTTCAAATCTTAGATATTATAAATAGTGCTATGGTGAGCATAGGTTTATGTCTAGCTCTTATATTTAGTGTTTTTAATTCATTTTGATAGATGTCAATAAGTGGAATAACGGGATCATATGACTTTTTTTTTAAATAACAATCCATGTTATTTTCCACAGAAGCTAACCTAGATTACTTTCCCACCAACAGTGAATAAGAGCTCCCTTTTCATCCTCAAACAACAAAGCCATTTTCTTTTAAATAGGCAATTTTCTTTCACTGGTGTAAGATGATATCTCATTGTCATTTTGATTTGTGTTTCCCAGCTAATTAGTGATGATGAAAAATTTTTTCAGATGCCTGTTGGCTACTAACAGGTTTTTTTTTTGAGAAGAGAGTCTGTTCAGCTTTTTTTCTCCATTGTTTCAGCAAATATTTAATCTAAAAATTGTTAGATTTATTTCAAAGTTTCATTATTTCAAAGTTTTATTAGATTTCTATTATCAACAAATAAAGCAGTAGGGGCTACGATGCTCTTAGTAATAACTTCATTAATACTTGAGTATAATTTAGTTGGACTGATAAACTACAGCTAAGAAGAAAGCATTACGAATAACTGAAAGTTTGGACATTTATCATGTCGGTGGATCTCATAAAAGAAGTCATTTTGAGGAAACTATGCATCTGTGGATAAGGTCAGTATGGGGTGAGTATGGGGTTGTTTGAGCAGTAACAGGTCACAGGAACCCAAAACGTGGGTGACAAAAGAAAAGTACAAAGCGAAGAGAGGACATAAGGTCCTAGACCTATTTTACCCAGGCCAGAAGTTTCTCTAGTGCCTATAGTTTATACCATGAACTCATACTACATTTTAGTTAGGGACACTTGGCAAGTATCTTGTCAACAGCGGGACTGCCACAAAATATTTCTTATTTTTTCCTAAACTTTAATAATACTGATACATTTGACTGTTCAATCACTTTTCTCCATTTTTTCTGTCTAGCATATAATGATATGTCAGAGATAGATACTCAGACACGGGGCCGTTCTATCTGAGCGCCATGCAGGGCAGCAGCTCAACCTTTGAAAAAAGTGCCACATCATCTCTCCTAATTGAGCAGGGGCGTGGTGGGAGTGGGGGGGGGGATGGGTTTGTCAGAGTTTTCAGAGAAAACACACTGAACACCCAGAACAGAGGCTCACTGGGTTTCAGGGTGGATGAGTACTTCCATACATTGGTCATCAAAGGTGAAATCAGAGCACTTTAGATAACCAACTTTTCCTGTAAGATGCCATTGAAAAGTAATAAACCATAAAGCATGACTGTAGTATAACATAGCGAACTTCTCAGAGCATATATACGCTTATCATGGCCACGAGACAGCAAAGGAAACCAAGGTCTGGACAGGATAAGCAACTTGCACGAGATCTGACTGTTTACAAATGGTGAGGTCAGGATTTGAACTCATATATCCTCTATCCATAGTCTGTTTTCCTACACCATACTCTAAATACATACTTCCATTCTTCCTTAGAGCAACCTTGTTGGTGCTAATCCTTAACATTCAAGTAGTTATTTCAGATGAACACTTTTTCCAGTGCCTGTCTACCCAATTAATAGTAATCTATGTAAAAGTCAAATCACTCTGTGTTCCTCTCATGCATGTGCAGCAAAATGTATGCTTTCTGCTCACATAGAAGAAATGAATGAACGAATTTACAACAAGTGATGTTATGATGAGGACTGGAATTGCTGGTATCCATGACTGAAGGCTGGAAACTCTAATGCCAGTTTTAGACTGGACATGGAAGACAGATTTGGCATTGATCTTCAAGTAAATTGAGAAATACAAAAGAAGATTTTAAAAAATGTTTGCTACTTTTTAAATATATGTATATATATATATATATATATATATATATATATATTTGCTCGAGGTAAAGGCCCTCCCGTTGATCGTAGATTTGCTCGAGTGGGCCCAGTAACGTCTCCATTGGAGACTTTGTTGTTACTGTGTTTGGCATATCGAATACTCTTGGTAGCTTGCCGGGCTCTCCGAGAGGGGCGGAAGAATCGAACTCGGGTCGGCCATGTTGGCCGCTTGTAAGGCGAATGCCCTACGGCTGTGCTATTGCTCCACAGCGAGGGAAAAACAGGGACTATGAGGACTCGTCAGTGGTTGGAATCAACCACAAGTGTTTGGTGGGGTGGAGGGTAGGTAAGATAGAGAATGAATCAGGTTGACAATAATAGCTGGAAATGATCATAAGAGACAAGAAATGGGTGTTACAAGTAGGTAAAGGTATATGCCTGATAACCTTTCAGTATCTGTGTTGCAAACCACAATGCCCCCCAAAAAAGACAGAGACAGAGACAGAGACAGAGAGACAGAGACAGACAGACAAGATAGACAGAGATAGAGAGACAGAGAGAGAAAAGGGAAAGAGAAAGAGAGAGAACGAGAAAGAGAAAGAGAAAGAGGAAGAAAAAGAAAAAGAGAAAGAGAAAGCGAGAGCAAGAAGAAAAGTGCCTGTCATAGAGGCAAGCTGAGGGGTTGGGGGGGTATGGGAGGGAAACTGGGGACACTGGTACTGGGAAATGAACACTGGTGGAGGGATGGGTGTTGTAACACTGTGTGACTGAAACCTAATCAGAAACAGCTAGGTAAGGGGCTACCTTACTTTGACTCAATAATAACATATTTTTTTAAAAAGTTTGTCAAGTAGAAAACTGATTAACATTTGAGGACGCCAGTTTGAGACACAGTTACAAATCAAGATATTAACAATCTAGAGAGAACCTGGAAAATAGGGCAGAGATTTCAATACTAATAATGAGATTGAAATTTTTGTAAATGCAAGCAGAATTTTCAAACGATTTTCTGGTAATTTTATGGAGGTTCGAGTAATAGCTTTAAAGGGTTATTTCAATAGTGTAAGCATCCTGGAGCAACGGAGTAGACCAGACTGGAACATAGCATTGTGAATGAGAAATGAAAATAACTGTGTCAAGGAAGCAGTTACTAGAACTCGAGCTAAAAGGAAAGATCTAGAATAATGTTGGAAAATAGATTTAATGGAAACCCCCAATTTTTATTTAGTCAAAAGGGAACACTGAAATACAAATTTAGAAATTAAGAAAAAGAGTTGCTTCTGAGAAAAAAAATATGAAGTCAGTTTGGAATTTAAAAAACTAAAAGATAACAAAATAGAAAGTATCAAGGGGAATTGAAAAGGTGACTGAAAACTGTTTTATAAAGCAATATTGGGTATGTAGAACTGGAAGTGAACATAGGGAATATATTAAAAATGTTTTTTAACATAGAGAATGTATGAAGAGAGAAAGAGAGAGAGAGAGAGAGAGAGAGAATGTATTAAGAAAAAAATAGATGCATAGTCCTGGTCTATGTGATGCATTTAGGCTGAGGTGATGAAAAAAAAAAAGGTCATATAATTCCCCATTTTTTTCCTTCCTCTGCCCTGGAGACGTCCAATGCAAGTTAAGTCACAACCTGAATGATTCCATAACAGACTGAACACCCATTTTCCAAATTGACCTATATCAGACATGTGGTGTGAACAATAAATAAATCTTTATGATAGCAAGGCTCTGAAGGTTTAGCTTTAGTTTTCAACTGTAACACAACTTAGCCTATTTTAACAAAAGCCCAACTCCGTTGGAGGGGAGCGGGTTGAGCTTTCCTCCCCGCCCGGACCAGGGCTCCGGCAGCCGAAGACCTCCAGGACCAGCCACCACCATGCTGAGACCACTCTCCGCACACCTGAAGGTGCTGGTAGAGGAACAAAGGCAAGCAGGTCCCCGGGCTGAGATCTCCAAGTCTACTCGGATCTGGGCTGAGCATCCTCCACCCAAATCCTCCGAATTCCAGTCTGTGGGGGTCACATCCACCAACTGGCCCCCTGGCGCCGTGTAATCCCATCAACGGCCAAGACTCAGAGACTATAAATTCAGCTCCCGGAACCGCACGGCCGCATTTGCAGCCGTGCGACACCTTGTTATGACATCTTATTATCTCATTCCTACTTTGGACAAACTGGCGGGCTACCAAATGTAACCTGCCCACACGGCAGAGTCTGGCAACCTCTCCGTGGCATACCCAATATGCCAAATACCAGTAACAATGATGGGTCTCATAAAGAGCTTTGAATATAGCACTTTCTTAAAAATCTCAGGGCTAGGATGAAGGACACATTACTGGGGCCTGCTCGAGGCAATCAACGAATAACAGGATGGTTGTGATTCGTCGTGACTTGTGAACTTCCTTGAGCTTGATTAAAGTAATAGCTTTCAATAAATTTGAGACTCAAAGGAAAAATAAGAAAAATATGAAAATCTCCTGAGTAAGAAATTGAAGTTTTCATAATGACAAAGTTAGCCAAAGTTCCTGTGAATGAAAGGTTAATGATATCAAGTTTAGAACTTTGCTCCACATTTGGTACTTTTTATCTATGTTGATAAGATAGACTGTTTTAGAAAAAATTGAAAAAAAAGTTATTTATCATTAAACATAAGCAAAAATATGAAATAATACACAGAAGTATTAGGTTAGAATGTGTATCTTTCAGGTTAATTTAATATTGATAAATAGCACAGATTTTTTGGGGGTAGCTAATACAATCTTCATGATCTTTTCACTAAAGTTGTCTTTATTTCATTCATATATGGAATATAAATTACTGAGGCAAAGAAACCACAACAGGAACTCCTAGACTTAATGAAAACCTTGGTGGTTACAAGAAGGAAGTGGAGGTGAGCAGTGGAAAGAATGGATAGAGATATCTTTGTGATGATGGAATGACAACTGAAACTTTGGCAAAGGGAGTAGGGACAATGACACACATGAAGTCAAACTCCTAAAATTCCAAAATTTGAAAGTCAATGATAAGTCAGTGAAAAATAATAATAATGAGAATGAAAGGATAACAGCTGAGCATAACCCAGATGCTACTGTGAAAAAAAAAAAGATGCTGACTTTTGCTTCTGAATCTTCTACCTTGAGATTTTAATACAGTGGAAAAAAAAATCTCAAGTTGACCCTCCACCTTGTGTCATTTCCCCAAATTCCTGAGTATTACGAAGGAGCCAAAAGTCTCAAAGTCTCTTTTAATGGGTAGGATCCTTGCAAAGCCTAGATCTATCCCCTTTTAGCTTCCCTAGTAGGAAATATAGTCTGCCCTTCTTGAAATAATCGTCAGATTTTTCTTCCAGAATGGAAAGCCAATTTAGGTAAATGTCACCCATACCACTATCTAAAGTTTATGGGCAAGACTATCCTGACACTGTTTCTTAGTCTTATCAGCACAATTGTCTAACCTACTTAGGCTGTAATCTTCTTGTTATTCTAATTCTTATCCAGAGCAAAATGTCACCCTAAAGGACATCTTACTTGTGGTTAACAACAACAGCAACAACAACAACAACAACAAAAGCTTCAGTAAACAAAGAAAATGGCTGTTCTGTTCCTAAACTGCTTCTTTCCATCACATGAATTCACTGGAATTAATAACATTCCTTTGCTTCACTCTAGATTTCTACTATCCCTATGCCTAATGGTGGTTGCTCAGTAATGAATTACAAGGTTGCTTTTACCTGCCTGATTCCATATTGGGAAATTACTTTTAATTTCAGTGACTGATCCTTTAAAAAATTATTTACTTTCAACATTTTATGTATTTTATTATATAGTGGCCAATCCGGGTTCGATTCCTCCACCCCTCTCAGAGAGCCTGGCAAGCTACGGAGATTATCTAGACCACACAGAAAAGCCTAGCAAGCTACCCGTGACGTATTCGACATGCCGAAAACAGTAACAACAAGTCTGACAAATTGTTGTGAGACGTTACTGGTGCCCGCTCAAGCAAATCAATGAACAACAAGGACAGTGCTACAGTGCTACATTATATAGATTTATTATTAACTGCTGAAAGTTATAAATATTATGAGATGGTGCTATCATCTGGATTTGTCAATAATGGTTTTATTTTTTTGTGCTATGGACTATGAATGGGTTTGAATTGAATGACTTTAAGCTTTTCTTCGTTAAAAATGAACATAAACAAAGAGTTATGTGAAATAATACTTTTTACATATAACTATGCTACTGTGCCCTGTGATCTCAATGAAATGAGATTGATATCACCAGACTTATCTATTTATCTAGAAAATATTCCAAAGAATAAATTCATAGATAATGTAACAAAACAAAAAATAATTATTACAGCAAGTAATTTTTACAGTTGACAGGATAAAAATTTGACATGAAAATCACCGTGTTCTAGACATGCCATTACTATATCCATAATGCCCATTAAGGCTCAAAAAGAAACACAATAGTATAGTAAGAAAAGTACTTTTGATGCATAGTAAGTCACATTAAGTACATTGTAAGTACTTGGAAATGGAAGAATATAATAAAAATAAAACCTTTGACTAGGAAAAGGGATAACAAGTTTGAAGAATATATAAAAGAGGAATTATTCCTATTTATGATTAGATATTTTACTGTGCAAATGGTTACAGCATGATTAATCAGTGAAAATTAACCATTTGTTAATAACTATGATTATTAACTAATGATACACCAACAGAGTAGGTCTTTGTTTGATTTGATATGTAGTACAATTTTTTTAAAAATTTACATGTTATTAAGTTAAATTTTATTTATTTATTTATTTATTTATTTGCTTTTTTGGGTCACACCTGGCAATGCCCAGAGGTTACTCCTGGCTCATGCAATCAGGAATCACTCCTGGTGGTGCTCGGAGGACCATATGGGATGCTGGGAATCGAACCCTTGTTGGCCATGTTGGCTGCGTGCAAGGCAAACACCCTACCCGCTGTGCTACTGCTCCAGCCCCATTAAGTTAAATTTTAACAGTTAGAAGTTCTTTCCAGTTATTATAAGATTTCAATCATTGTGGGGTAAGATTATATGTATAAACATTGGAACAAGCCAGAAAAGAGATCCTCTTTTTGGGAGGTGGGGAGGTGGGTCTCCAGTGTTATTGGAAAACACTAGACCACTATTTTCCTTTGAAATACCTTCCCAGCACATTTGAGGAAAGGGTGATCCAATTAAGGTCATCTCTACATTCACAGTCCAGTGTATACCGTCAATAAAAGGAAATATAATAGCCAAGTAGTTCCATAAGCATTTATGTGCTAACAGCAATAAAGTGAAAGTTGTTGCTATGGAAGTTTAAAAAAGATATTCATTTTTTGCAGGGTTTTTCATTTTGATTATAAAATTGAAATCAAATTCTATGCTGTGTTTTGAATGACTGCTTCCTATTGAAACAATTTGTTTCTGGGTTACACATTAACTTGTAAGCATTAGAATTTATTGCTATAAGTATTATAGGAAATAACATATAATCTCAGATTTTTAAAAATAATCCTCAAATGAAATCTCCTATAACCCTTGTATTATAACTTCACACCATCATTTAATGGTGTGTATGTCTTATGAACTGTAAGAGAAGGTTATAAATTGCATGATCCCATAAGATAGCCAGGTGTCGTTGGGAAAATCCTTTCTATTCTCAGCTTTTTGGCCAAAACATAAAGGGGTTAAACTCAATCTCTACAACCTCTTTGAGGTCAAATGTTCTGAGATTCTCAGGTTTTTCACATGGGTTATTTTTCTTGGAACCAATTTTTATTTCAAGAACAAATGTTAGATTTATCAGTTCCACAAAAAGAAAGTAGAAAGATGTCATTAGATTCCCTCTGTTATAAAAGTAACAAAGTTCTATACATGTTCCATGCCTCATAAATGGTCTATTATGAGCATTTATTGATCTTATGCAAAGAAACAAAGACTGAAATATAATTTTCCCTAAACATATGAAAGCGATAGCACAGTGGTAGGGCGTTCGCCTTACAAGCGGCCAACATGGCCGACCCAGGTTCGATTCCTCCGCCCCTCTCGGAGAGCCCGGCAAGCTACCGAGAGTATTCGATATGCCAGACACAGTAACAACAAAGTCTCCAATGGAGACGTTACTGGGCCCGCTCGAGCAAATCGACGAACAACGGGAGGGCCTTTACCTTAAAACATATGATTAGAGATGCAATACAATTTATACTCCTTTCTGGTATGCTGGTGATATCAGCCATCAATATAATCTTAAAAACACATAAATTCTTAGCCAAAGTGCTACTTATTTAAGAAGAACAGCTAAACACATTTTATTTTATTTACTTGTGTATTCATTTTTGGCACCTCCGAAGCAGTGCTTGGAAGGAACTAATTCAGCAATATTCAATCTACCTGCACAATTTTAACAGATGGTTAAGTCTAACAGTGATCAAGTCTGAGAGTTAGGTGATTAAATCCAACCAAAAACTGCCAGCAGGTCATGATGGCAGAGAGGTTCTGGGTCATATTTTGAATCATGTGTGCTCTCTGTTGATTATAATTTTCTGGGGGAAGGAGGATAGTACCACATAGGACCAAATTATACTTTTTCCTCTGAATTAATCAGTTTTTGCTTGTCACCAGGGACAATCAGTAGTTTCATGAAGAACTTTTATTTCTGGGTTCTTAAGATGATGAGATCACTGGTGAAGAATACTGCTTGCAGTGAAGTTAGAGAAAGCCATACTTTATAATTAACTGATTCATGAATTGTACTTGCTCTAGATACATGAAGAGAAAGGAGGTGAAAAATATCTGTTTTTTTCTGAACATGAAGATAGTCATTTTTTCTCTTATTTTTAAGTATAGGGGAAAAATAATATAGATGATGACAACTGCCTGTGAACTTATTTGGAAAAGGTTAAGTGGAGTACTGAGGATGAAACTTTTGACAGTTGAATTGTGGTTTAAGGTAGATACCTAGCAAAACAGTTCTTTATGGAAACATTTAGAGAATTAAATTTTTATAAGCACTGTCCTGTAGCACTGTCCTCCTGTTGTTCATCGATTTGCTCGAGTGGGCACCAGTAACTTCTCCATTGTGAGACTTGTTACTGTTTTTGGCATATTTAATACCCTATGGGGAGCTTGCCAGGCTTTGCTGGTGGAGTAGGACACTCTCGGTAGCTTGCCCAGCTCTTCAAGAGGGATGGAGGAATCAAACCCGGGTGGACCTCATGCAAGGCAAATGTCCTACCTTCAGGAAAAAAGAGGGAAAGTTAAATTGCTTTTTCAAAACAAAAATAAGAAAATTCAATTTACAAAATGACAGTATTTTTGGTGGGACAAATATTTTTTCCTTCCTTCTCTTCCGTTTTACATTAACTTAACATTGAGACCTTGAAACTCTATATATATGAAAAGACTTAAAATAACCTTAATTTGGAGAGAGGTGAAAATGGTACAAAGTAAAGTCTCCTAGAGCTAGGATCCCTCCACCTCCCAAAATGTGCATACAACATAGATTTCTTTACCTAGATGCATTCTATGAAGGATCAAAAAAAAGTTCTCTTACTCAAAGCAAACATCTAAGTTAAACATTTGTCTACAGAAGCAACCTTCGACATCTGGGAGGTGAGGCAAGAATGCAAGAATAAGCTACTATTGCATATTTTGAAGCTAGTAGTAGGACTTCTGCAAATCAAATGAGAAAGTTAGAAGCATGAAAGCCATCATATTATCTTAATAAGTAAAATATAAACTGGGGAAAAAACCCAAAACCAAAAAAAAAAATACCTCTTTATAGATGTACTAGGAAAACGAGTGCACAGAACTAGTTACAAATCACAAATCATCCTGTTAATCATCAATTGCCTGGAGCAGGCCCCAGTAACGTCTCCTTCATCCTAGCCCTGAGATTATATTCAAGGCTCTTTAGGAGAATGAGACCCATCATTGTTACTGGTATTTGGCATATTGGGTACGCCACGGGAAGTTTGCCAGACTCTGCCATGTGGGCAGGCTACATTCGCTACATTCCCTCTGCCTGTTCTCTTCTGGGAGCTGGTTTTTATAGTCTCTGAGTCTTGGCCGTTGATGGGATTACACGGCGCCAGGGGGCCAGGTGGTGGGTGTGACCCCCGCCTACTGGAATTTGGAGGATCTGGGTGGAGGATGCTCGGCCCAAATCCGAGTAGGCTTGGAGATCTCGGCCCCGGAACCCGCGTGACTTTATCCCTCTGCCAGTACCTTCATGTGTGCAGAGAGTGGTCTCAGCATGGTGGTGGCTGGTCCTGGAGGTCTTTGGCTGCCGGAGCCCTGGTCAGGGCGGGGAGGAAAGCTCAACCCGCTCCCCTCCAAGGGGCCCCGGCGGCAAGGACAGTCAGGCGCGGGGGCAGGAGACTGCACTGTTCTCTTCCGGGAGCTGGTTTTTATAGTCTCTGAGTCTTGGCCGTTGATGGGATTACATGGCTCCAGAAGGCCAGTTGTTGGGTGTGACAGAGCTAATTATCGCTCTTAAATTTGAAGAATATGGCATGAAAACAAAAACTCACAATTTCTGACACTGGCCACATACATGACAACCAGTCTAGGGTAGAGAAACATGATGAATTGCTGGAACTTTAAAGTAAACAAGTCTGAAAATTAAAATCTCCAGGGCACACAGTCATTGAAATGGGGGATGAAGCACATTTTGGTGACTTCTCTCTTACATCTGTGTGTGTGTGTGAAAGAGGAGAGAGAGAGAGAGAGAGAGAGAGAGAGAGAGAGAGAGAGAGAGCAGTATGCTCACAGCTTATTCCTACATATCTACAAAATTCCCTCAGAGAATTTTGGAAAAGAATCATCTTTTGGTCCCAGGAAGGTGTATCAGGTGAAGGGGAGGTGAGGGAATGGTCTTAAAATGTTAAAACATTCTGTTCCTCTTAACAGCATCATCCCTTAGAAGAATTTACTTAACTAGTTATTAATATTTTGGAATTTTACCAGAGCCTTACTGACCTGTGGGAAGATAAATGCCAGTTTCAGCCCGCTCTAGTCATTCTGCCCCACCTAAGTCTGGGAGGGAAGAGGGGTCAAGAAGAAAACGTGATATTCACAGTCCAGGCTGACAGACCCCCCCATGAGATCAAGAAGCAAAGACAGGATTAAAACATGCTTCTTTTTCCAAAGATTTGAACATCAAACTATTAAAGGTCTACTAGCAAGCTTCTTTAACCCAATGTATTATGCTCAGTCACCGAAAAATATTAAGACATATGGTTGGCAAAAATGGAAGAGACAAATGAACTGCAACGCCAGATTCATATAGATCAAAGCTACTGCCATGATTATGTTGAGAAGTTCAAGCAACCATAATGAATATGCTCAGGGCTAGAATGAAAACAGGAGCGAGGCTGCAGAGCAAGTAGGCAATGGAGGCAGAGAGGTGGAAGTTCTAAGAGTCAAAAAGAATGTTACAGATTTGGAAAAGGAAACTGATACCAGATGATCTCACTCAACTGTGTGAGACAAAACAAGAGAAAAGACAGTATCAAACAATGACAAATCCTTGGCCCTAGTTTATGAAACTCACATTACCACAGTGTAGGGAAAGATGAGGTAGACTAGGAGTGACTTAGGTGACAGAATTTGGGCATTTTGATGGAGGTGAAGATGCAATAAACTTGCATATAAATACCATGAATGTTAACACTAGTATAACCTTATCAAAGTCATAAGGTATAAAAGGTATAAAAATAAGAAATAAATTTCAGAAAAAATACAAGGAAAGAAAAAGTATCATACCTATTGATCAGAGGTTCCCAAATTTATTTGCTCAACCACTCCCTTTTCAGACAAACCTGAAAACACTATTGTTGGGCATCTGCAGTGAGAAAGTACTTGGATCACTGCTCCAGAGCAAGGGAAGGGACCAAGCTTTATCTTCTGACCATCCCACAATCTGTTGCTGATGAAGAGGTATTAAAAAAAAGGAGCATGACTATTGCAGAAGGAATAATGAGGCAAGAATCTATTGCTTCTAGACCTAAGAAGAAAGTAGCACAAAAAATACTGAATCTTCTAGACTCCCAATATCATCAATAATTCAATTGCTAAAACTGAGGTCTGGCAGCATTATAAAATATGAATTTTAATCTCCAAGTGCTAATGCAATCTGAAAATTCTACATTACTCTTTTGTAATTTCTGTTTCATACATCATTAAGGTTCACTTATAGTTATTAAATTGTGTACATGGTATACTAAGAATGGGTAATAATTATCAAGAATAAGTTGAACATATATTTTCAAGTGTCTCCAAACAATACCAAAAAAGAAATAAGGAAAGTAAATGGCAAATGTTGCCCTGTAAAAACTTCAGGAAACATGCTTTTACAGAAGAGATTAAAATTCATGACCCAGGCCATTTCCAAAAACCAAATGAAATTTTAAAAAATACCGTGTCTATAAAATAAAAGATTGTAGGAGTGATATAAGGACTGGAGGAAAAATGAGGAGTCATTAGCTGAGGATATGAAAAAGTATTTGGCAGAACTTAAGAGAGGAGATGCAAATAATAATAAAACAGTAACAAATAAACTCCACATCTCAAACAGCAAAATAGAAAAGAAGAAAAGCTTCACAGACTCAGGCAAATGATTAAAGAATTTCCATAAGAGAGAGAGAGAGAGAAGTAGAACATATATGAAAAAGAGAAAAATCTATCCTATTGAGGCATAATTGGTCTCAAACAAAAATATTTTAATTCAAGAGCAGTTCATAAATGAAAGACAATTGAATCCTCAGTTGAAAGCATCTGGGGGCTGGGAATGTAGCCCAATGATAAAGTATATGCTTTTCATGCACAAGATCATGGATTTGATCCTTGTGCCACATACACAATTAATTTTTAAAAAATAAACATTTCGCACTTCAGGAAAATACAGACTATATAATTACAATTATACCTAATAATAACACTTTCCGATTGTAAAATCTCAGTTACAAAGAAATAATATTGAAATAAAATCTAGGAAACTAGTACATTTGGGGGGAAAGTGGTCAGACAGTTTTCAGAGTATCCTACAGAAGTTATCAGCAAAATTTCTACCCACTGGGAAGAAATTCTGATCCTAACATACTTTACCTTGTGAAAATATCATAACACTTTCAGCTAGCATAATTCTTGAACCATTGTGGTCATAAAGCTTCCTTGAACTAGATTTTTTCCTCCTTGATAAGATGGTGACACCACTGTGTCATGAGTCAGACTCTTTCACCAATGGAGAAGTTACTGGAGTGTGAGGGAGACTGGGAGGCCTGAGAACTCTCAGAGAAACCTCAGCAGTCTCCTAAGAAGGAACAGGTGGAAAAATGTGGTACATGATACACGATGAAATACTACACAGCTGTGTGAAAAAATGAAATGGTGAGATTTGCTGCCATGTGAATGGATCTGATAAGGATCTGCTGAGTGAAGGTAGAAGGAGAGGGAAGAACATAGAATGATGGCTCTCATATGTGAGATATGAAGAAAGCAGAACAGCAAAATCACAAAGGTCCAAAGATAACAGAAATTTAGAACTTGTCTTCAGTAGCAACTTACTAGGGGTGGGTGTTGAGGAACACTGGGACAATGGTGGGGGAAATGGACATCTGGGTAGGGGGGTGTCGTATTAGAATAGTTAATGCATAAAATCCTACTAAGAGTTTGTGAAACACAGTACCCAAACTTAATAAAAAAAAAATTAAAGGGGCTGGAGCAATAGCACAGCGGGTAAGGTGTTTGCCTTGCACACGGCCGACCCAGGTTCAATCCCCGGCATCCCATATAGTCCGCCAAGCACCACCAGGAGTAATTCTTGAGTGTAAAGCCAGGAATAATCCCTGAGTATCGCTGGGATACTTTTTTTTTAAAAGCAAAAAAAAAAATTAAAAACTAGAGTTAAATTGAGAATTCAAAGATAAGGGGAGGGTGCGATAGCATAGCGGGTTGGGCATTTGCCTTGCATGTGGCTGATCTGGGTTCAATTCCCAGCATCACATCTGGTCCTCTGAGCACCGCCAGAAGTAATTCCTGAGTGCAGAGCCAGGAGTAACTCCTGTGCATTACCAGGTGTGACTCCCCCGACAAAAAATAAAATAAAATAAAATAAAGTCTCCACAGACATATGGGCATTCAATTTACAATGAGGGGGCAAAGTGCACAAAGTGAAAACAAGGACAGCTCTGGAACAAATGGTGCATGTTTTTAACCAAAGCAAGGAAAGAAGGAAGAAAGGAAGAAAGCAGCTAGATCCCTAGTTCATACCATACACAGTTTCATTCAAAATAGATTAAAGATCTGGATATCAACACCCATACAGTGAGCAAAACATATGTAGAACTTTCCAAGATCTTAACCCCAGAGAAATATTTAGTGATGCATCATCACTGACAGAGAAAACTAAAACACAAATTTCAGAAAAAAAAATTGGGGCTATGTTAAACAGAATCTTCTGTACTGTGAAAGAAAGGAGATCGAGAAAAATAAAGATACCCCATGATCAGGAGAAACTATTTTTACATAATGCATCAAAGAAGTAACACCCAAGATTTATGAAGCACACTCAAAGCTCAACAACAACAACAATATGCAAGCAATCCAATGCAAAAATTTGGAGAGAAAATAAACAGACACTTCTTCACCAGTGTCATAAGGATGGCCAACGTAGAAGTGAAAGCATGTTTATCATCAAGGTTATAAGGAAATGCAAGTAAAATCTGTAATGAGATATTGCCTCACACCAGCAAGAATGGTCTATGGCAAAATGTCTGTATATGGGATAGAGGACTAGCTCTCCAGCTGAACTAATGGGAGACCCAAATTCAACTGATGGTTCAACATGGTCTCAGCACTAAGAGTGACTCCAGAGCAGAGTAGGGAGTAGCCTCTGAACACCCAAAACAAACAAGTGAAATCCTGGAAGCAGTAAGTAACAGGAATGAATGAAAGAAAAAAAAAATTTGAGTCACTCTTGATGGGACTATTGTTTGGTTCAGCCTCTTTGGAAAAACAGTTTGAAAATATCTCAGAAAGTTAATATGGGGTTCATCATACCCGATGATTCCACTCATGGGCATTTATACAAAGAATACAAAAAAACTTTTTGTCAAAAATACATATGTACAATTACATTTGTCACAGCATTATGTATAATAGCCAAGATGTGGGAACAACCCATGTGTACAACAAGATGACTATATACAGAAATAATGGTATAGAGAGATGATGCTATAATACTAGTCAGCTACAATAAGAGGAAATCTTGTAGTTTGCTGCAACTTGTATGGAATTAGAGGAAGTCTTGATAAATAAAGTGAGTCAGAAAGAACAAGACAAATACCAAAGATGTTGTTCATACAGAGTATAAAAAAATATAGCAATTGAATAGATGGTCTCCAGTGGAAACAAATCTTGAAATACGGTAATGGAAATATCATTAGAGCATGCTAAGGTGTGTCTGGGAAGATGGGGAGGGTGTTGGGATCGTATGGGGGGGATCTTGACTCTCTGGGGTTGGGCATGCTGAGCATCACTACAAGTATTAAATATTAATATTGGTACAACAATAAAAAATCATATTAATTTTAAAATAATAAATTTTTAGAAGAAAGAAGAATGAATAGAGAAGAAGAAAGAGAATGAAGTAGAATAGGAAGACTGGTAGAGGGTCTTTGGAACTTTGGTGATGATGGAGAGGTGTAGTAGCTTTTTATATCGAAACTCAATAAATATTGAAACCATTTTAATCATGCTCCTTCGCTACAATAAAACTTTTAAGATAAGTTAAAATGTTCAGTAAGGGTAAACTGAAAAAACAAAGAAACTTTAAAAAATAAATAAATAAAGAGCTCCGTAAATAGTTTTGGTAAAGGAATCAATCATAGGTCAAAAAAAAAAAAGCATTAGAGGGGCTATAGTGAAAGCAAAGTGAGTAGGGCTTTTGCCTTGCACGTGGGCAACCCAGGTTTAATTCCCAGCATCCCATATGGTCCCCTGAGCACCGCCAGTAGCCAGGAGTAATGCCTGAGTTCAGAGGCAGGAGTAACCCCTGTGCATCGCCAGGTGTGACCCAAAAAGAAAAAGAAAGAAAGAAAGAAAGAAAGAAAGAAAGAAAGAAAGAAAGAAAGAAAGAAGAAAAGAAAAGCAAAGCATTAGAAACATAGTAGATGAGGTGTGGCATCTTAAAAAAAAAGATGCTCAATAAAGACAAAAAGACAGACTTTAAAAAATAAAGATAAAGCAATAGAGAAGCAATAGGATGCCCTGGGTAGCTCCGTGCTACAGTACTTACTGTGTAAGGGGAACGAGTGAGGACCCAAGTTCAGTCCCTGAAAATTGCCCCTCACCTAACCCTGGAAACACTACAATGCAGGCAATCTCTGCAGCACCACAACTCTGTGCCACACACACACACACACACACACACGCACAAAAACACACCACAATTAAATTGTGACAAAAACAACAAGGAAAGGAAAGGTGTTGGTAAAGAAAGAGGACCATATTTACATAGGAATTCTCACACAGAAACAACTCAAAAATGAGATTTTTCCTATATTTAGGATGAGTATTATCATCTGATTAAAAGTGTTTATAAAATAACACCAAATAACTAGGCAGAGAAGAGGGAATCCCATAATGGGGTGCATTTCAGCAAATTTTACAAAAATAAGAAGAAAAAAGTTCTAAAACTTCTAGAGACTAAGCTCAGCTCAAATACAAAGGAAAAAATTAATGAAAATTTATTTCAAAAGAAGTCTAAGATTTGGTCTACAAATATATTTGTAGTGATGGGGCATAAACACTTCAAGTCCTGAATTATATGAACATCTGAATATTATTTTGGTGGTAAAATTTATAAGTTCTCAAAGAAATCAATATATTTTGGGGGGGGAGAAATTCTTGACTCAAATGAAAAGTAAACTTAAATAAATAACTTAGTGACATTGTAAAAATTGGTTTAAAAAACAGCTATGAGAAAGATATGCTATTCAACAATTTAGAAATAAGTTCCATAAATATGTATGTGCAGAGAATTGGGAAAAAGCAGAGTAGGGAGAATGAGGAAAACATGAGATAAGGATGTGCTCTACTTGGGTAAAGACATATAGATTTAGGAATTGAGAATGGGCTTTATGAGTTTAGCTATGCATGAAAAAATAAAGAGAGGAATTCATAACAAACAAATTGAAGAATATCTCATCAATTCAATGAAATAATATAACAAAATATACTCAATAAAAATACCAGAGGAGGTAGGAGGAACAATATGAGTAAATTAAAAAATTAAATTTTGAGTAAATTAAAAAATTATAATTTGTTACACCCTCTCAAAATACAGTTTTACCGATCTAATTAAGAACAAAACAATAAAAGAAAAATTTCCATGAAATATGAAACATTAATACACATACATACAACACAAAAGTTTTCTACAAAATTAATTTTATTAATTTCAGTTTTAATTAATTCACTGCAGAATAGTGAAAGAATTTACAGAGGAACAATATTTTGAAACACACAAATACTAACAGCAACTATACATTCATTTAAAGACCTAAAATATATGCATTTCTAAAAAATTTTAAATATCAATTATAACTCTAAAATGAACTTTTAAATAGAAAGACCAAGTCATGAAATGAATCATATTACTTATGGACATTTCTCTCTCTAACTTCGATATACATAAACTAGTTGAATGATCCCCCCAAAAAAAGATGAGATTGGTAGTTTCTGAAATGGTGAATCTGTGATTGGGGAGCAGGGTATGAGATTTGTCTATATTATTTATTCAAAAGAGTAACTAGAGTATTGTTTAGAATTCTGCTATTTGTAAATGCAAGATTATAATAATACTACTACTAGTTACTAATAATTTTAATAATTTATTTAATTCAGATGATCCTGTAGTGAGTAACCCAGTTAAAATTTGTAAGTCTACAATGGTACCTCATGGTGTCTCACTAATAAAAATTTTAAAAAATAAATAAATAAAATTTAAAAAATTCTCAAATGAGAGAGAGAGGTAAAGAGAGCGGGGAAAAAAGTGGGACTGGAGCGATAGTACAGCGGGTAGGGCGTTTGCCTTGCATGCTGCAGACCCGGGTTCGATCCCCAGCATCCTATATGGTCCCCTGAGCACCGCCAGGAGTAACCCCTGAGCATCGCTGGGTGTGACCCAAAAGAGAAAAAAAAAGAAAAGAAGAGAGAGAAAGAGAGAGAGAGAGAGAGAGAGAGAGAGAGAGAGAGAGAGAGAGAGAGAGAGAGAAAGGGCATGACATTGAGCAGGCTGGGGTAGGGTAGCAGGAGGGGAAACTGAGGACATTGGTGGTGGGAAATGTACTCTGGTAGAAGAATGGGTGTTGGAACACTGTATGACTGAAACATTACCACGAACAGATTTGTAACTCTGTATCTCACACTGATTCAATTAAAGAAATTCTCAAATGAGACATTTCTTTCATTTAATTGATATCAGGGCCCAATAACGTCTCCATGTTTGGCATATTGACGTACATATTGAGTACGTCATGGGTAGCTCACCAGGCTCTGCCGTGCGGGCGAGATACTCTTGCCGGACTCTCCAAGAGGGGCAGAGGAATCGAACCCGCTCAGCAGGGCTGGCTGCGTGCAAGGCAAACGCCCTACTGCTGGGCTGGAGCCGAGCGATAGCCCAGCAGTAGGGCGTTTGCCTTGCACGCGGCCAACACGGCCGATCCGAGTTCGATTCCTCCGCCCCTCTCAGAGAGCTGGGCAAGCTACCGAGAGTATCTCGCCAGCCCCCCCCCCCCCACACACACACACAGCAAAGCCTGGCGAGCTACCCATGAAGTATTCGATATGCCAAACACAGTAACAAACCTCAAAATGGAGATGTTACTGGGCCTGCCCGAGCAAATCGATTAACAACAGGAGGACAGTGACAGTGACAATTGATACCAGAAGTTAAAACCATTTCAACAGTGTGATACAATTCAGACCTCCTCATAAAGAAGTGAAAGAAATAAGAGGTTTAATAATCAATACAACATTCACTGCTAGAGCCTCCTCAGAGTGTGACTATAGAAAAATGAATTAACTCCTGCATTAAACGTAAAGATTTAAAATAAATGTCATGGGTCTGAGTAATAGGACAGTGGAGAGGGTGCTTTCCTTGCATGCTGTTGACCTGGGTTCGTTCCCTGGCATCCTATATGGTCCCCTAAGCCCGCCAGGAGTGATCCCTGACTACTGAGCCAGGAGTAAGCCCTGAGCACTGCCAGATGTGGCCCCCTTTCCTTCCTCAAAAAAGACAATTTCAATTGAGAAAAAGGGAATAGAACTAGAGATATACAATCATCACACAATTAAGTAATAAAATCAATAACAATCATTGAGAGTTAGGGTTATTGAGAATTCCTGGGTCAATTCTGAACAAAAGCTTGTGCTCATGAATAAAGTTGGACGAGATGCCTGCAGAGTTTATTCATTACATACTACCTATAGCTTCTACAATGGCAAAGTTGAGTAAGTTCAAATATGAGACTCTGGTGCCTGAAATGCTATCTGACCCTTTATAGGTGGAAGAGTTTAATATTCTGGTTTAGATGAGGGGGAGTAAGAAGAAAAGAAACTGCTATATAGGAAAATATTATGTTATTCCTAATAGGAAAACTATTAGGTTATCATATTATCCTTAAAATTCTATGAGTACTCTACTATACCCAAAGAAAACCTGGCAATAAATATAGTAAGTGAATAATCACAGTTTTACTTGGATAGTAAGTATAACTGTTTTATCCTTCTCTCCTAATTTATTTTTCATTTGGAGTTGACAGAAATTGCAATACATTTACATTATTTTCATTTTTAAATGATATTAATTTTTTGAACTGTGAAAATATAGCCAGCACAAAATCATGAAAAATTAATGTGAGAACAAAATAAGATAAGTTAAAATTCAAGTTCAAAATATGGAATAATCTATCATATATTAGCTTCTTCTGCACAAAGCTGGACATTTAAATTATTCCAGGGGAAGAATAGAAACTTACTACAGTCACTAACCAACAGAGTAGAGATACCTTTTGTTTGCAGAAGGTACTCTAGTTACACTATTTGTTTTAATGGATTATAGATGGAGAATATTGATAAATCATATCCTCTTCACAATGGAGAAAAGAGGGTTAAAAAGAAGTGAGCAACTTTGCTTGGGTCAGAGATTTCAAGTGTATAAAACAGAAACAGCAAACAGAGTTGCTATGGTCACCTTTAGCAATAACGAAACACTTCTCTTATGGTTACACAAAATTTCACTGGATACATTTTAATTGTAAAAGAGCTTGTTGATATGATACAGAGAAAAATGATTCTGTATTTCCTCCTATCCTCTTTATTTTCCATTAAACTAAAAATGAACTCAATTCAACATGAGATATTTGTTCCTGAATTTATTTCAAGCAATAATTTTTTAAACGATTATCAATCATTTCCTTAAAAAAATAATTGCTGGCCTATACAAGAAAGAGATTCACTTTCCTCTCTGGACTTCATATTTAGATCTTACTTTTCTTTAGCTTCCTGTCATTTTAGAATAGTGCTGACATATAATTTAAAATAAAATTTTTGTTCAGTGTGACACAACTCCCTGGATATTAGTCATCAACTCTTTGTGCAGACTGGAGATTTGTATCAGGCATGTCTATTTCAGGTCTTCATTCTTAGGTTCTAAAGGGAAACATGAAACTTTACTGGATTGTCTCATCTGACAAAGAATCCTTTTCTTACACTTTTATGGTGTCTGATAAGCAGCAGACACTTTAGAATGGGCAAAGTTTTTAATATCATTAACAATGTTCACTTATTTTGCATCAAATATAGCTTATGGTTACTAGAAAAATGAAAGCCTCTGTATTGATGCAAAGAATAGCTTCATCCATTTTTTTAATTATTTGGCTTTAAAAGCCAGGGGTGCGTCACTGTCCAGGAAGTCTTCTTAAACCCTCTTTCTAAAGACCATGAAGAACAAAGGCAAGAACCCACCAGGACTCAGCGTGTAGCTCGAAGCTTGCTTGTCACTAGAGAAATTTCTTTGAAACCTTGAGCTTGATCTCTGAAATTCATGAAAAGCGTGTTTCCTAGCTCTTTGTGTCAAATAATAAAATGATTAAAGATAAACTTAATTACTGTTTAAAGATGATGCGGTAGTATCCAGCAACCAAAAGTACCTAATAACTCCTCACATTCAACCCAACCCAAGACTAACTTAAGCTTCTAGTATAAAGTCTGGACAACATGATTGAATCTCAGCATTTCAGCATGAAATGAAAAACCATTCATGGTCTGACTTCTGTGACCTATTCAGTCTCAACTTCCCTGATTACAACAAAGCTACAATCCACCTCCCCAAATCCTTCCTGTGGGGGCATTTGGGGATTGTATGGCAGGCACTCCACCCTTCCTACATTCTTTCTTGTGATATCCCTGTCTGGAACTCTCCCCACCTTGAGATCAAATTCCAGTTAATCCTCTGATTTTCCTTGGATTCTTTTTTTTACTTTTTTTCATTTTCTTATTGAGGTATATTGGTTTATAAGAGTATAAATGTTTATGTGCTTTAGGGAAATGTATTACCACACCACACCCATCCCCCAAAGTACCCCCATATCCCTTCAACACAGACTATTTGCTATGAAATAACTACTCTATGAAATATTTTTAATCATCCAGGCTCACTCTAGATTTCCATTTGCCATTCTACTACAGTACCTTTCTCTATCATAACAAATATATCAAGTTACAGTCATTTGCTGAACGTCTGTTCCTCCCTATCTGCTGTATGATTCCTGTATGATTCAGTTCACATCTGTTTTTAATCCTTTAATTCACCAGCTGCTATAAAGTAGACTCTCAAATGGTAGAGAGAGTGAATAAATGAATTAAATGAGTTCGTGTAGGCACTGCATCTTTGAAACTTTACATACCTTTAGTCAATCAGAGAGAAAGTCCTTTCAGGAAAAATTTCAGTTAAGAAATTAGGTAGGTGCTAAGTTTTCTTGACCTTTCCAGGGATAAGAATTATGTATGAACTCGTTCTAGAAGAACAACAACAAAAAATTAACCGTTTATTTAGTACTTCATTTATCTTCCATTTGAATTAAATCAAATTAAGTCAAAACTTAACTAAAAAGAAGAGTCATTTGGCAGTCCATGGCATTAAATAATGTCTAGACTCTGATTTTCTGTACTGTGGATGATAATTCAACCCATATAAAAGAGCCAAAAATCCACCAGATTCACAACTCCTACTATATCTTTCTCAAAAAAACTATTACCCCCAACGAAAATGATGTCATGGCTATCTTGCCCACAATTCTTCTGGAATTCATATTAGATCAATTAAATTCCCAGAGTGCAGAAACAAGATCTGATTGGCAATTTTTCCTAAATAAATTTCAGCCTTTGACATTTGTTTTTTTTTTAATTTTATAACATATTTTTATTAACCAGGAATGCTGAAATATCTCTAAATAAATCCAATTTTATTCATTCGAAATAGCAAATAATTAGTGGACCAAACAGAGGATGACTTAAGAAAACATCATGATTTAAGATTTGTTTTCTTTCTTTTTTAAAATTTTATTTCATTTTTATAAAGCTGTTCACAATAATTTATTAGATTAAATATTCCAATACCAATCCCACCATTATTTCACCTTCTCACCATCATAATTTTGAATTTTCCTAACACTACCCAAGTCTGCCCCCCAAAGCAGGTCCTAAATAACTTATTTTGTATTGCTTATTATGAATACTCTGCTAAAAATGATCCCAAAAATTTTCCCCGGAGGAAAGTGTGTCAGGATTGTTGTATCTCACCCTGGAGCCATTACGCCCTTGCATAAGAGATTACCAACAAGTGATTACAGGTTGAGCCTTACGTTTTGATCGAAATCGGTTGCCTTCTGTTTTATCCCCCTCAAATGCGGTGTGCTACTCTTGGTGCATAGTGGTGTAGATTATGAGATGTCAAGCGGCCATCCAGTTTGGAATTCTAAAGTTTTAAATAGAGCAATACAGCTGGATTTAGATTTTTAACTGGACTGTGACTTTGCAGTCCAGAGGCATCTCTGCAGGTTGTTGTTCTCTTCTGAGATTTGTTTGTAGATCATGGCTGATAATGAGCTTATATGGCTCCAGAAGCAGTTCTTGGGCAAGAAGGCCAGGCTCCCAGAAGAACAGGGGATGGGGGAGGTCACATTCTGTGAGAGCCTGGAGATTCCGATCACAAAACCTGCATACCTGAGCTTTTCAGCTGATTCATTCTCATGGATAAGTCTCATCCTAAGCCTGTGGAGATTGGCCATGAGCATGGCGGCGATGGATTCTGGAGATTTTCAGACCCTTTGATATTTGTAAGGTGTAGTTCTGAAGATGCTTATTTCCAGAGTAGATATTTTCTGCTATTATTTGGTTTTGCACACATTAACTGGAAATGACAGGAATATTTAAGTTATATCCAACTTAAATATATGACTACTTCACTTTAAAGTTCATGATTCATTCACTTTAAAGGTAAGAAACTGAGGGTAGGTGTTGAAGTGATAAAATACATGGCATCCATACAGTTACTTATAATCTGTATAGTAAACCTGTATAGTACTTGTGTTCTCTGCAACACTGAAGTATCATTTTTTAAAAAATATTCCATCCTAACCTTCTACTTAAATTTAATCTATGAAATTATTTGAACCTGTTAAGAATAATTCCATTTTTTTTCGTATGGATTAAAGTGAATGTAAAATAATGCTTCTTCATGTTTGAAAATGAAGTGAAGGGGATGGAGTGATAGTACAACAGGTAGGGCATTTGCCTTGCATGTGGCTGACTCAGGTTCAATCCCCAGAATCCCTAATGTCCCCCAAGCACTGTCAGGAGTAATTTCTGAGTGCACAGCCAGGAGTTCGCTCTGAGAATCACCGGGTGTGACCCAAAAAATGCAAAAGAAGAAGGAGAAGGAGGAGGAGGAGGAAGAGGAGACAGAGGAGAAAAAAAAAGCAGCAGTAGAGAAGAAGCAGCAGAAGATGCAGAAGCAGAAGAGGAGGAGGAGGAGGAAGATGAAAACAAAGATGAAAAAAAGATGATGATGACAACAACGATGACGATGGTGACGATGAAGAAGAGAAATAGATTTTTCCTAGCAAATTTTGTAAAGGATTTGACATGGAGGGCACTGAAGCACTTTCAGGAACTCTCCAATGTCAGATTTTCCATAGGGTAATGATGTGTCTTGGAGAGCAAGCTTGGCTTGGTCTTACTAGGACAGTAGTGTATAATAATAGTTGGCATGCAGAAATAATTTCTAGTGAACTCTCAGGCCAAAGAACTGGCAATGATATGGTCTTATTCACTAAGTATACTCCAATTTAGGGACAGAGAAAGTCCGTGTTTACATGCAGGAGGCTCTTTTTCAAATCCCCCTCCCTGGAAGGACAGAACTAGGAGTAACCCTGGGCACTGCCAGGTGTTGTGCAAACCCTTAAAAAAGCAAAGAATTCACCAGTTTATACAACACATTTTCAAAGTTGACTCTCTTCAATTCGGTCGATTTAATCCTACCAGAGCAAAGGTTCCCATCTGGGGGTCATCAGGAAACGTGTGAAAGACACAGGTTTCTGCTGTCAGATGCCTGGAGAGAGTCACTGCATGTAATGGATTAAACACTCTGCAGCAGTAACACACTCTGCCAGGGAAATCTTTTCCCATCCAAAGACAACAGGACTTTGCCTGAGAACCATGGGCCAGAAAGAAAGCATACCTGATTCTCAAAGCAGCCCCACTCAGGGCTGGCCTGCGCAGGTGTCACCATTTTAGACTGCTAAATTAAATGGTCAGTTAACTCATAGGAAATTTGTTCATTTCTTACAAATCTGTGGTTACCTATTAATATTGCTAAATTTATTCTAGATTTTGTTATTTTGTTATTGCAGAGAAAATGTCTTTGGCACCTATACTGTGTGTTTTTTGTAATGAATAAGGTAATGAAAGAAATCATTTAGATAGCCAGTTGCTAAACCTTTGTTTATAAACAGAGAGAGAGAGAGAGAGAGAGAGAGAGAGAGTTCAAATGACTGGTGCACATGCTTTGCATGAAGAAAGCCAGGTTGTAATTCCAGAACCATATGGTCGCCCTAATACTGCTGGCAGTAACCCCAGAGCACATAGCCAGGACAGGCCCTATGCACCTCTAGCACTGGTCCTAAATTAAATGAAACAGACAAAACTGCACAATATATCACTTCTATCAATTATTGTTAGATACCACCCCCAGCCCAACCCAAATAAATCTGCTGCCTCAGAGTTGTGCTAAATTTTTGCTTCACCAAGGAATATATGAAAGCATCTGAGACTAGGGTCACAGTATGAATGATGAGATTTGGGAATTTAGAAATACAAGCCACTAAACAGCTTGCTACTGAAAACAAAGATCACATTGATATATATCACTGCAATGATTTTGCATGATATATTAGTATAATTAAAGTTAGGGCCAGGCAAGTTTCTGAGATGAGGAGTCAGTATCAACTAGTTAATAATATAGAGAGGCTATTATCATCACACCCATTAAAGGTCATGGTATCGCAAGATAAATCCTCAAATCATAAAGACAGGGGGCTGGAGCGATAGCACAGCAGGTAGGGCTTTGCACGCGGCCGACCAGGGTTCAATTCCCAACATTCCATATGGTCCCCCAAGCTCTGCCAGGAGTAATTCCTGAGTGCATGAGCCAGGAGTAACCCCTGTACATTGCATTGCCGGGTGTGACCCAAAATGCAAAAAAAAAAATGAAGAAAGAAAAAAAATCATAAAGACAGTATCTCTAGGATAGAAAGCAGAAGGATTAACAATTAGAGTCACAATGTTCTCTCTGTCCCCATACTCCAATAAGTAAGCCCTACCATGAACCTTGGTATTCATAAGACTTGAACAAACCCAATTTGAATATCCAAGTTAGTAGGAAGGTTTGGGATGATCTGAGTTTTCTGCCTTGTCAGTAATTTCCAGGAACTGAGTATCACTGAGACAATTTAAAGATTGGACATGATACATCCTTAGAAGGCCAAACTCCTTATATATTGAAATTAACTAAAAACAGATGGCTAAGAATCCCCAAGATGCCAATGGAACCTTTATTTATATGGGAGACTTAGAATTTGGACTGACTTGATCAAGCAGAATGAATTCATCTTTCCATGACTCTAAGTGCTTTGCCTACAGTCTTTCTCACGTAATTTTATTATTGAAACTCACTATGTCTTACTCAGTTAAGAGCCATATGGAAAACTTGTATTTATAAACTAAAGACTTTTATCCACTAAAATGTCAATTTTCAGTTATTAGCATATTTTAAGGAACTAATGTTTTGCAGATTGCTGCTCTATGAAATCACTTGATCACTTGATCACTTGACATCTCATTACTCATCGATTTGCTTGAGAGGCACCAGTAATGTCTCCGTTCGTTGCTGCCCCGTGCTAGTGTAGCCCAATGACGTCTGCTCGTTCTAGGAACACAAAGAGCCTCAAACCGATCGTTCATGATCTTGATGAAGAAATCTGACCATCTTGTAGGTGGGCGACCACGTGATCTTTTGACATCCCATGGAATCCAGTCGGTAATGGCTCTAGTCCAGCGGTCGTCTCCAAATCTCATTACGTGTCCAGCCCATCTGATTTTCGATGCCTTGGCAAACGAGACAGCATCTCTGATTCTTGACCATCAACAAAGGTTAGAACTCCGGATTCTTTCTCTCATTTGAGTGAAGCGTGATACTCCAAGCATAGCTCTTTCTATTCCTCTTTGGAAAACACGAATAGTGTTTTCATCCTGTTTTTGTAGGGCCCAGGTCTCTGAGGCGTATGTTAATGCAGGAAGAACAGTGGAATCGAAGAGATGTGCCTGGAGCCAGAGGTTCTTCATCCTCTTAGCTATTTTTTCTATGCTCTTAAGGTGTTCCAAGCTGCTCTCTTCCTCCTGCGCAACTCAGGTGCCAGGTCATTTATCATGTTGTCTTCTCGACCTAGGTACACATAACTGTTGAATTCGGAGATATTCATCCCATTGAGAGCAAATGGAACATTAGAGAAGAATTTTTCTATTAGAAAAAACTATATTAAAAACGTGTATGATTAGTAATGGATGTTTGTGAGTTTCAAAAGAAGAGCATGGAGGCATGCGGGACTCAAGATTTCAGTGGCTGAGAGCCATTCTCCTGGCAGGCCTACGGCAATGGACAAATGAAAGATGGGGGGCAAGAGGTGGACTGTTGGCGGCGGAAGTGGGGGGAAGAAACAGGGCCCCAGGCTGTTGTTACACACAGTGTATTTCTCTCTCCTCCCCAGTGTAGTCCGATCTCTCCCTTACAGCACAATTGTAGTCGTAGTTTTGGTCGTAGTCCCAGTCATCATAGTTCCCTCATCCTCATCCTCATAGTCCTTATCATAGTCCTAGTCTGGTTCTAGACCTCATCTAGTCCCCACTTACCCCTTACAGTATAGTTATATAGAAATCATGAAGGGTGAGGGTACACATAGGTGGGGTTGAACATTATCGTAACAACAAACAGATATAAAGCCCCTCCTTCAGGGTAAGTTCTAGGAGATTAGCTCAAGGACAAAATCTCATGTGAGATGTGAGGGTTCAGCACTTCATATTACAAAAAGATATGCTCAAAGGCAGGATTCCATGAAGGGTATATTGCTTTCTCCTTTCCCCAGATAGTAATCCATTTAAACAATCATAGTGAATTTACTTATAATATTTCTATTCATTTTGTATGAACACAGTAAGAGATATATTAAGCTTAAAGGTTAGCTCTTCCTGGGGACATCTTGCTAGGCCAGGTTACTCTTTCCTATCCCCAGCAGTTACTTCTTTTTGGGTCATGGTAGACTTTATTCCATGACCATTCTCTTAACTTACGGTGCTTAGCTTGTTCCCTTTAGATGCCAGGGTAGCTTAAAGCTTACCCTGGATCCATCTAGTCCCTTTGTTGGGACCTTTCATTTGGGGTGTTAGGAAGTAACAACTGAGGTTTAACTCAGGTAAATATTATGGATGCCCAGGAATACATATTATTTGGAGTCAATTAACTCCCATGTTACAAAAGCGTAGCATCAAATGTCTTCCCGTGCCTATACAAAAAAGACATTGCTAAATAAACCATACAAATGACATAAAGGAAAGAGAAAAGCAATAGAGGATTATCAGTGCCTAATGGAATTGGGTGTGCCTCAGGAGCACTGCTGTGGGAGTAACTCAATAAACCTAAGTTCCCTGCAGGAGAAGCAAGGACAACCCAATGTTATCCAACAAGTGTTTATGCACGTGAAAAATTAGTTGCTGACCTATGTTTACATAAAACATACTTTCAGCATAAAGCATCTATAAGTTCATTAGGATCCCAAATAAGAAATTCTTTCATCTCCATTCACCTTATAGTTCCATTATGAGAGAAATAAGAGAGATTTTCTTCATGCTTGAAAAATGTACATTTTCAGTAGTTTTTTTCAATATACACATACCCATCATATTATAGACTCACAGAATTAGTTTCACAGCCCTAAAAAATCCTGTGCACTTATCACTTTCATGCTGAACTTTGAAAGTGCAGCTGATGTTGTTGAATGGTTAAATGATAGGCAAACGTTTGTTAGTTAATCCAACACAGGGACAAGGACCATGTGAAATGATAAATCAATTTTGTTTTAACAATTGCTATTATGCATATGCTGAAGTGTCCTCATTCAAATGGCTTTTAAATTTAAATTACATCTAGAGAAAACAAACTAAGTGGGCTATTGGTGCTGTTTGTTGCATGTAATTGTTAGTGCTAAGAAATATTTTCTCATTCAGAGATGGTAGTATCACCTGAGGGTGCATTCTGGTTGCCAAAAAGTAAAGTCTTTTCCATTATTTGCACTCTAACAGCACAGCTCCAGATGGTATAAACTCTTTTTTCCAATGTTTCACAGAACACAAGTTTCACGGTAGGTTCGCTTTACAAAGGATGTTGTGTCCACATGTGAGAAATGGTGCATGCTTTTAGACATTGTGTCTATACTTTCTTTCAAAAATTGACAAAGTATATTGGTGACTTAAAAATTCTGTGAAAAAGTTCTTGAGAAGTGTCACGCTAAATAATTTTCTTAATTTCATGTAGTCTAGCACCTTCTAAACTTATTTAGTTATGGAACACTTTAGGGGTTTAAAGAAAGCATAGCATAAATGAATTCCATCAGATTTCTTGGGGAATTTTTCAGAATTAAGATAAAAAAGCCACCACCATGCTGAGACCACTCTCCGCACACATGAAGGTACTGGCAGAGGGACAAAGCCACGCGGGTTCCGGGGCCGAGACCTCCAAGCCTACTTGGATTGGAGCCGAGCATCTTCCATCCAGATCCTCCAAATTCCAGCAGGCGGGGGTCACACCCACCACCTGGCCCCCTGGCGCCGTGTAATCCCATCAGCGGCCAAGACTCAGAGACTATAAAATGCAGATCCCGGAACCGCGAACGCGAATTCGCGGCCGCACGACATCTTATCAAAACTTTATTTTTATGACATCTTATTATCTCATTCCTACTTTGGACAAACCTGCAGGCTATCGAATGTAGCCTGCCCACAGGGCAGAGTCTGGCAAACTCCCCGTGGCGTACCAAATATGCCAAATACCAGTAACAATTATGGGTCTCATTCTCCTAAAGAGCCGTGAATATAATGTCAGGACTAGGATGAAAGAGACGTTACTGGGGCCTGCTCGAGGCAATCGACGATTAACAGGATGATGAAATGAAATGATGAAAAGATAAAATAGTCTAATAAGACTGTTATTAATTTTTAAGAAAATGCAATGTGTGGATAATTTATAGTTTGTAGTCTCCTTTCCCATCTCAGGCTTTAGTATTATTATTATTATTATTAGATATTTTAAAATAGTCAGAATCACGATGTTCCATGCATAATGGAGTTTTTCAGATATAGCAACAGATTTTATTAATACTTGCAACAAAGTAACAGTGATACATCCCAAAATATGAGAAAAATTTAAAAGATATGTTTACCTAATTATTTTTATGCCAAAATATGTTAACATGAATGCAGAATTTATGATCCCATAAAATGCAAATCCCACAAAAATAATAAAATATAATAAATATATAAAACAATTATAGGCTCTAAATATCTCTAACTGCATCTGCCTCAAAACTTTGTTGCTTCTCTTATAAAAGTATGACTTTTGTATGTATTTGCTTTGGGGACTAGAATAATTATTTCTGGTGCAGTTGAACTCAACAAGATGGGGTGAAGGCAGGGCAAGTGATACTCAAAGGAAACTACCCAATAATACTGGGAAGTGATTGTTTTTAAAATCACAGGCATAATATTTTGAACAATATAGAGATTAATAGTTGAACTTAGGAGTGGCAGCATTTGCTTTGTTTAATAAAAGAAGCATGTTATGCATGCATATATATATATATGTATGCAGTCTGTGTATGATATAGATTGCACTCATTCATGAAGAACATTTTCAGTCCCATTCTACAGATATTTTTTCTCTAATATAAAACACCTAAACTTGTAAGAAACTTTAAAATGCTTTATTGTTTTGTGTATTTTTGATTTACTTTTCTATGGCAGTACTGGGAACTGAACCCAGGGCCTCACACATGCAAAGCAAGCATTACACTGATCAGCCACATCCTTAAAATAGCTTTAAAACCTACAAAATATTTAGTGGATTTCATACAGTTTGAATTTAAAAAACATACACACACACAACAACACAGGGCCAGAATGATAGTATAGTAGTAGGACATTTGCCTTGCACATTGCCAACCTAGGTTCAATTCATCGGAAGCCCTTCTGGTCTGCTGACTCCTCCAAGAGGGATTCCTGAGCACTGAGCCAGGAGTAAGCTCTGAGCACCACCAGGTATATCCTCAAAAATAAAAATGCTGAAAGAAAAACAACTATAAAATACAGAGGGAAATAAACATAAAATGCCTGCAACATCAGATAATAATATTATAATAATTAAGCATAATTTTATATTTAAGTTTCCTGGCAACCCAGGCAAATAAAATTAAGTAGAAGACATCAATTGTTTAATATTTGTTTTTTAAAAGCAAAAGCTCAGTAGTTCACATAGGTTGGCATTTTTCCCATCCTTTAATTGTAATTCTAAATAATTATATGGATTTTGATAGAGATTAAGAAATGAATTAATCTTCAGCCAATTAATTCAATTCATAAGGACCAAACGCTGAGTATATGCCATGTGAGACTCTGTCCTGAGCTCTTTCATTCTGGTACACTGAGTCAATTTCTTCATCTATCTTACACAGAAAAAAATAACCTTGAACAAAATCAACTATATGATATTTGTGCTTTTTTTCAATGAAAATGTTAGAAAACAGTTTGACTTTTTTTCCAAATCTAAACTAGGATGCTACTGGAGTTTCTTATAGGATCCAAGAAATTCTTGAGCAAGCATACCTCAGAATGGAAAAAAAAATCAAAGCCACTTCAGAAGTCTTAATATCAAGAGTTTTTGAGTGTATATATCTTCTTTCTAGCAGTGTATTATTAGTTAGTTACATCTTACAGGCCCCAGATGAAATTATTTTTTTAAGTATCTTATCCAGGTCCCATTACAAACCAATTAATCAGCATTTCTGGGGTCAAAGCCTGCCCAGCCACATGGTTTTAAGAGTCCCAGGTGATTTTGAAGTGCAATCAAGTATCAACCAATATAAAAGGGTTCTATTTAACATAATTATATTACAAACAACTCCTAGTCCCAGTGTGTTTTTCTCAGCTCCACATTCAAAATCCCAGGACTAGAGAAGGGAATTGGTCTAAGACAAAGATATACATCACCAGCTGCATTAGTCACAGCCCTGTGAAAGTATAAAACTAGAATCTGGCTTCAGGGGAGGTGACCAGTTGACTGTGTTAGCTGAACTTGGGTGATTTCCTGAGATTTTGAACGCTATAGCGAAGTTAGGACAAGTGCAGGCAGAGTGGGGCAATGAAACTGGTCATTTTCTTGGGAGCCACACCTCTGGAGCAGAGTAAGGAGAAATTCTTGGGAATCGCTGAGTAGTTCAAGGTCACTTTAACATATATTGTGGCATTGTTCCTATTTGGAGAAACCACTATAGTGATTCATTCTGCAGGGTTACAAAGTAAAAGTTCATCATACTTTCACTCTATTCAATACAGTATTTTTTAAAGTACAGATAATACTGAGGTAAGTTTGTTTATTTAGGGCATAGAAATTTTATATGAGCTTAAATTATTATATAGTGAAAGAAAAACATTTACTTCTGGAAATCCTGTACTAACACTCTAAGGTATATTAAGCCAACTCTAAAAGCCAAACTGAAAGCCACAAAGGCAGAAATGCCAAATGTGTCAGGAATATTATCTCTGACAGTCAAATGTCATCCACACCCTCCACTATTTGAAAATAAAGACATTACAAAAACTATGTCATTTTAACTTAAAAATGACACACTGTTTCCAGTGTCTGTCTGCTTTCTACTAGTCAGAAATGGCCCAGCAATATTTTTGTTAAATCTTCACTATTTTCAGTTGAGTAAACCAAAAGACTACTGAATCATAAGACAAGATAAGAGGAGAGTTTAAATTCCCTTACAGGAGATTTTTCTGAAGGGAATAGCATATCAGGAAATAGAAAATCACAACTTCTACACTATATCTCCGTTAAAAACAATGCCAATCTTCATCAATACTGCAGGTATTCTGTAAATCAACTGCAACACTATTAGGAAAAAGTGTCATCTAAAGGCCCCTCAGATACCCAAACCAAAATATACAATACCAATGATATAGGAAACTGGGGAACACAAAATGTAATTTGTTACAAAGAAAAATTCTGGGAAAATTGAAGATTCCTTTCAGCAGCACAAAGGATGGTCGACAATAGGGTTCACACAGAGAGTTTAACATTAACGAAAGATATATTTTGTAAAGTAGAGAGAGAGTGTGGGGGAAATTATCTGCCATAGAGGCAGGGAGAGGGTTGGGATGGGGGAGGATACTGGGGACATTGGTGGTAGAAAATGTTCACGGGTGGAGTGATGGGTATTCGATGACTGTATGACTGAAACTCAAATATGAAGGCTTTGTAACTGTAGCTCACAGTGATTCATTTTTTTTAAAAAAGATATATTTTGTAAAGGAAAACCAGTGTCCTTGGAGTGTGGTGGGAATAACTAATCAATATAATCCCGAAGCCACCGAAGCCATGAATGTCATCCTGTGAAGGAAGCACAGCGACAAAGCACCGAGGTGAAAGATGTGCAAATTACTGCCTGTGATATATGTTTTGAGAAATGCATTCTGGAAATAATCTTGCGCTGTAAGTCTGAAAGAGTCAGGTCTCATAATTTTCCTGCCTCTAAAGAGACTGTAATCATGTGGACAATAAGCGGTAAAAATTTCACACAAAGACTACAAAAAAGAGACGCATGAAAGTAAAATAGCACTGTGCCTTCCGAGGATTCAAGGGGGCATTTCTCAGCTATAATTTTCTAGTTCGACTATGTTCTAAATCTTTAAGTTCTTGATTAGACCATGGGAAGATGTGTATATTCCTCAAAATAATCGAATGATCCATTTACATGATAGACAGTAAGACAAAAAGGAGAAACCATGTGAGTTTTCTCAGAACTAAATTGTCTTAGTTGACATTAAAAAGACATATGATCATTCAGAATAAGTGCTCACTTTTTCACGGTCACGGTCCTCCCGTTGTTCATCGATTTGCTCAAGCGGGCCCAGTAACGTCTCCATCGTGAGACTTGTTACTGTGTTTGGCATATTGAATACGTCACAGGTAGCTTGCCAGGCTCTACTGTGCGGGCGAGATACTCTCGGTTGCTTGCAGGGCTCTTCGAGAGGGGTGGAGGAATCGAACTCGGGTTGGCCATATTGGCTGCATGCAAGGCAAACGCCCTACCACTGTGCTATTGCTCACTTTACTGACCTAAAATAACCTGTCCGAATTTTCCCTAGTATGTGATGCTGTTTACTGCTCAATAGCACAAACTCTTGTGCTAATGAGGTGTAACCTTTCCACTTATACAAAGATTCAAAATTTAGGGAGATCATGAGAAATTTCCCATATATTTTTGTCCTGATTTTTCTGAACTATTTTTTATTTTGAGATGCTCTGAGGATCCTCAATCCTTTTGACCTTTTTTGTCTACTTTCCACATTTTTTCTGAGCCTTCCTGGCAGAGCAGTCATTTAAATTCTTATGTTGGGATGTTCCTCTCCTCTCTCCATCTCTTCCTTTCATTTCTAACCTGGTTTCTAGCAAAGCTCTGGCTACTAACTCCAGGTTGTCTACACCCACAACAACCACCACTGTACGATATCTGGGTTACCTCATCTAAAAACATCTGTTCTCTGAGTAGCATATGTTTATGTGTTTATGACTTCCGGAGACACACATCAAATGGAAAGAAAGATGCACAGTCTCAAAAGAGATTTGGAGAAAGGCCATATTGTTGAATATACTTTTTGCATTCCTGTTCTTTTTGTTACCCGTGCACCTAATGAGAAGTTTGGGGCTCAAGCAACGGTCAGCGGGGTGACGAAATCTACAAGTTTTGACCCTCTAGATTTTTTATTTAGACTCTGTAATTCTTCCTACTTAGGTTGTGAGGAAGAATATCACATATTTTTTACTCATAAAAGAAAAAGCAAGTAAAATAAATAGATTTGTCTCATTTATAACTATATTTGCCGCCCCCCAAATCCAATCATTTGACAACTTTAAATACTCTCATTCAGAAAAATCTCTTAACTAAGTTCCACAGTCAACCTAAAGGCTTAATGCCCTTTCACTTAAGTAAATCTATTCCTGATTCTCAGGCACCAGAGATGTGAAAATTAGTGTGGGTGAAGAGGATACAATCACAGAACTTCTTTCTCCATTTACCTCAAACTTGTTTTGAATGTTTTTAACTGGTTAATTTATTTTTATTTTATTATTATTTTTTTTTTGCAATTGGGAGAAACTGTGTAGAATCTCTAAAACACTTTTGTAGATCCGAACAAGTAAACTCTGGAATTGTAGGTCCCTGAGGAGTCCCCTATCCCCACCCCACACACAACCCCACATACCGAAGGTGCCTCTTTGAGCACAGAAGCTACTAGAGACAGGGACAGACCCATCCTGGACAGTGAGTGATCCATCCAGCTGACAGGAAAGCTGGTGAGACAAGCCTCCTGCCTCCTGTGAGATCTTCAGCGAGAACTTAAATCAAAGACTCCAATCCAGGGATCTTAAGGCAAAACCCTTAAAACCCTCAAATGCATGCCCAAACAAGACCTTAAGGCGCCCAGAAAGAAAAGATAAGACAGCACTGAGAAATGAAAGAAGTAAAAAAGCTACCTGGGTCTGTGAACTTGCTGTCATTCACCAGGAACAAATTAGAGGTAGGCACTTAGGGCCTGGGGAAGAGATGGTGCAGCTGTAGCATCAAGACTGTCTTCAGAGGACGAGAAATCAGCCAAGTTCAACTTTTAAAAATCCACTCACGTCCCAGAGCAAAGAAACGGAAGCTGAGTAATTGAATCAGCATTGTCATTAAGGCCCATCACACTGGTCTTAATTGACTACATTTTCACGGTCTATCTAAATATTTAGGACTGCTATAAACCCACAGCCCTTAACACAGCAGTAAGACGCTATTTCATAAGGTTCCATGGAGTATCATATTTAGAGACTGCACTCTGACTACAAAATGGACACCCCAAAATATCTGAAAACATTTTCAGAGTAAGGTATCCAGCCTTAAATCAAGGGGACTGTGAAAGGTTGCCTTACCCCAACCAGGCATCCAGGAAAGCATCTGTTTCTAGAAATATGAAAAGGACAAGGGGGAATGAAATGGAGAAAATCTATTTGAGGGAAGGATTAGATGAAATCATTAGTTTTTTAAGACCAATGTATATATCTGTGGACCAGAGGTCAGGATGACCTGGAGGGACTTCACCAGGCCGACGCTGTCATTTCTCCTAGCACACGGAGACAGACTGGCAAGTCAGACAGGAACTGGTTTTGACTGTTCTCCCGAGCTATGACTCACTCCGTGAGCCCTGCTGGGCTTAGTTGCCATGGCTATGTGACCTAAGCAAGATGACTGCCAGCACTGGGCAGGAGGCTGGTCCCATCTGTCCTCACCCTTCCCATGGAGATGAGCTTCCCTTTGGGGGTACAAGTGGGAGATTGTGAGCTCCCAAACCAACTCAGTTACCATCACTTTTCAGAGATAATGTTGCGTGAGGTCTGACAAATATTAGTAGACTTAACAGGTTTTTTTAAAATTTTTATTAGTGAAACACCATGAGGTACAGTTGTAAACTTACAAATTTTTGTGCATGGGTTTCAGTTATACAATGATCCAATACCCATCCCTCCACCAGTGCCCATTCGCCATCATTTACATTTTTTTAAAAAAAAAATTTGTTAGTGAAACACCATGAGGTACAGTTGTAGATTTACAAATTTGGGGGCTTGGGTTTCAATTGTACAATGATCAAATACCCTGGTGAAATTCAAAATGATTCCATCAGGGCCACACTGATAAAACTCCCCCGTGCACATCCCATTGGATTATTATCCTACATCATTTTTTCTTGAAAGGATATTATATTCTGGGGCTGGAGTGATAGCTCAGCAGGTAGGACGTTTGCCTTGCACACGGCCAACCTGGATTGGATTCCCAGCATCCCATAAGGTCCCCAGAACATTGCCAGGAGAAATTCCTGAGTACATGAGCTAGGAGTAACCCCTGAGAATCGCCGGGTGTAACCTCCCCCCCAAAAAAATGGATATGATATGCTTTATTACTAATAGAACATTTAATGCCAATTGTTCCGGTAGATTGTTTTTACTCTGAAATCATTAAAGATTTTGAAATGACTAAATATAGCCCAAACACTGATTTTTTTATCTATTTATTCTTTTACATAATATTGAGTTTCAATGAATAAAACCTCTATAAATGACCTCTTCATTTCATTCTTCCACCAAGAAAACACCACCACCTTCCTATGTCTGTCAAAATTGCATGTTTGTTCTATTATTTCTAGAGAAGCTCTCACTTCCTACCTTCAATTATCAACGCTAGTGGATGCCAATATCATCTGGAATCAGTCACTCTCCAGCTCTCAGAATTCTTTCTGAATGACAGATTTCACAAATCTATAACAGCACTGGTGTATAACTGATGAAAACTCTCCAGCTTTCAGAAAACAAAGCTGTGATTTCCTGTACAAAACATATTGAAACAGAGCCCTCTGTCATCACCTGCTTTTTCTAGGACATAGCTTCACCTTGTGAGCCTCCGTGGGGATTCTCATCGTGCTGAATGTGATAAGGAAATTCAAAAAATCTCCCACCTCATTTTCAAGGTGTGAATACATCCCATCATTATCCATTAGCCATTGAGCACTAGCTGTGCACCTGACACCTATTACAACAAAGGGCACTTTCATAGCAATTCTGGGCATAACTAAAGACACCCCCCATCACTCCCAAGGGAAAGAAAAGACTACAGGTGTCAACATGTGTGGAAAAAGTTATTAGAATTCTGCCTTCTAACTCATCACTTACCTACAGATAGGAAACAACATTTCCAGTGCGACAAATGAACCTAATAGAAAAGAAATTTCATTTTTGTACACACAAAAAGACCAAGTGTAAAAATTTCCCTTCTCTAGATTTTTACTTGCTTTAAGAAGAACAAAATTGTATCTGCTAGAAACAAATTAAATTGATTAACATTATCCAATGTGCTTTGGGCACTTAATATATATTATTTTGCCTAGTTTGCAAATTAACCAAAAAAGTGATGACTAATAACAGTTGTTAAAGTTGGAAGGATTTAGAGAAGGCATATTGGTGTCATAAAATTAAGACACCAACATGCATTGGGTACATACAATCCATTGAGTTCTTATTTTATTGTGTTTTCTTTCTGATTCCAGTCCTGGTTTGGATGCTTAAGGAAATTCATATATCTATAAGCACTCTTGTTCTTTGAAAAAAAATGCTAAATCCAATTAAAAGTATGAATAAGTATATAGATTGATAGATATTCAAAATATAAATAAGCATTGACACATCAATGTCAGAAGTTAAAGCTAAATTAAGTTTGTGATCAGCATGTACTATTAATAAAACTAATTTGCATTCTTTGATCTACATCTTAATGTACATATGGTATAAATGCCTTAGAACACTATAAATATCACTTGCTAAGAACTCTACAAGGTCAAATGAAATAGAAAATAATAGGCTCATATTTATTTGTGTCTCTTGGTAAATACCTCACCTCATTTTAGGAGAAACTCATTTTAAGTTTCTTCTCTTGATTTAATAATTGTTCTTTAAATACAACTTGCTGATATTTTCCCCATGTCTTACAGAAAATTATTGAATGAAATTAAAATAATACACAAAATATAAAAGAGAGGGGAATATTCATACATATGAATGAAATTTAGAGTATTAAATTAGCTTACAGAATCATATATATATATATATATATATATGCACAAAAACATAGATAAAAGGTAAAATTTCCCTAAATTGCAAAGTTTACTCTAGGTGTGATAAAAATAAGGAAGCAGTTCAAGTACAAAGAAAAGAAATGGAGGAAATTGTTCAAAAATCTAGTCTTTTCGTGTACAGAAAACTCCAGGCCCACATGGCTTCACTGGGGAATTTTACTACTTTTAAAAGCTGTTAATTCTAATGCTACTTAAGCTGTTTCACCACAAAGAGAGAAAGGTATGTATAATGTGATTATTAAACCCCAATAAAGATTACACAAGAAAGGAATTTTTTAGACCAGTGCTACTTTTGAACCTAAGTCCTAGGTGAGTGAAAGCGGTTACTTCAGAAAGGCAGAAAAGATTTTAAGGGAATTTGAGTTATTTGAAGGTAAGCTCTAAAAGAATGCCCAGAAGCTACAACAAAAGGAAGAGTACCAAATGGCCAAAGGCAACAGAACTTGAAGTTGGACTACAGACTGAGCTCAGCTGCGGGTTGCATGGGGGGTCACGGGGGTTGGGGCATGGCCTTGGGATATTAATGGAGAGAAGTGGACACTACAGTGGAGGGTTGTTGGGGGAAGGGGGTCTTACTGGAATGTTGGATGCATGAAACTCTATCATTAACAGTACTGTAAGTCATGAGACCTCAATACATGTAAGTCATGAGACCTCAATACTCAATACAGGGCAGGGTGAAGGCAGGAAGTATAGCTACCTCAGGTGCATTAATTACTGACAGGCTGAACCTCTGAGACAGGACTCTGCCACAGGAATTCCAAGAACTGTTTTCACAGTATAAACTGGCTTATCACCTGTACAAAAGTCACCTGAAGCACCAGCTACAAATTCAGATGCAGTTACCTGAGCCCCCAACTGCTGGTACAGGGCTCATTTTATTTAAAGGCCCGAGAGTCTGACTTTTAGAGACTTTCTCAATGATTCTCCTGGGAAGGAATATTGAACAACTACAATGATACAACCCTGAGTAGTTCTGATCATGATCCTATTTTGTAGAATGATGATATTACTTGGAATATTGACTCTGTCGAGTGGGTAGTAGAATCTCCTATTAACCAAGAAACAGCATTTTGATTTGAACAGAAATGATCATTATAAATTTACTTATCCTTCACTATGAATCTCTCGTAGTTATTTTGCAATAGTTATTTTTATAAAATGTGAGTACAAACTAAAAATACTGCCTTAATACCTTTTGAAAACCACATCACTGGATGTTTTACTATTGGATCCTATTCATTAAAATATAAAAGGTGCATTCAGCTAGTTCCTGGGCCTAACATTTCTTCATTTATTTATTCATGTATGTATTGGAGTCACAATCACGATAACGACCATCCTGTTGTTCTTCGATTGCCTCGAGCAGGCCTCAGTAAGGTCTCCTTCGTCCTAGCCATGAGATTTTTAAAAAGTGCCGTATTCAAAGCTCTTTCAGGCTTAGGAGAATGAGACCCATCATTGCTACTGGTATTTGGCATATTGGGTATGCCACGGGGAGTTTGCCAGACTCTGCCGTGTGGGCAGGTTACATTTGGTAGCCTGCTACTTTGTCCAAAGTAAGAATGAGATAAGATATTGCGCTTCCAGGAGCTGAGTTTTATAGTTTCTGGATCTTCGCCATTGATGGGATTACACGGCGTGAGGGGGCCAGTTGGTGGGTGTGACCCCTGCCTACTGAAAGGTGGAGGATTTGGGTGGGGGATCCTCAGCCCTGATCCGAGCAGGCTTGGAGGTCTCAGCCCCTGGACCCGAATGCCTTTGTTCCTCTGCCGGTAGGTACCTTCATGCTTGTGGAGAGTGGTCTCAGCATGGTGGTGGCTGGTTCTGGAGGTCTTCGGTTGCCAGAGCTCTGGTTGGGGCGTGGAGGGAAACTCAACGCGCCCCCATCCAAGGGGCCCCAGCAAGAACAGCCAGGCGCGGGGGCAGGAGACTCTGCGCTTTTCTCTTCCAGGAGTTGGGTTTTATAGTCTCTGGATCTTGGCCGTTAATGGGATTACACGGCACCAGGGGGCCAGTTGTATTAGAGTAACAGGTTTTAAAATAGTATTGAAATTTAGCACAGCAGGTAGGGCATTTGCCTTGCAACTGGCCGACCAGGGTTCGATTCCTCTGCCCCTCTTGGAGAGCCCGGCAAGCCACCGAGAGTATCTCGCCCGCACACAAAGCATGGCAAGCTCCCCGTGAAGTTTTCAATATGCCAAAAACAGTAACAATAAGTCTCACAATTTGTTGTGAGACATTACTGTTGCCCACTTGAACAAATTGATGAACAATGGGAGGACAGTGCTACAGTGTGTTAAATCACTTTGGGTGTACAAATTTACTGCATTTCTACCACCACAAAATTGCAAAAACTCCCAGTCTCAGTCATTATATCGCTTCTACCATGCTTCTCCCTTCCTCATTCTCTCAACCCTGTCCCTGCACTGCTTGGAAACCTCAATTCTATAGTCCAAGTTCAAGGGTTTGTTATCATTGGACACTATCCATTCCCTTGCTTTTCTTCTTTCTAAACCACAAAGGACTGAGATCATCCAGTATTTGTCCTCTGTGTGACATTTCTCTTGATGTGATGTTTAGAGTTCCATCCAAGTTGAACCAAGAGGAAAGTCATCTTTTCTTAAATGTATCATGAGCCTAAGCTCTAAGAAGATGACCATTTCTAGGCTTTGCTCATAGACTCCAGCTGCCAGATAAAAGAGTAGGATGATCAGCTTGCCATCGGGGCCCAAGACAAAAGGAAACATCTTGAAAACTGAGACACCAAGTACAGAGACGCAGCAGAGTGGCAGGATATATGGAAGAAGATCTTCCAACCCACTTACCCATCCCTGTAGATGTAAGGGGAGCTGCCTGAATTAGTTCCTCCTGAATGCCTGTCCCACACAATTGTTAACAAAACACAGGAGTTGTTTGCACTGCTAAATTACATCATTGGGAGTCCATCGCCCTTGCTTCTTGGAACTTTAAAATGGAAACTGTGCTAGTGTTTGATGTGTTTCTACAGAATACATGAAATATTTTCTTTGTGAGAAAAAAGAAACTTCACATCTCCAAACGTAAGCTTGCGAACAATAATTTCAGACAGTCTTTACTTTTAAAAATGGTCTTGTTTTTGATGCAATAAAAATCTAAAGTTATCTACCAAACTAGAGACAAGTAAAATGAACATAAGCCAGTTATCACACTGGTGGAAAATTCATTACATCGCGTTTTTAATTAAATTATCTGACAAAAAAAATTATGCATAGTATCTCTGCCACTAGACTGAAAACTACTTAAGGCAGGAACAATACTGCTTTATTTACTTATTTGCATCCTATCATAATGCACTGTGCTGTAAATATAGGGTGGATTTAACATTGGTAGATGATTACCATGTAGTCTGCCATTATAAATTAATTATTTGGTTATACCAGTTTTATCTCCCTTTAAATTTAATTTGGGGGGGGGGCATATCCAGGGTGCTCAGGGGCAATTCCTGACTTTATGCTCAGGAGTCACACCCAGTAGTACCAGGGAGATCATATGCCATGCCTGGGATCAAGCTGGGGTCAAGGTAAGCATCTAATTTCCTGTATCATCTTTATGTTGCCTACTTCCTGACTCCTATTAGTAAGTCCTAATGATCTGTATATAACTTAAGGTTTTCCATAGAATCTGTGCCCTGAATAGATTCATAAGGTTATCTTGCCCAACTGTCATTATTTCACAAATAAGAAAAATACCAACAAGAAAATGATTTTGCTCAATTCAAGTAGTTATGCAGTGCATAATAAAGTCATTACAAACTTAAAATTATTTCCTCTAATAGGCAGCTAGTGGGTGGACCTGGACAGCCATAGCATGCCTGTGGTTGTAGATTTTTTTAAATTCCAGTTAAATCTTAATCAATCTAAAGTTCAAATCAATCTAATCCTGTATGGTTCACAAAATGTAAAGGGGAAAAAAATGCAAAGTGACATCCATGTGAAGGGTCTGGAATGATGTGAGAGACTATAAAGATTTACTTTTTAATTAGTTGTAGAGATAAAATCCTACAACAGATATCTCTGCTTTGAGACTCTTCATTAACAGCTGTTTATTGTATGTTAAATTATTATGAGATAATGTATGCAAGATGCTAGCTCAATACTTGATACTTGTATTTCCACTTGTCAAATGAGCTTGACTATTTCAAAAGAAAAAAAAGAAACAAAACTGAATTAAAAAAGCTGTCAGAAAATGTGGGAATGCAAACTCTCCATCTTAAATTTCCTTTGATTTTATTTATTTATTTATTTATTTATTTGGACTGGAGGTAAATAAATGGAACGGGATGGCTTTTAAAAAAGTAAATTAATAAAAATCACAGGAGTAAAAGGTGTATATGTTTTTTTAAAAAATCCAAGAAAACTCAAACTAAGGAATAATAACCCCAAGATGAGAGCTCACATCAAACCTGTTTTTCTCGGCATGAAATTTGCTTATAAGTGGATAGACATGGAGAGTATCATGTTAAGTGAAATGAGTAAGAAAGAGAGAGACAGACATAGAAGGACTGCACTTTTTTCTGGAGTATAGAATAACATAACATGTGGCCGACACCCAAAGACATTAGATACAAGGACTAGGAGGATTTCCCCATAGCTTGAAGCCTGCCTCATGAGCGGAGGGGAGAAGGCAAATGGAATAAACAAGGGATCCCTAAGAAAATGATGTCTGGAGGAATCAGTCGGGATGGGAGATGTGTGCTGAAGTAGATAATGGACCAAACATGATGACCTCTCAGAATCTGTATTGCAAACCATAATGCCCAAAAGTAGAGAAAGAGTACGGGAAATATTGCCTGCCATGGAGGCAGGGGGAGGGTGGGAAAGGGGGTTATACCGGGGATATTGGTGGTGGGGAATGTGCACTGGTGGAGGGATTGGGTGTTTGATCGTTGTGTGATTGTAACCCAAACATGAAAGCTTGTAACTATCTCATGGTGATTCAATAAAAAAAACCTTGTTTTTCTCCTTGTAGAATCAAAAATATAGTTAAAATGCTGTCAATGAAAACACAGAGTTGATTCGGATTTCTTCTTTGGGAAAGTTTCTGTTCATTTTATGACCCCATTTTTGATGGGGTTAGATGTTTTTTTCTTGTAGAATTCAACCAGTGCTTTTTATATTCTTGATATCAACCCTTTATCAGATGGGTATTGGGAGGAGCCTGGCAAGCTACCGAGAGTATCTCGCCCACATGGCAAAGCTTGGCAAGCTCTCTGTGACGTATTTGATATGCCAAACATAGTAACAATTGTCACAATGGAGACGATATTTGGTCCGTTCAAGCAAATTGATGAACAACAGGAGGACAGTGACAGTGATCCTTTTCCATTCTGTAGGTTGTCTTTGTATTCTGGTCACTGTATCTTTTGAGGTGCAGAAGCTTCTAAATTTAAGATAGTCCCATTTGTTTATCTCTGTTTCTACTTGGTTGGTCAGTGGAGTGTCGTCTTTGAAGATATCATTAGCTTCAATATTCTGGAGGGTTTTGCTGACCTTGTCTTCAATGTATCTTATGGATTTTGGCCTGATGTTAAGATCTTTAATCCATTTTGTTCTGACTTTTGTGCATCGTGTTAGGTCGAGGTCTAAGCCATTTTTTTTGCATGTGGTTGTCCAGTTATACCAGCATCATTTGTTGAAGAGACTTTCCTTGTTCCACTTCACATTTCTTGCTCCCTTATTAAAGATTAGATGTACATACATTTGGGGTTGTATGTATGGATATTCCACTCTGTTCCATTGGTCTGCAGCCCTGGCTTTGTTCCAGTACCATGCTGTTTTAATTATTACTGCTTTGTAGTAGAGTTTGAGGTCGGGGAGGGTAATGCCTCCCCATGTCTTTTTCCCCAAGATTTGCTTTAGCTATTCGTGGGCATTTGTTGTTCCATATGAATTTCAGGAGTGCTTGATCTATTTCTTTGAAGAATTTCATGGGTATCTTTATAGGGATCGTGTTGAATCTGGCTAAAAGGCATATGAGAGAAAAAGAAAGATGGCGGCCGCACGGGAGCCTTGTGGACAGCAGGTTTGAGCCGGGGGCGGGGGGCAGCAGGGGCCTCATGGGAAGGGGGGCGTTCTGGGCCGTCCTTCACGCCTGACCGAGGTCACCAGCTGCCCCCCACGAACGGCTCTCCGGCACAGCCACGGCCCCGGAGGCACAAGGGCTTAGCACAGAGAACCAGCCGCTTGGAGCAGAAAAGCAAATGGACTATGTGTTAAACCACGCCACCAAGCCTGCCCAGAGGGGAAAGGGTGTTGTCCCGCTCGCCCGCTCCTCTCTGGAAAGAAAGATGGCGGCCGCACGGGAGCCTTGTGGACAGCAGGTTTGAGCCGGGGGCGGGGGGCAGCAGGGGCCTCATGGGAAGGGGGGCGTTCTGGGCCGTCCTTCACGCCTGACCGAGGTCACCAGCTGGCCCCCACGAGCAGCTCTCCGGCACAGCCACGACTCCAGAGCACAGAAACCAATCTCTTAACTATCTAACTTTTAATAGAAATACTTCCAGGGTTAATAAGTGAAACAGCAGAAATCCAAAACCGCGCGGCTGCAATAGCGGCCGCGCGACATCATTTTATTCTTAAACCAAGCTGTAGAAAGCAAATCATTTCACAACGCTGTTTCAGCATATCTGATTGGGGGGGGGGTCATAAACTCTAAACAATAATTGTGCATCTTCTATCGAAACAATGTATCTAGTCAAAGTAGATAGAGTATTAACTAGAATTCATCTGCCACACAGGAATTGGGAGGGGTGAGAGGTGGGGTTCTATTGGGGTTCATGGTTAAAAATAAGTATTGGTAAAGGGAAATGTGTTTGATACTTACATGACTGAGACCTAAACCCGAAAGCTCTGTAACTTTTCCCACAGTGATTCAATAAAGAAATAAACTATTAAAAAAAAAAACAGTAACAACAACAACAAAAAAAATGGCATATGAGAAAATGCTCTACATAACTAATCATCAGGGAGATGCAGAGCAAAACAAAACAATGAGATATCATCTCACACTACAGAGACTGGCCCACATCCAAAACAACAAAAGCAACTGGTGTTGGTGTGGATGTGGCAAGAAAAGGACTCTCCTTCGCTGCTGAGGGAATGCCGACTGGTTCAGACCTTTTGGAAAACGGTATGGACGATTCTCAAAAAATTAGAAATTGAGCTCACATTTGACCCAGAAATACCACTCCTGGGAATATATCCCAGAGAGGCAAAAAAATATAGTCAAAACGACATCTGCATTTCTATATTCATTGCTGCACTATTCATAATAGCTAAAATCTGTAAAAAAAAAAAACCCAAGTGCCCAAGAACAGATGACTGGTTAAAGAAACTTTGGTACATATACACAATGGAGTACTATGCAGCTGTTAGGAAAGATGAAGTGATGAAATTTACATACAAATGGTACTACATGGAAAGTATCATGCTAAGCAAAATGAGTCAGAAAGAGAGGGACAGACACAGAAAGATTGCATTTATCTGGGGAACATAAAGTAATAAATTGAGAGACTAACGCCCAAGAATAGCCGAGATAAGTACCAGGAGGTTCACTCTATGGCTTGGAGGCCAGCCGCACATGCTTGGGGAGAAGGCAGCTCAGATAGAAAGGGAAACACCAAGTAAAGGGTGTTGGGAAGATCCTCTCAGGATGAGAGATGCATCTGAAAATAGACTATAGACCGAACACGATTGCCACTCAATGCCTCTTATGCAAACCACAGCACCCAAAAGGAGAGAGAGAGAACAAAAGGGGTGGGGTGGGATGGGGGGTTAGGGAGGTGGGAGGGATGCTGGGAGCATTGGAGGTTGGGAATGGGCACTGGTGGAGGGATGGGTTCTCAATCATTGTATAATTGAAACCCAAGCACAAAAATTTGTAAGTCTACAACTGTACCTCATGGTGTTTCACTAATAAAAATTAAAAACAAAACAAAACACAGAAAACACAGAGTTGAGACACAACCAAAGGTGGAGACATTTTTAAAATATGGACCATTCCCCTAATAACAAAACAGCTTGAAGTAACTGGTTCAACTCAGAATCTTGGGTAAATGAAACCATTTATGTTTTTCATGGAGGTTAAAAGGCCCAGATTTTGGAGATAGTACTGTAGCACTGTCCTCCCGTTATTCACTGTTGTGCTTGCGTGGGCACCCGTAACATCTCACAACAAATTGTGAGACTTGTTGTTACTGTTTTTGGCATAGTGAATATGTCATGGGTAGTTTGCCAGGTTTTGCCAGGCGGGCTAGATACTCTTGGTAGCTTACCAGGCTCTCCGAGATGGGCGGAGGAATCGAACCCACGTTGACTGCGTGCAAGGCAAACACCCCACCCTCTGTGCTATTGCTCCAGCCCAGAGAGATAGGACTATGAAGAGAAAATCCTCGGGAGTCTGTGCATGGCAGGAATCATGATTGACTGAGCATTAGGACATAAACCTTCTCCTTTATCCTAACCACAACCTCCCAAGACAGGCACTACCTATACTTAACCAGCAGCCTAATACTCAGGAATTGAACAAAACACAAGTAAAGTCTCTCAGGGGGTCAGGTCATTCTCCAGAGTGTTATGCTTCTTGGTTTTGCGTTAGTACTGGAGTCTTACTCAGAATTTTTGTTCGCATTGGAATACATAGATTTCAAGGATTTGTTTGAGTGAGTGAGTGACAATTGTAGCATCGATAGCTAGTGGCCTGGATGAAACTCCTTCCTTGGTGCCTTAGGGAAAGTTCCATTTTTCTGATTTTTACTCCAGCATAATGGATAGACTACAAAAATTCCCTTCATTTTAAAAGATTATTTCCAACTAGGATTACAAGAAGTACTAAACCGGGAATTGAAAGAAAATGTAGAATTGATGGTAACTCTCCACTGAAAATAGATGGATGTCGAACTCATTAGATGACGATTCAAGGGGCTTTAATATTAAGGCTACTCTGCCTTAATATAAGGCCACCTCAGTCACCGTGGCAAGGGATGAAACTGATCAAAGAGTCCTGCAGTGAATTTTTACCATCTCAGGTTGGGATTGACGCATGCTCCTTCTTTTCATATTTCATTCATTACTCATTTCATTTCATCATCCTGTTAATTGTCGATTGCCTCGAGCAGGCCCCAGTAACGTCTCTTTCATCCTAGCCCTGAGATTATATTCACGGCTCTTTAGGAGAATGAGACCCATCATTGTTACTGGTATTTGGCATATTTGGTAGGCCACGGGGAGTTTGCCAGACTCTGCCCTGTGGGCAGGCTACATTCGATAGCCTGCAAGTTTGTCCAAAGTAGGAATGAGATAATAAGATGCCCTGGTCGGGGCGGGGAGGAAAGCTCAACCCGCTCCCCTCCAAGGGACTCCGGGAAGGAACACCCAGGCGCGGGGGCAGAGACTGCACTGTTCTCGTCCGGGATCTGGATTTTATAGTCTCTGAGTCTTGGCCGCTGATGGGATTACACGGCGCCAGGGGGCCAGGTGGTGGGTGTGACCCCCGCCTACTGGAATTTGGAGGATCTGGGTGGAAGATGCTCGACTCCAATTCGAGTAGGCTTGGAGGTCTCGGCCCCGGAACCCGCGTGGCTTTGTCCCTCTGCCAGTACCTTCATGTGTGCGGAGAGTGGTCTCAGCATGGTGGTGGCTGGTCCTGGAGGTCTTCGGCTGCAGTAGCCCTGGTCGGGGCGGGGAGGAAAGCTCAACCCGCTCCCCTCCAAGGGACTCAGATTCCAATATCTGTCACCACATAGCCCAAAGACACCGGAAAGTGGGTTTTGCCATGCAACCAAGGAAAAAGGAAAAAAAATTTGGTGAACATACAGTATTCTTTATGCCATTTCATGTTGAAGATGGAGGTCCAGACACAAGAAAGCAGCAAAAGCTTAGGGATTAGCAAGGGAAACTATAGATTTAGAGTTGTAATAAATTTTTCTAGAGGCATAAATCCTCACTATAAATTTATTATGTAAGACAAGGAAAGAAGTAGATCCTGGAAACATCAGAAAACACTATTAATATGACCAGCAAACAGAAAACTCGCATGCAAACATTCAATATGAAGTGAAGGGTCTTATTCTAATGTCATAAATAAAAGTCCAAATGAAGATTTTCATGCCTGAGAGATAGTGCAGCAGGTAAGGAACTTGTCTTCCACTGGCCAATCGAGGTTCAATCCCCAGCACCAAAACTGGTCCCCTGAGTACAGTCAGGATTAATCCCCGATAACAGAACTGGACATAAACTCTGAGAACAGCTGGGTATGACCCAAAAACAACAATAACAAAGAATAATAGGGGGAAAACCTAGGTATAATTTATTTTATTCACTTATCAATACCATTTATCAAATATCATTTCCTGTCTCTTGTCCACTTAAGCACCAAACAAGGCAAGGCAGAAGAAATTCGGTCCCAACAACACTCTCAAAAAATCATGTTTTAAGAGATGAGAAAAACAGGTATCCCTGTAATTAAAGGACAGGGTGATTTTCAATGAAGCTCAGAGTAAGTCATGAAAACAGATGCCTAAAAAGGAAAAAAAACAACTGGCTCTCCCCAAAAGAATAAATTTCCTATGTGGTTTATACAGCATCTGGTACATCATTACATTTTTTCTGGCTGCTCCTTTTCATTTTTTCGTGGTGCAGTGGTCAGTTGGTCCTCCTTGCTGTCTTGCATAAAACACATCAGATCTGAATCATCCAGAATAAAGGGAGTAGATAACTCTGATGTTGTCAGTCCCAATCTTCATGCCCGTCAATTATAGCAACATCCAGACCATTTCAGCGGAGTTGCTTTCAGCCTGTGTCAGCTCACCTTGCAAGTAAGTGACATCTGCCAAGACTGCCTGGCTGCTGTATTGAGCAAACCAGCGGTTCTTCCCTGAGTCCTAATGAACATTCTTAGATGGGAAACACAAAGACAGCCTAAGACAGAAAGGCGCTGATTAATTTCAATAAACCTTTCAAAAGTCACAATCTGTGCTGAGAAAAGTGATTTTCAGCTGACTTTATCTTATTAGTGAGGACTCTGGGGGAAATCTTGTGGGGGAAATTCTTTCCTCTGTTACCATGAGAGAAAACAGCTCCCATCGCTCAAGTCTTTCAAGAATACACATCCCTCCAACCCCCATACACACACACAAACACACACACACACACACAAATACACACACACACCACCGCCCGAGACTCTAACTTTGGCTTCAGAGAAAGTTCTACTTGAAGCGTTGGAATTACAACAGTCTTGTGTGTCCACAGATTATTTTGTAGTTCATTTATTTCTGCATAATATAGAGGAAAAAAAGAATTTCCCACTTTCTCCCCCAAATTCACATGTTCAGGACAAAAATAAATTCTATTCTCTTGCAATTAGTGATAGATGAAAACAGGATGGTTTGTTTTCTACTAAAAACAGAAAGAGAAGAGCATAGGCAGATTTCTCTCTAATGAAGTTATTGCCACAGATTTAATACATTGTATCATGGTAGTAGCTCTTAATTTCTAAAAAGCCCAACTTCTAAAGTACCTAAGAGTAGAATTTGGGAAAGGTTTCTCCCCTTCTCCTGGGAGAAAAGAATGTAGAGAAAAAGGAAGTAAACTGTAATGTCTTCCACCACTCTATCCTCTAATTTCTCCTCCTTAATCTGAAAGTCTAACTTCCTGGCTTTTGTGTTTAAAGAATGATCACAACTGGAAAGTCTGAGAACAGTGCCTTCTTGCTTTCCTGGCTAAATTAAAAAGTTCCTCCCAGAATCTTTAATCTTATCTCTACAAGCATCTATCTTTCTTCAAAATTGCCAAACCAGGCACTTTTCTCACCTTAAATATATATATATATATATATATATAAAATTTGAAATTGCAAGACTTGTCTAGAGTTGTTTTATCAGCCATAGGAGACTGAGACAATGGTTAAACCTCAGTGCTGTCCCTAAATTGTTGGTCTTGGTCAATTTTATCTTTTTGGTCTAAAAATATGGGTAGTATAAGTTACCTTGCCTTGTGATGCAAATGATACATATCTTTTTGTTTTTGTTTTTGTTTTTTTTGTTTTTTTTTTTAAATTAGTGAATCACCGGGAGGTACAGTTATAGACTTACAAACTTTCGTGTTTACATTTCAGTCATACAATGATCAAGTACCCAGTCCTCCACCAGTGCCCATTTTCCACCACCAATGATCCCAGTATGACTCCCACCACCCCCACCCTATCCTCCCACCCCACCCCGCCTCTGTGACAGGGCATTCCCTTTTGCTCTCTCTTTCCTTTTGCGTGTTATAGTTTGCAATAGAAACACTAAGTGGCCATTGTGTTTGATCTATAGCCTACATTTGGCAAGCATCTCCCAACCCTAGTGGGTCCTCCAAACACCCTTTACTTGGTGTTCCCTGCTCTATCTGAGCTGCCTTTCCTCCAGCATTTGAGGATGGTCTCAAGTCCTGGAGTAATGATACATATCTTTCTAGCCTGCATTTCTACAATAAAAACCATTCCTCAGGGCACCACAACACTTGCCTCCTCATTGCATGCCCCAGGCCTTGGGCATGCTAGTTGTATTCTATTCCTCTGGTCCCAAACACCAGGTTTGGATTAATCTGATGGAACTGCAAAAGGCCTTACTTTTGCATGCAGAGAGAAAAGATTCTAAGCTTTCTTAAATATACTTAGTCCCATTGAAGCATCATTTTTGTCTGCTCTATTCTATATGCCTAAGATGTCAGGAAACAAAAAAAAAACTGATAATGTCATGTACTTGGCAAATTATCTCAACACCATGTGGTAAAAGAAAGGGAAACCTGATCTAGAAGGACCATCACCTAATAAATGAAGATATTATTTAGAAACGGTGCCTGTTGGGGCTGGAGCAATAGCACAGCAGGAAGGGCATTTGCCTTGCATGCGGCCGACCCGGGTTCGATTCCCAGCATCCCACATGGTCCTCCGAGCACCACCAGGAGTGATTCCTGAGTGCAAAGCCAGGAGTAACCCCTGAGCATCTCTGGGTGTGACCCAAAAAACAAAAAAAAAGGTTTCTGTTGATGATGAGTGAGAATTTTCATATAATTTTGGAGATTGGATCTTTAGAGGTGGTTATGCTATGATGACATATACACTGAAGAAGTGTGAAATTTATCTTCCTCCACACCCCCCCCCAAAAAAATAAAAAATAGTTGTGTAAACCAACACTATCTCAAATAAATGAATAAAGTGAGAAAGCATGTTCCAGGTGCAGGGGAAAATGCTGCCTGAATAATGACATGAAGGGTGAGAGACATTGGTGTGTCAAATGTAATTCTATATGATTAATCTGTAGCACGTAAAAACACAAAACAAGTTTTCACGGTCTACTGCACAATACAGACTGGAGTGGTAGCACAGCAGGTAGGGCGCTTGCCTTGCATGTGGTCGACCCGGGTTCAATTCCTCTGTCCCTCTCAGAGAGCCCAGCAAGCTACCAAGAGTATCCCACCACATGGCAGAGCCTGGCAAGCTCCCCGTGGAGTATCCGATATGCCAAAAACAGTAACAAGAAGTCTCACAATGGAGATGTTACCAGTGCCCACTTGAGCAAATGGATGAACAATGGGAGGACATTGCTACCATGCTACATTACATAACATAGGCCTATTATATCCAGTGGAAGGCTACTGGAGGCTCTTAATCCAGGAATAAAATAGCTAACAATCAACTGAGCTGGATGATTGATAGATTCACACAGCAATCAGTTTTTAAATGTCGATTCGTGCCAGACACTCCATGGGGAAATGGAAATAGAAGCCAGTTTATGTTCAAGCCTGGACATAGGGTATGACCCAGTGACCACGTGGCAAAAGTGAGAAGAGGATAAAGGGAAGATGGCATCAACCCAGTTTCAGTCTTGGGCCACTGGGTAAGTTGTGGTGATATTTATAGAAGCAGGACACAGAGGAAAGAAGACAATATGAATGCCTTCAGTTTGGAAAAGCTTTTTATTAGAGTTCCTGCCAAGTAGCTATGAGGAAATGTTTAACAGTTGAAGCTCAGACAGAAATGTGTGAGTCATCTGCTGCTAGGTACTTATTTAATCAAAAATCAACATTGGGCTGGAGCGATAGCACAGCCATAGGGCATTTGCCTTGCATGTAGCCAACGTGGCCGACCCGATTTCGATTCCTCCACCCCTCTCAGAGAGCCTGGCAAGCAACTGAGAGTATCTCTCCCGCACGGCAAAATCTGGCAAGGTACCCATGAGGTATTTGATATGCCAAACACAGTAACAAGTGTCACAATGGAGACGTTACTGCGCCCGCTTGAGCAAATAGATGAACAACGGGATGACAGCGACAGTGACAACATCAGCCAAAGGACCAGTATGTATTTTTGTAGGACCCTCGGTCACAGCCCCTAGGAGCAGAGACCAAGGAACAATGGTTCCCTCAACCCTAGTCCTTCCTTAATGCCATTCTTGTGTCCCCTACATTTCTGCAATCCCACAAGCATCCAACCCCTGGAACCAGAGAATGTCTCAGGCTGACTAATGTTATGTGCTAAGTGTAACCCCCAACTAAGAGACCCCGAAGCAGACAAATGGGATTGTAGTGATCAAGAACTTTTCTCTCTTGTCTTCTAAGTGATAGCATAGCGGGTAGGGCATTTGCCTTGCATGTGGCCAACTCGAACAACCCGGGTTTGATTCCTCCGCTCCTCTCAGAGAGCCCGGCAAGCTACGGAGAGTATCTCACCCACATGGCAAAGCCTGGCAAGCTCCCTGTGATGTATTCAATATGCCAAAAACAGTAACAACAAGTCTCACAGTGGAGACGTTACTGGGTTCGCTCGAGCAAATCAATGAACAACGGGAGGACAGTGACAGTAATAGTGACAGTCTTCTAAGTACCTACATAATATCTTTAGTTTTACCCTTGATCCATCATTGATTCTAGGGTCCTTTGCAAAAATACAAAGGTTTGTTTACCCTCCCCAAATTGAAACCTAACTGGAATATATAAAAGATAGCTAGTCTTTGAACATACTACTACTGGAATTAGATTAACCAAAATCAATTTCATCCTAGTTAAACATTTTAATTAAGAAAGACTGAAAACTGAAAATGTCTGCTAAATGCAACACTAATTTTTAATCTGAACAAAGTAAAATATAAACTCATTAATCAGGATAACCAAATCCCACCTTGAAGACTCTATAAGACCATCTGTTCTGATTTTTCCATATTTAGGATTGTAATTTTTTTTTCTGAGTTGCTATTCATGCTAATTCATGGGCATTGTTTAAGTATTAATTCACTTGGGTGAGCAGGATGGGAGTTAAGGTTAGTGTCACACCCAGTGGCACTAAGAGCCTACTCCTGGCTCTACGCTTAATTCATTTATAAGAGAAACCTAGGTACTACGTCTATGGCACTGGAAAAATGACTTAAAAAGTTAAGAGTTAACTCTGGTTGGTTATTTAGTTTCTACAATTCCAGACACTGAGTTCAGCCAAGCTTAGTCTGCTTTGGGACATAACCAATGACAGCAGTTCCACCAGCTCATATACTTGAAGTAAAAAAAAAAAGTTATTCTGGTCATCAGACAAGCTAAACTGTGCAGAATAAGAAGAAAAGAAAGAGCCTGAGAAGCATGTGGGAGGTAATTAAGTGCTATTAGAAGCAAACGGAGCCTAATTTGACCAAATAGCCAAGTTCAGTGTGGTCTTTTGAAAACATTTCCAAGTACAGGAACCAAATTTGATCCTTTAAGTCCTCCTTCTCTTTAGGACGCATGTTTATTCAAAGCACAGATGGGGAACAAAATCAGAAAAAGACTTTGGTCAACCCACATAAAACAGCATATTTGAGTGTGGGCAGAAGGAAGATGAGTTTTGGAAGGATTTTCATCTGTTTGATGTGTGGAGATAGACTTGGGAAGTGGGGAAGCACGGACTTTATTTAATCTCTCCTAGGGAAGAGATTCAGAAGGCACTTAAAGAAAAGAAAGCTCCCTTAGTAAGCACATCCCTGGATGTGCTCACATCTTTGGTATTTTCTAGTATAACAAGAAAGGGGATTTCCAGAACTGAGGTTATTGAATACTCTGGATAGGGAGAAAACTTAGGAATGAATAGAGATGACCACCCCTAATCTAAATTTTCTAGGGGTTTGACAGTTAAAATACATTTCCTGGGAATGAGGTCATGCCTGTGTGTGTATTCTATATGTTGCCGGTTAGTAAGTTCCAGAATAGGAATCTGCAGAGAGCCTTTCTGAAAAAATAAAATCAATGGCGAGAGCACTTATGACTTTCCCATGAGAACCATGTTTCCGCCCCCCCAACCCCGTCTCATAAGAAAACCGGGTTTCTTTCAGAACCCCCTGTTGTCATGCCACGCCAGAGAAACTTGTGAATAGGCAGGAAGTAAAATCTAAGTGCAAACTCTGGTGACTACTTTGGAATGCTTGCATCAACTGGACCCCACCACAGATCCAAAAATGACAGGAAGAGATCTCTGGATGAGGAATTGAATGAAAAGTCATTGCCCGCTGGTTGGTTGGTAACATCTCCATATGAGACACAAACAGCAAAACAACAAAAGATCAAAGGGTGGCCCCAAGAAGAAGGGAGTGCCCAGTCTACAACTGTGCTTGTGTGTTCTGTCGGGATAATAGCAGAAACATGTTTTTGCAAGTGAAGTTCAATGCATGCCAACTAATGATGGTGCTGGCTGAACCTCAGTATGTAAAAATCTACCCTTCATTTGTAAGAGATGCTACTGCTTCATGGTGTCTCAACGTTGAAATGTAACAGATGAATGTTCTCATAGACCAGAAATCCAGAGGGTTTGTTGCCCAGTGCTATAGACCCATTTTGCAGCCACAGCCTAAGGCAAAAGAATTTTGTTCACTATTTCATTTCACAGAATCAGAGACTAAAGTGGGAATAATCTCTTATTACCCCAACATTTAAGTGCTGCCTTATATATCGGATTTGGTATTCTTTCTTTAATTTTTTATACATTTTTTATTTTAATGAATCATCGTGAGATAGTTACAGACTTACAAATTTTCGTGATTATGTTTCAATCAAACAATGTTTGAGCACCCATCCCTCGACCAGTGCGCATTCTCCACCACCAATGTTCCCAGTGTCCCTCCCCCCACCCCCACCCCTTCCCACCCCCTGTCTCTGTGGCAGGCACCTTCCCTCTTAACTCTCTCTCTCTCTCTCTCTCTCTCTCTCTCTCTCTCTCTCTCCTTTTGGGTGTTATAGCTTGCAATACATACAGCAAGAAGCCATCATGTTTGGTTCATAGTCTACTCTCAGCACACATCTCCCATCCCGAGCGATCCTTCCAACCATTATTTATTTAGTGGTCTCTTCTCCCTCCCACCTGCCTATCCCCCTAGCACATGAGATTGGCTTCAAAGCCATGGGGCAATCCTCCTGGCCTTTATCTCTACTATCCTTAGATGTTATTCTCCTATGATGTTACTTTATATTCCACACATATGGAGCTTTGGTATTCTTTATAAGAAAGCATTTTCACTGTTATCAACAGAAGAAGTTTCATATAGGCTTTGCTAATTTGTAAAATCATTTTTGTTTAATAAGGCTAGAGTCCCCCTTTTCAAAACAATGAGCCTCACTCTGCACTATCCAGTCTAGCCAGACTGAAAATTTTCTCACAAGTTTAATATTTGGTAATACTGAAAGATGGCTTGCCACCATGAACACCTAGGGACTTGGTAATAAAAAGAATAGAAGAAATGTTATTAGAAAATTCAGAGAGAATCAAGAGACATCTTAAAATACACAATAGTTCCAGTGAGTATCTGTCCAAGTCGCCATTTATTTCAGGTCATGCAGTGACCTCCTTTGGAAAATAACAAGAATGAGCTTTGAAGAAGTCCTTTCATGCTTTTAGAAAACTCAGTGACCAAGACACAACCTTAACACCTAATTATACTATTAGATTTAATGTTTGCAATTACCTAGGGCTGTGCAGTCTTAACGTGCTTGGTAACCTTTCATCAGCCCATCTTCCCAAATCTAGCACATATTCAGGGAGAACACAGAAGGCATATTACTTGTGCCTGCTCTCTGAGGCTGTTTTTTTTTTTTTTCATCAAGCCAAGTCAATTTCCAAAGCTTTACATGGCTCTTGAGCTAGGAATATGCCATTCATGCTACAGCCTAGCTCACTGGTTTCATGTCATCTATGTTTTTTAATATGCATTCATGCAAATGTATTCATCACCATAGGGGCTGGAGCGATAGTACAGCTGGTAGGGTGTTTGCCTTGCACGCGGCAGACCCAGGTTCAATTCCCAGCATGCCATATGGTCCCCCAAGCACTGCCAGGAGTAATTCCTGAGTGCAAAGTCAGGAGTAATCCCTGTGCATTGCCAGGTGTCACCCATAAAACAAACAATAAAAAGTATTCATCACCAAAAGTAGGGTCTTCTTGGTTGCTGTTAATTATCTTGACGTGACAGCATTTTCCCTTTTGCTAAAACTGAACGGCAAATATAAATAAGCATGTTTCCTACTTGTCCTCCCTTTGTATACAGTGTTCACCTTTAAAACAGTGCTTCCTTCAAATTTCTAGCGTGTGTGTGTGTGTGTGTGTGTGTGTGTGTGTGTGTGTGTAAGAGAGAGAGCAAGAGGGAGGGGGGAGAGGGGAGGGAGGGGGAGGGAGGGAGGGAGGGAGGGAGGGAGGGAGGGAGGGAGGGAGGGAAGGAGGAGAACCCCTGCATTAGGGCAGGTGCATAAGAATAGCATCCAAATCAAGAACTTCAGCTGAAGCAATTTCAGAAACTTTAAAAAGTCATTGAAATTGCCTGTTGAATGGGATTTTTTTTTTTTCAGAAAAAGAAAGCACTGTGGGCTTTTGTGTGTGTCTTGTTCTTTCAGCTGTTCTACAGGGGAACAAGGTGGGCAAGTCGCTTATTCTAAGCCCTGGAACCCTGCTCCTCAGCTGCCAATATCCTCCTAGTGCCAGTAACAGGCAGAGAGCTCACTCCATCTGTAGCACTGTAGCACTGTCCTCCCGTTGTTCACTGATTTGCTCGAGCGGGCACCAGTAACATCTCCATTGTGTGACTTGTTACTGTGTTTGGCATATCAAATATGACATGGGTAGCTTGCCAGGCTTTGCCCTGCAGGCAAGATACTCTCAGTAGCTTGCTGGCCTCTCTGAGAGGGGTGGAGAAATAGAACCTGGGTCCACCGAGTTGGCCTTGTGCAAAGCAAATGCCCTACGGCTGTGCTATCACTCCATCTGTAAGCATAAACAAATGGAGTCCCTCAGAGGAAATACACTCTCCATGAGTTCAGCCTGGTGCATGGGTCCAGGAGAATCACAAAGAATCACAACCTGGGGTGAGATGACACTCGATTTCCTCAAAGATATCCGTCATTTCCAAGTATGATAATGTGGTTTAAATGAACCACCAGGCTGAGTGAGCGAGGAACCTGGGCTACTTTTGAAACCGTTCCTTTAAGTGCATCCAAACACTACCGTTATGCCGTTATGTCGTTAGGTCTTCTCCAAAACTATCCAAAAGAAAGGCTTTGAGGTGTATCCCCTCCAAGCATATACAGGATTCATAATCTCCTCATTTCTTCCTTAACCGCGCCTCACTCTGTCCTTCTTCCTGCCACCGAGAAACCCAGTTATATGTCTCTGCCTTCCTGCTCAGATGAACTGCAGTTGCTGCAAAAGCCAAGCCAAAAGAAACAGCCAATGAAAACAGAAACAGCTGTAACAATTTTGCACAGCATGGTCTTGATTTCCTTGAATATTGTATATTTTTTTGCTCCCTTTCCCCTCCTCTCCTCTCTTCACTTCTCCTCTCCTCTCCTCTCTCCTTCTCTTCCCCTACCTCTCCTCTTTTCCATAGAGGACACCTTCAGTGCTGGTCTCTGGAATGGAGCAAAAATCAGTCCAAAATCAAGCACAGCCGAAGGGAGGCTGAAACCAGGGACATGAGTTGAGAAAGTTGCTGCTAAGTAGATGCAGATAATAATAATAATAATAATAATAATAATAATAATAATAATAATAATAAAGTCCAGCTCTCTAACTAGTTTCTGTTTTACCAACTGTTTGCAGTTGATGTACCTAGTCTTTTACTTTTGTTTTCTTTTGCTTTTGGAAGATCAATAAAATAGACCTTTGCATTCCCAGCTCTGTGCTGGTACACTTGCGTTTCAAGGTGGAGCTCGTTCTCAAGACTTGACTGATATTTACAGTAGCTTCATTTTACAGCTCCTTCCTCAGACTCAGGCATGGGAAGGCTGCCTATACAGGCAAAAACCTACAAGTGACTGATATTCATGGCTTCGGAAAAGGAAGGAAGGAAGGAAGGAAGGAAGGAAGGAAGGAAGGAAGGAAGGAAGGGAGGGAGGAAGGAAGGAGGGAAGGAAGGGAGGGAGGGAGGGAGGGAGGGAGGGAGGGAGGGAGGGAGGGAGGGAGGGAGGGAGGGAGGACAACAAGGACTTAAATAGGGAAAGCAAGCCAACAGTATATTATGATCATGCCTGCCTTCTTTTTTGTTCTAGCAGGCTCATCAAAACCCAGGCAATGCTGCCCTTCCTCAGAATGCACAAAGAACCAAAGATCCACCCATTTGCATTGTGACCTGGGGAGGTCCTGTGTCTCAAACCCAAGTTCTGACTGAAATACTGGTTCCTGCAGGCACTGATCACGAAGGGTACAAAAGGCTCCTTTTAAACTCCTCCTCCTCCTCCTCTTCTTCTTCTTCTTCTTCTTCTTCTTCTTCTTCTTCTTCTTCTTCTTCTTCTTCTTCTTCTTCTTCTTTCTTCTATTTCTCTTCTTCCTTCTTCTATTTCTCCTCATCCTCCTCCCCCTTCCTCCTCCTCTTCCTCCTCCTCTTCTCTCTCTCACATGCTGGGTGGTAGATGCTGCTTTGGTTTCTCCCCAGCTGCTTCCTTTCTTTATTTAAGCCCTGGGACCAGCTCCACCCTGAAGCTGAGCAGGATCTGGGCTCAGCACACTAGTCAGAATAAAAGCTCCTTGGTGGTGGCGCACTCCTGTTTCTCAGATGGTGTGAAGCAGATCTGCAGTTTGTTATTAATAAGAGCACATGCGTGACATCGCATCTTCAAAGGGCCCTTGGAACATTCATGCTTTTGTGTTGGGAAGGAAGCAGCAGTTGCCGCCTCCTTTTCAAGTAATTCTCCTAGTCCTTTGGAGAGGGGTGACCACGGCCTGTGGCAGCTAAAGATGAAGGGCACAAACCCCAGAGGTCTGGGATCTAGGTCTGAGTAGGAGCACTTTGAAAAAAAATTAGGAGTTTTATCTGAACTGGAGCATGTTCCAAATTCCCCACTCTTTCATATTCCCGTGGAAGTCTTTTGAAGACAAGCTGGGGTATCTTTGTTCCAGGAATAAAACAAACAGAATGAAAGAGGAAAGTGGAGCAGAAGAAAAGTGCCTTTCTGCCAATTCTGAAATCAGATCTGAGGTCTCCAGAAGAGAGAATTATTCTCACCGGTTTGGCAAAGTTTCAGCTCCTTTCAATAAGTGATTTCTTTGTCAAAGTCACAATTCTTGATTAGAAAGCCAGTTACTCTCTTTTTTTGAAGAAATTAAAAAAAGGAGAGAATCCAAGAGTCCCATCTTATACTGGATTTCCCAAATTGGTCTGTCAGTATTTCCTATATTTAAAGAAAGAAGAAGAAGAAGAAGAAGAAGAAGAAGAAGAAGAAGAAGAAGAAGAAGAAGAAGAAGAAGAAGAAGAAGAAGAAGAAGAAGAAGAGGAGGAGGAGGAGGAGGAGGAGGAGGAGGAGGAGGAGGAGGAAGCAGTATTCGGTGCCTACAAAAATTATGTGCTGTGTCTATACAGGTCATAAAGCATAACTGTAATGTGAAAATTAAATAAAGTTCCTATCTACCTCACTTATGTGCCAGACATTGGTAATAGTCCAGTGGCTGCCTGTGTTTTTCCTGCTCCTTTCTATGTCCATGAAATGCATCACCATGTATTTGAATTTTGTGATAAATTATGCCTTCGTTGGACAGATCGTATTAATACTTTCAATCAATGTTCCTGCTTTCTCAGATCTTGTTCCATCCCAAGCACCCAGAAAAGTATACACTTATTATTCCGCTTGCCTCTTTGTAGGGTTGTGCTTTCTCATCCTTTCCATGGGGACAAGCACAGGTTAATTAGCTGATCGCGATAGATATGCAAAGCAGAGGTAAGTCACTCTAGATCACAGGTATTCTTGATCTGCAATTGCCAAGTTAAGAATATGTCAGCAAAGATGGCTAGACCACCAAACCTGTCTGGCTTCCATATGTTTATGGGGAAACTGAATCAAGATCAGCATAGCACAGGTCAGATTAGATCAACACAGAGGATCCATGAAGTAAGCAATAGAAATCATATAATCGCTTTTCTTAAAATTGTATATACTTGCAAACTGTATTGGTAGAAAAAATCATATATCCACAAATACGAAAATTAACTATACATGTATTGGTGTGCTTGTTAGAATATATTGTATACGTGTGTATATCTGTGTATGTGAGTGTGTATATATTCCAAAGTCCCCCTAACCATATGCATCAAGTCATTAAAAGCAAGAGGTGTCAACAGGCCTGGGAGTGGACACACTTCTGCTTTCAAGTCCTGGGTCCTACTCAAACACATGACCAATTGTCTCTGGGAAGGGTGTTTAAGAAGACCAATTGAGCAGACTTCCTCATCAGTCCCGGCAGGACTTCAAATTTCTAGCAGTGCAATATTATCTCCTATTGGATAAGGATATTACACGTAGCAAGTGTAAAAAAAAATCCATGTGAAGTTTCTTACCTTCATAATCTCACCAATTCTCTAGAGAAATTAGATCAATTATCATTGTCTCTTACTTTATAAGTGAGAAACTGGGGCTTGGAGTGGTTAAATGACTTGCCCAAGGTCACAAATTTATAGTCTGCTAGAGCCAGAGTAAAATCTAAGATCTTTTTCCCCAAAGTCTTGTCCTATTTCCTGTGTAATTAACCTCGCTTCCCCCAAATATCCATTCATCCAACAACTGAAATTAATTTTAGTACAACTGGTTATTACATATATCTGCTTTCCCAAAACACACCCAAGAAACGAACTGCATAAGGATCCTGTCATTAGGATATTACAATTTTGAGTTTTCTATCTGCAAATTCCGCTTCCTCACCTTTTAAACTCAAAGTTTAATGCACTTGTTTTAAATTCGCCAATAACTTCAAATACAATAAATACAGTAAACATAGTTCAGTTTTCAATTTGAGTGCTGTGAATTCTAAATGACATTCCTTTTTTTTTAATGCTGGAGGTTTGGAAATTTGGGGGCGGAGGGAATGGTGTTTAGTTTTTGTTTTTGTTTTTTTCTCCCCAGGTTCCTTGGGGGTTTGAGAGCAACTCCCAGAATTACTCAGCAAGGAATTATGGGCCTAACAGTTCAGAGCTCTAGTTAGTTAATTTGGCTGTTCTGGCCTAGGGTGGGGTCGCACCTCAGGGTGCTCAGATGCCACCAGGGTTGTTAACTAATCAGTATTGGGTAGGGCCTATTGTACCAGGGATCAAACTCAGGAACTCACAGCAGCCTTTTGAGTAATCTTCTGGTCCAAATCTCTCTTTGCTAAATTCTCATAATCCCATCACATTCACCTAATTTTTCCTTAGTCTCTCTTTAATTTAAATCTATAACTTCAATTATTGTTGTTTTATCCTCTTTTAGCCAGCTTTTAGATATTGAGAAAACGCTAACCCTTCCTTCTAATGCCATCTCTTTTTTTAAGATCCAAACGCAATACTCATCCTCTTGAAGATTCCCGCAAGAAAACCAACATTATCTCCTATGCTCTGGAAGATTCTTATCTCTTTTGGAGCACTGACTACAACACACCCTATATTAATTGTCTAGCTATAACTGATCTTGTCAATAAATTTTTCATTCCTTTAAAGCTTAATCCTGGAACATCCTTTTTCATGCTATCTTCTCATTTTTGGCTAAATTTTCTTACTCATAGTTTTCTCTATTTGGAAAACGGACTTTCTTTCTGTTTCTTTCTGTGTCTCTTTCTAGCTTTATTATCATCAATTGGATCTCAGTAAAAATCATTTACTCAAAGAAGCCTTCCCTAACCCTATAACTCAGCATATACCCTACTTCATTGCATATCTAGGCCCTTAAAGTTTTATCTTGACAGTTCAAAAGCGTACGGAGAATTTTTATTTTGGGCCTCCCAAGCAGGGATCCCAGAGACATTCCAAGTGGTATTCAATTCAGCTTACAGGCTGAATTGAGTTCCATGCTTGAGCTCCAAGATGCAGTGCTCTCAGACCCAGTGGTGTTGTGGGAACCAGCAAGTGACTGAGATTAAACTTGGAGTCCTTTCCCCCATCTCCCTGTGCTTCTGGTAGCCTGGCAGTCATGCCCACAAACTGTCTCTGGTGTCATATATGCTCATTAACAACCATGATTCAGAAACTCACAAATAAATCTCTCGGAAGAGAGCAATGCGAGGGCAATACACTGAAGAGATGCCTCTAGACCCCAAAATTACCATCCAGTTAAAAAAGAAATTTAAATTAACCTCAGCTATATCCACTGTATTTAAAATTTTAGAATACTGGAGCACACATCCTTATTCACATCTAATCTTCTACACCACTGATGTACCAAGACAAGGGCTTACTGGCTCCAGGATGAAATACAACAATCTTCACACACTTTCCTCTAAGGAAATTTTTTGATCATCTTTAGCTGATTATTCATAATAAACAATACAAAATAAGTTATGTAGGTCTTGCTTTGTGGGCAGGTTTTGGGGGTAGAAACATTCAAAATGTGATGGTGGGAGGTGCAATGGTGGTGGGAATGGTGTTGGAATATTTGCTCGAGCGGACCCAGTGATGTCTCCATTGTGAGACTTGTTACTGTGTTTGGCATACCCCATACATCATGGGGAGCTTTCCAAGATTTGCCATGTGGGTGAGATACTCTCGGTAGCTTGCCGGGCTCTCTGAGAGGGGCGGAAGAATCGAACCCAGGTGGGACAGGTTGGCCTCGTGCAAGGCAAACACGCTACCTGCTGTGCTATCGCTCTAGCCTGTTGGAATATTAAATATAATAAACTATTGTGAACAACTTCATAAAAATGAAACAAAGTTTTAAAGAAAAACCTAAAAATAAATTAACTCAGGATCTTGTACATTTAATACATGCATTTAAGTCATTTATGTTATTTCTCTGGCCCTTGTACTGGTGTGTAGTTTACACTTTTAATTTACATATATAATTTACTTGTTTATTTTTATTCTATTAAAATATAAGCTTCAACATTCGTGACAAAATGGGGATAGAAGAAACATATCTTACTGGAGTAAAAGCCATAAACAATAAGCCCACAGCTAAATTCATAACAAAAATGCTTAATGGCAAAGCAAAGACAGATTTTCCTTTTTAACAACAGGTTCTACACTTTCACCACTATTTTTCAACACAGTATAAGAAGTCTAAGTTATGGAAATCAGGCAAGAAAAAAGAGTGAGAAGGATTGGAAAAAGGGAGTAAACATTATGACATGATAATATTTTGTAATGTTTCACTAAAATTGTATTAGAAACAGACCAATATAACAAAGAAGTAGGCAGCAAAGTCAATATAAAATTTGCTACATTTATATATACCAAGAGTGAACTAGATAGAAACAAAACAAGAACATATTCCATTTATAATTGCATCAAAAAGAATTAAGGAATTATAAACTTAACAAAGGAAGTCTGACTTTTACATTAAAAAAGTATGCCACTGCTAAAACAAATAGAAGGTAAGAGAAATGGAAAGATATTCCATACTGATAAAATGGAATTGTTGATATTGTTAAAGACTATCCGACCCAAAGCTATATACACAACATGCAAATTCAACGCAATCTTTATCAAAATTGAAATGGCATTCATTTAGGAATGAAGCAAACATTAGAAAAATTAACATGGGACCGCAGGAGACCTCAAAGAGTTTCGTCAATGCTCTCCTGAAGAACGTAGCAGAGAAGCACCATGTTTCCTAACTTCAAACTAGACTATAAAATAAGAGTAATCAGAAGAATGTGGGTATTGTAGTGAAAACAGACACACATACAAATGAAATAGATTTAAGAACCCAGGGTTCTCTTTTCTATAGACAATTAATGCCAAAGAAACCAAGGGCATGGAACGGAGAAAGAAAACTCTTTACAACAAACTGTGCTAAGAAAATTGCTACATGCAAGATAGTAAAATGGGATCACTAATACCATGCACAAAAATTAACCCAAAATTAAAGACTCAGATGTTAGGCTAAACCAATTAGCATGACTATAATTTGATCCAGAATCTATAGGAAACAATGGGAAGATTTCTTGCAGAAAAATTATATAATCCAGTAATTCCACTCCTGGGAATCAAAAAACCATGAGGGTCCTATGGGCAGTGGTGGAGGGACACAGTACTATGCTATTGCTCATGGTATTTTTAGTACTCTAACATTGTTTGCAGAGAGCATATAAACATTTTCACTGCTGTAAATAAGTGTTATCTCAATAAACAAAAGATACAGAAAAGATCAATGCACACCTATGTTTGGTGTATGTTTGACTATTTACAATAGTCAAGATCTGAAAATGACTCAAGCATCCAAGGAAAAATGAATGGATAAAGAAGACCTATTCACAATGGAAAAGCAATCATCTATTAGAAAAGTTGAAATCTTGCCTCTTGTAACAAGATGTGTGGAATTTAAGGGACTTGACTAAGTGAAAGAAGTTAGAATAATATGGACAAACATCATCAGATGATCTCACACACATGAGATAATTCACTTGTGATATACAAAGCAACAACACAAGGGAAGAGGCAAAGTTCAATGAAAACAAATTTTTGATTCTATCAATAAGATTGATAACGACCAAGTAGGAAGTACAACTGGGAAGACACTTAGAGACATGCTGAAGAAATATTGGCATTTTGATAGTGGCTGTGATATGGTAACTTTGAAACCCTAAAACTTTTAAACCTTTATATTCTTACAAACCAGGTTTCAATTAAAAAATTTTAAACCTATAAAACAATCACTTGATCACTTGACATCCCATTACTCATCAATTTGCTCAAGCAGGCGCCAGTAACATCTCCATTCATCCCTATCATGGGCTAGTGTAGCCCAGTGGCATCTGCTCACTACTAAGAAGTACTCACTAAAGACACAAGTGATGCAGCACATGCCTCATATGATGAAAAGCCCTGAGATCAACATCCATCACTGCTGCTCCCCTCCCAGCATGGCTGGACCCCCAAGCACAACCAGGCCAAGAGTTGAACTGTTAGGTCTATACCTGCAGGCTCAGCATCAGTTGTGATGCACCTTAGATAAAAAGTGCTGAATAAGACAGAATGAGACAGGACCCTCAAAACTGCCACTTGAAACTGCTCCTTGCTACAGGATTATGATACTTTACCATAGACATTTATCCTCTTAGCACTAAAGTTTCAACATGCCTGACATTTTCAAGGGCAGTATACAAATCAAACATTCATATACTGCCCTTGGCAACTTAAATCTCTTGTTTAACATAAAAGGTAGATCCTTGATATATTTTCACCTGTTTTACTATTTTACCTAATTTCTCTAAACAATATGATACCTTTCTATTAGGTGTTCCCCAATACTTTTTAAATTTTTTAGGGGGATCACACCGGCGATGCACAGGGGTTACTCTTGGCTCATGCACTCAGGAATTACTCCTGGCAGTGCTCGGGGGATCATATGGGATGCTGGGAATCGAACCTGGCTCGGCTGCATGCAAGGCAAACAACCCTATCCACAGTGCCATCGCTCCAGCCTCATGTTTTTACATTCAATTTGATCTCACCAGCCTTATTCTGGACTATATCACAGTTTATACAGCACCAATTACCACTGCTAAAAATCTATTTCTTCAGAGCAAAAAGATCTTTATACCAGTGGAATTCACCTATTGGATTGAAGTTAATACTTATTAGCTGGATCATTCCAGAAACTAGTATTTTATCTGTCACATCTTATTTAGGTGGCTATTCCTCGCCAGGGCCCTTGGAGGGGAGCGGGTTGAGCTTTCCTCCCCGCCCCGACCAGGGCTACGGCAGCCGAAGACCTCCAGGACCAGCCACCACCATGCTGAGACCACTCTCCACACACCTGAAGGTACTGGCAGAGGGACAAAGCCACGTGGGTTCCGGGGCCGAGATCTCCAAGCCTACTCGGATTGGAGTCGAGCATCCTCCACCCAGATCCTCCAAATTCTAGTAGGCGGGGGTCACACCCACCAACTGGCCCCCTGGCGCCGTGTAATCCCATCAGCGGCCAAGACTCTGAGACTATAAAAACCAGCTCCCTGAACTGCGCGGCTGCATTTGCGGCCGCGCGACATCTTATGATAACATCTCATTCCTACTTTGACAAACTGGCAGGCTACTGACAGTAGCCTGCCCACACGTCAGAGTCTGGCAAACTCCCCGTGGTGTACTCAATATGCCAAATACCAGTAACAATGATGGGTCTCATTCTCCTAAAGAGCCTTGAATATAATCTCAGGGCTAGGATGAAGGAGACGTTACTGGGGCCTGCTCGAGGCAATCGACGAATCGACGAATCTTATTTAGGTATTAAAAGTTGTGTTTTTTTTTATTTTTATGAGTTTCTAGGAGCAAGCTGGAAAGGAGTGGAAGACATGTCTTGCATGTATGAGTCTTTGAGTTCAATCCATCATGCTGTGTGATTCCCTGAGCACCACGAACATAATCCTGGTGGCACCTAATTTACACACTGCCATATGTGGCCCTGGTGACCCCTGGCACAATTCTGATTGTATATAATCATCAGGACAAGCACCAACCAGGCACAATATCACTGGAAATGTATCCAATACTCTAAGCACAACTGGGGATACCCAACCCCTGTAATAATAATGATAATAATAATAATAATAGTAATATCTGTGATAGGAACCTTCTTAGGGACACTTGTGGAGAGTCAGAGGCCTGTTAGTGGTATTGCATGTATATCAATACCACAAACCTTATCACTATTGTGACCACATTATCTATATTATGATTTAAAAAAATTAAACAATCTAAAGTTAGAGCTAACATATAAGTCAGTAATACTACCTCTGGGTATCTATCAGAAGAAATCAAACACATTACTATAAACAGGTATATTTCCTCCCCGAAGTTTTATTTTATAATTGTTTATTATAATTAAATTATGGAAGCAATCAAAGTACCTATTTGTAGGTGGTTGGATAGAGAAGACATGGCACATTTATACGATGGAATACTATTCAGATGTGAAAAAAAATGAAATATTGCCATTCACAACAAACAGAAGGAGCTTGAAATTATGTGAAGTGAAATAAGTCAGAAGGAAAATGACAGGTACCAAGTGATTACACTGATGTATGCATCATAAGGACATAAAATTGATGAACATGGTCACAGTCTTCCCATTGTTCATCGATTTGCTTGAGCAGGCCCAGTAACATCTCCATCGTGAGACTTGTTGTTACTGTGTTTGGCATATTGAAAACGTCACAGTTTGCCAGGCTCTGCCATGCAGGCGAGATACTCGCGGTAGCTTGCCGGGCTCTCTGAGAGGGGCGGAGGAATCGAACTCGGGTCGGCCATGTTGGCTGCGTGCAAGGCAGACACCCTACCGCTGTGCTATCGCTCCAGCCCAAAATTGATGAACAGACCAAGCAAATTAAAAAAGATAAACTAGTGGACACTGATAATAAAACTGTAAGTATGTGTACATTTGTGTGTGTGTGTGTCTTTATTAAGCAGTGATGGAAACACAGCGAGGACCAATCAGAACACACTTCCAGAGAAGCTCCTGCATCTCTCCACCTCTACTATGCCCTGTGGTTCATTCCCAGAATTGCTCAGGGGCTCCGACATTCATTCTCATTATTGTTCATCGGCTGTAAGGAGAGCAGTGGATCCCACCCACCTCAGCCCCTTCTCTGGAAGCAGAGCAAGATGGAGTGGCAGCCTGGGACTCATTCTTCCAGAAACTCTGAGCATGGACATCTACTGTGCCTTTGGAAAGACACCATCAATGCTCCCCACACAGCATTCCAAACTCCAAGATTCCCGATATTTTCATCTTCCAGAATTTTGGAGTTTGGAGGAGGGTGGGGGGCGAAGACTAGAAGGTACGGGGAGGAGAACAGCTATGTGCCATTGTTGGAGGTAAGGAATTTAAAAGAATAATGATAATAATGTAATAAAATTAAGTTGCCTCTTTCAAATCAAAAGGCTACCCAAATTCCAGAGTCCTAGAAGGTATGCAGGTGCTTGGCTTAAACCACATTGTTTTTACCTACTTTATTCCAGAGTCCTAGAAGGAATGCAGGTGCTTGATCTAAACCATATTGGTTTTACCTACTTTAAGCACACTGAGATTCTATGATCAGTTCTGGAAGTGGTAAAAATTCAAGTTTCCCAAGGGCAGACAAGGACTAAATTTACAAACAGGAGTTTGGCCAGAGAGCAGTCTCTATCCACCATGCTAACCCTTTTGTGCATTGGTGTGTGACAAGAAACACCACCTATACCGAGGGAGGGAAGGCAGAGAAAGCAAGGGGAATGGGGAAGCATGAAGTAGGCGCTCAGAAGCCCTCCGCCAATCTCCCGGAGAGCTCACGACTTGGATGGCCCTTCAAAGATATCCCAACTTGAGACCCGAAAGCCAGCAAATATCATAAGCATTTCTGAGATGAGGAAACCGAATCTCAGAGGAGTTGCTTTCCTTAATATTCTTTATCCAGCCTGGGTCTTCACTTATAGCCTACATTGGATGAGTGATTGTCAAACTGAAATGCAAAATTGATGTTGATGGTGATTTATATGGGAATTCCAGCCTCCCAGGGACTGTGGGTCCCAAATGATATTAATATCTTGCACTAGATGATTGGACTAAATCTGAACTGCTATTCCAAATAGAAGTTCCCTAATGCATTATTAATTTTCTCTTTCAAATGGAATCTACTTTCTGTGTTGCTTCAGGCAAATAGAGACAGGACAGATGTGTTATTTGGAGAAACGGTGTTGCGGGAAACAAACGTATGCAAATGAAGCCTCTTCTGTATACTTCAAGACTATTTTTAAACTAGTAAACTTCTTCAAGGTGACATGCTGACATTTTGAAATAATTTCTTTCACTCAACAACGTTGACCAAAGCTCAAGTTTTTAAATGAAAGAACAAAGTTATGAAAATAGTATTCCATGGCAGTTGAGCGATTATTTCTACCAAGGATTTTCTTTAAAGGAATATGGACAATTACGCTGTGAGGTAGAACAGATAATGAGGAGCAATAACTCAAGTTCAAACAGAGTTCTTCAAACTCAAGTTCTGTTAGCCTCCAGAGCTGTGAGAAATAAATGTTTGTTGTCGCTAAACCAGAAATAACTATGTTATTTCTTAGAGTGGCCCCAAATGCACTAAAATACTGGATATGATTAAAGGGGGGTGAAATCCATCAATTTTCTTTCTCTTCTATAGCAAGGAAGTGAATGTAGGCCGTTCAGATAACCAATTTTAAATTAAGTGGCACATAGATGATAATGTATTCCATAGAGCTGCACATCATCTATCCCTGAGGGTAAAAAATAAAAAATTCTTGCTGGCATAGAATTCAGCTAGAACAACACCTAATACCAGGCCAACTTTCGAGAGCATTCAAGTTTAGGAATGCCCAAGACCACTATCGTGGGCTGGAGTGATAATACAATGGTAGGGCATTGACTTTGTCTTGCACGTGGGCAAGGTTGATCCCCAGCATCCCATATGGTCCCCTGAGCACTGCCAGGAGTAATTTCTGAGTGCAGAGCCAGGAATAACCCCTGAGCATCTCTCGGTATGACCTCCCAAAAAAAGCCAAAGAAGAAAGAAAAAGGCTACTGTTGGTTTATCTTATTAGCTTAAAGAATGCGAAATGCTCACTAGAAGCTGTTCTGCTCACAGTTATGACTTATTACAGCTAAATGATACAGATTAAACTCATCGAAGCAAGAAGGCACGGAGGGGCTGAAAGGAGGTGTGACCTGTGGAGCTTCCAGCTGCGCTTCCCAATGGAGTGCATGGCTGCTTCACTTCTCGGCACTGAAGTGTAATGATATGCCGATATGCATGGCTTTCCAGACAAGGGGTTTCACCCAGCCTCAATGTCCAGATCTTTGAATGGGGCATTAAGACCCAGCACAACTGAAGCATCAAATCACAACCAGCATCATATGAAGCATCAAATCTAAGTCTTCAGCATTTCCAGAGGTCAAGATAATACTGTTGGTGGGACACATGTATGGGGTGGGTGCCTGGAGCAGTCACTGGCTGAGAAGATGAGAGAGGAGAGAGAGGAGAGGAGAGAGAGAGAGAGAGAGAGAGAGAGAGAGAGAGAGAGAGAGAGAGAGAGAGAGGAGGAGAAGAGAGAGAAGAGAAAAGTAGAAAGGGAGAAAGAGGAAGAGGAGGAGGAAGTGGAGGAGGAGGAGGAGGAGAAGGAAGAGGAGGAAGAGGAGGAGGAGGCGGAGGAGGAGATTAAGGAAGGAGTTACACAACCAAATTGGGCTGTAAGTGAGTCCTGGGAATGGGTGTGCACCATAAATTTAAAGGACAAATAGCAACACCCAGAGTACTCAGGTCTGAGTGATTCAGAGACAAGATGAAGAGGGGACTCCTTCTTCATTTCTTCAAAGTTTGTCTTAAGATATCCCCGCCCCACCAAGCTGTCCCAAATTGAGGCTCTTGGCTTGGAAGCACTTGTTGGAATAGGCCAGGATGGGTCTCTGATTGATCCTTGAGCTGCTCAAGCTAGTTTTGACCTTCTGAGATTCATCTGCAAGTCATTTCCCAAAGGGTTCTCTGTATTTGCCTGCTTTCTTCCTATGGAAAACTTGTGCTGTTTTGTAAGCATGGAAGAGTGATCACAATAGCAAGGTAGCAAGGGGAAATCAATTTTTGTTTTCTTCTGGGGCCACGCCCAGTGGAGCTCACAGCTTAATCCTGGCCCCGCTTTCAGGGGTCACTCACTCCTAGCAGGCTCTGGAGATCATATGGGATGCCTGGGATTGAATTTAGGGTCAGGTCTGTGCAAGACAAGCACTCTACCTGCTGTATTATCTCTCTGGCCCTGGGGGAAAATAAATGAAATCAACATACACAGGGAAAATTTACATGGCAATAAATTCTGAAAGGCCTATCTGGGAAATTGATTCTGTGTTAAGGGCCCTGAGGCTTCAAGAAGAGAGAAGGCTGATACTTCCCCTAGGGAGAGGGTGGCTTTAGCTTCACTTTGAGAGTAAAAAGATTTTCTTAGATTGAAAGGACTAAGGCCCCCAATTTAGAAATGCTAGGCTAGACCTTCTACTTTTATGTGACTGCATTCTATAATGTTCCCACAACAACCATTAAATCATCCAGTAATGCATTTACCAGAATGCATCCCCATTGTTAATGCATGAGTGACTATACTTGGCTGACCAAATCTCCCCCTACCCCCCAAAGCAAAGACATCTTTCTCAGAAATTCCATAAACCAAGGAAACAAGTGCAAAAGGAGACTTATCTTTCTGCAAGGTGGTGTTCTATACCACACAGCAGGATGTTGGTTTTGCCTGATGGTACTCTTCAACTGTAATACCATATTTAGGAAATCTAATGAATGTGTTTAAACAGTGACAGCAACACTTATTAAGCACCTCATTTTTTGTTTTTTTGTTTTGTTTTGTTTTTTGGGGGAAATCACATTCAGTGATGTTCAGGGCTTATTCCTGGCTCTGTGCTCAGGGATCACTTGCTGGCAGGCTCAGGGGACCTTATGGAGTGCCAAGGATCGAGCCTGGATAGGCCACGTGCAAGGCAAATGCCCTCCACAATGGCTCTGGTTCTGGTAAGCATTTCTATCATTGTGGTTCTGTACTGAAATCCTATTTCAATATTGTTTTCAGGAATCCTTTCTAGTGCCCTATGGGGGAGCAGCCTTTAATTTTTTTTAAATTTATTTTAGGCACCCTGAATTAAATATTGATAATGGCAGGGTTTCATAAAAAAAAAAAACCACACACCTCGATCAAAGAGTCAGCTTCCCTCCCCTGTCCCATTTTCACCCCTCACTATACCATACTATCCTAACCCCTCACTGCCCCCGGTAGGGATATGCTTCCTATTCAAGACCAATTCTCAGTTTCTGTTGCCATTGAGGTCTTGTTGTTTCTTTACTCTGTCCCTTTATGTAACACACATGAGGGAGATCATCCTGCATCCATCCCTCTCCTTCATAACTTCACTCAGTGTGAAACTCTCCCATCGAGGCAGCATGTTTGAAGCTACTTTAGAGATATGAAACTGAGGCTAGTCTGACATGACACTAGTGAGGGGTGGACATAAGCGAGGTCTGCATGAGGTGAGAATCCGTGTTTCTAGGAACTGTATCCCAAGCATGCTGCCTCTTCCATGTGAAGCAGGGCTTCAAAGACCTTTGCAGAACCAAAGAAGACAAAGTTGTTGAATGAGAGTGGTCTCATCCTGCCATGCTGTTCCACAATGTATATAAATTCAGGATATCACAACATGCAACTCTTTTCACTACCACTTTTAACAGAAATAAATATAAAGGCAGAAAGACATGAAGACTTACCATTGAGCTCATGGTGCTTTGATCAAAGCAGGCTTAGTCGACAACACTATTTCAAATGGTCTTTTTGTCTGGCATCCCGGAGGTTCATACACCCTGGGGCACTGCACAATAAGAAGATTCCTGGTAGTGAAAGGCAGGCTTTCCTTTGTAAACCAGGATGAGAGCAATTCTAAAAAGGGAGGTGGGAGAGAAGACCCATATTTCTGTCTTGAAATACAAATGCTTTCTCAAAGAGAAAAAAATTAGAAAAGAGATGATATAGGGACCAGTTTAAAAATTGTTTCCCTGAAAGTCCTCCTTGTGAGCATGAACTTGTGAATCTTCATGTACCCAAGGGATATACTAGTTTGGTTATGACTAATTTTTGCGGGCCAATTTCTTTAACTCTTTTTTAAATATGGGACACAGTTTCCATTATGATGCTATGAGATCAAAGGTCCAGTGACTCCATGGTTTTCTTATATACAAATAATGAAAGAGAAGAAAAAACAATCCCATTTACAATTGTGCCTAGGAAAATGAAGTAGCTTGGAAACAGCGTAAGTAAAGAGGTTAAGGATCTATACAAAGAAAACTACAAAAAAAACTACTTCAAGAAATAAAAGAGGGCTTGAGGAAATGGAAACACATGCCCTGCTCACTAATTGGAAGGATTAATATTATCAAAATGACAATATTCCCACAAGTCATTATACAGATTCATTGTAGTCCCTATAAAGACACCTATGATATTTTTCAAAGAAATACATCAAACACTTCTGAAATTCAGATGGGAACAATAAATCCCCACAAATAGCTAAAGCAATCCTTGGGACAAAAGAAGATGGGCGGCATTACCTTCCCCAACTTCAAACTGCACCACAAAGTGGTAGGAATTAAAACAGCATGGTATTGGAATAAAGACAGACCTGCAGATCAATGGAATAGAGTTCAAGTCCTGACACGGACCCTCAAATATATGATTATTTAATTTTTGATAAAGGTGCAAGAAATGTGAAGTGGAGCAAGAAAAGCCTCTTTAGCAAGTCATGCTGGGAAACCTGAGCAGGTACATGTAAAAAAAAAAATGAACTCAGACCTTTATCTAAAGCCATGCACAAATGTCAGATCAAAATGGATTAAAGGCCTCTACATCAGACCTGAATTCATAAGGTACATGGAGTAAAACATAAGCCAAACCCTCCATTACACTGAAGTTAAGATATTTTCAAAGATGAACCACTGACCTAGCAAGTGGAACAAAGATTAAACAAACAAAATTACAATAAACTAAGATGCTTCTGCACCTCAAAAGAAATTGTATAATTAAAACCCAAGCACAAAAATTTGTAAGTCTGCCACTGTACCTCATGATGTCTCACTAATAAAAAAAATGTTTTAAAAGGGAATTAAAAGAAGACATTACCAAAAAAAATGGTGACTAAGATACAAAGACAGCTCACAGAATGGGAAAACTATTTAACCAATACCCATCTGATAAGGGGTTAAAATCCAAGATATACGGTTCTGGTAGAATTTTACAAGAAAAAAAATCCAACCCCATCAAAAAATGGAGAGAAGAAATGAACAGAAACTTCCTCAAAGAAGAAATTCAAATAGTCAAAAGGCACATGGAAAAAATGTTCTACATCACTAATCATCAGGGCGATGCAAACCAAAATGACAATGGAATAATTTTTCACACCACAGAGATCAGCACACATAAAAAACAAGAACAACCCATGCTGGCACAGATGCAGTGAGAAAGGGACCCTCATTCACTGTTGTTGAGAATGCATAATGTCTAGCCTATTTGAAAAAAAACAATATGGACATTACTCAAAACAATTAGAAAATTAAGCTCTTATTTGAGCCAGCATTACCACTTGTGGAAATATACCCTGGATACCCAAAAACACACAGCAGAAACACAATCTCCACTTCTATGTTCATTGCAGCACTATTCACAATACCCAGAATCTGAAAACAACCTGAATGTCCGAGAACAGATAACTAGATTAGAAAACCTTGGTGCATCTATACAATAGAATACTATGCAGCCACCAGGAAAAATTAAGTCATGAAATTTGCTTATAAATGGATGGGCATGGATAATATCATGCTAAATGAAATGAGTTAAGAGAGGGACAGATATAGAAGGACTGCACTCATTTGTGGGATATAAAAGAAAAATATGATGAGACTGATATCCAAGGCCAGGAAAAACAGGGGGCAGAAGGACTGGTCAATGGTTGAAAGCTTGACACAAGTGTGTGTGTGTGTGTGTGTGTGTGTGTGTGTGTGTGTGTGTGTTGAGTGGGGGGAAAATGGGTAAGGGGGAGTGAATGGAAGTTAGGATGGAGTAGGGACCAGCATGACAATAATAGTCAAAATGATCACTCTGGACAAGAAGTAGGTAAAGAGATATACATGATAACCTTTTAATATTTAGTATTCATATTGCAAACTATAATGCTCAAAAGGAAAGAGAGATAATGAGCAAGAGAGAGAGAGAGAGAGAGAGAGAGAGAGAGAGAGAAGAAAAGTGTCAGCCATAGAGGCAGACAGCAGGGTTGGGAATGGGGTCAACTGGGTACATTGGTGGTGATAAATGTACACTGGTGAAGGGACAAGTGTTGGAACTTTATATGACCAAAGTTCAACCATGAACAACTTAGTAACTGTGTACCAAATTGTTATTTAATAAAAAAAATTGTTAAAGAAAATTAAGGGTCCTCTTCCCCCCCAAAAAATGCAGACCAAACATATTGTGATGAAAAATAAATTGGGATTCAAATTCTGAAAATGGACTGTAAAACTCAAGGAATTCAATCCAAACTATAACTAAATGGCATTTGACATGCAGAGGAAGAAGAAAGTTTATATTTTTGTAGAAATGGTGCTTTGTGAGATGTGTTCCTCGTGATACTGCTTGAGAAAGGAGACTCCAAACCAATCCAGGACAAGGGAAAATCTGGAGTCTCACTTAAAAGAATGTGTAGTTACAATCGTGAGTGAATGAATTGAGCAAGATGGCCATCATGACCAGATGTATCTAAAAAGAACCAGCAATACAAATGGTAGTGATGAAGGGTCTAAGACTAGTTTAATTTTGTTTGTGTTTTTTGTATCATTTAAATTTTTCATTAACGTTTAAGTGACATGTCACCAGTAATGTTAAAATGTGTGGTATTTTGTATAAAGTTACTGCTCCCCACCAAACCGGTCCCTAAGACCTTCCACTGCTGCTCCTCTTGAAGGTCTTAGGCATCTTCCAGTTTAAAGAAGCAAAAGTTAACTGACTTTTCTTTACTTAATAGAAAAGTGCTTGTAAATCCCCTCTTAGCAAATTCTTAGAGAAATTTCTGGAGGACGAATAAAAGGATCTTGAGATCCAGGAAGTCATTTGGAAAGCATAAGTCATGGAAATATTTTCGGTGCCTAGAATCATTTTTATGACCATTTTACACCTCTTTATTCTCAGGTAGGTGGCCTTGGAAACCCCAATTACAATTGTAATTTTAAAGAATATTAAATGCAGGTGTTTTCTCAATTTACTACCTTCAAATTTCATAGGGGATTATTTTTCCATGATTGGAGAATAAATTATCTTTACAGAAAATCGTTCAAAATTTTGCCCATACCTCATTGCGCCTATACTCTACAAATACTCCAACTGAACACTTTTATTTAAACTAGAAAGATATCAAATTAACAGTCATATAACTTGTTCAACAGTGAACCAGATAATCACTCCTATAAAAAAAATCACATACATTACTTGTGTGAGCATATGTTTTTATTTGATGCTGTCAGTCCATTGAGCTGGAGCGAGAGCACAGTGGGTAGGGCGTTTGCCTGTACGCGGCTAACCCGGGTTCAATTCCTCTGTCCCTCTCTGAGAGACCTGTAAGCTACCGAGAGTATCCTGCCTGCATGGCAAAACCTGGCAAGCTCCCTGTGATGTATCCGATATGCCAAAAACAGTAACAACAAGTCTCACAATGGAGATGTTACTGGTGCCCCCTCGAGCAAATCAATGAACAACAGGAGGACAGTGCTACAGTGTCAATCCATTTATTTGACAAAGCCACTTGACTACTGTCGAGTGGCCACTTGCACAAGATAATCTGTCAAATTTGGAACTTTTATGGCTCATCAGAAGCAGACACACTCTCTCTGAGTAAAGCTATAGGACATAACTTTCCTAACTTTTAGTTTAGAGATAAAGGGTGCTCCTCATCTTCAGAATGAAAAGCTTCCATATTAAGAGAACAAAGCTGTTTCTGAGCCAACAATCATGGCTCAGGACAGGTGGAAAATAAATGCTACCCAAAAGGGGCCAGACAACATTTCCTTCAATGGAAGGGGTGCCGACTCACGTAGCTTTCTGTATTGGCGCATGCAACGAGTAACTGACCGAAATACTTTCATAGTAACACAAGAAGAGGTAAACGAGGACAAAGTCGGAGAGGAGACTTGAAATTAGTAGATAAAGGTCTCCTTTGGGAAAGGGAGAGAGGATGGGTTTTAACTTTCGCCTAAAAAAAGAATGTGTTTTGTTTCCAGTTCCCGGAGCTCCCTTAGCAATGACATAGCACAAATAGAAGATTGAACTTAAAGAAAGAAAATCAGTAAATTAAAGAAGGCAGAATGATTTTGTTCCTGCAAATGCCTTGAATAAAGCATGTGTTTCTGTTTAATACTGGATAAGCTCCAACTGATGTCTAGATCCTTGTCAAAATGTTTGCTTTGTTGCGGGATTTTTTTTTCCAGTGGGGCATTATGAAGCCATGGCTACAGCTCTGGACTTCGAAGTTTTTGCCAACCTCCCTTGAAACACATTGTCTCTACCCGCGTTCCCATCTCCATTCAAGTGAGTTCTTCGTGTTTCGCAAAAAAAGTTTTGCGCCTGAAAATGATCAATCTTGGCTAAAATAGAACAAGAAGAAACGTTTGATGAAGAGTTGAAGGCTAATTCACCAAAGCAACTACTAAAACAATAAATATTGGAAAACGGGTTGCTTTGGGATACTTTGCCGAATATTTTGGTGTTATGTGAGAGCATAAAAGTTGCCTTTATATTAAGCAATTGACTACTGATCTGATTGTATAAAGCCACTGCAGAGGGAAGTTTGGAACTACAAACTATACTTTATACTAGTTTGTTTGTATATTCAATTGTGTAGACTCATTTAAGTTTTTTTTCTTAAAAAAACACATGCAATGAATTATAATATGTCAAGACAATGAATGAGTAAACCCAAATGGTTTTATCTTACATTTGTATTAAAAAGTTTAACCACATAATAAAAGCCACATACCATGATGCAAGAGACAACAGAACAATATAAAAGTAGAAAAACTATGTCTGTACATAACAGCTGTTTCATTAAAGATCAAAGAATTTTGTTTAAAAAATTAACTAAAGCCTTTGATAGTCACTATAAAAGGATTTCCCTTTACAATTTTATGTTTATTTAGGTCAATATTTTTCATATTATGGGTAAAATATCCACATTTCCATTATCCCATGAGTTGTGAATTTACCTACCAAAGATCTAGATTTTGATCATGCATCATTCATCTTTTGACTCCAGGTATAGAAATTAGTATTGCTAGTTAACAAATCACAAAATACAGCGAGTTAAAAACTGCAATTGTTCATTAGTTCCAGGCTTGTAAAATGTCAGGCTCATTCTACCCTTAGTTAAAACTTCAGCTGTGGCTCCAATCCAGGCATCCTCACCTTGTCAGAATTATTCCCTGTGATAGGAAAAGGTGAGTGCAAAACACAAGAACTTCTACAGCAATTTACTATTTCCCCACTGGCCAAAAGTGATCATCTGAATAAGTTCAGTTTGTATGAGAGATTAGACACTGGGAAACAGACGTGAACAATTTGGGGGTCATTATTATAACCATCTGTCACTCAAGACTAGTCAACTAAACTCTCAGGGACTTCTCTAAGTTGGGAAAAATAATTTTTCTTTATATATATAAACAAAAAATATATGTGTTGTTTATATATAAAGATATGTATATATAAACAATATAGAGGTATTGTTAGTATTGATACTTAACAAATCACAAAATATAGTGAGTTGAAAACTACAATTGTTCATTAGTTCCCGGTCTGTAGAATGTCTGGCTCATTCTACCCTTAGTTGAAACTTCAGCTGTGGCTCCAATACAGGTATCCTCACCTTGTCAGAATTATTCTATATATATACATATATATATATACACACATATACATATATATCTGTTGTTTGAGGAGTTAAATAAAAAATTTCTTCTGAAATCTTATTACACTGATGATATACGACATAGACAATGGCTATTATATTTAACAAATCAAAACTCATCACCATCTGCTCCTAATCCAAATGTTTGCTTCCATCTTTTGGACCCATCTACCTCCAAGCAACCAATTTAGGAGATATAGAATTTTAGTTCTGTCCTCAAACCTTACACAGTACTCTGCTCTGGACCCGATAGTGGCCGGCCGGCCATGTTCTTGTTTTCTTCCCCAGGACGTAGAGAATATTCCTTCTCAAGCCCTGTCTCTCACTCTTTTGAAGGTGGAATCTTGAAATCCTGTGCCATTGGAATGTCTAATGAGCCCCAAACCCTCTGCTTATGCCAGTCTTTGTTACAGTTGAGCAATGGGAGCTTCCCTCCAGGATTGAATATTCACGTGTCCAAAGCACCATGGTAGGAAAAGTAGGGACAACTTCAAGTACTCTTTTGTCCCTGTGTCCCAAATCTACAGTGTTCTTTTAGAATTAAGTGTCTTAGTTTATGTTCTTCTTCAAGTGTGAAAAACCTCTTCCTTTATCCACTTTCGAAGACCACCAATCCAACTCTGATTTTTTTTAAATACTCATTAATTTTTCCATAGAGATTAGCTATTTCATCTTTGGGTAACTAGTGCATGTTTTACTTAAATTGATCATAGGAAACAATACAACAAAGTATAAAAATTTACTCATGAAAATTCTCCTCATGAAAAGTTCGAGGCCACCAAGATTTTAAAATTCAAATAATAAGCTTCCTAAAATAATCAGTAAATTTGTGTTAAATTAAGTACACTAAATCCATAATTTATTACTGATTTTCAAACTTATTTCTGACACTAAAATTGTTTAACCTTTGTCTTAGGGTAACACTTCTTTGCTAAGACCATTTAGCCCCCCGAGTCTATATATATATATATATATATATATATATATATATATATATAAATCTAGGTAGTTCTAGGGCCTTAAAACTCTGTGTTCTGCAATGTTCACTTTCCTACAAGTTTATTAAGTCAAAATACAGTCTCAGACCCTACCCCACTCCAAAATCTTGTGTTTTACTAAAACAACCCTCAAAATGGTGATCCAATTCAAAAGTATTAAAAGCGCAGTCTAGACTTTAGTAGGCTAATTCAAGGGGAAAATTTTATCCTCTTGAATATGGCTAAAAATTGCTTAGTTTGCTTTGTATATGTACTGAAGTAACATCTAATTGATTTTTAAATATCAGCTTTGCGCTTCTTCAAACATAGTAATTAATTACTTTCATGTAACACTTTTCTATCTAAAATACTGAACATTTTACTCTTAAATTAGAATGTGATGACACACACAAATTGTATGGATTCACTTGGATGGCGCCCTCCCTGAGGTGTGCAGTATTCTTTAGCATTCTCCAATACAACGCAGTATCCAATTTCCAAAGGCAAAGGTTCTATTGCTCCGTGATAAAGCTTATTTTGTTTACACTTGCCTTAGCTAGATTATAGATATAATGTAGTAGAATAAAGTATTCAAAAAAGTTTGTTTTGTATAAAATGTGTATAAGGAAAAATACCAAAGAAATTTGATTCATCTGAGTGCCAGAGAGGCCATTCCATAAAAAGGATGCACACACAGAAGTAACCTCTGTTTGCATGATTCAAATCAACACAAATTTCAGTGATACCAGTCTGTAACAACAACCTGGCTGAAATTTCAGTGATCAGATACTATTGTCTCTGTGTAATCTCAATACAAACTTTGTTTCTAACTTCTCAGTCCACAAATCACTGTGTTTAGAACAGGTGAGCATCCTGTACACTGACTAATCAAGGCACATTTTTCAAAGTATATGAGTTATCTTAAATTCAAAGGAAGCTACTTAAAAGCCAAGAATTGCTTTGCCCAGTGAAAATTCCAAATGACAATTTATAAAAACAAACAATCCAAAGAGGGAAATAACCAACAAAGATGAACACACAGCAGACAAATTACCAATGATAGTATTCTGAAAGTAAAATTATAATGTTGAATGAACAGATACTTGAAACATGCGATCATAAATAAATGAGTGAAATTGAGCTGACAAACACAAAATAAATCGTGGCGAGGAAAATTCCCCAGTGTGTGTATGTATGTGGGGGGAGGGGCAGTGAAGCAGGGGGTGTTGTGGGCTGGAGCAATAGCATTGCAGGTAGGGTACTTGACTTGCATGTGGTTGATCCTGCTTTGGTTCTTGGCTCCCTGCAAGGTCCTCTGAGCCCTCCAGGAGTGAATCCAAGAGTAGAGCCAAAAATAAGCCTTGATCACTGTTGGATGTGTCCTTCCCCCACCCTCAAAATAAGTCCCAAAGGAAGTCACGGTCACGGTCACAGTCCTCCCGTTGTTCATTGATTTGCTCGAGAGGGCCCAGTAACGTCTCCATCGTGAGACTTCTTGCTACTGTGTTTGGCATATCGAATACGTCACGGGGAGCTTGCCAGGCTTTGGCCTGAGGGTGAGATACTCTCGTCAGCTTTCTGGGCTCTCCGAGAGGGGCGGAGGAATTGAACTCGGGTCGGCCATGTTGGTTGCGTGTAAGCCAAATGCCCTACCACTGTACTATCGCTCCAGCCCCCCAAAGGAAGTGACATCAGTTATTTTTAAAATAAATTTTACATTAAGGGAGCATTCTCATAGATGTTATCTAATAACATTGAAATCATAAGGAATAAAATGTTAGCAGGTAGACTTAGAAACAAGTATGATAATTGCCAGATTAGAAGAGAATTGATTCCTAACACATATATGCATATGTTGGCTAATCTCATTTCAGATGAATGACAATAGATTTAAGGTAATAAGTAGTGAAGGTAGAAGGAGACAGGGAGATATAAATAATAGTGCTAATTATTTAGGAGAGAGTGAGAGAGAAAGTGAAAGAGATAAAAGTTGTCAAAATGAATTCAGACATAATGATCATCTTAAAACTAATTTTTATGCATTATTACAGGCCAGAGTCAATAAGGGAAAATGTGCTTCGTATGTATGCACTAGATAGCTGTATTCACAAGCATATAAAACACAAATTTTGTGTATGAATTATCTAAGATTTATCTTTCAACTTAAGAATTTATTTACAGGGCCAGAGAGATAGTCACTGTCCTCCTGTTGTTCATCGATTTGCTCAAGCGGGCCCAGTAACATCTCCATTTTGAGACTTGTTGCTACTGTGTTTGGCATATTCAATACATCATGGGTAGCTTGTCAGGCTTTGCCGTGCGAGCGAGATACTCTTAGTAGCTTGCCGGACTCTCCAAGAGGGGCAGAGGAATCAAAGCCGGCTCGCCTGGGCTGACTGCATGCAAGGCAAATGCCCTACTGCTGTGCTATCACTCCAGCCCAGAGAGATAGTACAGAGGTTAAAGCACTTGCCTTGCACACACAGCTAATCATGGTTTGATCTCTGACACTAAATATGGTTCTCTGTGAACTACTGGGAAAGATCCTTGAGCACAGAGCCAGGAGTAAGCCCTGAGCACAACCAGGTGTGGCCCAGTTTCCCTACCTCAAAAAAATAATGTCTTTGTAACAGTAAAATCTGACCAATTTTTTCTATAAAGTACTTCCCTCGATTCAATGTTGTAATTCTAATTATACATTTAACTATTCTTCCAAATAAAGCTATACTTAAATTCTCAAGAGGATATTTCTAGGAACAAAATCACTATTTCATTTGTAAAATAGCTTATATAAAAATAAATTATAATCTATAAGTTTCCCAAGAGCAGATATTTGATGTAAAGTAAGTAAAAGAAAATGAGATTGTCTTATTGGGTTGTTCTTAATTGGAAGCACAAAGGCCTTCAATGTACAAGAACATGATGATAAAATATTAATTAGAACCTCTGGTTCCAGCCACAGTCATGCTTAAGACCACTCTCCACATGTTTGGACAAGCTTCACATATGAAGGAATTGGCAGAGGAACCCAGGTGTGCAGGACCCAGGGTGTAGATCTCCAAGCCTGCACAGATTGGGACTGGGCTTCCTCCACCCAGATCCCCCATCTTCCAGTATGTAGGCGTTACACCCACTAACTGCCCCTGGCTCCGTGTAATCCCATCAACGGCCAAGACCCAGAGACTATAAAACCCAGTTCCTGGAAACGCATGGCCACGAATGACATCTTATTATCTAGTTCTTACTCTGGAGAACCTGGCAGGCTACCAAAAGTATCCTGTGCACACAGCAGAGTCTGGCAAAGTCCCCGTGGCGTATTCAACATGCCAAAAACCAGTAACAATGATGGGTCTCCATACTCTGAAAGAGCCTTGAATGTGGCACTTTTTAAAATCTCAGGGATAGGACGAAGGAGATGCTACTGGGGCCTGCTCAAGGCAATTGATGAACAACAGGATGACGGTAATACAGTGATGGAGATTATCAAAATCATTCTGAAAACCAAACCCTACAAAGGATAGAAAACAATACATTCTACACTGAAGATGAATGAATGTGTTTGGTTTAACAGTGAATAAAGTTTACCCTTCACCATTAGTTAGTTATCCATATAAAAGTCACACACACACACACACACACACACACACACACACATATATATATATATATATATATAATATATTGCAAGTTTTCTTAAGTACTAAGGAAAAATTGTGTCTCAATACTTTATCTTTCCATAAAATGAAGTTGCTGATGAAGACTCTTACAGCAATCTTGGGTGACCCCAAGACTAGTTTTCATCAGTGGATTATGAAGGAAAGTGATTTTACCACTTTCATATCAGGATGATTAAAAAGTCAGTGCAGGGGCGGCTCCACAGCTCCCGGAGAATGCACCAGGTCCCAAAAGAGCCGAGATCACTGGGAAGTCCCAGATGGGGTAGGTGCCGCATTCCGCCTCCTCCAGATGGAACCCTGGTGACCATGAGCCTCTACAAGCATAGCTCGAATATGCGGGAACTAGGACTTTTACTCCAAACCTACATCTCCCTATATACAAAATGATCAATGGAAAGTAAATCATCCAATATTTCTCCCTGAAAATCAGGCTTAACTCTTATACAAACCACAACACCCAATAGGAGAGAGAGAACAAAAGGGAATGCCCTGCCACAGAGGCAGGGTGGGATGGGGGGGGTGTGGGAGGGATACTGGGATCCGTGGTGGTGGGAAATGGTCACTGGTGGAGGGATTGAATATAAATGAATATATTCAAAATAAATTAATTAATTAATAATTTTTAAAAAGTCAGTGCAGCTTCTCTACCTTTCTTTTTCCTTCTAGGAACCAAAGATATGAATGACAAACAAATCATGAAGTGGAAAAATCCTGGATTTGAAGCTTGGGTCTTTACCACATAGAGAAAATGTATATGACAAGCAGAATACTTACAGGAGAGCATTGACAAATGAGTCATATTTATCAAAACTAAAATGTTGGGGACTAGAACCTGATAGGCAAAGATTCCTGTGTCCACTAACATAGATATAATATGAATATGAGGGACCATAGAAGCACATTTGATCAAAGTCTCTCCCCCTTATTGATTTTTTGGCCAAGGCCAAAATACACTAGAGTACTTATATAATACTTGAGTAAAATCCTGGGCGCCTTCACAACCTTAAAAACTCCTTAGAGTGAATACACTGTTGCTTGTGTTTTTTCACTCTTGCTGCTGCCATTTGGTTTGTTTTGTTTGGGGGGCCACACCCAGCAGCACTCAGGGCTTACTCCTGGCTCTATTCTCAGGGATCACTATTGGTAGTGCTGGGGAACTATAGGTGGTGCCAGGAATCGAACCAAGGTCCTCCATGTTCAGGCAAGCCTTAAACCCATGTACTATCTTCAGTTTTTCTTGACCACCATTTTGCCTCAGCCCCATCTTTGTTCCTAAGGTCCAGTGCAATAATAGACATCATTTGCATCTGGGCTGAGTGATAGACTATGAAATCATTTCTATACTTAAGGAAAAGACTACTACTGCAAAAAGAGAAAACTAGAGTAAAAGAATTGTTTTTAAAACAGAAGAAAGGTACAATTAGTAAATTCTCTTGCTTCCAGTATTCCTCAATTGTTTATGACTATCTTTCTTGATGATCTCAGTTGATGTGTAGAAATATTTATTTTAAGACTAGTATTCATCATGACTTAAAAATATAGAACAAAAAAATCTATATACTATCCAGAAAAGAGAAAAATTGATGAAACTCTTGTCAATTTTTAAACAGCAAAGCAAAGAGCATCACACTAATATTACTTAATTAAATCATTAAATATTTAAAATGAATTTCTGTCTCTGGCTTATTGAATGAATTTCCTTTTATGCATTCAAAACTCCAGAATGTGATCTATATATAACTCCTGTATGTGATCTATATATAAAACAAAATCAAATGAAAAACCAAACACTTTAATAACTCATCTCAATAAATAAATTACATTTTTTATCGTTTCAAAATCTAAACCACCTCAGAATACTACATCACAATTTTTATTTCCATTACATTAAGAAACACATAATAAAATACTATTACAAATACATGCCCACAAAACGGTCATACCTTAGAAAATATAACTCATTCATTTTACATGCTTCATTTCATTTCAATAATAATGTATGATATCATGGACCAATTTACAATGAATGTCAAATTTCTGGTAGAAGATATAATGTATATTTACTAACTACATTTTTATATCACTCACAACCAACTATATATTCATGTTTTATGTGTCATCAACGTCCTTCAGACAAACATTTCTTACAGTGAAGAATAAACATGTGCCTTTGTGAAAAATACAGAGAGAGATGTAGATCAACTTATTTTTACATGGATGTGAAAATACTGGTAGGCTAAATATATCAGTTATTTAATACAGCCAATACCAAAAGATTAATTTAATCATATTAGGCTATCAAAGCAACAAATACTTATAAAAAACACATCACCAAAGTACAGGTGGATTTATCTGGACTGTTTTACTCTTGTTAAAATCAGTGTTAAGCTGAACCTTCACTCATTATTTTGCCAGTACACTAAAATACACATTAGGGAGCATTAGCAAAGAGCAGGAATTACAGAGTTTGCTGGAGACCAGTTCTCCCTCCGTAACTATAACAGATGCAAATACTTCCAAGTGATTCACCTCCCCTCTCTCCAATATTTCAACTGTGCCTCTCACATGGGCCAGTTGGCAGCTCCAATCCCAAACTGGAGTCATTTATCTCCGCCCGCCCCCCTCCCTAAGAGCTATCTGCAACATATAGGAAAACAAAACATCATTGACTCTGAGTTCATGTAACCTGCTAGAGTGACTTCCTTGCTTTAACCTCCCTCTGTGCTTGCATGACAAGCTGTCTACTGGTCCCTCCTTGGGTTTGTTGGGCATAACAAGGTATTACTCAAATTACTCAATATGCTCAAAACCCATTTAGGAGCTCATTGTAAGCCTACCTACCTCTTTTCAGTCTTCTCAATGTTGTCTTGGATTCTCAGACAGACAAAGCAGTGGAAATCCTTGTGAGGGGACTTTTTCAGGCTTGTTTCATGATCTCTCAGTAGCAAGCCCAAAGGGTGACATATACCTTTTTAGCAATGTCACTGTCACTGTCCTTCCATTGTTCATTGATTTGCTCAAGCGGGCCCAGTAACATTGTGAGACTTGTTATTGTGTTTGGCATATCGAATACGTCACGAGTCGCTTGCCAGGCTTTGCCGCGAGATACTCTCCATAGCTTGCTGGGCTCTCTGGTATTTGAAAATAATTTCTTTATGATTTTTGATTATTAAATGTTGGATGCGTGTGTTTATTTTATATACCAAATCATCTGGGTCATATAGAAATTCTGTGGGTGAAAAGGGGTCATGGGTGGAAAATGTTCAAGAAATCTTGGTCTAAAGTCATAAAAGGGGACAGAGCTGGAGCGATATCACAGCAGGTAGGGCATTTGCCCTGCACATGGCCGACCTGGATTCGATTCCCAGCATCCCATATGGTCCTCTGAGTACTGTCAGGAGTAATTCCTGAATGCATGAGCCAGGAGTAACCACTGTGCATCGTCAGGTGTGACACAAAAATTAATTAATTAATCAAAAAATAAAGTCATAGAGGGGCTTCCCTAAAATAACACTACAAACCCACCAATGAAAGCAGCTTCATCACCCTTTTTTCAGTGAATAAAAAAAAACTAGACAGTTTTTCTTTCTTATGCTTAGCAGCACAGCAGTGAACTCTAAGGCAATACTAGTATAGATATCTGGTTTACCACTGAAAAATTCTATCTACAGCTAATAGGTTAGATTGTGTTTGCTTCGCAGATATATATATATATATATATAAGGGAAGAAATCTTTCACTTACACATCCTTCCCTCAAATTTACTGAACTTCATAATTCTTTCAAAGTTTAGCATTCCTTAAGGATACAATTCAAATACACCAACACAAGTCCCTTCAAACCTGACCCTAATTTATTGTCTACACCACAACAACATACCAGGGCTGCAGGCAATAGTGCACTATTAGAGACATTCAACTTCAGGCTACTCAGCAGACCAGCTTCCTCTCTCAAAATCATGCATTTGACATGCCATTTCTACTCATTCTCTTGTCCGTTTATCCAGGTTTCTCTCAGACTGAACTATCAGAAAACAAAAAGATATGCTTAAGACTCTGGGTCTGTATTTTTAAGCCAAACAGAGATGAAAAATAAAGAATCAATTCTCAGATAAAAAGAAAAAAGGCCAAGGGCAGAAAGTTATAAAATCATGGAAAATCTCTTTGTGCCATTTTAGAACATTATGGAACTTTGTACTCTCCAATTTTATAAAATGAAAACAATGATTTTAAGTGTGAATTAATGTCTGTTTGTCCCTCAAACATCTATTTCCATTTTATAAGGAAACAATGGCATTGTTTGCTGCAGATAATGTTTCAATACTTTTTCTTTTTCCGAAATCATTCTTTTGCTCTCTCTTCTAAGTAAAGTTTACCATGGAAAGGAAAAAGGAAAAGTTGATATTGTGATATTGTATGAACTTATTTTCTGAGGTTTAACATTTCAACAAATAATCATTACACCATTATTGTCTAAGAATACCATTTTAGTTAAGTGTGTTCTCTAAATATACATAGATAGATTTTTTTAAAATCTGCTCTTGTTTCTTGTCTTTCACTCTGCTATATTAAACTATTAAAACATTTCCCCAAAATGCTTTTTGTCAATAGAAACTTGTTTGTGCTAGTCTGAGCTTAGTGGCTTAGTCATATAAAGCATTCTATATATTCCAGTGAGACTCAAAAAGTGGTTATAACTCCAGAGGGATAAAAATCCATTCCAATACTGGGGTTTGGAATGGTTTATTGAAGAATAATGCTAAAAGCTAATGTATTTAAAATGAAGCATACTTTCTTGAACGTATGTAATGCTTCTTATATTTTATTAGTTGTATTCTAGAAAACAAAATTGGGCTCCAAGTCAGTGACAAAATTTTTTTATAATTCAATGCAGAGTTTAAAATAACCAGTTTGACTGAAAACTATGGAAGCTGGCTTCATATTTGTCATATTTTATTGTATAGTTTATACCGTGCTATTAAATTCATAAGAACATTAGACTAGTCAACAGAAATACCAGGCTTTTAGTGGAAGCTATACTGACTAATATTGGGTATTAAAGATATTAAACCTCTCCAGAACTCAGATCCTTCAAACATAAGAAGAATATGTTATAACCATCTTGCAATATTTGCATTTATCTAATTATATTACAATTATTTATGTGTGTGTTTTTCCCCCACCTTAGGTAGCATACTCCCTGAGAGTGAGTTTCTGTCTGAATTATCTCTGTCATCACTACTAGACAAAGCCTACTTTTGTAACCAATCTACAGAATCATAGAGAATTGACCATTTTCATTTTGGAATCATAATTCCTAAAAATGTGAATCCGCCAAGAGCCATGAAGTCCAAAATGTCTGTGAAAACTCTGAGTCAAACAAAATTGAGCTCATTTTCTGCAGAAGTTTTTAAACTTTAACTCTGCAAAGCATAGTATAATTATCCCAGAGGAGGCTAAAATCAGCAGCAGAATTCTTAGTAACCAAAGTGATCAGCACAAGTAGCTTCTTTGTTAATTTCAAAAGCGCATCTAAATAGGGTGAAAGGGATCATTGTCATTTGAAGGATAGGGCTGAATCTTTGTTTGGGGGGGGGTACACAGTGGTGCTCAGGGTTTACTTCTGGCTCTACATCCAGCAATCACTCCTGGCAGAGTTCCAGGCGTCATATGAGATGGTGGGATAAAACCCAGGTGTTTGGGATGGTTTATATGGGCAAAAACAAGAGTCCTACCTGCTGTACTATGTCTCCAGCTCTAGCACTGCACTTTAAGCAGATGTTGATTTATGATGATGTTTATCTGAAACCTATAATGTTATATTGTAGTACCAGTTCAATAAAAAATTCACATTAAAATTAAAAAATTCTCCAAACATCATAATAAGAGGGTCAGGGAGAAAGCTCAGAGTTGGAGCACAGGTTTTTGCCTGTAAGAAGCGTGTTTCTTTTTCTAGGACCATAGTTTCCCCCCCTCCAATACAGCCAAGAATGATCTAAGAGCACCAAGTCATGAGTAGGCCATAGCACTACTGCGATGGCCCAACCCTACTCCCCACTCAGAAAAAGCAAAATTCTAACCATCAAAACATCAAAGGAGAAATGATTCCCTTCCTACCTTAGTTGTAGGATGACATTGCTTTTATCTGTAAATTCTTCCCTATGCTCTCCTCCCCAACCAGTTAATCAGCTTTTCCCCTATCAGACTCTGTTAACTTATAAGGTTAGATTTCTCAGAAATCTATGATTTTATATCACTGTTTCCTTCTATCACTGTCCTCACACTGTTCATCGATTTGCTCGAGCGGGCCCAGTAACGTCTCCACTGGAGAATTTTGTTGTTACTGTGTTTGGCATATTGAATACATCACGGGTAGCTTGCCAGGCTCTGCCATGTGGGCAAGATACTCTCGGTAGCTTGCCGGGCTCTCTGAGAGGGGCAGAGGAATCGAACTCAGGTCGGCCATGTTGGCTGTGTGCAAGGCAAACACCCTACCACTGAATGAGTGAAATATTGCCTTTCTCCTCTCCTTATGTTTTTTGAACAGTTTATTTTAATGCAATGTCTTTTTTGTATAGATGCAGAAAGATAGTTAATATTATGCTTTTATAACTTAGGATTTAGTTGGCTTTGAATATTATTCACTCCCAAGCATCTGCTTTCTTGACTTAAGCCTCAGTTGCCCTTGGTTCCTAACACCCCAAAAGCAGGGTCCCAACGAGGGACTGAATGGACCCAGGGCAAGCAATGAGCACCCTGGCATCGAAATGGGCCAGGCCAAAATGCCACAATTCTTAACTATAAGTTAAGAGTTTGATCATAGACAAATGCTGTCATGATCCAAAAGTAACAATGAGACTAGGACCCTGCTAGGGGTAGACTATCTGGCCAGAGCACTGTAGTCTGAGATTGAGATGGCTCTAGGAGGGCAATTCTGTAAGTTTAAGGTATTTCTTACTGTATCCATACAAAATGATTTATATTATATATGCTTATATTTTTGTTAGACAAGGAGAGGAAAACACACCCAGGGGAATCTGCTCTAGGGTGGATTGATCTGATAATGAGACTCAGTCCTAGGAGAGGATGCCCCCTCCTCGAGGAAAAGAATTCTACCCCTATTGATTGTGATCACACCTATGTGTAATTGTTACCCCAACTCCCATGCTCTGGGATTTAACTAGACTGTAAGAGTGGGCTGGGAGATCAGAAGTCAGAATCCAGATTCCAGAGCCAGAAGAATGAAGGGAGATTGAGGAGGAGAATGAAGTAGCAAGGGGGAGGAAGAAGCAGAGGAGGAGGCAGAGAACGGAGACAGAAGTGGATGGAGAGAGGATTGGAATAAACTGCAACTGACATCAACCAGCCTGGCCCTCGTTCCTTCCTTTGCCTGCCCATCGCCATCAACCTCCCCCGGGTGGGGGAACTGGCGTGAGACTACCGAACGCGGGCAGCAGGAGAGACAGAGCCACTGCTGCTGTGTCCTTTTGAGTTTACACAGTCCATGACCTCCACTCTGAATATGTTTGGTGAGTAGAGTTCTCTGAACACAAAACTCCACCCAATGTGAAGGGATGCTTTCACCCTCTAAAAACTGTGTGCCAGTACCCCCAGCTTGCTAGACAGTCAACCGGGAGAGATAAGGAAGTGGATCTTAGTTAGCCCGTCACACACAGCTTCACCAGGTAACCAAAAGATAGACTTGTTTGCCCTCAAAAATACTAATATCTGTGATGTTTGCAATTATGGCTAATGTCCATAGTGCTCACTATTACGAACATATAATGTCATGAGATGCTATGTAAATCAGTGACATATGAATGTAGTATGTTCAGAAAATCACTTTATACAGTGGAATACTTTGATAAGACCCTTGTATCTAAAAATATTATGATCAAATTAAGAGTAACTAAATATAAAGAAATTAAAAATGAAACTCAGAAATCTGTTCTCGAATAACTTTTACATATTATTGGTTTCAATAATAATATGCATTTGTTAAGAATATATTTCTAAAGTTGATTTTCCTCTTCATATATCCTATTTTCCAATAGGATGAAAAACATATTATATATATTTATTTATTTATATCATGGTATAAATTCGCAAGGTTGTTTCAAGAAATGATGTATATAATGTATATGTATAAACACAATCAATTAATTCTAAAAAAATGATTAATATATTATAGCATGAGTGATGCCAAAAATGTCCTCACTATAAGTTGAGATTTTGAATGCCAATTTTAAATAGCCTAAATTCATCCTGTTTTTACTAATGAAGAAGTTTCATAGAATGGTTTGGGAAAGTTCAAGTCATTGTTACATTTACAATGAAATGTAAACTAACTCAACACTATTAGATAAAGCACTCCTTGTGATTTCATAAACGATCCCTCACCCAAACCATTTAGGGAAGGATTAATGATTTAATGAATTAATGATAAAGCAGCTACCTTGGTTACAGATAAATCTGCTGGACCTGAGAAATAGTTCAGTGAGTGGAGTGCAGCCCTTGTGTGTAAGAGTCTTGGTTATGATCCTTGCTGCCCTTGATTCTTTTAGCACTACCACGAACAGCCTCAAGTACAAAATTAGTAGTAGCCCCACTACACCACCCAGTGTAGTCCCAAATCCCAAAATAAGAAAAAAAAAGATAGATAGATTTTGTTATCTATAAGATTTTTTTCCAGAGCTATTGCAGAAAGCATGTAAGCTAATTAGAACCGAAATGATAATCAGGAATTTTGTGGTGACTTTTCCTGACACTCCAGCCTGAGAAGTTGAGATCTTCTGTTGCTAATAAAGCTAGTATGCTGGAAGGAGTTGCTGGAGATGCAGCAGTATGTAAACTCTGTTTCTAAATTCACTGGAGAAGCTGTGTATAGTGGCTGTCATAAAAGATGACAAGTATATAACTATATTGCTCCAATCATCCTTTTCCCTGTCAACTCAGATACCCACCTTGTTCTTCTTCCTCTTTATTGTCAGATTTCCACAAGTGGCAGAGAATGTTCACAAATGAAGTTGTCTACTATAGGTAGCATTTATCTGATTATTGTTAGGAATCAAATCATTTTTCCACCAAAACAAATTAAGAATGTCAAGAATCTCCAGGCTGTAGGTACAGAGCTGGGAGTTTGTTCCAGGCAACTGAGATCACAAATTAGAATCTGCACCTAGCTATACCAAATACAGTTTTATTTGTAAAGACTGACTTGTGACATAGGACAAGAGCCTCTATAATGAGTGTTAGTTGTAACATTTTCCTTGATTTAGAAACAAACTGTAACTCTTGAATTCTTAGTGAGAATGTCAATCCCAGAAATTTTTTTCCCTGAAGAATATCTCATCAGTTTCTAAAATTGCAAAAGTTATGCATTAGTTGAAGGAAACAGATATTATAGTTTTTTTTTTTCCTCAGAGAATCTCCCAGGTAACTGTTCACTAGTCTCTTGCTAATGATCAAAGCCAAACTCATCATTCAAGTGAACAAAAGAAAATCTTCTACATTCTTGATTCATTTGAAACGTTATTTTCCCAAATACCTAGTTCAATGGTCATTTTTTAGCACTTCACTGTCCTGTAGCTCTGTCCTCCTGTTGTTCATCGATTTGCTCAAGCGGGCACCAGTAATGTCTCTATTGTGAGACTTGTTGTTACTGTTTTTGGCATATCAAATACATCACAGGGAGCTTGCCAGGCTTTGCCTTGCGGTCGGGATACTCTAGGTAGCTTGCCAGGCTCTCCGAGAAGGGAAGAGGAATCAAATCCAGGTCGGCTGCATGCAAGGCAAACACCCTACCTGCTGTGCTGTCACTCCAGCAATTCATTTGAAACATTGCTATTTTCCAAAATGCCTAGTTCAATGGCCATTACTCAAGAAAAATTTTTCACAGGAGTCCAGGTGAAATTGAGACAGCTCTAAACTAATGCATATTTACATGTTAAATACAACTATAACTAATGCGTTTTGCAAGCAAGCAGAAAGCAGTGACGTGATTGGGTTGAATAATCTTAACTACCCCAAATAAATAAACCAACCATCAAACATCGGCTGAACCACTATCACAGAATCATTACAGCAAAGACCAAAAATACCAAAAATACCAACATTTGGGGCTGGAGCAATAGCACAGAGGGTAGGGCGTTTGCCTTGCACATGGCCAGCCCGGGTTTGATTCCCAGCATCCCATATGGTTCCCGGAGCTCCACCAGGAGTAATTCCTGAGTGCAGAGCCAGGAATAACCCCTGTACATTGCCAGGTATGACCCAAAAAGCAAAATAAACAAATAAATAAATAAAAATAAATAAAGATAGGGAGAAGAAAAGGGGTGATTTGGTTAAAAAAATACTAGCACTGATTCAGCTTGGCCTTCCTGCAAATCATATGAATGTCTGTGGAAAGTTAGAGAATAAAAGCAGGTAGCAAGAAAAAAAATGTTTAATTATTATCAAAATGACTTGAAAAGCATATGGAATTATCACACTTGCTATTCCCTCTTTCACCAGCAAGAAAGCCAGTTTCATTGGTCTCCAGACGCCTCTCTGCTCCAAATGTCCCTTTGGAGTGACACTGGCACCAGTTAGAAGCAGATGCTGGGCAATGCACACTAAATATCCTTACAACGTGAAACAAACTGAAATACCCATTTTCCTACCACAGAACAGGCATCAATATTTAGTTCTGACTTCAATTATTCTCATCTCATTAGAGGCCTGAAAACAAAAATAAAGTCCAAAACTGAAAAATGAAGAGTTTGTTTCTACATTTCTGACTTGCTTTAGTTTCAGGCAATCAGTAATCTTTGTAAATTACTATCGGCTAAAGGCATTTATAAATAACTGTAGATATAAGTTAAACAAAGCTAGGGCCCACAGTTGTACTTCCATTACTCACCAAAGTTTGGACTGAGAATTAATAAGCTTCACTGATTAACTAACTGCTGACAACCATAAAGCAGGCTCACCTTCCACATGCCAAATGTTTGCCAACAAATTAATTTCTCCTCTCTTCTTGATAAGAACAAATAGCTATAGACGGCAGCAGCTTCTCTGCCTTTCACAAGACTGCATATGCAAAATAATTTTGTGATTTAAAAGTAGTCATTCATAGAAAATTTTTACTTAAGAAAGACTTGGAGACAATAAAATATTACTTAATTTTGGGGAGTTGGAGTTTGAACCACACTCAGAGATTCTCAGTGCTTACTTCTGGCTTTGTGTCCAGGGGGACCACTCCCAACGGTGCTCAGGGGACCATACATAGTACTGGGGACTAGCCAGAGACAAATTTCTTAACCCTAACCCTTGCCCTATCTCTCCAGCTCAAAAATCTTGTTTTTAATTTTAATATGATACTCAGAAAAAAAATTGAGGGCCAAGGATGTAGCTCTTGGTGTGTAGGGGGTAAAAACAGTATCAAAGAGCTCTGGGTTTGATCCTGGGTACCACATATTACCCTGAGCACCATGGAGTAACCCATAGTACTGAACCAGACGGAAGTAGTCTCTGAGAGCTTCCAGGTGGGCCCTTACTGCCCCCCCCCACCTTCCCCGCCCCCAACTTCCTCCCCCACACACACTGCTGATGAAATGTTAGCTTTCCCAGAAAGGCCACAGGCAGTATAATTTTCATAATATGCAGATATATCACTCAGCTGTCACCTACGGTTTCTAAATGCTGTTCTAAAATATAGATTCTATGATGACATCTTATTATTTCATTCTTACTTTGGACAATCTGGCAGGCTACCAAATGTAACCTGCCCACACGGCAGAGTCTGGCAATCTCCCCGTGGTGTACCCAATATGCCAAATACCAGTAACAATGATGGGTCTCATTCTCCTGACCCTGAAAGAGCCTTGAATATGGCACTTTTTAAAATCTCAGGGCTAGGACCAAGGAGACGTTACTGGTGCCTGCTCAAGGCAATCGACGAACAACAGCTTGATCGTGATCGTGATGATGGCATAGAACTTTTTAATCTTTAAAACTGGATCCAGGGCTGGAGCAGTAGCACAGCGGGGAAGGTGTTTGCCTTGCACGTGGCCATCCGGGGTTCGATTCCCAACATCCCATAAGTTCCCCCACCCACCCACCCCCATCCCAAGCACCATCAGGAGTAATTCCTGAGTACAAAACCAGGAGCAATCCTGTGTATCACCAGGTGTGACCCAAAAAGAAAAGAAAACTGGATCCAAAAAAGTAAGCCTTGGAGAGAAAATGGAAAACACATAAAGGAACCAAGGAACCATCCCTTTTGGCCCACAGAGAAATGGAAGGGAAGTCGAGGTACCGTTGTCAGGAACATGAGGGTGTGCATCTCCCTGTGGCTACGGTTGTCTTTGTGCCACTTCAGGCAGTGATTTGGCCCCTTGGGTTTTCTGTTCTCTTAACCACTTTTATGTATTCAACAAATGTTTATCAAATGCTTACTCTGCCAGATTACACATTACAAGATGAAAATACCTTGGTAAACAAGACAGGTAAGGTCATTGATTTCATTAAGATTATATTCTAGAGGAAAGACATTTATTTGAACAAGTAATTGCAATCCTGAAGAGCATCTTGGAAGGGAAAGGAGGGGCAAGCTGAGCATGTAAGAAAGGCTCCTGGTTTCAAAGGTCAGGATGTGCTATTCCAGGCTCCGGGGTTAGCTAACCATCTCAGGGATACAAGGGGGATAGCCGAGGAAATCATAGAAAAGAGCATTAGTGGTAAAGGAAAAGGAGAGACAGTAAGACAGTGGAGGACACGGTCTCTCCAAGGAATGGCTAGAGTTAGCATGGTTGGATTAAAGAGAAAGGTGATGAGAAGGGGTGAACTGAGGGTAACCCTGGAACAAGAAACAGGTGTGGCAGATAACTGTGAATCTCTATAGACATGAATCTTTAGACAAGAGGAAATCATTCTTGGGTTCAAAGAAGAGACACACAATTGAGAATTTAATCTCTTAAGTGAATTTTATCTCTTTTATCTCTTGAGTTCAGAGCAGAGCCTATATTGAAAGAGACAAAAATGGACACAATACTTATCAACTTGAGTTTCACCCAGGACATTCCAAGGGGGCTACAGGTGCATATTAGATAAATAGGGGAACACAAGTGGACACCACGGGGTCTACTGTTAAAACTGTAAGAAGAAAACAAGGTGTAACGGGGCCTCAGTGGGAAATGTTGACAGGACTAAGTTTGAGAATCACTGACTATGCAGGTGAGGGAAGGAAACATGTATAGTAAAAGGTAAAAACAAACAAACAAAAAAAAACAATCAAAGACTATTTGAGAGACTGGGGGGAAAGGAACTGTTAAAACTTTATAATGAAGCATCTATAAGGGTGGTTAACAAGAGAGAAAATCCCTGGAGCTTAAAATACGAACCTTAATCCAATACACATACTGTCAAGGGAACAAAAACATAAATATAATGATGTGTACTAAATACCGCCACCGTACCTAATATATACTAAGAAGTGGGAAATAAAAGAAAGTGGGTATTTTTAGAGTGAAGCCAAATTTCATGTTTCTCACCAGTAATACAACCAGGAATTTTTTTCTGGGTCAAATCCTATAGCTTTGAACTCTTCCTTTCCATGCAAAAACTGTACCACACATGAATGCAAATGAGTGCGTATGACAAGTGTTAGAGTCTCCAGTCACTCTGTAGAAAGAACCTTTATGGGGTGGGAGAGAGAATACAGGGGTTACAACTCTTACCTTACATGTGGCTGACCCCAAATTAAATTGCTGGCCCTGTATATGGTTCCCTGAGCATCAACAGGAGTGTCTCTGAGCACAGAACCAAGAGTAAGTCCTGACCTTTGCAAGGGGTGAGAAATGCCAGGCAAAGAAATGAAAGAAAAGGAAAAAAGGGAAAAGGGAAAGAAATGATAGAAGAGAAGAGGAGAAGGGGAGGGTGGGGAAGAGAGGTGAAAGGGAGAGAGGAAAGGAGAGAGATGAGGAGAGAAGAGAAGGAGGGGAGAAGTGGAGCGGGGAGGGGAGACAAAAGGCTTTTAGGAAACCCTCATGATTATGCATTGCCAGTCTTTACATGTGGGCAGGACTTATAATAAAATATGTAATATCTAAATAGACATCACTCACTTGGGTAATATTTCTAGTTTGCTAAGACTATCAAGACCAGTTTTTGTTCTTCCCAGGGAAGTGTAGTTTTACAATGATGGGTTAAATCCCACATAGTGAAATCCTTTGGGACTAAGTAAAATCCTGAGACACTGCACTCTTGGCAACCCACAGTGGTCAAGGCAGAATGTTGGGAATGGGGAGGACTGTTGGACTCCAGTAAGGCCCATGCGGACCGAGCAAACACTTCTGCCACTGACCACACACTGACTTCTCCAGAATAAGACTGTAAGAAAGGAGTCCCCAGAGAAGGCACATGTCTTGTTTCTTGAACAAGACATACTCCATACCTCCTTCAAGGAGAAGGAAGAGAAACCTTTTTTACTCTGTTAATAAGTATATTTTATTTCATCTTTATAAGGATATAAGGATAGCATTCTTATCAAATGATTGGAAATTTAACAAGCATTTCCTCAGTTTATAGAATTTAAATATCATTAAGGAAACATATTATTTTTCTCCCTGAATATCATATTGGGCTGCCTAATGGAGTTACATATACCCAGCAATTAATTCAGAGGAGAGGCAGGGGTGGAAACTGCTTAGAGAAAAAGTCACCCTTGAACATTTTTTAAATCACACACAAAGAATGGCAGACATTTTTTTTTAACATACTTTGCTATCTTGCAATAATTCTCACAAGGTCAGCTTTTCTTCAGTGGAGAAAACAGATAAAACACTATGCCTGCATTTCATGACAATGTAACAAAAATATTTTTGTGCATTCTGATTTTTCCAACAATTATTTGACTCTAGTTAAATAGAGTCAAGCAATTCTAACTGTATACAAGAGAAAATGATAGTTTTATTCATTTTTCAAGACTAACAGTAGTCCTACTAAGTTATTTTATTAAAAGAAATTTGTAGGCACAATTAAGACAAATGCATCATTGAATTTTACTCGTATGTTAGTTAACTCTTTGCCCAAGGACATATGGAAGAACAAAATGGCTAAACTATTTTCTTACTTTAATGTGAAACAGGCAGAAATACAAAAAGAGAACAAATTCTAAGATCCCATCTTCTTTTCTCTCTCATTTAGATTTCTAAATTCAAATGGGTCTAAAAGTCATTTGTTTCTAATTCTTTTGTCTATTTTCATTCCATTTTAGGAGAAGAAGACTAGTTCAATAGGATCTGCCATGCCTTGGTACCTTCTATTTGCATCCCAACATCCACTCTGCAACCTGTCCCTGCCTCCAGTGGCAGACTAAAATCTGTGCACCAGAAGGCACTATTTCTTTGTCTTTCTGTTGGGAACAGAAAATGGTAAACCCCCATAGGAGATAACATGGAGGTCAGTGAACTCATTCTCCCAAGCTCCTACCTGTCAAACCTGACCCATACTCAAGTCACTGTAAGAATGCCCCCTCCACAGGATTCTATTTAGTCTCCACATACATCTTCTCCCACCTCCCCGTGGACCAATGGTGATAACAGCTCATCAAACACTATCCAATTCCCAGACTTTACGAACAAAGTCTCCTTGAAATGTTCTAATTTCAGAGTGCCACCTGCTTTATGTCTGAATTCTAAATACAAATATTTTGCTTTGCAGATTTAAAAAAAATGAAATCTAGGAAAAGTTACAGAGTAAGTCCAAGGTAACACAATTACTTAGAAAATCAACAAGAGACACAGGAGGAATAAACTAGAATATCAGTTTCCAGTTAGAGGACGAAAATTAATTAAATGGGGGGGAGTAGTCAAAGGAGCAAAGATGACAATGTTCTTTGGATCACTTCAATGAAAGTGACTTTTATATGTGTAGACACGGAATGTTGAAATTTTTAAACCAGAAAAATGTTTTATTTCTCCACTCTGCTTTTATTTTCTCCATGTTGACTTTATTTTTATATAAACTGTCCCCACATGGTAGAAACCGAAACTACTAGAAGCTCTAAGTGGTTATACTAAAAATGGTCATATAAATGCAAATTTTTTATTTATTTTCATTCTGCAATTAGTAGGAAAGAAAGATCTCTTCAAGTACTGCAGATAAAATTCATAGAAAGATGGTATCTAAAAGGGTTCTTGTGATTGAGTTCGACAGAGACATGTCCACCCGTGAATGATGAAAATGAATCCTGATTGCTCAGATTAAGACTGCTGGTTCTCCCTGGAGAAGGAGAGCAGACAGCACCTATTCCAATTCAAAAAGCAAGGACTCCATCCTGCAGACCTACACAATTGGGCCAAGTATCACCTGTAGTGGATTTTGAGGCTCCTGGATGTTAAAAACAAACAAACAAAAAAAAGCAAAGAGTCAAGTAGGAAGTAGATGATTATTAAAGGAAAAATAGGAACATTTTCCAGAAGTGGAGATAAATAAATACTGCATACACAGAACCAACAAATATGTGAACCAAAAATCAAGAACCAAAAGTATTCTGAATGCCAGTCAAAGTATATTTTACAAGACACATACTTGAACTCTATAGCAATAACTTAACCTGAACTTTATTTTAAGGATGCTAAAGAAAATTGCAAATATTAATAATTATTCAACTGAAAGTTACAGGCATTTTCACATACATGATTTCATTTAATTCAACTGTTCTACATCAGGAATTCCAAATTCCTTGCCTGTAGCATTTTTAAGGTCATACAAATGTTTGTGAATTTTGAGAACCCAAAGATTATTTCTAAATTCCTCAAATGTGTTCACATGTTGTTAAGGAACTACAGTATAAACATCTGAGAAAAGTTCATGGTTGTCAGTTTTATTGTGCTAAGCATCTCTGTGGAAAATCGGCCTGAGACCCATCAAGATATATTTCTGGGCCAAAGGCCAAAGTTCCTGGATTGGTCATGTCTTCTTTTCTGCAATCTGCATTTTACCCAGGACCCAGAGGTCACAACTAATACTAAAAATACAGCTTCCCACCCCTTTGAAAATAAGTTGACCAAGACTTTTGCCATAATATTACAGAAAAAGCATGGATATATGTGCTCACTTACTCAGAAGTGTGTGGTTAGTCTAAAAATCTCAAACAAATGATCAAGGGGTCAAGTCTAGCAGACTCACATGATGCTTTTAAAACAAACTGTGGGTCTGCTCTGCAGAAAGACCATGGTCAAAAATCACATGAAGAAGACCCCATGATCAAGCATTTTCTAAAGCAAGAAACAGGAACAAACCGTCTCTAACTTCCACCAAATTGAGCACTGGATTCCTAGATTTACAGAAAAGATCACATGTACTAACTTGAAAAACTGAACAAATTTGGTTTGCCCTTTCTGCTTAAAATGAACAGCATTTCGATACCTCACACCAATAACCATTTATTCTTGTATATACATATGTTTGCATATATGTATCCATCTTGCCATATAAAATGGAGTTGGAGGGGTCTCCACTCTGCGATGGAGAGTCACATCATGTAATGTTTTAAAATGCGCCTTTTGGACCAATACCGGATTTTCTTGCTCATGTGTGGGATAGAAACTAATAAAGCAAGAAAGGAGCAAAACAAAATGAAAATAAACCATTGGATTTTGACAACAGCATTGAGGATACCTAAGTGAGTGAGTGGGTGAAGATTGAAAAGGTAGAAGGATCCACTGGACACTGTCAAAAGTATGTTGCAACTTGGGTAGTAAAGTTGGTGTGCTATCATAGATGGTAAAGCAAAGTGAATTTGCACTGCAGAAACATATAAAATCTTGTAAACCAACCCTGATTCTCTCAAAAAAAATGTACAAACAAAAAGTGCCTTTCTCAAAATGTGTCTGCAATCATTGGTCAGCCCTGATCATTAGGCTAAAGGTCAGTAAACCCCAGGACAGGATTTATCTGGTGTTTCTAGTTAGAGAAAATGAAATGATACATCTGTCAAAACTCAAAAATAGTTTCATTCCACTTGACATGAGAGCCCAGTGAAAATACTTGCTCTCTAGAGGAAAGGTATGAGAAAATTGGTGCTGAAAAGAAGGCAAGGAGGAAGAAAAGAAGAGGGGAGTAAAAGGTGATGTGAAAATCCTTCCCATTTCTGCATTTACTCAACAATGCTTCAAGAGTCCTTTTCTTTCCTAGCAAAGCAAAATGGAAACAAAGAAAATATTTGAGCTTGATTGTTATCTTACACCATCCAGTTACTATGCAGTGGAGGAAGATACCCAGTTAGAGATGCAGTTTGCTCAGGTTTGGCATTTGGAATTGGAAGAGATACCTGAGCCTCTAAACAGTATCTGAAGGAATTAAAAAGAGTCAAATTCAGGGAACCTGATCCAAATTTTTGAGACAGTTCTAGGGTTTTAAGATGAAATGAAATTCTGATCTAGTTAGTAAGATCTAGTCATAGATGAGTCAGGTTCATCAATTTAGACAAATTTCCAAATGTATCCTATCTAGTCAAGTAGTGTCGCCCCATTTGCTAAACAAATTGCTGTGTCATAGCATTTTAAACCCACATTTCGAACAGCTTTCCATCTTAGTGTGTCATAAGAACTTGGACGTGTTGGGAAAAGGTTGTCAACAAAGAGATTTATCAGAGATTGAAACGTAAAACAAGAGCATTTCACAATATTGCCTCACCTAGCCTTTGACATGATGTCCAATAGGTCAAATAAATGCTAAGAAACAGAAAAGATCTCAAGATTCCATCACTGGGTCTCTCATTCTGAACTTTATATCCTTGACTTAGACTGACATACCATTATAGCTCACCTCCATCATTTCAGGAAAGAACACACATGTACAAAAATAAGAATAAGCCAAAGAGTTTCTTTTCTCAGATTTTCCCCATCACTCTACGGTCAGTATTTAGTTTTGTGCAATGCAGATAATGAATGCATGGCATAGATGTCAAGCAGTGATATAATAAGGAGTTAAATGAATAAATCACACTTATGACTACATGTTCTAATGTAATCAGAAAGCATATCATCATGTACCAGAACAATTCCTATGCCCAAAGGTTGTGTAAGTTAAATATATAATTATGCTATGCCTAGAAGAGTTAAGTAATCATACAATGAGCCCTTAACAAATAATATAGTGAGAAAGAAAACTAGCAATATTGGTTCATTTTTCTAAGAATAAAGAAATCCAAAAAGGTTGGTGAACGTTGTCTCTCTGCTACTCATTTTATATTCTCCCTTAAATGGCTACTTCTCCCATAAAGTGTAAATAATTTGCATTCCAAAAGCATGGGGCGGAAGAATGTGTGTCACTCTTGTAACCTAAGTGTACAAGATGATCACAGGTGCAGGCAATTAATAAGCAGATTGCCCTACGCCCAGAGTCCTACGGGACCTGTCGAAAAGCCATAAAGAGATATCTGAGATCTCAGCTCAGTTACAAATGGAATTAAGCAGAGAAAACTTCTGCACCCTGTTCTCATTTTCCCCATTTTTCTTTTGAAATTGAGAACACACACAGGAGTCACTTTGAAGTTAGGGCTGCCTGAATATGATATTATTGATTTCCATAACACGTTTTTGCTGTGCAATGCGGATGTGCATTTTTCAAACATATTAAGCAAGTCTTTGATCTAATTTGTTCCACCAGAATACTGTATAGAGGCTGAAAACCATTTCTATATAAGAGTTTGCTGCACGGAAGGGGAAGATCACTCTAGCTTGAAAGAGCTTGGAAATATCCCATCTGAAAGCTCTTTTCAGCCCTCCTCAGCCTAAACATTTTACTGAGAGGGGTCAAAGGTCACCAACTGTCAAAACAAAACCAAAATTACACAGTGCTCCTGCAAGGAAGCTAAGCTGAGTGGGAACTCCTAGTTCACCAACAGACTGGACCCAGCATGCAACAAATTTCCCTTAAAAAGTAACAGGTAGATTCTTCTAAATCTCCCTGAGTTTTACAAGCTGTCCAAAATGTTCTGAGAGCTTTGCTTCTTGGCTATCAATGTGAAAATTGGGTTGAACTATTCTAGAAGCCAGAAAGGGGCAGTCCAAACATTGAACTCAAAGCAGCCAGCCTGCAAACTCCAAAGCACCAGATGGTTTCATTAACCTGAAGGTTCATAAATCTTCCTTTAAAGTTTCCAATTTCAAAAAGAAGTTGTTTGCTTTGCGGTATCTGGGGAGTGGGGAACATTTTTGCTATTGGGTATCTGACCCACAAAACCTGAGTAGCCTTTTAAGCTTTCTTGCTCTACAAGCTGAAGACAACCAGAACAGAGAGAAAGAGACCAAGTTCAGAGGAGACCATCTTGGGCCAGACACTCAGTGTTGAACACATCCTTGCTTCCATTTTCCCCTGGCAGCCTCTTCTCATTGCTGAGATAAGTTCTAAGTGTTCAAATATCCGGGCACTGAGTTCATTTGCTTCTCCTACAGTCAGTAACTCTACAAGCAGTTCCATTTTCCCTGCCCACAACATTTTTAAGCTTTTAAATGAAGAAATGTACATAGATCAACAAATGGTGATCACCTCAACTTTTTGCAAGCTCAATTTATCCTCTGCCTCTTGACAAGCAAATATATGTGAGCACCCCGACTTCCTCCTAACTGCTCAGCGGGAGGCAGAAATGACCTGTGTGGATGCGCAGCATAGGGTCTATTTTTTCTTTTTTTTTTTTTGCTCTTTGGGTCACACCCAGCGATGTTCAGAGGTTATTCTTGTCTCTGCACTCAGGAATTACTCCTGGCAGTACTTGGGGAACCCTAAGGGATGCTGAGGATTGAACCCAGGTCGGCAGCGTGCAAGGCAAATACTTACCCACTCCGACCCCAGGTATAGTCTACTTCTGCACCAATTTGGTCACAGTGAGAATTGTTATCCTAGAAGAACAAGCAAGAGACTGTGAAAAATGAGGGATTTGGGTTTTTGAGATGGAAATGAGCAAATTGGAAAAGGAAAACTGGGAGAGAGATACATCTATCACATATAACTTGGCAACTGAAATATATAAACAGTGAATTATTATGGGAGCTGGAAAAATAGTCTAGAAGGTTGTATGCTCACCTTGGATGTGGCTGACCCTGGTTTAATCCCTGACACTGCAAATGATCTCCTAAGCACCACCAGGAGTACAGAGCCAGGAGTAGTTCCTGAGTACCACATAGGGGACATAGTGGCCACCCCCACCCATGCAAAACAACAACAACAACACACGCACAAAAAAAACCCAACAACAACAATATCACATCATCAGTCTCCAATCCTGTTTGACCTTTCATTTCTCATCAGGATAACTTCATCCTACTCCTGAATTGTATTTCTTCTTAGTCTGCATGTCTGAACTTATTCTCTGTGTATCACAATGTTCTGGGAAAGAGCCAATAAATGGAAATGGGAAAATGAAAGTGCTTTTATACTACAAAGCTTTATAATCATTTCAATTATGATTATTAATTCATATGCTGAGATATATAAGAGAGTGTAGAAATATCTATGAGAAATGTTAAGGGTTTAAGGTTGCTTAGCCTGAAGAATCTAATATCCTAGTTAATTGAATAACTAGCTTCAAGTACAGGACAGATTATTAGGCGAAGGAGCTTTTCCAACTCTCTGAAAAATAGAAATAAAGAATAGAAACAGGGAGAGATTTTAAGATAAAAGGTATGTACCATAATAAATTCCCACACTCCTGATTTCTGAGTCCTAAGATGGATGAGACATTCATGGGGCCTGTGGTCTGAATTCCCAGGCCTTGTGTAAGAAGAAGAGTGGTCACTGTCTAACACGGCACATCTTTGCAATCAAGAAAAAGGAGGGAGAGATTATGTCACCCAACTGTATTTTCCAGATTCAAAATTGTCAAAGTATTATTACTTTCCAATCCTGTGGTGCTTGTGACTTTAATAATAAACATGCATGTCTAAAAAATAAACTCTCCTGCCACTTGGAGAATCAGTTTCATACTCCTCTGGGTGCAGAGCATCAGCTCAAAGGGACACAACACAAACTCAGCCTCCTGAAAGGCCAAAGACCCCTGAACACTACTTTGTCGGATTCAGCCCCAGGATGCAAGAGCGATTGAACACATGCAAATCAATTAATACAATACAGCATACAAATAAAAAATGGACAAAATCTCATGCTTGTATTGCACTTTCCTTGTGAGTGTCTCAATTCCTTGATATCCTTATGATCATGCTTGGAGGAAGATCTGTCAATGATATTCCTTAACTTCGGCTAATTATCTACTTTTAAGTACATTTGGTTGCATCTGTGTCGGTGCATAAATATTGGTGACATATAGAATAGTCGCCATATTTATATGGATTGAACCCAGATCATTATTTAATGCCCATATTTGTCTCTATATGTTTTGTGTGAAACATCTATTCTATCATATATGAGAATAGTAGTTCTTGTTCTTTACTCTGAATTGTTGGTCTGAAACACTTTGCTCTTCTTCTCTGAGGTTGTCTTTACAGCCGAAGTGAGACTCTTAGTGTATAATGTAGACAAATGTTGTATTTTCACCCTTATCTCTTATCTTTGGGCTGATGAATCCAAACCATTCATATCTAGGTTAATTATGCATACAGGGCTTATGTACTGCCATTTTATTAATTTTTTCTGGTTGCTTTATATTCTAGATTTTTATAATTTCATTTTGTTTCGATCTTCTCATTTATGTAATATTTCCTGGTAATCAATTCCATTTATTCATTTTTTTCTTCTAAATATCTTTGTTTCAAATTTTGGTTTTCTTTTCACCGTGAGGGCTGTATAAAAGTTCCTGTATTATGGAATACAATGCAGCTGTTAGGAGAGATGAAATCATGAAATTTGCTTATAAGTGAATTGACATCGAGAGTATCACACTAAGTGAAATGAGTCAGAAAGAGAGGGACAGATATAGAAGAACTGCACTCATTTGTGGAGTATAAAATAACATAACATGAGAATGACACCCAAGGACAGTAGACACAAGGGCCAGGAAGATTGTTCCATAGTTGGAAGCCTGTCTCATGAAGTGTGGAAGAAGGCAGCTTGGGATAGAGACGGGATCACTAAGAAAATGATGGTTGGAGGGATCTCTCGAGATGGGAGATGTGTGTTGAAAATAGATTAAGGACCAAAAATGATAACCTCTCAGTATCTGTATTGTAAATCATAATGCCCAAAAGTAGAGAGAGAGTATGGGGAAAATTGTCTGCCATGGAGTCAGTGGGAGGGTGGGAAAGGAGGGTATACTGGGGACATTGGTGGCGGTGGTAATGTGCACTGGTAGAGTGATGGGTGTTCGATCATTGTGTAATTGTAACTCAAACATGAAGCTTGTAACTATATCTCATGGTGATTCAATAAATAAAAAAAGTTACTGTGCTAAAACAGTCTTAGCAATATCAGTTCATCATCTGAAATCAACAGCACAAACTGTCCTTTTCTTCCTCCTCATTTATTTTTTGCTGTTTGTTTATGTCATATCACAGTTGTGTACATTTTTTCTACTCTGACTATCATTTCCTTGCTTAATATTTTGTGCTCTTTAATTTTTTCCACATATGTTCAAGAATTTCTCTTAAATTTCTCTTAATTTCTTGAAGTGTGTACCTAGTAAAATCTGTTACCTTCTGTTGGTTTGCAAAAGGTTTTACTTCTCTACCATATTATAATTATAATTTTTACAAAAGTTCTCCTGTGGTTCCACAAGAAACCTTTCACGTATCTCTCATAAAAATACTTTAATTGTATTTTCAAGTCTTTATCTCTCTAGATTTTAATGCTGATCTCTTTAGATTTTAATGTATCTAGAATATAAAACAAGTTGATGTCGAAAATTAAACATTTTATAATGTCAAGTTTAATTTGCAATAAGTTCACAGCCATACAAATATTAAACTACTTTATATATGTTTTCGTTTTCTATTTGTGTAGCTCAATGTTTTATTTTAAAACTACATAATTATTATTTTATTAATTAATTCATTATTTAATTATTATTTCATCAATAATTATTATTTCATTAATTCAATATTCATTATTTCATAAATAATAAATTTATTTTTGTTAACATTTTATTCCACTGCTCACATTTTCCATAGAAAACTACTTTTTGATTTATATTATATTGACTTCAAAAATTACCCTTTTTTTCTTATGCCACAGTGCTCACTAACAACAAAGTAAGCCCAAGGTTGTCATGAGAAAAATAAATAAATATGTAAAAATTACCATTCTTGGAGGCTGGAAAGATATTACAGTGGGCAAGGCATTTGCGTTCCACATAGTCAACCAGAATTAAATCCCGGGCACCCCATATGTTCCCCAGAGGTCATGAGTGACCTCTGAACACAGAGTCAGGAAAAAGTCCTGAGCACCATCAGTGTGGCCTAAAAAAAAAAAGAAAGAAAAAAAGAAAAAAAATTACCCCTTCCTGTGACTGTAGAAATAATACAAGAGATAGGATGTTTGCCTTGGATGTGGCTCACCTGGGTTCAACCCCTGGAATCCTCAAAAGAATTATGCTTCTCAGATATATATCATATTTGAAAGGAACATAATAGAAATTTTAACATATCTGTATAATATGCAAATTTTATACTTTAGAATCTTATTTTACATGGAGCTTTCATTCTAAAGAATGTTATCTAAATAGCATTGAACTCTCAATGAAGATCCCACTGTTCCTCCATATATATATCATATATACATATATACATATATATGATATATATATATCACTGTCACTTTCCTCTGGTTGTTCATCAATTTGCTCGAGCAGGACCAGTAACGTCTCCATTTTGAGACTTGTTGTTACTATGTTTGGCATATTGAATACGCCAAGGGGAGCTTGCCAGGCTTTGCTGTGCAGGCGAGATACTCTCGGTAGCTTGCCAGGCTATCTGAGAGGGAATATATATATTTATACTTGTTTTACAAGTAGAGCTACCTCGAGGCTGGAGTGATCGCACAGTGGGTAGGGCATTTGCCTTGCATGCAGACAACCCCAGTTCTATTCCTCCTCTTTCAATTTCTCCGCTCCTCTTAAAGAGCCTGGCAAGCTATGGAGAGTATCTCACCCGCATGGCAAAGCCTGGCAAGCTACTTGTGACATATTTAATATGCCAAACACAGTAACAACAAGTCTCACAATGTTTCTGGGCCCGCTCGAGCAAATTGATGAACAATGGGAGGACAGTGACAGTGACATATATACATATATACTTGTCTTACAAGTAGAGCTACCTTGGGGCTGGAGACATAGCATAGCGGGTGGGGCGTTTGCCTTGCACGAGGCCCACCCGGGTTCAATTCTCAGCATCCCATATGTTTCCTAAGCACCACCAGAAGTGATTCCTGAGTTAAAAGACTTTTAACTGAGTCATACCTGACTTTTAACTGAGCATCGCCAGGTATGACCCAAAAATAAGCAAAAAATAAAAAAAAAAAACAAATAGAACTACCTAAGTGCCAGCAAGTATACATATAATATATATGGTTTTGCTCGAGCAGGCCCAGTAACGTCTCCATTGGAGACTTTGTTGTTACTGTATTTGGCATATCGAATACGTCACAGGGAGCTTGCCAGGCCCTGCCGTGAGGGCGAGATACTCTCGGTAGATTGCCGGGCTCTCCGAGAGGGGCGGAGGAATTGAACTCGGGTCGGCCATGTTGGCTGCTTGTAAGGCGAACGCCCTACCCGCTGTGCTATTGCGTAGGGCGTCCGCCTTACAAGCGGCCAACATGGCCCACCCGAGTTCGATTTTCGATTCCTCCGCCCCTCTCGGAGAGCCCGGCAAGCTACCAAGAGTATTCGATATGCCAAACACAGTAACAACAAAGTCTCCAATGGAGACGTTACTGGGCCCGCTCGAGCAAATCGACGATCAACGGAAGGGCCTTTACCTTTACCTTTACCTTTATATGGTTTTGCGTTATTTTTATACTTAACTATCAATATTAAAGAAAATACATGAACTGTGCTGACTTGACATTTCTCTAGGCATAAAACATGAGAAAATACAATCATACTATCATCAACTCTTTAAATTTTCAAAGAAGTTTGATGGAACAGAGAACAAAAGTATCTCCAACATGAAGAACAAAAACTGTGTGAAATAAAGTTTACCTCAGTACACTTCAGTGAGATGTCTCAGTGACAATACTTGACTATGACAACACATGGGATTAGATAGGCAATTTTAAATCTGACTATGATACTGATTCAAAAATTATTGTTTTATCATTCTACAGGTAATTTACTTACTTGGTGATTGCTGGGATTTCAGGCTACAGTATAGAAGGCCCAGTGCAATCTTCTTTGGTCATTTATTAGATCATTAACTGATACTTGATCATATAATGGCATTTTAGAAACACAAAATCACGTATTTTCTTATCTAGCAATGAATGATTGATTGCATCAAGTCTTAGAATATCTTACAGTTCTACATGTTGCCAAACATAAAATCTAATTTTGATAAGACCCAAATGCTATGAGGGAATAAAATTCATATGTATATATATGGATATATATATATTCACAGGAAGATAAGAGTATAAACATCTGATATATGAACCATCATTCCCCTGTCTTACTGCAATAAAGTCTTAGTGTGTTAAAAAACAGACACAACTTTCTCCAACACATTCTTTCTTGTTGAGGGTCATTTCTTCAGTACTTATCACTGAATTGCTAGTAACAATTTTGTTCTTATATGCCCAGTTCATTTCCAATTGATTAAAAGGGTAAATGCTGATATCATGTCTTTACTTTAATTAAGCACCCTCTGGATAAATTGAAAAACACAATCATGTTCAGATCTCATTTAGGAAGATAAAATCTCTTTCATTCATCAGTCTTTGCCCTGGCTAAACTTTTGCTCACTTTGGTCCTGGATTCTACTCATTTACAAAGATCACTATGTTCATCCTTCACCTACTCTAAAACCGGGTTCTCAATGATTTGTTTTTAGCTCCTGGCCCAACATAATAGCAAGGTTTACTGAAAGTTGATTATAACTTGGAAAACAGACCAAACCTGTCTTTTGCAGATATTTGACCTTAATTTTAATATCCCTTCTCAGGAACATTCCAAAATGATGTTTTTAATTGGGGACATATAAAACAAATAAAATATTTAGATAATTTAGGTAGAAAAAGACATTTGATTGTCTTATATTCCATTAAAATTAAAATAAGGTTGTGTCTCTATTTTACAGGACAAGAACATACACTTTTACATTCAGATTCCATCCCCTACATGCTATGAGACCCTCCGCCTGAGCAATGATCTGGGAATAGCCAGGTGTGGCCTAAAAACAACAGGAAAACTTAAGTATTAAAAATAAATACTGTCACTGTATCACTGTCATCCTGTTGTTCATCGATTTCCTTGAGCAGGCACCAGTAACATCTCCTTTGTCCTAGCCCTGAAACTTTAGAAAGTGCCACATTGGAGGCTCTTTCAGGGTCAAGAGAATGAGACCCATCATTGTTACTGATTTTTGGCAAATTGAATATGCCACGGGGAGTTTGCCTGACTCTGCTGTGTGGGCAGGATACTTTTGGTAGCCTGCCAGGTTCTCCAGAGCAAAAACTAAATAATAAGATGTCCGGGAGCAGGGTTTTAGAGTCTCTGGGTCTTGGCCGTTGATGGGGCAGTTGGTGGCTGGAACACCTACACACTGGAAGATGGGGGATCTGGGTGGAGGAAGCCCATCCCCAATCCGAGCAGGCTTGGAGATCTACACCCTGGGTCCCACACACCTGGGTTCCTCTGCCGGTTCCTTCATGCGTGAGGCTCATTGAAACATGTGGAGAGTGGTCTTAAGCATGGCTGTGGCTGGAATCAGAGGTCTTCAGATGCCGGGTCTCTGCTTGGGGTGGGGAGGGAAACTCAACCCACCCTCCTCCAAGGGGCCCCATTAAGGACAGCCAGGCGCAGAGACAGGAGACTATATATATATATATATATATATATATATATATATATATATTTTTTTTTTATATTACTAATTATTTTATCTGTTCTCTGTTCCATCAAACTATCGAATGTAGCCTGCCCACAGGGCAGAGTCTGGCAAGCTCCCCGTGGCGTACCAAATATGCCAAATACCAGTAACATTGATGGGTCTCATTCTCCTAAAGAGCCGTGAATATAATCTCAGGGCTAGGATGAAAGAGACGTTACTGGGGCCTGCTCGAGGCAATCGACGATTAACAGGATGATGAAATGATGAAATGAAAAAATGAAAAATTATTTTATCCAATTGACGTGAGACTGTAGCACTGTCCTCCCGTTGTTCATTGATTTGCTCGAGCAGGCACCAGTAACGTCTCCATTGTGAGAATTGTTGTTACTGTTTTGGGCATATCAAATACACCACGGGGAGCTTGCCAGGCTCTGCCACATTGGCGAAAGACTCTTGGTAGCTTGCCAGGCTCTCCGAGCGGAATGGAAGAATCAAATCTGGGTCGGCCACGTGCAAGGCAAACACCCTACCCCTGTGCCAAACAGACCATGAGTTATCACATGGTAATTGGAAGTTACATGTTGCTGTTCACTGTGAAATATCAAAAATAAATGTTTATCATTGTTCATCGATTTGCTCGAGCAGGCCCAGTAACATCTCCACCATGAGACTTGTTGTTACTGTGTTTGGCATATTGAATACGTCACGGGTAGCTTGCCAGTCTTTGCTGTGCAGGTGAGATACTGTCAGTAGCTTGCCGGGCTCTCAGAGAGAGGAATCGAACCTGGCTTGGCCGGGCCGGCTACACGCAAGGCAAACGCCCTACAACTGTGCTATTGCTGTATTTTGTTGAACTTTGAAAGAGAATTGATCATATATCTCGGATGAATATGTGCTTGAATAGCTAACTCTAGACACTTGTATATACATCAGTGAATAACAACTATGAACTCAAGGAAAATAACACAGAAAGACACAGAAATGGGAGAAGAAATGTAGTTAAAGAAAGAAGGCAAAAAAGAATTATGTAGAAATCTGGCGAAAAAAGAATAGAACAGAAGAATAAAGCAAAGAAAGAAGGAAAAGAGGAAAAAAAAGATGGGAAAAAGATTTTTAAAAAAGGGCAACAAGCAGAAGGTCATCTGATCATAACAGAAATGAAAGTAATTTCTAGAGATTTAATATTTAGAGAAAACAAATGACATGATTTTCCTGTATCAGAAGGCTGAGAAAACACTAAAATAATGCTGTGCTGGGCAGGTAAAACTCTGTTAGAAAACCATTTGAAAGTGATAGAAAAGTAAAAAAAAGGGGGGGGGAGGTGGAAATATTGGGCAAAAGAAGCCACAAATTTTTCACATAAATTACAAATTTCTGGGTTACTTCTATATGTATGACAGTCTCCAAACAACACACCTAAGGATTTAAATGCTAAAGTAAGGTCTGAAATATTATGTAGATGATGAAGCTCAAAATGTGATTCTTCCTAGCTAATTGCTAGTTAAACAAACACAAAGCAATGCTCTTTGGTAGACTATAGCAAAATCCAACACAATATATCATTTACAATGACAAAATGCAACACAAGCTATTCACATCTGGACAAGCAGAAAAACACCACTCACCATACAAAGAAAATTCACAGAGGTCAAGCGTCAGATGACAGGTATTTGTTATCAAATATATTTTTAACTACAACAATGATATAAAGATAAATATGCTCCAAGTGAATAAAAAGACAGAACTCACAGCAAAGAAAAAGAATTTAAGCAAAACAAAGTGAAATTTTCAGAGAGTATAATTGTTTTTTGGACTACTATAGATGAAATCTATGAACTCGCACTTATAAAGCAGCTTATCTTTAAAGGTCGAACATTAAGCTGTCTCTATCTATAGTTTTTTCACAGAATTTATCTGCCAAACAGAAAACTTAAAGAAAAAATAATAGTAAGTACCAAATTAAAAAATAATGAAAAAATAAATTAAAAACAGAACAGAATACACACGTAAAAAAATCATTAAATTTACATTTGATTAGTATGTCATCTATAGAGTGTAGAGCAAATATATTGAATAAATTGTGTAAAAAATATCCAAATGGTTTAAGTGATAAATGTACAAATTTAATATTTTCAGTGAGGGGATGGAGAGATAGAATCTTCATAAAATAAACACTAAACCTACTGTTCCCAAACCCAGTGCCAAAACTAATTTTATGGAACTGTGATCCAGTTGGAGCTTAAGTGTAATAACTAGCCAAAATTTAATAATCGCCCAATACAAAATATGTATTTTAACATTAAACACAGCAAAATTTAATACCTAAGTTCAAAACAAACTCAAGCCCAAACACTAGCCCTAATCCTATCATATCCTATACTTATCCTAAACTTAGCCTATACCTCAAACTACAATTGAAATTAAAATTAATACAATCAATATTAAAAATTAAATTAAATTTAAAAATTAATATAATTGCCCTTACTTAATTTGCATTGTTATCTATGAACACACAAAAAAAACCCTAACATCTCACAGTTTCACAGATCTAACCCTGTCCTAGCCCTTACCCAAATACTAAGGCTAACCTTAACCATATAATAACCACCACTTAAACCTAGGCCTACTTAAACTAATTAGCCAAAACATAACAGTTGCCCAATACATCACTTGATCACTTGATATCCCGTTACTCATTGACTTGCTCGAGTGGGCGCCACCAACATCTCCATTCGTCCCTGTCACATGCCAGTATAGCCCAATGGCGTCTGCTCGTTCTAGGAGCATGAAGAGCCTCAAACTGATCATACAGGGTCATGAGGAAGAAGTCTGACCATCTTGTAGGTGGGCGGCCACGCAATCTTTTGATGTCCCGTGGAATCCAGTTGGTAATGGCTAGAGTCCAGCGGTAGTCTATAAATCTCATTACGTGTCCAGTCCATCTGATTTTCGATGCCTTGGCAAATGAGACAGTGTCCCTGATTCTTGATCATTGACAGAGGTCAGAACTCCGGATTCTTTCTCTCATTTGAGTGAAGCGTGATACTCCAAGCATAGCTCTTTCAATTCCTCTTTGGGAGACCCGAATAGCATTCTCATCCTGTTTTTGTAGGGCCCAGGTCTCTGAGACATATGTTAACGCAGGAAAAACAGTGGAATGGAAGAGATGTGCCCAGAGCCAGAGGTTCTTCATCCTTTTAGCTATTTCTTAAACACTCTTGAAGGCATTCCAAGCTGCTCTTTTCCTTCTGCACAACTCAGGAGCCAGTTCATTTGTCTTGTTGACTTCTCGACCTAGGTACACATAACTGTTGCATTCGGAGATGTTCATCCCATTGAGAGTGAATGGAAGGTCAGGAGCGAGACTATTTCTCATCAACATTGTCTTCGTGAGATTCAGCTGGAGTCCGACCTTTCCACACTCATGGTCAAAGTTGGCAGCATTTGTGCCACTTGGCTGATGGTCTTATTAGAACAATGTCATCAGCAGAACAGAGGTGGTGTAGTTGCCGATCGTCTATCCTCACTCCCATTCCTTCCCATTCCAATAATTGCATGATGTTCTCAGGGTGGCACTGAAGAGTTTTGGAGAAATGGTATCACCCTGCCAAACCCCTCTCTTGACGTCAATGATCACCTCCCTGTAGAATGGTGAGATCCTGGTAGTGAATCTGCAATACAGCTCATGGAAGATCCTGGTTTATTGAGTTTGAACACCCTGTTTGGCTAAGGCTTCAATGACCGCTTCGGTCTTAACAGAATCAAAGGCCTTGTACATAAATTGCAATTTTTAATTTGAACACAGAGAAACCTAATGCCTAACCAGTACACAAATTCTAACCCTAACCCTAGCTCGAATCTTTACATAATTTAACCCTTATCTTAGTCAATGTCAAAAACCATAACTTAGTCCGCAAACTATACTTAACTTACACTTTCATCAATGAACACAGAAAATCATAATACCTCAAATCATCAGAGAGCTAATCCTAATCTTTGCTTTTACCAAATCTGAAGGCTAACCTCAACCTTACAGAAATCATGATCCAAACCTAGGCCTAACCAAAGCAATGACCCCAAACACAACAGTCACACAATACTTAGCCTGTACTATATTTTACTTTAAACACAGAAAAACTTGATACCTGCCAGAAAACAGGACACTTGCTTTGTACAAGGTCAACCAGCTTTTATCCCTGGCATCCCATATGGTCCCTATTCTCTACCTAGAGTGATCTATGATAGCAAACCCTGGGCTATGCTGGGTGTGGCCCAGAAAACGAAGAAACAAGAATATATGAGAATGTTTCAATGATAGTCAAAGAGTAAAAATTAAAATAATATCATGCATTGGCGCATGATAAAGATTTAAAATAAAAAGAAGAAAACTGGAAAATCAAAAGGAAAAGAATACTTTGAATGTAGGGTGTATCAGTTTACAACTGCCTTCTTTTGGGGGGAGGGGTCACACCCAGCGATGCACAGGAGTTACTCCTGGCTCTGGACTCAGTAATTACTCCTGGCGGTTCTGGGGGACCATATGGGATACTGGGAATCGAACCCGGGTCCGCTGCATACAAGGCAAATGCCCTACCTGCTGTGCTATAGATCCAGCCCCTACAACTGTCTTCTGACTTAAAATCATTGATTGTAATAATATACTCAGGGTTACTGGGCCCACTCGAGCAAATTGACGATCAACGGGAGGGCCTTTACCTTTTTACCAGGGATGAAAAGGGAAAAAATATAATAATTTTATATTCAGTGGAATTATCTCTCAAAAGACTGACCAAATATATATATTTTTTTAATTTTTAAAATGAAAGAATGATATTACAAGCAAACCTTTACTATAAACAAACAAACAAAAATTCTGAAGGAAGTTACTTAATCTGGTACAAAACAATATAGATTTAAAACTGAACTTCTAGGAAGCAATAGATTACACCAAAAATGAAGTTTCTGGAAAAAAATGTGCTACTAGATTTTTCTTAGGAGTGATAGCACAGCAGTAGGGCATTTGCCTTGCACGCAGCCAACATGGCCAACCCGAGTTCAATTCCTCTGCCCCTCTCGGAGAGCCCAGCAAGCTACCGAGAGTATCTGGCCTGCACAGCAGAGCCTGGCAAGCTACCTGTGATGTATTCGATATGCCAAACACAGTAACAACAAGGTTTCCAATGGAGACATTACTGGGCCCGCTCGAGCAAATCCATGAACAACGGGAGGACAGTGATGATACACATAAATGTTAAGCAGTAAAAACTGAAGTAGTGATTTGAGTTATATATGTATACGCATGTAATATATGTTAAACTATAAAAGGTGGGGAGACAGCAAATGGAGCTGCCAAGTTTGTGCATTTCATGTGAAATAAAACTACTGATGCTAACTTGTCCATGAAAAGTTATGCGTGTGTGTTGTCATCTTTACAGCAACCAATAAACCACTAAATAGTCTATAATTACTCAAATAGCAAGGCAAAGAGATCGCTCAGCATCTAAAATTTATGCCTGGCATACAAGGCCCCCAAATCAACGCCCTGTACTCATGGTCCCCCTAGAACTACTTAGAATAGTTCTGGTAGGGTGTGCCCTAGGGGCTCAAAGCACTACAGATTCTTAAAAGCATCACTAGGCCTGACCATTGAACCACCAACCTGCATAACCAAGCAGAGTATCATAAGAGGTCCCCTGAGAAAAATTAGGAGGACCGAAAATCACAAAATCTTAAAAAAAATACCCTTCAAATTACCCTGTCAAAAAAAAACTCAAATATTATAGCAATTTTCAAGACAGTGACTGTTGACTCATTTAATTCAAAAGAAATAAAGTCTATTAAAGTAAAATAATCTTTAACAATCATTGACTATACTCTTAATTAAAATATTTTTGCATTCTTTCAATTCACGTAGTTTAGTTTGTAATTGTTTTGTATGACAATTCAAAATAATTTCAAGAGATTTGAAGTAAGTCAAAACAACTACATTTCTAATTTGAGCTCTACCAAGAGAATTTTCTATTACTACTTTACAAAAAACAGGAATGCAGACAGTTGGGTTTTGATTTTTTTACATATTGTTTATAATAGGAGAAGGAAGGGATAACTGCGATGAAAACGACTGGATTAGTAAAATGTAAATGCATTCTATGAAATATTATATAAGAGTTAAAAACAACAGATTAACTCATAGCAAAATGAATGCATCTTCTAAGCATAATGAGTTTCCAAGAGAATTCTTTTGAGTTTAATTAAAATTGTATGCACATTCAATAATTAGGTCTCATAAAACACATAATAAAATACAAAGTAACTCACATAAGCATGTTAATATGGTTTTTAAAAAAGGGGGATGGTATCAAGAAAGTAGGAAAAAATAAGAAAAAATAAATGGGTAGACAAAGAGATGGAAACAGTTATGCACTGAACAATAATAATATATGGTAGACAACAGCAATTTAATAATTTGACTCTACTTATTATACATTCCACCCAAAAAGAGCAAAAGCAAAAACAGACTTTACTGAACATTGCTTTTATTTTCTCCATATTCTTTCTCTGGATAGCTATGATTCACTTTCACACTATTTTGATACCTTCAGCTGATTGAAAATTTTAAAATAGAGGTTCATCAAACATTACTGCTTTATTTCTTTTGGGAGTAGGGGGTTTCTGGGCAGTGCTCAAAGGGCTAAACAGTTTCTCCCTGCAATACTCACAGCTCAGGCCCAACGATGCTGAAGACCAACAGAACCCTAGTGGGCTGGGGACCTCTAGAATTATATTTTGTGGAGTCTAGAGCCAGGGAATGAACTCAAGTACTTGAGCATGGAAGGCATGACATTCTGACTCTGGAAACAAGGAATCCAGCCCTCAAACCATGCTGTCTTAAATAATAATCAAAATTGTATTCAATGTATAATCTAACTAATCCTATGCAGAGCAGCTATTGCTTCAAACATGTTATTTAGCCTATCTGATTTCATAATATTGGCACAATTAGATAGAGCTGGAAATTGATGTCCGTGACTAGTTTATAGAGCTTTGTGAAACAGAAGGAAATCTGAAAGAATCAGGAACTTTCACAAACTATAACAAATCATATTCATCCAATTTAGTCTTACTCTAAATTTTGTGTAATAGCTACAGCCCCAGTAGGTCAGAAATAGAACCAATAATATAAATCAAAAAAGGTTTTTTTGTACTCAATGATTTATGCATAAAGATATTCAACTCCTTAAAATAACATACCATTTGTTCCAAAGAATAAATATATTTTAAATTCAAAATCTGGGTGTTTACACCCACAAAACTGTTCCTAGAAAGACTGGCTTAAGATATAAACTTGTAATTTGGGACTGTAATCAAAGTAAAAGAGTTTTGATGCTGTATTTTATGAACTGTGGAAAAATGTATGAGAAAAAAAGGAAATATATATATATATATTTTTGTGGCATTGCAAAACAACATATTTGGCTTTATGTTTGGGATGTTAAACTTCCTTATGCTTTGAATGACATTGGAGTCAACTACAAGGAAAAATTCGGGAGATTTTTTTTTCTTTGACAAGAAAAAAGTCCATGACATTTTCACAAAGCCTTTGGTTTTAACCTTGGAAATCTGGCTGCTTTGGAAAAAGGCAGAGAAAATGAGCAAGAAAGCTCCAAAGGTGGGCTTCTATTATTAAATGCAAATATATTCATTAAGGAATTGGTCAAACAGGAAGGTATATTCCACTTTTAATGAATTGTTTTAAACATACAAATATTATGCAGGTGTGTGTTTGTCATTTAATTAACCTTTGAAGGATGCACTGATTTTCAGTAAAAAATGGTCCAGAGTGATAAGATGATAAGATTCTATCTAGGCATATATATATATACACACATATATATATGTGTGTGTGTTATAAAAATTTTAAATCCATCAAAAGCTGCCTTATTTCCACGTTCATATCTTTGACCTTCCTGTAGATCATTTTAAACCCCCTATGTCACTATTTTTTATAGAAATTTGAATTTGAGTTGCATTGCTAGAAATTCCTTATATATTGGGAAAACTAGGCAAGCAGTCCAATCACAGGAAATGGGAGGGTCAAGCAAGAACAACCACCTGGATAACGGGCTAAAGTGCTAAAGCACTTAAAACTCTGCCTTGTAAAACTCAGTTTAAGCTAAAATTCCAGCACCCCAAACCTACAATTATATTCTAACAACACTGAACAGGAGACAAGACAGTAAAAGCATGAATCCATTGGAGGTTGCACCCAAAGACCGCTGTAAGGAGATGCCATCTTAGCTCCCTCTGACAAAATGAAAAAAAGTCAGAACATTTGACATTTGATTGAGGTGAGTTCCCCTATCCCAAAGGCTGCACAACAGGGTACTAAGTGATATTTGACTGCTCCTACAGAGGCAAACCCAACTCTTTTCAGTTCCCTTGTGACTAGTAACAAGCAGCCCTAATAAGTACCCAGAGTGAGAAAGTCCCCTGCAGACCTCCCCAAGCATAATCAGTCAGTGGGGAACCCTGATTTCCTGCTTGTACTGTTCAACCCTTGAGGACAAGCTCTGTTACTGAAATCCCAGTCTACTCTCAACCCCAAACTACCCCCAAAAGGCTACCAAATTACTTGAAGGCCTGAGTGACCACAGCAGAGCAACCTGGGAACTGCCAGGCACTCGTCAATTGGTGTATCTCATTTTAAACTTTTGGTTGCAGCCCATGCCTACAGACCTTACCAAACAGCACACCCCAGAATGCATCCCATATTTGCTGGATCCCAGAACTACAGTTGCTGCTAGGATCTGGTCAATACCAATACCCTATAGCTGCTCAGGTCTTCTTGGTGCTATAGGGCACTAGTAACTACAAACCTCTAGTCACTGCCCACAATTGCTGCATTTTCAACAAAGACAAAATGTGACAATCGTTACTGTTGGGCACCAGGAAGTGAAAATTCTGGCTTACAACCCTGGCAGGTCAGCATCTCTTAATTCTGTCTATGGTGCAAAACACACATGACCATATATTCTCAGTGGTCAACCAGATCTACACACTTAAAGGCACAGTGTGTTTGGATCTATTGGAGATTGTTGCTCAGGTCTGAGAAGAATTATATGCTCACCTGTTCCCTTCACACAATACCAGATATAGTGGAGAACCTAAAGAATTCACCGCAATGGGGAAACCAAATTCCTTGTAAGACCAAGAATTTCTGAATTCACGGATGAAGAGCACAAAACGGCAACCTAGACAGGTGATGAAAAGTTGTATGACTGAATAAAATGCTCAATGAGATAAGGAAATCAATAAAGAGAATTTCAACAAAGACAAACTGTGACAAAAATCCAAACAAAATCACTGAGCTAGGGAAAACAGTAATTAAATAAAACAAGTAAATGAAAATCCAACACAACAGAGCAATTTCAACAGCAGAATATAAAAAACCAAGGATCATATAAAAAAAAAACAAGGATTATATCAAAAACCAAAGCACAGACTCAACAACACTGAAAACATGAGCTCTAAATGATAACCACTGAACTTTGCACTGTGGCTATCAAGGTGGCTAGTGAGGGCGGGGTGGGGGTTGGGATGTGCAGAGGGGCAGGAGGAAGTATAGAAACACTGTTGGTGGGATTGGTGCTGGAATATTATGTGCCTAGGACTTAGCTATCAGTAACTTTGTAAACCAGGGTTCTTTAAATAACTTTCTTTTTATTATTTTATTTTATTTTATTTTGCTTTTTGGGTCATATCTGTAGATGCTCAGGGGTTACTCCTGGCTCTGCACTCAGTAATTGCTCCTGGTGGTGCTCAAGGGACCATATGCAATGCTGGGAATCGAACCTGGGTCAGCCATATGCAAGGCAAACGCCCTACCCATGTGCTATCGCTCCAGCCCCATAACTTTCTTTCTACAACATGTTAAATCAGTGAATGTGAGTATACAATAGAGAAAACTATATAAAGAAAATATAGTCAAGAAGAAATAATGACGTCTTGAAAAATTAAGAAAACATAAGAGATTATGAGATAGCATGGTGAGAAATAAGACTTGCATGACAAAGAAATATTCTTCAATCTTTTTCACCCAGAGAACAACTAGTTTTGCAGTCAGTCCACAGATCAGCAGTGTCTTCTGACCTGTCTACACCTTGTGGACTGTGCCAGTCTGGGGCCAGGTAGTTGAGGCACAATGTCAAAAAGCGTCCAATCACGGCTACATGCAAAAAAATAGGCTCAGAACTCTGCCTAACACCATGTACAAAAGTAAGATCAAAATGGATTAAAGACCTCAACATCAGACCAGAAACCATAAGGTACATTGAAGATAAAGTTGGCAAAACCCTCCATGACATTGAAGCTAATGGTATCTTCAAAGATGCCACGCCACTGGCCGAGCAAGTGAAAACAGAGATAGATAAATGGGACTATCTTAAACTAAGAAGCTTCTGCACCTCAAAAGAAACAGTGACCAAAATACAAAGACAGTCTACAGAATGGGAAAGGATATTCGCCGAACACACATCTGACAAGGGGTTGATATCAAGGATATACAAAATACTGGTTGAACTCCACAAGAAGAAAACATCCAACCCCATCCAAAAATGGGGCAATGAAATGAACAGAAACTTTCTCAAAGAAGAAATCCGAATGGCAAAAAAGCACATGAGAAAATGCTCTACATCATTAATCATCAGGGAGATGCAGATCAAAACCACAATGAGATACCATCTCACACCTCAGAGACTGGCCCACATTCAAAAGAACAAAAGCAACCGATGCTGGCGTGGATGTGGCGAGAAAGGAACACTCCTTCACTGTTGGTGGGAATGTCCACTGGTTCAGCCCTTCTGGAAAACAGTATGGACGATTCTCAAAAAATTAGAAATTGAGCTCCCATTTGACCCAGCAATACCACTCCTGGGAATATATCCCAGAGAGGCAAAAATGTATAGTCGAAGTGACATCTGCACTTGTTTGTTCATTGCAGCACTCTTTACAATAGCCAGAAACTGGAAGAAACCTGAATGCCCAAGAACAGATGACTGGTTAAAGAAACTTTGGCACATCTACACAATGGAGTACTATGTAGCTCTTAGAAAAGATGAAGTCATGAAATTTACATACAAGTGGTACAATATGGAAAGTATCATGCTAAGCGAAATGAGTCAGAAAGAGAGGGATAGACATAGAAAGATTGCATTCATCTGGGGGATATAAAGTAACAAAGTATGAGATTAATACCCAAGAATAGCTGAGATCAGCACCAGGAGGATTACTCCATAACTTAGAGGCCAGCCGGGTATCCTAGAGGAAAGGGCAGTTCAGATAGAGAAGGGAGCACCAAATAAAGGATGTTTGGAGGATCCTCCCAAGAGGGGAGATGCATGTCGAAAGTAGACTATGGACTGAACATGTTTGCCACTCAATGCCTCTTTTGCAGACCACAACACCCAAAAGGAGAGAGAGAACACAGGGGATTGCCCTGCCACAGAGACAGGGGAGATGGGGGGATGGGGGTGGGAGGGATATTATCCATGGTGGTGGAAAATGGGCACTGGTGGAGGGATGGGTATCTGATCATTGTATAATTGAAACCAAAGCACAAAAAATTGTAAATCTACAACTGTAAAAAAAAATAAAGTAAAATAAAGGGAAAAAAAATAATAATAATTAAAAAAAAGCGTCCAATCAAAGGAGCAAACTAGAAAGGGTAATAATTATGGATCAAAGAAATAATACCAGAGAACTTCCCCAATTTGAGGAAGGTGACATACCCCAGATCCAAGAAGATCAAAGACTTTCAAACTAAATAAATCCAATGTGGTTCTGAAACCCAGAATTGAAAGGCAAAAGTCAAAGAGGGAGATATAAAACTCTGAAAGAGATATAACTTTCAGAGATATAAAACTCTGAAAGCAGATAGAGCAACCATTCACATCTAAGAAAACCCCCAGAAGACACACAGTACATGTATCAAATGAAATTCCATAGGCCAGAAGAGAATGGTATGATAGAGTCAAGGTGGTAAATGAAAGAGACTTTCAACAAAGACTATGTGACTAGGTTATCACTCAGATTCAAAAGCACGATAAAAAGCTCTTCAGGTAAACAACAGTTAGAGCAATTCATGGCTGCTAAACCAGCTCTGCAAGAAATACTAAATGACTTCCTATAAAAGGCAAAGAAACTCCCCTTGGAAGTACTGAGATTCTTAAAAAATAAAAATGTGAGAAAAGAAAATATTAAAAGCATGTTATAATAAATTCAAGGCTCATTTGCTTTAAATAGTGAATATAAACTTTTAACTCTGGGTGTAAACCTCATGGCAATCTCAAGATAGAAAATATGTAGAAAAAATAAAACAAACTAAAAGGAGAAAATTGAATGTGATTCTCTATGCAATAGGCAGATACCAAAGTTTCTGGGGAGAAAACAAGAACAGTTCAAAGAAACTAAGACAAATTTCACAGACACTCAGACTCCAATAAGAAGAATGGCAATAAATTCCATTACTTTAATAACTTCACTAACTGTCAGTTTATTGTACTTACCAATCAAAAATGAAAGACTTTCCAAATCTATCAGGAAACAAAATCCAACCTCCTACTGCTTACAAGAGATCCATTTAACTTTAATGATAAAAAGACTCAAACTGAAAGGTTAGAAAACAGTCATACAATCAAATGCTAGCATAGTATATGCAGGAATGACCATATTTGTATCAGACAAACTATATTTCAAGCTAAAAATGATAATCAAAGAGTTGGATACAGACGTCTATCTGTGTCCAGAGGAAGACATAATAAATAACTAAGGAATAATTACATCAAGAGGACTTAACTCATTAATATAAATGAACCAAATAAATGGGCAGAAAGATACATAACAGGCTTGAAGCGCGATATAGACAGAAACACAATAGTAGTGGGTGACTTTAATATTCACTTTCATTTTTGGTAGATCAACCAGACAAAATATCTATATCAATAAGAAGATAATGCAATAACCTTTAAACATGGAGGAGGTAAATAAGATATTAATAGACACTTGCAGAACTTTTTTTTTAATGCATGATTTTTTTTTTATTATTTTTAGTGAAACACCATGAGGTACAGTTGTAGATTTACAATTTTTTGTGCTTGGGTTTCGATTATACAATGATCAAATACCCATCCCTCCACCAGTGCCCATTTTCCACCACCATGGATAATTGGATAATATCCCTCCCACCCCCATCCCTCCCATCTAACCCTGCCTCTATGGCAGGGCAATCCCCTGTGTTCTCTCTCTCCTTTTGGGTGTTGTGGTCTGCAAAAGAGGCATTGAGTGGCAAACATGTTCAGTCCATAGTCTACTTTCAACATGCATCTCCCCTCCTGGGAGGATCCTCCAAACACCTTTATTTGGTGCTCCCTTCTCTATCACTTGCAGAACTTTTAACCCCACAAAAGCTCAATACACATTCTTTTCTAGCGCTCATGTAATATTTTCTAAGAGTAAAATATGCTAAAACACAAAACAAGGATGCATCAAATAATGAAAATAGAAATTATTTCTATGAATACATTTTCTGACTACAATGGTATGAAAGCCAAAATATACCATAAAAAGAAAGCTGAGAAATACTCAAATATCTGGTAACTAGAGAACATGCTACTGATAAACAATTAGGTCAATGAAGAAGTCAAAGAAGAAAAAGAAGAATTTATGGAAATAAATGAGAATGATGATAAGAGCAGAAAACATGAGACAAAACAAATGCATTTTTAACAGGGAATTTCATAGCAATAAAGGATTATATCAGGAAATAATAGTTTGGAAAACAATCATACATGATGGCCTAACAAATTAATACACTATTTAACCTCACATTGCAAGTAACTAGAGAAATAATGACAAGTGTAATCCAAAGTCAGTAATAGAAATGAAATAATAGAGTGCTAAAAAATAAATAGAAATGAAAGATATAAAGTAAAAGTTATGAGAACCCAAGAGCTGGGTCTTTGAAGAAATAGATAGGATCGACAAATTCTTACCTAAATTCATGAAGAAAAGAGAAAATTCACATACAGGAACCAGAATGAGAGGGAAGATGTTACAACAGATATAAAAACAATTGTAATATTACTAATGAACAACTTTATATTAAGCATAAATTTATAATAAATTTATAAATTATTTATTAACTTTCAGAAAAGATTTGATAATATTCAATATCCATTTTTTCAGTCATCATAATGGGAACTTATTTCAGTATGTTAAAAGTCATGAGACCAGAGAAATAGTACAGAAGCTTTCAATACCTGGCACTACGGTTCCCTGAACCCCACTAGGAGTGACTTCTGAGCAAGAGCCAGGAATAAGCCCTCAGCACTGCTGCATGTGACTCAAAAATAAATAAAAACATGGTAAAAACCATATGCAAAACCAACAAACAGAAAACCACCACATCTTACTCAGCAGTGAAAAATGTTAAAGTCTTTAATGCTAAAATTAAAGACTTTATAGTGCTACAGTGCAATGCTAAAATAAGGCATATGTCTAGGATGTTTACTCTTAGCATTGTAGCACTGTCCTCCCATTATTCATCGATTTGCTCAAGCGGGCACCAGTAATGTCTCACAACAAATTGTGAGACTTGTTGTTACTGTTTTTGGCATATTGAATACGTCACAGGGAGCTTTCCAGGCCTTGCCACGTGGACGAGATACTCTCAGTAACTTGCCAGGCTCTCTGAGAGGGGCAGAGGAATCGAACCTGGATTGGCCAAGTGCAAGTCAAACGGCTTACCCGCTGTGCTACCACCGTTATTCAATATTTATACTGAAATTCTATCCAAAGCATTAGGCACGAAAAGTAGGGGATGCTGCGTGGGGAGATAAAATTGGAAAAGAATGTTAAAATATCACTATTTGTCTATGACATGATATACATAAAAACCCCTAAAGACTCCACAAAAAAAATTTATATTAGAAATAAATCAATACAGTAAACTGGGAAACTATAAAATCAATATACAAAATGTGTTGCTTTTCTATAAACAAAAAATGAATTACAAGAGGAAGAGATTATTTAAAAGGAACCCCAACTCCAGGAGATAAGAGTTCAGTGGTACAATACTGTCCATGCATGTGGGAAGTTCAGGTTTCAATCTCCAGCATCTCCATCAAATAAAAGGACGCATCCCCCTTTTCATGAATATGGTGATAAATAAAGAAGTCCCTGATCCTCCTAAAAATGAAGCCAAAGCAAAAGCTTCAAAAGCCAAAAACTCAGTGCTGAAAAGTGACTATGGGGACCAAAAAAATAAATAAATAAATCCACAGCTCACCAACTTTTCAATCACCCAGAACTATGTGTCTCTAAAGGTAGCTCAAATATCCCCAGAAGGACATGCCGGGAGAAATAAGTTGAACCGTTAGGTCATCACCCAGTTTCCTGAGACCCAAGTCAACCATGAAGATGGAAGACAAGAGCCAAGTTCATTGTGGCTGCCAACTCAAGAGCACCAGGTGAAATGGGTTTTGAAAAATATCTATGACATAGATGTGGCAGCGGCCAAACCCTTAGTCCGACTTAAGAAGGAGAATAAGAAGTATATTCAGCTGGAAAGAAAAAGAAAATTAGGACCTAGGGAAAAGAATTGAAATCCCAGAAATAAACCCTCATATGTCAGAGAAAGTTAAGGAGTCGGGAACGTGAAATGGAGGGAGAAAAGTCTCTTGGGTATGTGATATTGAAAAACTAGGTAGTGACATGCAAAACCACTGAAATTATGTCACAAACTCACATCATACACAAAGGTTAGCTCAAAATGGAATAAACTTATGAGATTTGGGTCTAATAAGGCTTTACCATTGACTTTACTGTGAAGTAGGAGGCTGAGTTCATTTTTTTCTGTATGGGACTGTTCAGCCTTCCAACCACCATTTGTTAAGAAGAGTTTCTTTGATCCACTTTATATTCTTAGATTTTTTGTCAAAGATTAGCACTGTAGCACTGTCCTCCCGTTGTTCATCAATTTGCTCAAGTGGGCACCAGTAACGTCTCCATTAATGACTTGTTGTTACTGTGTTTGGCATATCAAATACGCCATGGGGAGCTTGCCAGGCTCTGCCATGCGGGCGGGATACTCTTGCTACCTTGCTGGGCTCTCTGAGAGGGATGCAGGAATTGAACCCAGGTCAGTCGTGTGCAAGACAAGCGCCCTACCCTCTGTGCTATTGCTCCAGTGATAATAAATGAATTATTATAAATGAAATAAATAAGTTAATGATAATAAAGGAATCCTTTCCGGGTAGCTTGCCAGGCTTTGGCGTGCTGGAGAGATACTCTCAGTAGCTTGCTGGGCTCTCTGAGAGGGGCAGAGGAATTGAACCAGGCTCAGCCGGGCCAGCTGCATGCAGGGCAAACGCCCTACCGCTGTGCTGCTCGAGAAAATCTATGAACAACAGGATGACAGTGACAGTGATACAGTGAATTAAGAAAATAAATTGAATTATTAATAAAATTTTATTACTATTAATATCTTCCCTTAGTATTTACTGATCAACACAAATCATAACAAAAATAGTCCTAGATCACCACATATGAGTAGATGTTTTCTACAAAGTCAATAAAAATGTGCTTCCTACACAGAGGATGTTAACTGTCCCTCCTAGGAATGACTAGACAATGACTGTTATCAATTCTTTCTAGAAGACTAAGGAAGAACAAGCTTTATACCTGACAGTTCAACATTTACAAATCAAAAATGCATACAGTCTCAGGAGTCAGACCACTGCTGCTTTCTCTAAAATGCTCTTTTGGAGAAAGATGGATGTCCATGGAGCCATGACTCATCCAAGCTGCTGAGCAATTCAAATATTTAACTGCCAGCCTATTCTGTCAGAGCATTCCTTTGACTTACCTTGGCACTGTGGTACCAACACATATGTGTAGCATGTGGAAAAAAAATCCTTGTGTCCTGAGAAACGGGGACATGGGCCCTAGCAGCTGGCATGGTAAGCACACTCAGTATAACTCGGATTAGCACCCACAAGGTCCTTATTTGTGGGACACTTTTCTAAGTTGCCACATGCTCTCTTTCCACAAATGATCAGAACTAGGCTCTGAGCACCCATTCTGCCCCATGCAGCTCTCTTCCCTGGAAAAACATTCCACAAATGTTGACTCACTAATTTACTCTAATGAAAAAGCTGTAAGCAGTCTCAAGTCTGAGTAAGTGTGAATGTTAGAGAGGTCCCTCTAGACTGAGAATGCATTTTTTAATATTCTGTCTGGAATATGAATATAAATAGAGCATTCAAGATGCTTTTGTGAGGCTACTTCAGAGATCAAACATTTGTGATGATCTAAAATGAAAGTCAAAGATTAGTATCCACATAAGTGAGGATCGGTCTCTAGGCTGTCAAATATATTCCACTGGTCTGAAGTTCGTCTTTATTTCATTACATTGTCTTAATTACTACAGTTTTATAGTAATAAGTTAAAGTTGAGGTAAGAGAAGCACCTTATCTTTTTTGTATCCTAGGATTGCTTTGACTATGGGAGGATTGGTATAACTTCACACAAATTTCAAAGACATTTCATCTATATCTTTAAAAAATATGTCATGGTTATTTTTTAAGAACTGCATTGAATCTGCATAGTACTTTGGGTAGGAGCGACATTTTGACAATATTAATCCTTCCAAAGCATAGACAAGGGACGTGCTTCCATGAGACCATTATCAAATTAAGGAGCCCCAACACAGCAAAAGAAATGATGACTAGAATTAAAAAGAGACTCAAGAGACTGGGAGAAAATATTTGCCCGCCACTCATCTGACAGCGGGTTATTAAGCAAGATACATAAAGCACTTGTGAAACTTAACAAGAATCAACCTTATCAAAAAATGGGAAACAGATGAACAGATAAAGAAGATGTAATATGGCTAACAGATACATGAAAAAACAAAGCCCTCCATCACTTATGACTGAGGAAATGCATATCAAATCAATAATGCAATATATCACCTCACACAAGTAAGACTGGAAAACATCAAAAACAAAAACAGCCAGTGCTGCTGTATATGTGGACAAGACGTCTTCATTCATTGTTGGTGTGAATGTCGACTGATTCAAACTCTTTGGAGAACAATATGGATATTCTCGAAAAAGAATTGAGCTCTTTCCACTCAGTACCTCCAGTTCTTAATATGGACCCGGAAGGCCCAAAACACTATTGGGAAAAGCATTTTCACTCCTAATTTTATTACCACAGTAGTCATAATATTATGACAGTATTCATAATAGCCAAGATCTGGAAACAACTCAAGTGTTCTAGAACAGATGACCGGACAAAGAAATTGTGGTACATATATACGATGGAATACTACTAGACTATAAGGTGAAATCATGCAGTATTTTACTTCATGATAAAAGGGACTCGGGCCTGAGATCTCCAAGCCTCCTCGAATCAGCTCTGGGCCTCCTCCACCCAGATCCCCCATCTGCCAGTAGCTAAACAGTTATACCCACCAACTGCCGTGTAATCCCACCAACAGTCAAGATCCAGAGACTATAAAATTAAGCTCCTGGAAGTGTGTGGCAGCAAATGCGGCCGCGCAACCTCTTATTATCTAGTTTTCGCTTTCAGAGCACAAGCAGGCCTGACTGGAAACACCTGTAAAGGTGATTAGAGGCTGTCCCAAAAGCCTCCATCCCTCTTGGAGAGCGCGTCAAGCTACTGAGAGTATTCTGCCCACACGGCAGAGCCTGGCAAGCTACCTGTGGCATACTCAATATGCCAAAACAGTAATAATGATGGTCCTCATTCCCCTGACTCTGAATGAGCCCCCAATATGCCATCGGGCTACACTGGCACGTGACAGGGATGAATGGATACATTACTGTTGCCTGCTCGAGCGAATCAATGAACAATGGGATGACAGTTATACAGTGATAAAAGAATATTATGCTGACTGAAGTCCGTTGGAATGAGGAGAGTTACAAAATGATCTCTCTCATATGTGGTATATAAAGAAACATAGAAAGGAATAATAAATGGCCAAAGACAACAGAACCTGAGATCTGTTCTGTAGAACTGAGTTTTCCAGGGGTATAGGCCACTTAAACTGTAAAATACATAGAAGAAAACATGGCCAAAACACTCTATGATACAAAAAAAAAAGGTTAATAGTGTTTGCTTATGTTTTTAAAGCAGTGAAATTTGCAGTGCAATAATATGTATAATAATTAAATAAGTCAAAATTAAAATAAAACATAGAGATTATATATCAACAAAACTTTATATATATATATATTCATCTTGTTTCATCTTTTCATGAAATCAGTCATGAATGATATCATGCAATTTAACTTTTGAATGATTGAATAATAAAAATTGCAAGTAAATACATACTTAATATTATAGAAATAATTAAAAAAACACTCTATGATACTAACTTCAATTTAACCCCATTGGCAGGGAAAACAAAAGCAAAAGTACACAAACTCTATAATACCCAACTAATAAATTTCTGCACTATGAAATGTTCACTAAAACAAAAACATTAATTATATCAAATATGAAAAATATCTGTACACTATGCTTCTAATGAGGATGTGTTAGGACCCACTTAGCCAGAGAACTAGCATGACTGACTTTGTGGCCTTCTGGGTAACTTAGACTTTTTCCAGGCAAAGAAGAAAAGCAGAAAAACCAGATGCTTTTGTCAAAGATTGCATCCCTGAATAAAATTAGGTCTCCGGAATGAAACTGTCAGGAATGTGACTGTCAGGTGGGCTAGATGTTGTGGGCCAAAACAACAACAAGAGAAAATACATGTGTACTGTGTAGGAAATAGAAAATTGCTGAGTAATTCTCTCTTGCCAAAACGAAAGTATAAGAACTTGCTGAACTTACTGCTAGGGGTCCTTGTTGAAACCTACTGTGCGGGGAGAATACTTGGACACCAGCTAGCTGGAGCAATAAACCTCACTGGGTGATTGGCATCATCAGCTCTGTTCTCTGTCCTTGAGGGGTGGTTGACTCTGGACTCTAACAGATGAAATATCTAAGGCATAACAACCATATCAAAAAATGGGGGAAAATGTTGAACAGATATTTTTCCAAAGACATAAAGATGTCAATGTCTATTAAAAAGTGCTCATCACCATTGACTATCATGGATATAAAAATCAAAATGACAGTGAGTAAAAGTGACAAAGTCAGAGAAGGAATGGAAAAAAAGAGTGCCAAGGATTGTGACAGAGGATTATTCCCACATTCACCAAGGAGGTAGGTGATAGGTATAGTGTAGACATATTGTACCTCTAAATCACATAAACATTCACACTCACATAAAGTGCCATCTAAATATATTAACAAGGGGCTGGAGTGATAGCACAGCAAGTAGGGCATTTGCCTTGTACACGGCTGACCCGGGTTTGATTCCCAGCATCCCACATGGTCCCCCGAGTACTGCCAGGAGTAAATCCTGAGTGCATGAGCTAGGAGTAACCCCTGTGCATTGCTGGGTGTGACCCAAAAAGCAAAAAATAACAACAATAAAATAAATAAATAAACATATTAACAATAATAATAACTGGAAAAACAAAGTTTTATCCTCTCTATATTACTTGCACAAATTATCTCAAAAATGCTTTCTTTTTTAGAATTTATATGATTTAGAATCATACTGAAATTCTCTTTGACAGTGGTAATATTTTCTTAACAGCTCCAAAGTGTTTAAATCACTCTTTTCACTCATGCATTTTTGAGAACCCAATTACCCTGGCATTTTTCTTTAAAATAATATTTCTCCATGATCTCCAAGGTCACATCTGTATCTCCTCATCAAGATTTGCCATCAGCTGCATAAGCAGCTCATTTGTGTACAAGAATGATCATAAAAGGAAAAGAAAAAAAATATTACCGATATGACAGACAAAAGATCTGGAGGTTCAGTGTCTGTTCTGAACAATAATTAAATGTGTTTACTGTACTTTCTACACCTGTAAAATGAAGTATTTGGCTAGAGTAAGTCTGTGGTTTCTCGAATCGCAATCACTGTGATTTAGACAAATTAGAGATTATTCAGAAGTTGCCCTTCAGGGTGATTAATTTTCTTGATGAAGAAACAGATTGAAATTGAAATGGACATAAGCGGGAGGAAATGGAAGAGAAGCTATTAAGAATAGCCAGGTCAAGATAACCTGGGGAGAGCCTCCATTTTCTGGACATAATAGAGACAGAATGACTGTAAAATACCAACTGATTTGTAAGACTAATAACAGAGAAAAGAAAAGAAGCATAAATGTGGCTAAACATGAAGGTTTGAGAAGTAGTAGAGAACAGCTGAACAGTTAGAATGGTTTTGACATTTCAATGAAAGTAACATTTCATAGGTACAGCACTACAGTTTAACATCTATGTATACGCTATATCATGATCCCTACCAAAAGTCTATAGTTCCCTTTCACACCACCCAAATGACCCTCTAGACCCAATTTCCCCTTGTATTTGCTTCCTTTCCTTCTATGGTCCACCAGTTTGTTCAAAGAATTTCTTTAAAAAAAAAAAAATCAGCATAGCTGGGTTCACATCCTTGAAGCTGAAGTGTCTACCAGAGAAAGGGCAGGGCATAAAAGAGGTCAGGAAAATGAAAATAGAGCAGAGTACAACTTCAAGGACCTGACAGGAACAATTGGAATACTCTGAGAATTAATAATAGAATACACCATAGATGGAGCACTAATAAATAAATAATAAAATAAAATGTGACCTAGCTAAGACTTGGGGAATTATTTAGATACAACTAAAGGATCATTGGTGGGCCGTGGGAGCAAACATATCAGTAGAGTCACAACTCTAGTATGTTATTGTGTACTGGAGCAACGGCCTCCATGACCTCCGGTTGCTCTAGAACCGAAGGTCAGTCTCTAGATGACCTATGCTTTGGTCCAGTCTTCCCTGGTGTCTGGTCATTGATGTGACATCAATGTCCAAATGCCTTATGTGTACTGACCGGAGACTGTGGTTGGAGGGACTTGAGAGCAGCTGTTCGGGCAGTTCATCGCTACTGAGGAATTTTTGCATTTTCCAGTACTGATTTGGGGAGAGTTGCTCTGATAGGTCCAGAGATCACACCCCTAATCATGGTTACTGCTCCCAGCTGTGACCTGAGAGGACAAGTGCTCTCTGGCACAAAACTGATTCTTTCTAGAGCCCTTGAACTCAGTAGCCTTTGACTTAGGTTGACATTTAGCCTTGGGCACCCACCCTGGGGAAACTTCCGTTGGTTCTGAGCCAACTGTGATGATGAGCCTGGCAGAGCTCATGACAACGTAAATCTACACAGTGTCTGTGACCACAACAGAGTAGAACCAATGCTTGCAACCCCTGCCGTGTAGCCAAGGCTATGACCCTCCTGGGGGAGGTGACCCTTGGGAATGGTTGCCCGAGGTGCAGGTACTGCCAGGTGTGGTCGCGCCCTTTGTTGGGTTTACCAAGTCCCAACACTCTTTCCAATGTAGTGCATTCAAGTCAATACAAAATGAAATTCTGTGGAAAATGTCAGCACTCAGACATGATGCTGCTAAAGTCCACATGATTCAGGCAGGGAGTCCGTTAGGACGGAACTGAGAGGGCAGTCTTGCTGGGCATGGCTGCTTTACAGTCAACAACCTGGATGTTGGGTTCAGCCAAAATCTAACTGTATCCAACTTAGCCCTTGTACAACACTGGTCTTTAGTAAGCCCTCTGTATTTAGCACACTTCTACCTGGGTTGGCACTGTAAACCAGGCTTCCCAAAGACAGGCTTGCTGGTTTCTTTGTCTTTGTTATTTATGTGTGTGTGTGTGTGTGTGTGTGTGTGTGTGTGTGTGTGTGTGTTCAAGGGAGGACATTGGCTTGAAGACCAGGCCTAGTTTTCTTTTTTTCTTCTTTTATTATTATTATTATTATTATTATTATTTTATTTATTTATTGAATCACTGTGGGAAAAGTTACAAAGCTTTCAGTTTTAAGTCTCGGTCATGCAATTACAAACACATTTCCCTTCACCAATACTTATTTTTCACCACCAAGAACCCCAATAAACACCCCCTCCTATCCCTCCCAATACCTGTGAGGCAGATGAATTCTAGTTAACACTCTATCTACTTTGATTGGATTCATTGTTTCGACAAAAGATGCACCATTATTATTTAGAGTTTACACCCCCAAATCAGACATGCTGAAAAGGCATTGTGAAATAATTATTTTTTCTACAGCTGGTTACAAGAATCAAATGATGTTGCGCGGATTTCTGGTATTTTATTTATTAAGCCTGGAAGTATTTCTGCTGAGAGTCAGATAATTATGAGATTGGTTTCTGTGCTTTGAAGCCATGGCCGTGCCAGAGAGCCGCTCGTGGGTAGCAACTCCTGACCTCGGTAGGGCATGAACTACAAGCCAGGAACAACCCCCTTCCCATGAGGTTTCAGTCTCCCCACCACAACCAGCTCATACCTGGGTTTCCATAAAGCTCCGAAGCGGCTGCTATCTTTCTTTCCAGAGGGAAAAAGGCGGAAGGGAGCAACACCCTTTCCCCTCCAGGCAGGCATGGTGGCATGTCTTTTTTTTTTAATTAAATCACCATGATATAGATGGTTAGAAAGTTGTTCGTGGGGCTGGATCAATAGCATAGCAAGTAGGGCATTTGCCTTGCACGCAACAGACCCAGGTTTGATTCCCAGCATCCCATATGGTCCCCTGAGCAGCGCCAGGAGTAATTCCTGAGTGCAGAGCCAGGAGTAACCCCTGTGCATCTCCAGGTGTGACCCAAAAAGAAAAAAAAAGGAAGTTATTCATTATAGAGTTTCAGTCACACAATTTTCCAACATCCATCCCTTCACCAGTGCATATTTCCTGCCACCAATGTCCCCAGTTTTCCTCCTCCCCACCCTCCTGGCCCTGCCTCAACAGCCTGCCTCTATGGCAGACACTTTTCTTCTCTCTCTGTCTCTATCCCCCTCCTTCACACACCTGTCTCTCTCTTGTGTTTCCTTTTAGGTACTATGGCTTCAAATACTGTTATTGAAAGGATACCTTGCATATCACTATACCTCCTTCCAGTACTCAACTTTTGTCCAGAGTGATCATTGACTTGCTGGATTCTTATCTCTCTTAATTTCTGACCCCCTTTCCCTCACACAGGTGCTGCACTCCTTAACTCTGAACTCGTCCACAGTTCTGTGTTTTGTGGAACTGAGTCTCCCTGGTGATGATGGTTATTTTCTCCAGTAAATTTTTCTCAGTGAGATTCCCTCCTAGGGTGTGAGGCTCGAATGAGTTTCCATGCGTTCTTTGTGTAGATGTCTCAAGACTGATCAAATTACTGATATTTTGAGCCATCTTGGTCCCACCTCAGAAAAGTTTGACCACTTGATTATAGAGCATGGTTTTCAACAATGGAAATCCTGGCATTTTGGATGGTGTTATATTTTGTTTGGAGAGCAGAGATGCGTGCTGAAATATTTAGTAGCATTCCTTGCCTCCATCCACTGATTCCTGTAGCAGTCTTCCCTTCATTTATGACAAATCAAAAGTTCTTCAGATACTGACAAATATCCCTGTGAGCAGAAAAATCAACATCTAGCTCATGCTTTGAAAATAAGTGTTTTGACACCGGAGGTGGGATGAATGTTAGAACACTGAATTCCTGAAACAATTGTATTATGAACAACTTTGTAAATCACAGTGTTTAAATAGATCTTTTTTAAAAAGAAAGGAAAAAGAAAATAACTGTTTTGAATAAAACACTGCATTCAGCATTGAATTGGTATTTGCCTTTGTTTGGTAGCCACACCCAGCAGTCTTCAGGGCTTCCTCCTGGCTCTGCATTCAGGGATCACTTTCGGCAGGCTCAGGGACCATATGGGATGCCTGGGATCGAACATAGGGGGGCCATGTGCAAGGCAAGTGCACAACCCGTTGTATCACTCTGGCCCCAGTATTTGCCATTTTAAGGATACTCTCTATTTATTTTTAAAAAAGCAAATGCATTATATAATGAGTCTGATATTTGAATCCATTCCAAAAGGAGTCTGATATTTGATCTTATTCTGGCTTCTAATTTATACATTTTGTATGTTCCCTTTGTATTGAAATTAAAAAAAAAACTGAGGTGCATGTGTGACATGGATCGAGAGAGAGATTTCCTTCTCTAGCAATATAGAAAGTTTATAATGTGCTACATTTGCCTAATGGTTTTAAACATGATTTTCCATCCTATATGATGCATTTCTTCTAAAAATTACCATCTTGACTAGCATTATTTATTTCAAAATATGAAAAGCGTCATGGAAAATCATAAAATTCCTATAACCTTAAAGTGAAATAGATATATTAACTGTGGGTTTATAGTATGTATGTTTATATATCAAGGAATTAATTTTTATTTGATAAGAATGAAACAATAAAGAGCTCTTCTAAACTACTTTCACTTTAGGTAATTCCTAAGCATCAAATCATATATTACATTAGTAAGACATGTTGCATTTAATGAATAAATAAGAAAAAAATGGATGAACACGTCACAGCTGTATGGGGGTAATGGGTGTGATTAATAATATTATGTCCTATAAATAACTTGTTCTGCTTTGGTAAGATCCTACAAGTTGTAACAACTTCAAAATCCTTCACTTCATGATAGTACAGATTTTCTGGACTCACAACTGACCTCACAAGTACACCAACTCCTATTGAGTTTCCTGTCCCTCCTAAACAAAAAAAAAGCCCATGATTTATATTATATATGTATATAATATATATTAATTATCTGAATATAATCTATGAAATTATATGTATATGTTATACACAGTATGCATTCAAAATTCCAAATTATGAATAAAAGCATCATATAGTATTACATCTATATTGTTATATAATATATATTCCATTCCAAATAAGGGATAAAAATCAAGCTTATATTATTTAATATTAAAAATGGAATCATTGAGTAAAGATGGAAAAATTATTTATTTCAGGTGGTAAAATGATCATGGGCACTTTACTATTATTTGAGCTTTTTATTCTACAACTTGTTAGCAATAACTCTTGCTAAATCAAAATTCCCAGATCAAAAATGAAAAACCAATACACTTTTATAAGTAAAGACAATTCCTTGCTTAGTAAACCTCTTTTTAATCAAAATTAAGAATGAAGTTTGATTAAGGATAAATATCTGCAAAAGAGCACATACAAAAAAATAGGGTAAAAACTGGATTACATGGGCTATAGGAAAAGAGAGGACAAATATGATATGTTAGGTAAAATGTGCTTTTTTTCAATAACCAGATATTGTAATATCCTTTTAATATTAAATGGAGGATCTTAAAGTGTAAGAAAGCATGCAAGAAGTTTTACAGAGAAACACATACCTCTCTGGAGTCAAATAAATCAATGAGTGTCCGCTAAATAAACACAACTCCGGTTTTCTAAGATTACATTTTTTCCTGGCTATCTACAAATGTTGCAACACCTTTAAATTTTAAGATTAAGCTGTCAGTTCTTAAGGCAGATTTTCCTGTTCTTAAGTTCCAAGGTGGCTAAGGGTATATAGGGCAGCATTAATTTTCCTACCACATAGCACTGCTCTCTTAATGGCTTAAATTCACTGCCCAGGAGGGGATAAAAAGATACTTCATACAAGTGCCTGGAATTCTGACCCAACTTTAGATTAATAGAGCCTATAAAACATCACACTTGATGCATATGATTCAAAATCTAATCTTGCTCGAACTAAGGCAATTAGGAAGGTAGTTTTTCCATGATGCTAGTCTTTGTGAAGATTTCTAGAACCCCATAAGAGTGCTTAGTCAGATAAATGCTAAAGCAAAAACGGCAGTAGCAACTATAGAAAAAGTAAATGCCATAGAGAGAGATTGTTGGTTTTTTTTTTATAATTACCTAACCCATTAATTTACTATAAAAGCCATATGGTAAAATTAAAATTAAAGGTCACAGCCTGCTTTAGATGCATAAAGTTAAAAATTAGAGAAAGTCATCAACAACTTATTATTCATTAAAATCATTGCATTCAGGAAATCTCTAAAAGCAGATTAGAACTTTGGAACACATGAGAGATTAATTTTTGCCAGTCTAACCCTTGAGAAGTTGGGGTCAGAGAAATAAAATTAATCATAAGTGAACAGGACCGGAGAGATAGTACAGCGGTTAAGGCACTTGCCTTGCATGCAGCTGACCCCAATTTGCACCCAGGTACAATATATGGTCCCCTAAGAACCACCAAGAGGGATTCTTGAGCAAAGATCCAGAAGAAAGCCCTGAGCTTCTTGACGTCAAGCCCAACTGCATCCCCCCAAAAGAAAAAATTGTCATAAATTAATAGTGTTTTATTCCTCCCATCATTGAGAAGAGTGGAATGATTGTTAGAAGTTTTTGTTTTACTACGTCATATACCATAATGTATGTGTGTGTGCTTGAATGTCTTTGAAATTAGCATGCTACTTTTCTAAGATAAACTCCTTAAGGACAGGGATGATTACATGATCCTCTTACATGCAAATTCTTAATAATGGTTATTGGATGCTTCACTCCCCACACATTTTGATTTCCCTTCTGTTTCTTCTTGAAGCAATAAAATTCTCATCATCTAACATGGCGAATAACTTTTCTGTATCTTGACTTTTAATATTCTCAAGTGCTTTTCCATCTGGAGAATCATATAACTTTACATGTATGTTAAAATCAAAAGATAAATTAAAATGCCAATTTTAAGTCAAAGTATAATAAAGATATGTCCTCTTATAATGGACATGAAATATAAACATAATGTATAAAAATAATAAATAATTGAGGGAAATGTAAGAGTATAGCAGGAATAGGAAGTGCTATTTCTCTCTCTCTCAATCCTTATTCTATATTTTCTGATGTTTCATGTGTAACTTTCATGTGTATCAGAGACTATAAAACCCAGTGCCCGGAAGAGAACAGTGCAGAATCTCCTGCCCCCGCGCCTGTCTGTCCTCGCCAGGGCCCCTTAGAGGGGGGTGGGTTGAGTTTCCCTACCAGCCCCAAGCAGAGCTCCAGCAGCCAAAGACCTCCAGAACCAGCAACCACCATGCTGAGACCACTGTTCACATGCATGAAGGTACCGGCAGAGGAACAAAGGCATGCGGGTTCCAGGGTTGAGATCTCCAAGCCTGCTGGAATCGGGGTTGAGTATCCTCCACTCAGATCCTCCATCTTCCAGTAAGCAGGGGTCACACCCACCAACTTGCTCCCTGGCGCCATGTAATCCCATCAACAGCCAAGACCCAGAGACTATAAAACCCAGCACCCGGAAGTGTGTGATCGCTCAAGATCTTATTATCTTATTCTTACTTTGAACAACCTGGCAGGCTACCAAACGTAACCTGCCCACACGGCAGAGTCTGGCAAACTCCCCATGGTGTACCCAATATGCCAAATACCAGTAACAATGATGGGTCTCATTCTCCTAACCCTGAAAGAGCCTTGAATATGGCACTTTTTAAAATCTCAGGGCTAGGACCAAGGAGACGTTACTGGGACCTGCTCGAGGCAATCGAGGAACAACAGGATGATCGTGATTGTGATCATGTGTAACTTTTAAAATATTAACTTCACCTCACAAATTTTGACTGAAATAAGAGCATCCTTCGATAACATGCCACATATAGGTAAAATAGAAAGCCATAATGCAAAATGCAGAGAATATTTAAAGCACAATGTCTTCTGTTGTTTTAAAGGTGCTCTAACCCTGCCTAGTGTCCACACATGACCGTTTCTCTCATTTCCTTTTGGTATAATGAATCACAATCTTTCCTGGCCAGTATGTCTTCCTGAATATGAATAAGAAGTAAAATACCACTTGATGTTTGAAATTATGGGGGTAATCCCAATGACGGAAATGGGTGACTGGCAAAAGGGAAGGGAATACCTGACTAAATACATTCATGAAGATGTCAAAGGTTTATAAAGCCAATATCTGGGAAAGAGAATGTTACAGGTCTACCTGATCATCTCTGGTGAAGAGAGTTTCTCGAAATTATCAGCACCATGGACAATAGAGGGTCATCACTAAAAGGTACGTGCTACTGAGACAGTGACTTTATTCACACTCCTCGGGATGGGTGTATTACTTGAGATGATAGCTAATATTTTCTCAGCAAGAAATTTCAAAGTTGGGAATAGTTCTCTAATTATTGATCTACAAAGCAATCATATGGTACAAGGGTGCCATAGAGATTCTTGATAGAGGAATCTGCCTTCTTCCAGAGACATTTGGTTAATGTTGGGATGTTTTATGGCTTCCTCAATGGGAGATGGAAGTTGCTATTTTATCTAATGTATCAAGGTTATAGATGCTATTAAATGTATGATATTGAATAGAATATTTCCCCAGAACAAGGAATTTTCCAGCTTAAAATGCCAATAATGCCAAGGTTGAAATAGCTTGTAATAGAATAAGAGTAAATAAATTTATGGGTCCAATGTATCACAACACCGGTAAAAGAAAGTTAGAGTATCTGGCTTCCAGGTCTCTTTATGGATTTGATCAAAATAAGTCGTGATGACTCTTTCATCTGTGAAACCGTAATTTATACAATGATAGTAGAATTTTCTCTAAATATCTGCCAATTTGGCTTACCCAATTGACATCTTATGAGGACAAACAGACTTGTAACTACTAATCACCTTTACTGGTTGAAATTTGTAAGACTAAAAAATTAGTAGCAACAATAAAAAAAATCATCTAAAATTTCATTTATTTTGTTTCTCTTAGATTGTGACAATCTTTCATGTGATAAATATATTAAAAAATTTAGACATGAAGAATAGCCTTTCAATTATGGGCTTTCTAGATCAACCCAAGTTTTCTACCTGAAAAACATTATTTTTTTACAGCCATAGTTTAAATAGACACTGAGGCTCCTATTTTAAATTTACAGTGAGACTACACTAGGGTTCACTACTGAGGCTAAAATACATTTTTTAAAACATCATGTTTTTGCCAGTTACATGAACCATTTCAATATGAAGTAGCATTTGGTATTGCAAATAAAATTCTTAAATTTACATTCTATACTAATAACATTACTAATTATTTGGTAGTATAGTTATTTAGGTTTAGCTAATTCTACAAATATACTTTTACACTTGCTTAGTTTTATCTTGCATTCCGAAAACACCTACCAAAGAGAAACCTTTGTTTTCTGATAAACACGTTTTTATATAACAGATATTTTTAAGTGGTTGATGCGATCAAAAAGAATTTTAACATGTTTCCTTTTGAATGTGTCACGATGCTTTTTCTTTGGAAAGTGTCCTTGTCTAGAATGCATGTGAGTTTCTGAGATCCATAATCTTCTGCTGAGATAACAAATAGATGACTACGTCACCCCTGATAGTTGTCTAAGGGAAAGTAGCGAGAAATCAACTTCCTAGGGCCACTTATGCAATTAAAAGCAAGGAATTGCTCTTTACAAGGTATGGGATTAACCTCTGTACACAATGAACCGTCTTGACGGAGCCTCACTCCATACACACAGAGCCCACAGGTATGTGTGATGTGACATGACAAAGTGACAAGAGGAGAATATTGGTTCCCAGTCTCCTCGGCCTGCTAATAACAGGTGTTGGGGAAACATCATTTAACCTCGTCAAGCCTCTCTTTCATCAATTTAATTTGATGATCGTAATGAAGTCAGAAGTTGGCTGCCTCCCTGAGTTACTGTGAAGCACAAAAATTTTGAAAAATTTTAAATCTCTTGGCAAAAGTGTTCAGCAGATGCACGGGGTTAATAATAGGAGTTGGTTATCAAATCTAAGCCAGAGTATTATTTTTATATTAGCATTATCTTATAGCATTAGAAATCACAAAATCTTGTATTTATTTTTATCAGGCAGTCAGCTAAAACAAACAGATCCACTGTACTGTTCTGGCCATTTCAATATCTAAAATGCAAATATTCAATATGTAGTTTGAAAAATATATAGACTTCTAAAATGTACTGCTGAAAACCCGCAGGAAAACCCCAAGACATTCAACTATCTTTAAAAAATGACCTAAGCACCCTGGTTCAGAATTCATTTAAGCTCCAAATGTTTGCAAAGTACAGAAGTACCCCTGGGAGCAGTACAAAAAAAATGCAGGGAGTCACCTATTTCTCCAGTTATATATCTGTGCAAATATAATTATATATCTAAATTTACACAGTGGAAGGTGTTGATTCTTCCCCACCCCAGCTATTAGAGTACCAAATAATGTGGAGGGAGACAGAGAGAGATAAGGCTTCCAGGATTACTTTTGATAACCTCAGCTGAATAGATCATCTCCATGGGACTCACATTTTCATTTAAGCAGGCTCCTTCCTGCTTCTGCTGCTGGTGGGGTCAAACCTCGTCCTGAGCAAGAGTGTGCCCTCGCTGTCCATCTGCCCCAGTGGGGCTGTCAACTGCCAGGTGTCCCTCCGAGACCTGTTTGACCGTGCAGTCATCCTGTCCCACTATATCCATAACCTCTCCGCAGAAATGTTCGCCGAATTTGTAAGTAACACACCTCTGGCTTCATCCAAGAGGGGACCTTCACATAAATAATAGGGGTGTATCATGGTCTAAGGGAGAATACTGCTTGAGACAGCTTTCCAAGAGTTCAATTTACTAGGGCAAAGAAGTCATCAGTTAATAAAACATGGAACAAGAAGAAAATCATAATGATTTTATGGAGTGCCTTTGAAAAATGTCCTTTCCTTCATTTCATTCTTTCCAATATTTCCCACAAAATTTAAACACATGGGTTCATCAGCTTGGACTTCCATTAGAGTACTGCAGAGTGGCTGATACTTAGACAATAGAAATTTATGTTCTCATAGTCAACAAACAGAAGACCAAGGTCAGGGAGTATAACACAAGTCAGGATCTATTGAGAGCTCTCTCAGCTTGCTGTCTTCCCGAGTCCTGGAAAGGAAGGTGGGAGAATAAAAGGAAGTAGTAGGGAGGAGAAAGAGAACTCTCTAGTGTTTTCCTCTGAAGGACACTCATCATTGAATCAGGGCTCCTTCTGATTAGTTCACTGAAACTTAACTCCATAAAGAATCCATCTCTCCAGATGTATTACAATGGGACATCAACAAATGAAATGGGGAGGGAGGAGATAAAGCTGACAAAAAGAGAGCTTTATTTCTCTTTTTTTTTTATCTCTCTTTATCTCTCTCTCTTTATTGCTTGCTTTTCCATGAGGGAAACACAAACCCTGGAAATTCTACACTTCTCACACTGTTAATGTCTATTGAACAAGAATTGCACTATGGCAAACTAGGTGTATTAAACAAAGTCAAAGTAAGCTGAATCCATGTCAGAAAAAAAAAATAAGAACATATCTGAAATGCTACAGTGTAAAGAATTAAAACTACAATGGAAGGACTACATTTAGAGCTGGAATCGATTGTTCTCTTTTCAATTAATACACTTGAAAATGTGTATGTCAACCCTTTCAGGTCAATCAAACAGCACATATTAGATTAGAACTTCAATGGATAATAAATATAATAAAGACCATGGCTCAATATAGTAATAAATACATTTATATAATTCTCTTCCTTATTTTTCTTTCACCATCCATTTTGATTGACTATCTTTTTTCTCTAAATCTGAGTAATATCTGTAAATACAAGTTTTGCTAAAGATTATTTTGCCAATGTGTTAGCTAATTTTTCCCCTATTCTTGGTGCCATGCTTAATATTTCTCGAAATAATGTCTTGTTTTTCTCCTTATTTTTTAATCACAATGAATCTAATTGTATTCAACATCTATAATGAACTTGGTAAGGTACAATGGTATGGTATCAAACCTAAATTATAATATTGTAATGCCAAGTTAGAAAAAATAGCCATTCAGATTTACAGTAAATAAGAGATTAACTGCCTTTAATACACTATAACATTTTGTTTAAATATTGAAGCAAGCTGGTACTTAACACTTTTAATGTTTCATAATTTGATGATGTTAGTATTTACTTTTCAAATAGTAAACAGTGGGAAAGGTGAAAGGAAAGAAAGGAATGGCAAATTAGGGAAGAAATTAACAATTTTTAAAGTTAGATTATAAAAGAAAAAGTTTAACGATCATGGACATAAAAGGTAGAGTGATTCTCTTGATTCTGTAGTTTGAATTTTTCTGAAGCCCTTTTTGCTTTTGGTTTGTTTGGGGATAAAACCCAGAAGTGCTAAGGATGACTCCTGGCTCTGGCTCAGAGATCAATCCTGATGGTGCTGGGTATTGAACCTGGATGGACCAGTCAAGTTAATGCCCCCCCTTCCGCCCCCACAGTACTATCTATTCCATAGCCCTGGATCTCTCATTTAAAAAAAATACTATACATCTGTCAAATGTACCAATATCCTATTAATCAATTTATTTAATGTTGAAATGGATCTAATTAAATGTGCTTGACCATTTCCAGGATAGACGGTATGCCCAGGGCCGAGGTTTTATTACCAAGGCCATCAACAGCTGCCACACCTCTTCTCTCTCTACTCCTGAAGATAAGGAGCAAGCTCAACAGATTCGTGTGAGTTCTTTATCTAGATTTTTCTCCAAACTGACAAAGTACCAAGTATCACCGTGTTGTAGATTATTAGGAGACTGGCAATAGGTAATGGGAATTGCATATTCAGAGAAAAGTGAAGGTTGGGCAAGCAGTCAGAGAAAAATTAATTCACATAATTGACCAGTTCGGAGCAAAATTAAATGTTGATAAACTGCAGCTGCAAAATAAATAAGAGATCTATATGCTCTTCATGCAGACATCACTTTGATTCAATGTCTTATGCCTAGGATCATGTTGATTATAATGTACGAAAGCTGAAAGCATGAACTAAATTGAACTTCCCTATGCAAAATATTAGGCATGATAAAAAAGAAAAGTGTGTGCTTTTATTTATTACTGCTAATAACTCCCCCATAGGCAGCGTTGAATGCTACAGACCACTGAAGCAGTTGACCCATCTCTTCTGAGTTTCCAAGGCTTTCCTTCTGATTCTACTTCCGTTTTCCTAATACCTACTTCTTCATGCTTCACTAAGTCCTCTGCTACTTCTCATTTTCAATGTCTCCCACCAAATCAGGGCCTATCAAACAGTCAGCATTACTTCTCACATCTGCAACTATTGTCACTATTAAGATGGCGTCAAGGTAGGCATATAAAAGTCTAATAATTTATAACAGCTCCAATGTATTATCATTGACAAAAAATGATATTTTTATTATTTATAATCCTTTTTTCTGCCAGAACCACATACTTAACATGATTTAAAATAAACATCCTCATCACATGTATAATTCCCAACAAATAGATTCTGCTCTCTCTTTAGAACTCTGTTAATGTTACCAGAATTCTGAGAAGATAATGAACAATAATTATGGTTATGATATTCATAATGGTGAAATGATGAAAGAAGGTAAATAGGAAAAAGAATTAGAATTTATTGAGTGCTATTCTATTTCCAGACAAATTATAAAATGCTTTTGGTTGGCAATTTACAAATTTGTTTTACAAAGTATTACATTTAATCCTACACACACAAAAAAAAACCCAAATATACAAAGTATTTCTATTTCTCTTGCTGAGAAAATAAAGTTAGATTTGGTGAGTTATGATGTTTTCAGCAGACATGTGGGTGGTAAGCAGGGAGTCTGGACTACCCAGTTCAAAACCTTTGCTCTTAAACTTCCCTCTTAATGGTAATGTCCACTGTCCTAGCACCATTTACTTTTACCTGGCATCTCCGTATTGTATGTTACATTCCCAGCTTTGTACATGTCTCCATTCAAATGTTCAGTTCTCCATTCTTTTCTCAAACTGCTAGAACTCACTATGTTCACAGGCACACGGCATAAGCAAGCATTTTAACGCAGTGATCAGTTCCTTGGGTTTTCATGCACCAGGCTGCTACCAGTACACTGAGCAAGAGAGACTAGGCAAAAACCTTCATGCGAATTCCACTCCTGCTGCTGTTATTGGAAAGAGCACTGTACCATGTCATTCACCTGCACAGGCCAATAAAGCAGACTTTTCTAAGAGCAACATCAAAGCAGGAGGAGATGTAGATTGAAAAATACTCTGTTTATGAATACATTGTTCATTCTCTTTGCTCTGACACACAAATGAATGTATTAATACACAATTTCCATTATTAATATGAATAAGACTTTGGGTTTTTAAAAATGGGCCTTTGTCATTGTCCCTTATAGGATCTATCTTCCTAAATCAGATAAAATAGGTACTACATAGTAAGTTCCAACAGTAATCTTTGGTGTCTCCCAAGAAAGAAAAAAAAATAGATAAAAGAACTTAGGGAGTGAGGGTTGATAGAATTTCAGAAGGAAAACAAAATTCTTCATATGATAAACTAGATCTCCCATTAGGAGTATTTATTTATATGTACCAGGGTATCTTTTTAATTTTAACAAACTATAAGCCAATGGTGCAAATTATATATTTTTGCAATGCTTATCACCTATCAACTTTTCACATGCACAAAGAAATGAAAAAAAAAGTATTTTTGGTCAACTGTAGGAGCTAAAATCACATGTAATTACATTCACTGTATGTTTATTTGCATGATATTTGCCACACGGTACATTAGCAAGAGGACCTTCTGAGCGTGATTCTCAGCATGCTGCGTGCCTGGAATGTCCCTCTCTATCACCTCGTTATGGAAGTGCGTGGGATGCAAGAAGCTCCGGATGCAATCCTCTCCAGAGCCATCGAGATTGAGGAGCAAAACAAACGCCTTCTCGAGGGCATGGAGAAGATCGTGGGCCAGGTAAGCAGAATCCTGATGCTTCCTTGTCTTCTTTTTCAAAGAGGTGACCTGTGTGGTGAGAGCTGTTTGGAAATTGCTGGCTTTGTAAAAGCACAACATTCAGGCAACCCATTTTCTAGATTGCTATTAAGAAAAGCAAAAGCACAGTGACTTACAGTGATAGTCTACTGTAAGACTCTTAGCAGTCTACTGCAATATTTGACAGGTGTAGCCTTCCCAAACACTTCCTAGAAGTGATTGGGAAAATGGCAAAATAGTTCATATTTTCGGGGCTGGAGCAATAGTACAGTGGGTAGGGCATTTGCCTTGCAAGCGGTCAACCTGGATTCGATCCCGGCATCCCATATGGTTCCCCGAGCACCACCAGGAGTAACTCCTAAGTGCAGAGCCAGGAGTAACTGCTGAGCATCACTGGATGTGACCCCAAAAAGCAAAAAAAAATTTAAATATGAAAATATGAAATATTTTATATTTTAAATATTAAATTATGAAATATTTTCAAGGGAAAGAAAACTAGAAAACAGAATCTGCAGGATGAATCTTTCTCTCAATTAACAGTGGACACTCCCTACTTATATACCTTCTCTTTTCTCCCCAAACTGTGAAGAGAGAACGGGAAGGAGAGAACATAACATCAAAGACAGGTTGATTTCTATTTCCCCCTTTTGTATGTATTTGTCAGGAAGGAAAGAGGTTGAACGGAGGAGGCCAAGGTATCCACAGTGTGTCACAAGCAGTTTGTTTCAGTGAGCCCAACAAAGAAGAGGGTACATCTTTTCTGAAATAATTTTTATTTTGCAATTTACGAAAAGTTGTCTCATCTAAATTTGTTTTGCTTGGGGCTCCAAATCAAAATACATACATATCATTAGATTTCATTTCCCCAAATAGTATGTCATATTTTGGTGAATACAGACAATAATGCATCTCAATTTTCGATGGGGCGATTTCAGCATGAGAGAGGTAACATCGAAACAGCTTTCAAGGGTCTCAGAAATAATGTATTATCTAAAGGAAAATATATGATTACAGTACTAATAATAGGAGCAATTTTATATTTCTCATATTGTGTACAAAGTACATGTCATCTTCTGTCATTTTGTCATTTCATAGAAGAAGATCTCCAACAAAAGTACAAATCATATTTTAACCTAGAGACATGAAATAAATGCGTGGATTTTCAAGTTATTTTCTACATGACTGTGGGCCTACTTTCTGAGGTCACTCATTTGTTCTAGAACACCACTTCATTTTCTGGTTCATTTTAAAAACCATTCATTTATACTTGTTTCTTGCACAGTGAAATTTGTTTTAGTCCTCAAGTATCAAACGTCATAAAGGAAAGCAATAAGCATGCAAGCACACACAGACAGAGATGTACATAGCACACATGAGCACATGCATGTGCACGCACGCACGCACACACACACACACACACACACACACCACATACACCACTTCAATAGTGATTTTCAGATTTAAATAATGTTCTTCTTTGCAGAATAAAGTTAAAACATGGCCTAAAGTCATCCCATGTTTGTAGCAGGGAACTCTCCAACCTGGTTTCACAACTGATGACAGATTTCTCAGATGTGCAGGAATCTCAGAGTACTAATGGAGTATTAAGACAAAGATATAAAGCTCATCCTTCAGGCTACCCAGTATTCTTCTGTTATCACAATCTCCTGTCCACCTTTCCAATCATCCTTTACTATACAGGATGGGGCTGCTATCCACACCTCCACATCTCATAGCTACCTTCTCCAGTACCTCCCATCCCAGAGACCTCCAGGGAAAGCAGTTAGACATCATAGAAATTTTAAAATTATCTATCTGTGGTGGACAGATAGTATATATCCCCTTGGCACTATAGCAGCTTACATTAAGGTAAAGATAAAAGGTAAAGGTCCTCCCGTTGTTCATCGATTTGCTCGAGCAGGCCCAGTAACGTCTCCATTGGAGACTTTGTTGTTACTGTGTTTGGCATATCAAATACGTCACGGGGAGCTTGCCAGGCTCTGCCGGGCAGGCGAGATACTCTCGATAGCTTGCCGAGCTCTCCGAGAGGGGCAGAGGAATCGAACTTGGGTCAGCCATGTTGGCCGCGTGCAAGGCAAATGCCCTGCCGCTGTGCTATTGCTCCAGCCCCTTACATTAGTCAATAGATTACCTGCACTCTAAAATATCAAATACAATCCTCATTCCATCAAAGTTTTTGGTACATATTCTATATAGGGGATATAATTATATCCCCTGGAGTGATAGCAGGGCTGAAGCATTAGCACAGCGGGGAGGGCATTTGCCTTGCACGCAGCCAACCCAGGTTCGATTCCTTCACCCCTCTCAGAGAGCCCAGCAAGCTACCAAGAGTATCCCGGCTGCATGGCAGAGCCTGGCTAGCTCCCTGTGGTGTATTCAATATGCCAAAAACAGTAACAAGTCTCACAATGGAGACGTTACTGTTGCCCACTCGAGCAAATTGGTGAACAACCGGAGGACAGTGCTACAATGAAAAGACCAAAATAATTATATTAAAGCAGAAAACAATAGGCACAATTTTGGTGACCTTTCAAGAGAAATAAAGTACATAGAGCACATGTGAGACAAGAGTCAGGATATGACTTCCCCAAATAGAATTGAGATCAACGCCTAATAGAATTGAGATCAACGCCTCTTTCATCCCTTAATTCACATCTGTATTAAAATCACAACTTTCTGGTTCCCCATCTCTTTACTCCTACACAAACAAGATTGATCTGTGGTCACATCCATTTGAGAAAACTTACATAGATTTCAGGTTACTGAAAATAACCAATGTAATTATTCATGACTCTGGAGTTGTATTTTCATCTTCATTCAGCAATTAGGAGAAATGAAGATAAACAAAGGCCAATAATACTAATAAAACATCATGATCTTTTTGGTGCTCAGGTTCATCCCGGAATAAGAGAAAATGAAATCTACTCTGTGTGGTCAGGACTCCCTTCTCTGCAGATGGACGATGAGGACGCCCGACTCTTTGCTTTCTATAACCTGCTTCACTGCCTACGCCGGGATTCGCATAAGATTGACAATTATCTCAAGCTCCTGAAGTGCCGAATGATCTATGACAGCAAATGCTAAGCCCACATCCATTCCATCTATTTCTGAGCTGGTTCTTAATGATCCATCCCTTATAAGCTTCTTTTAGTTTTATAGCTTTTTAATGCATGCTTGGGGGTAATGGGTCTCATCTTAAAAAATAAAAACTGACTCCTCAGAGACGTCAAACTCTAAAAAGGCAATTTGTCAAAGTTTCTTGTTTTCACTTTGTGAAATACATCGCTGCCATGAAGAAACTCCTATTAAAATGTGTCACAAGTTTGTCACAAATAGCATAAACTGGCATTGCAAATAAGACAATTAACAGCTTACTTTAGCATCATAGCAAATGATAGTGAGTCAGGTTGTTAGAATCAAAGAATTAGATGATTATCACTTGTGTGGGTCATACTTCCAAGAGACTCAATTCTCAGGATTCTTTATGAAAGTCAGCCACATAACTATTAGCTTACATTTTAAGAATTATGACCCAGAATGTAAGATTAGGAAACTAAACTATCATGTACCCAAATAACATGATTTTTACTCAACAGTCTCAAAATTAGAAGGAAAGCTGCCTTCATCCATTGTACTGTAACAAATACCACAAGCAAAATACCACAATCAAAAATAATTTATTTTTTATAGTTCTGGAGACCGGAACTTTAAGATTCAGGTATTAGTATAATCAGGTGAGGGTCGCCTTCCAGGTCATAGAAGAAGGCCTAGGGAGTTCTATGGGTCTAGTTGAATCATGAAGAATTCTATGCTCTTAATGTCATACCCTTTCAAAGGTCCCCACCAACAAATACCATTGTCTTCAGAGCATAAGTTTTTAACATATGAATTGGGAAGTGCACAGATTCATACTATTTCAGACACAGACATGAATGTTTTGATCATTCTCCTGTAGCTGTCTTCAACCATGTTCCACTGAACTATTGCCTCAGCATCATGGACACATCCAATATTCTAATCATTCTGGGTTTAACAAGTCCATGAAGGTCAAATTTTAACTCTGCATTAAACCCAACTTACTGAACACTTTACTTCTCTCTATTTTAGTTCAAGGGGTGACGATCACTGTGGTTTATTTATTTATTTGATATTTTTAATGAATCACCATGAGATACAGTTACAGACTTACAAACTTTTGTGATTACTTTTCAATCATACAATCCCTCCATCAGTACCCATCCCTCCACCAGTGCCCATTCTCCACCAGCAATGTTTCCAGTATACCTCTCACAACCCCACCAACCCCCACAATCCCTGCCTGCCTCTGTGACAGACACATTCCCTTTTACTCTCTCTCTCCTTTTGGGTGTTATGGTTTGCGATTTACAATAATCAGAATCTGGGAAAAAAATGCTGTGGTCAATTTTTAAAGCATTTTTCTCCTTCCCTCTTATATTCCTTTGGAAGGAAGATGAAGAGATATGAAAAATTGGAGGACATCACTGTCTTGTGTTGAGTGACTGAGAACTTCTTGTAGTTAGTTGACAGGAACTAACCTTTAATTCCCCTCTAACAGGTAAATGTCTTTATGGTGAGGTTTTTTCTGCTTTTCTAGCATATCCTTGGGATGGTTTCTTAACAGGGGAAATGTTCTGGAGTGATTCTTCTATCCACCCCATAGCTCTGCCTTCTGTAGTATCCTCACAATCTCTACAAGCCCCATACTGGAGAAAATTTGCTTAATGTCAGCCAACTACCAGCTGATCTAGAGGAAATTCATGCACCATAACAACTGGGCAGCGATTATACCGAAGCTCTTCTGACCTCTATCTATGTCTTCTGACAGTTCTCTTTGTCCTGTTCACGTAGACCCAGAACAGAAATTTGGATCCATAAGCAGACATTAACCTAAGAAATAAAATGTCAGTCTCTCCTGCTTTTAGTACAAGAGAGCAGTAACCTCTACCATAATTATCCTAAGTCATACCTACAAATACTTCCCAAGAAGTTACTGAATTATGACACTCTGCTTGGGTAGCCTTCCTGGAGAAGTGCCTGAATTAGAGTAGCTAATTGTTCTACTGCTTCTGAATAACCAGGGTGATGGGTGAATCTCTGATACCTCTCCTTAAAAGGCAGTGATATTGTCAAGCTGTTTGTACAGATATTTTCAGCAGTTTCAGGGCATCAGAAGACACTGCAAGATAATCACAGTGGGAAATGTTCCATCAGTATCTTGTTAGAAATCAAACAATCAGGTGTAGTGGGAAAAAAATGAAGGGAAAGAAAGGAAGAAGGAGTTGGAGTGAAAGGAAAACAAGAAGGGAAGTAAAAGATTTCAATTTAGGGCCAGAGAGAAAGTACAGTATGAATAGAGCCTTGTATACCAGGTTCAATCCTTCGGCATCCAATATGGTCCCCTGAGCACCATCAAGAATAATTCCTGAATGCAGAACCAGAAGTAACCAACCCCTGAGTATCGCTGGGTGTGGCCCCAAGAAAACAAAGGAAACATATGGTGTTGAGGGCTGGGGAAATAGCTCAAAGGATTGGAGCAGATGCTTTGCGTGCTGTTCAACCTCCATAACTGCACACCCCCTCAAAAACTGCCAATAGAGACCCCTGAAGACCAACCCAGCAAAAGCCCCCACAATGCAATGGGGCGTGGCCAAAACAGAAAACAAAATGAATAACATTTAGGCATGAGACATGAAATATTATTAAAATAGACATTTGTGGAAGACAACTTTTTACAACCCAAGAGAAAATATCTCTTATATTCCTCTTCCTCTACTTTCCTCCTTCTTTTATGATTTCTCTTTTATTGAGAGTATCCACTGGCCTCAGTCACTGATGGGCAATAGTACTTGAGAAGAGCAGGACCTGCCATTCCTTCTGACTGGCGATGAAGGGAAATTTCTTCGGCCATGCAAAGAAGCATTTTCCATGTGTACAGGAACTCTGTCCAGAAAACCCAATTTCTTCCCTTATAACCGGGGTTATTTTTGTCTGCATCCTGGTTCTGCCTCTACATGTCATGACCCAAACCTTTCAGAACACAACAGAATACTCTGCCCCCAACCAATCTATCAATCTCTCTTTCTGCTCCTGGAGGCATGCAAAATGTCAACTTTCTCATATTTCAGCTTTCTTCTTGTAAAAGGCATGAAAGTATGAGAAAAACCTCCATGCACTTTCTAAGTCAGTTATTGCTGAAAACATCTAATATTATTGTTACCTACTTCCCTCTCTTTCCTCCAATTTCAGACATTTCCAACAGAGAGGCTAGCATTTAACAGGGGTGAAATTTGGCAATAAATGACAATGCAATTGTAAGACACCTAAGTTCACCACTCTCCCACAACACACCTTCGTGTATTCTTCTCTTTTTAAGCCGAGCACAAATTGAAAGCTTCGCATCAACATCCGAGGCAGTGATATTAAAAGGCCTTTCCCTTTGTGACCATGACATATAAACTGAATGCTGAAGTTTTCAGACAGGATTGTATAGAGCCATGGGAGTTCTGTACAGTCAGCAAGGAGAGAAGCTAGGGAGATGACAGACGGGAAGACTGTAACAATCACTTCTCTTCCGTCTGCCAAGAGCCTATTTTCCCCCTCCGTTACAGATTTCCATGTAAGACTATATTTGAAGACATCATCCTGCTAAAGCAAGCATACTAACGTCAATAACAACACAGAAACAAATAAAATGCCCTTGAAATTCACTAACTGCGTGGGTTAGTAACTCATGGGTTACATGAACCATAAGGACTAAAGGGAAAAAAATTATTTAATGTCTTCTAAAAGTTTGCCCGTAAGTTGTAGAAAAGCAGAGGGTAACAGAAACATGCAAATTGCTCTGCTTTAGGGTAGAAAAAAATCACAGAGCCATACATACTAAATTGCAGTGGTGAGTGATAGGACAGTAAGGAGACATCTGAATGGAAAAACAGGGCATTTTTTTCCCTGGAGTGACATGATTGTGTTGCAGTTTTGAAAGTTTGATGAACAACAACAACAAAAAAATTAAAAGACAGCATATGAGTTAATTCATTTCGAACCCTTTAATGAGGTGGATACTTTCTGCAGCCTGAGCAAGAAGGAATAAGATCTTATTACAGATAGTATCACAAGGTAGCAACAAATAATCAAGTTTGGCCCAAACACAGAAATTATTCATTATTTTATCAGGCATAGAATAGCTCTCATTACTGTGTCCTCTTGATGGATTTGGTTTATGGGACTGTTTTATGGGTTTATAGGACTGTTGATGCATTGTGGGACATCATTTGTGCCAGTTTGGAGAATTTGTTTTTATTCTACTAAGCATTGGGAAACCGGTCCATCTTTGAACATAGAAACAATATGTCCAAATTGGCAAATAGAGACCTTATATGGTTTGGAGGACTGTGAGAGTGTGTAACTGGTAGTCTAAAAGAAGATATCCACAAACAAAGGTAAATATTATTCTGACACTCTCAAGGAAAAATCAGAGAGTGCTGTAAGCAGAAAGAAGCAAAGGAGAAGAGAAACACAAAAACACTCCAGGGACAGTATAAAGCAGTGGTAGAAGTCAAAAAGACATCCAAGTACATGAAACCAGATGAGGAGAGATGAGAAGAATAGAAACAGAGAGAATAAGTTAAGGTTGTGTCCAGAGGCATCTTAATTTTATTTTCCTGTTTTTCATCAACTTTGTACCAGAAACATATAAAAGGTTATTGGAGAAAATATCAGAAATGAGTACACTCAAAAATCTCCCCTAAACTATGTCAGATACTGGAACAAAGGCAGTTAAACTACTTAGTAATGACACATTGTAAGTTGCTAGTCCCTGCCCTTAAATAGGATAAACATTGTAAATCACAGTGGATGTCTAAAAATCAAGTGAAGACAACTCATTTCTTTACAAAGTCAGCCAATGCAAAAGCTAAATAAAATGTAGGTAATTCTTTCCTTTCAATATGTGCCAATTTTCTCCAAGAGTTTCTTACTTTCATTCTGAATCTACCTATTTCCTCTCCCTTCATTGTTTTACTCTCAGCAGATGGTCAGTTAATGGCTAATCAAAGAAATAATTAAAATGTACCACCCCTAAGATAATATTCATCTGTAAGGACTCTTGAAACTGCAAAGCTTTTTAATCCTTTACAAAGAAAATGTTAATAGTGGAATGGTTCTTCCCCCATCATCTTTCAGTAATACCCAGTAGACAAACATACACAACCCCACTGCTTAGAAATATTCTGAAATAATTATCACCTATTTGGATAGGAAAGCTAGGAAAAACAAATGGAGCAATGAAAGAGGTTTAGAAAGTAATGAGTGGACAAGTAGAAGTCATAATATTTCTTTTAAAAACAGATATAGGCACTGGACAAGAACTGAGTGTTGAAAGTAGGTAAAGGGATACACATGACAACCTATTAGTATCTGTATTGAGAACTACAATGCCCAAGACAGAGGCGGGAGGAGGAAGAGAGAGAGAGAGAGAGAGAGAGAGAGAGAGAGAGAGAGAGAGAGAGAGAGAAGGAGGGAGAGAAGGAGGGAGAGAGGGAGAGAGGAAGAGCGGGAGAGAGGGAGAGGGAGAGAAAGAGAGAGACACACAGAGACAGACAGAGAGAAAAGTGCCTGCCATAGAGGCAGGCAGTGGGTGGGAAGTGGGAGTGATAGGAAGGAATTTGGGGATGCTGGTGCTGGGAAATGTATACTAGTGGAGGGATGGGAACACTGTATGACTAAAACGTAATTATGAAAAGGTCTATCTCACAGTGATTCAATGAAAAGGAAGGAAGGAAGGATGGAAGGAAGGAAGGAAGGAAGGAAGGAAGGAAGGAAGGAAGGAAGGAAGGAAGGAAGGGGAAGGGAAGGGAAGGGAAGGGAAGGGAAGGGAAGGGAAGGGAAGGGAAGGGAAGGGAAGGGAAGGGAAGGGAAGGGAAGGGAAGGGAAGGAGGGAGGGAAGAAAGGAAGGAATGAAGGAAGGAAGGAAGGAAACAGATTTAGGTGGCAGACGTCTAGCACAATGAGTTGAGAGCATCATGTTTTACATAAGGGAGAGTGAGGTTCAATTTCAAGCACCAACTGATCATGTGAGTTCTACTGGATGTTGCACCCCAACAGAAGAAAAAGCTAGCACTGGGGATCCAAAATGGACTCAGTTGGTGGTGCTCCTACTTGGTAGCCATAGATGCCAAGTCCAGTCTTGGGGACATTGTCCAAGGGCTGAGTGTGAACCCGGCAGCAAAGCCATTTGTGATCTCTGGTGCCACAACAGTGTGATCTCCTAGTGTCTGTAAGTACCAAGACTCAAGAGTGTGAAGCCAGCTCCACAGTCAGGGCTGGAACTGCAATCAGGTGTGCAAGTACCACAAAGCATGTAATCATCACAACAAGAACAAAGGGAGGAAGGTGTGAGCAATTTTTTTAAAATTAAAAACAGCAGTACAAAAAACCCCAATAAAACAGAGCCATCCTCAGAAGCCTTGCCATCACACTGGGAGCCACGTGAGTCTAATGAGCAGTAGATACTCAATATAAAACTACATGAGCATGACCTGAGAGGTGTTCTTCAAGTCAAATATGATTCATTTTAGAGGGGACGGACACAGCTGTGTCAGAGATCAAACTCAGGGTCTTTCCAGACTAGGAATGTGTCTAAACACTTGAGCTGTCTTCCTAGAGCCTAAACCTTCCTTTTTTTTTTTTTAAATTCTAAGACTTGGAAATGCTTATCACATTTAATTGCACAGGAAAAAAAAAAGAAAATTATGTTTTGTAGAAACAAAACAAATTCAAGTAATACTATTTCTTTTATTTATTTATTTTTCTCTTTTGGGTGACACCCGGCGATGCTCAGGGGTTACTCCTGGCTCTGCACTCAAGAATTCCTCCTGGTGGTGCTCAGAGGACCATATGGCATGCTGGGGATTGAACGCAGGTCACCACATGCAAGGCAAATGCCCTAACTGCTGTGCTATTGCTCCAGGCCCCTATTTCTTAATATATATTCTATGTTGACTCCAAGATCATGATTCCAAATGCCGGTTATGCTTACAGAGAAAAAGGAAACAGAAAGGTATCCTAACCTTATTTATACCTTTAACTACAGAATTATTTAGCTACAATAGTCCTAAAAGCTTGTAGACCCATCCAATACTCCCACAGTTGGTCATTTAATAATTAAAAATTGTAATTCCTTCTTTTTTTTCAAACACTGTTGTTCACACCTGGTTTTTCACCCATGAGCGAAGAAAGCAAATGCTAGCACACAAGCCAATTAAATTCCCTCTAGGGAAAGGCAGTCCGATGACCACGGACCCAAGGGGATGCTAGAGCATGCTAACAGATAATCCTTGTTTTGAAGAACAGCAATAAATTAGACTCAGGCATTTAGGGAATACAGCTGGAGAAAGGTAAGTGATTTTGTGTATTTTTTTCCTTTATTTTGAGCCACATCAGGAGTCACACCTAGCCGACTCAAATGATCAACCGTACAATGCCAAGGATAAAGTCAGGACTGGCCTTATGCAAGGCAAAAGCCTTATCTCCTGAACCATCTCTCTGGCACCATGCCAAGTGATTTCAAAAGACAGGATGAGCTAGGGGTAAGTTCTGAGCACTTCCAGGTGTGGTCCAACCCACACCCCCAAAAGAAAGTTAAGGTACTTGCTTAGCATGTGGCCAAACCAGTAAGGGGAACACAGAGATGTTCCCCTGAGCACAGTGAAATATGATCCCCAAGCACAGTTAGGTTTTGCCCAGCTCCTATAATCCCCACCCCCACACACACACACTCACACAAAGAAAGAACACGTGAGAACAACAAATTTCCTGTTACATCATGTAAACGCATGCTTTGTGATGTCCCAGGTCATGTCCAGTTAGATTTCTTTCTAGTCTGCACAATGACTTCAAACATGTTTCCGTCCCACAGGCTTTACAACTGAAGTATATGCTTTGGACTCATACAAACACTCAAGTGAAAGAGGCAGAATTTTTTTCCCTAGCTATGGGTTCACATTTACAGACTTAATGAACCAACCAGGAAAGTGGGTTCAATCAGCAGACAGAGAACCCATGGAGAGAGACAATGCATCACAAGTGTCACTTAAATTTTTAAATCTTTGGAGGTTGACACTCCTAACCCTAGCATCATTTGAAGACCAAATGTATTTTTACAAATAGCACCTCTTTAGTTGAATCGAATTACTTTATAAATAATTCTGTGATAAACACTCCCAAATTTAATACCTTTATTTGCAGCAAATATAGACACTCTTGTGTTTTTCGATCCCCAATCCACTGATTTCCCCAAACCATTTTCATCTTATAGCACCCTAGGAGTACCCAGAAGGATACCACTTTTAAATTGTACATATATGTCACTTCTCTGATACAATATAATATTTAAAGGCATATACAGAGAATATAAATTAAAGACAAGAGGATTGAAGAAAACTAGGAAGCTTAATACTTTCTTGTGAAATCAATGAAAGCACTCACGCTAAAGGCCAATGAACTAATAGACTCTATATGCAAACACACTTACTGTTACCACAGCTGTTTAACTATCATAATAAAATAATTTCTTTTACATATAATTTAAATCAAAGCTCTCAGTATGCCAAAAGGGACTGGAGTGAAATTATTTATGACTATCTCTTTAGACACATATATAAAATGTTGTAAGTTCAATTAAACCATCATAATTAGACCTTTTATTAGTCCATCAATTCATTGACTGCTAAATAATAAACCAGATTTTATAATAGATACCTTTTCTTCTATGGCTTACATCTCAAGGCATGCTAAAATCAGAGCAATGACTCACAAATGTAAACAAATTGTGTTATATATATGTGTGTATACACACACACACACATATCCATTTGTAAAGAGAATTAATGGCGAAATAAGGATTTAAAAGCAGATGAGACATAAAACTAAATCTGAGATGGATAAGCATTTCCCGCTTCGTGAGTCTTTCCAAACAAGGGATCTCAGTTTATTCTCTCATCTACCTCTATCTTTCACATTCATCCACTGCTTCCCATTGAGGTCCGGGATGTGACTCAGTGGTGGAGTGCATTTCTCTCACAAGTGAGCCCCCTCATTTGATCTCTTTCCTGCAAATAGACTAAATTCCGTGCCCAGGTGGATGAGACACCATGGACTTCTTGACCTGCCTAGATCTCCTTCCTCTATTTATAATACACTGTCTTGATTTCTGACAATGAGACACACAGATATTTGCAGAGATGTAACAGGAAAGTGGTACTTCAAGGACCTACCCTGATGTCCCACAGTAGGAAGATGACATCCTCCTTCCTCACTCAAAACCTGGAGAGAAAAGATCACAGATACCACCAGGTCACATAAAAATAATTGTAAAAATAATCATTTCCAGATACGTGTATTACTTTTATATACATTTGTAGATCTTTCACCAATGCTCATGACATTCATAAAAGAACATTTCATATGGTCACATCCCGTAGCTTTGAATTCTTCCTTTGTGTGCCCTGAGTCTGGCAAACATAAATGCAAATGACTGAGTGTGACAAGTGCTATCCTCTCTGTCACTGTGTACAAAGCATTCCAGTGGGGCTGGAGAGGGCAGACAGGAGTTGAGGTGGTGGCCTTGCACATGGCCAACCCTAGTTTGATCCTCAGTACTTCATATGGTCCCCTGAGCAGCACCAGGAGTGGTCCCTGAGCACAGAGCCAGGAGTAAGCCCTTGGAACCATCAGATGTGTCTCCCAAACCAAAATAATAAGTTAAAATAAAACAAAGATATTTTAAAAGGGTATTTCTAAGTCTGGGAAAATAGTTCTCATGGTGAAAAAGAAGCTTAGCATGATTCAAGATCCTGAGTTCCTGCTGCCCAGCACTGCTACATGCCACCGATATGGTACGAGCACCAGTGGGTGTGGTCCCTTCAAATATTGAAGGGTTTGGGGCCTACTCTCAGCTCTGTGCTCTGGGGTCACTCCTGGTAGTGCTCAAGGATCACATGATGCTGAGGATTGAATCAGGTCATCTGGCATTCAGAGCATGCACTCAGCCTGTTGAACTCTCTCTACCTCAATAGGTGTATGGGTTTTTCCCAGGTAATTAATTCCCCAAGGAGATTCCTTGGATATGTAGAAAAGGAGTGCTGGAATCAACATCTTGTTTTAAATATCTGAGCATGATTGAGCCACTTAACTAATAAACTGGATGAATATTTTTCAGCCAGGGTCACTGTCACTGTCACTGTCCTCCTGTTGCTCATTGATTGCTCAAGTGGGCCCAGTAATATCTCCATTAAGTGACTCTTGTTACTGTGTTTGGCATATCGAATACGTCACGGGTAACTTGCCAGGCTTTGCTGTGTGGGCGAGATACTCTCAGTAGCTTGCTGGGCTCTCCGAGAAGGGTGGAGGAATAGAACTCAGGTTGGCCATGTTGGCCACTTGCAAGGCAAACACCCTACCACTGTGCTATCGCTTCAGCCCTTCAGCCAGGGTACACCAACCAATCAGCCCCTGTTCTACCTACTGGTTCACAGAAGATCATTTATAACCAAGACAGTAGATCAGTGGTTTTCATTAAACCAGCACTCATCCGTACACCAATGGTTGAAGATTACTGGACTAGATGGCTTGTATAGAAATAGAAACCAAGTTTCCTACCAATTTGCATTATAATAAACCTCAAAGTTGTGGTTCTTATGTATAGGTATGAATCTACTGCTGCTAATCCCTCTCCTGAAGTTTTATGTGGTTTCATATTTTAAACATGGCAGGCGATAGACTTCAGAAGTACAAATCAATGCCATACCCTAATAGCCTGAAAACAAAATTTGAATGGTAGATAGTTTTATAACTCAACTTTACTATGGCTACTTAAGCCCTGGAAGCAGCACCTTTTGAAAACTAAAAAAAAGCTGAATAATTCAGTTACTTCTAAAAATGTCTCATTAGTTTAGGCCAGAAATATGTATTCGTGGTAAATAAAGCACATGCCTTGCATGCATAAGTCTCTGGCCTGGGAAAAGTGGGGAGTGGGGTATTAATTTTATACATATTTCTTTTGTTACATTCCTTTTCTTTAATTTCCAAATAAGTTCTTCTATGTTACCATTCAGTTTCCATAAAAGCGCTGGAGCAATAGCACAGAAGGTAGGGTGTTTGCCTTCCATGTGGGCAAGTGAAGTTTGATTCCTGGCATTCTACATGGTCCCTCAAGCACTTCCAAGTGTAATCTCTGAGCACAAAATCAGGAGTAAGCCCTGAGCACAGCTAGGTATGGCCCCAAATGGGGGATGGGGGTGGGAATATGCCCACAGACACCTAAATATCTGTATTTCTATTAGTCTCTTGCAATGTTAAATACCAGCAAATATCCTACATGCAGACTCATACATCTCCCACAAACAGCCAAATATCACATACCATATGTCACTATGTCTGCTTATATATCCTAAATGTATTTCCAAACAATTTTTATTTGGGAACTAACTGACTATCAGACAATATTTCAGAAATGTGTCCTTTCCTCTGGGCTCTATGTGTGTGTTTATAGATGTCCTTCCATAATTGAACAGAGAGGGGGAAATGTACTTTTTTATGGTAGTAATTTTTTTCTCTTTTCCCCCCATTAATTCAGCAGGGAAGAGAAAAATGAAAAAATATGAGCAATGGAGTTGAACATACTATAAACGGCATCTATTTCTGGCAGGCAGCTGACCTCTGGACTGTCTTTACAGAGATATGGGGCAAACCCACTGTTTCCGTTTGCATTTTGCTTAGGCTAGGACTTCATGTCGCGTATTTTTCTAAAGTGACAGCAAAGTGCACAAGGCAATATTGGGAACAAAACAGATGCCAACAGCTGGGTGAATTCAATCAGATGAACTGAATACTGGATACCGTCATTTTGTGTGTGTGTGTGTGTGTGTGTGTGTGTATTTTTTTTCCTTACATAAATAAACTTGCCTTTGGTGAAATCTCAAAGATATCCAAATTCCATCTACCATCCCAACCTGAGGATCTAGAATGTCCCACAAGTATATAGGAGGCCAACCAGCTGCCCCCCGATAATCACAGGGTGTTGGCGAAGAGCACGCGGAGGTAACTTTGAGGAGATAAGTTCTCGGCCCTAAAAACAGGTATCTGTGCACAAGTTAATAGAAATCTTTCCAACCGTGTAAAATGCCTCCATGCATGCTGAAAATCAAATGCCCCTTCCCTACCCAGAAACCACTGTGTACTGCTTCCTCCCAGGAAAGGCCTGGATGAGAACCTGTTTTCACCAACCACAAGTGAAGGGGATAAACGCCTTTACAAGGGCTGGAGCGATAGCACAGCGGTAGGGCGTTTGCCTTGCACGCAGCCAACATGGCCGACCCGAGTTCGATTCCTCCGCCCCTCTCGGAGAGCCCGGCAAGCTACCGAGAGTATCTTGCCCGCAAGCTCCCCGTGAGGTATTCGATATGCCAGACACAGTAACAACAAAGTCTCCAATGGAGACATTACTAGGCCCGCTCGAGCAAATCGATGATCAACGGGAGGGCCTTTACTTACTTACTTTACTTACAAGGGGCTTTCAGGGAAGTTTATTTTTTTTTTAAGACGGTGGTGCAGACAGCTCAGGTATCAGAGCAGGGGGACCGCCCACCCAGTCCCTTCCTGGAATCCTCTTTCTCCAGGTGAGTCTATTGTATTTTTTCTGTTTTTACTATATGACTGTTGTTACTGTTGTTACTGTGTTTGGCATATCGAATACTCTCGGTAGCTTGCTATATGACAATGTTGTTGATTTTTCTCTGTTGTATGGTATGATTTGGATATGTTACCCTTTTTGATTTTTTTTTCTATCTGGGAAAAATTTTCCCTCTATAAATTCATAGTGATGGCGTCTCTGTTTAAGGACTTCATTAGTAACACTCTGGGGGACAGATGGAGTAAACTAGTATCTGTTGGTGTGTTCAGTTAAAGTTTGTTTATTCCAGTAAGCTGGAAAGCTGAAGAAAGGACACGATAAAAAGCAAATACCCTAAAGGCCTCAAGAGACCGTTCCTCAGGGATGCCAGGTGTAGAAAGTAACACAGGAGAGTGTAAGAAGTTTATCAGCTCCGCAGGCTGGATGGGATCTGATTCTGAGCTCAGGGAGGAAGAAAGAACGTTTTCTTTCTTCCAAACTCTGTTAGACCAGAGGGTCCCATAATTGGGACTGTCAGCTACAAGAATGGAGAAATAAGCTCCTGTGACTCAAAATTGGAACCTAACCAGTCTGCTTAAACCTTTAAAAAAAATTTCTAGTGAAAGATTTTATATAAAGGCAGAAAAGACCACCCCAGGAACCGATTTTCCAGTGCTTAAGGAAAACAATAAGGTGTTAGAAAGAGACAAGTTAAAATGTAAAACTTCAAAGTCATTTTAACTTGTTACTAAAACCTATATTTTGAGTGAAATAGTTTTAGTCCTATAAAGCAATGCTTAATTTACACCCTCATCCTTCCCAGGAACAAGATGTGCTAATTGCTTTAGAATTGATGTAACCTGTGGACTGTTTATAGGTAAGTATTGAGGTTAAAGAACGGAGGCAGGGAAAAACGTGGTTTAATTCATGCAAGTATGATTTGTGTTTCTAGTTTTAGAGATGACATGATTATTTGTCATGACAATCGAATCACTAATTGCCTGTTTTCGAGATTTAAAATTATTTTTGGAACTTCCCTGCAGTAAGTTTTTGGTTATCTATTATTTATTCGTGTGTGTGTTATTTACTTCCTGATTTGACTATAAACTCCACGAGGACACACTTATCTATAGTATCTGGAAAAGGAGTGGGTACAGAGGAATTGTTGAGGGTATAAATGATATAATAAATAATTTCATATGCATTTTTAAAAGGTAAATGTTAAAACTAATGAGTTATTTAAATCTACACTTAATCCATTAGTTAAGATGGAATAATCTTTAGTACAAATTTGTTTCAAATAAATGGACAAAGTATTAGCTTGTAAATCCATCCCCAAACCCTACCAAAAAAGTATCAGGCTCAAAAGTACCATTCTAAATAGAAATCCTATAAGACAAATACTGAGGAAAACCATTCTAAGCCCTAGGGTTAAATAAAGGCCAGCATCACCTAACAGTCAAAAGCTCTTGGCTTGAGAGTCAAGAGACCAAGATTCTAGTCTAAACATTGACTTACTAGTTGTGGGAACTTGTGTGGGCCATTTGACCTCTCTGAACTAAAGCCTCATCTGTGAAATGTCAAGATTGAGTAGGTTATTCAAAACTGTACATGTCTATGGGAGAATGTGGAAAGATAGCAAGCACAGCGAGGAGGGTACTTGTCTTCTACCCAGGTTCGAGCCCAGCACCTTGCATAGAATCTGAGCCCTGCTAAAATTTATCCCTGAGTTCAGAACCTGGAGTTAGTCCTGAGCACTGCCGGGTGTGGCCCTAAGCCCAAATAAATGTCTATTGAGGTAGTAAATTATAAGGGGAAAAATCCCATGCATATATACATCATCATAATAGATAGCATACATAGTTATTAATAGGTGCCAGATCTTCTTCCAGGACTTAACATCCAATAACCATGAGATCCATTAACTGTTTTTCACGAATAAGCCTTTAGAGTACCTTTCATCTGTTGTTTCAGAGAAAGAGAAACTGATGACATGTTATGTGATTCTCTCGAGGTCCTAACATAATCTGCTTCTACCAGCTGCTCATCCTCCTGGGTTGTCAACTGATGACAACTCTGTTCAAACATATACTGGACTTATCTTTAGCCCCAGCAAGCCAACTTCCTCTTTAAGATCCTTGACACATCTGTTGCCTGTGCTTGAATTGGTCTTACCCCCACACTTAGCCTGGCTGATTCCCTCTTATCTAGATCTCCTATTAAACAAAGATCGCTGGTCCACTCTATTCCCCCTAACCAAAGTTATGAATCCACACAACCACTCCTTTTCCTTCATAGCATGTACACCCATCTCAAATCAAATCCTTGGGTACAGTGAGTATGGCATTTGCCTTGCCTGAGGCTGACCCGGGTTTGATTCCTAGTACCCCATATGGTCCCCTGAGCACCGCCAGGAGTAATTTCTGAGTGCAGAGCCAGGAGTAACCTCTGTGCATCGCCAGGTATGACCCAAGAAGCCAAAAAAATGTCAAATCAACTCCTTTAATTGTTGATTGATTCATTATCTCATTTACTGTCTTTTTTTCCTTCCTACGAAAAAAGTTCCATGAACCAGGGATCTTGAATTTGTATCACTGTATCTCCAATAGTGAGACTAGTTCAGTAAACAAGGGACTTATTAACTGTTGTAATAGATGGATGAATGAGTGAATGATAGACTAGTAAATTTTTTTTCCTATATTCATTGAGTTACTCAGAAAGTGTGAGTGCTAAAACCGCTCGCAGGATATAATGAATCTCTGCTGTGCCATTTAAGTGAGAAATATTTTCAGACAAAGGAGAAATGAGTTTACTGACATTATTTAGTGCTGGCATTTCTCAGAATTTCTGCTTTACTGTCAACTCCTATCAAAATAATTATGTAAACATTTCTTTTCTTTTTTTTTTATTAAATGAGTGTGTTCATTTCAGAGAAGAGTTCAGATCTTTAACTAAATCACCCAAGAAACTGAGTGACAATATGAGTCATCAAAAACATTAAGCTCACAGAAACTAATACTTCCAAGAGAGCTTAAATTTTATACTAAAATTTATATGCTTAAAGAGAAAAGCAAAAGTAATGTGAAGAAACAGAAGGATGAGAAGCCATATTCATGTTTTCCCCGGGGAAGGTGGTAAAATAGCATTTTATCCATACAGAAGAAGCCTGTAGAGGTGAAAGTGACTTAATCTGTGTAGGCTGATTGCAGATATGAGAATCCCAGACCCAAGCCCATATAACGTTGCAAGGTCAAAGCCTCTACTATGCTCAAAACTTTCATGCTCAAATCCATCAATTATTTATGAGAGCTTGTCACTTCTATACAGTACACTGAGGACAATTCTAGTACAGAGCTGAAGAGTTTTTCAAATGGAATCAGGAGGAAATGACAACAGCAGAAAGTACCTGAGGTAGGTCTGAAGTGAATGCAGTTGCCTGAAGATCTGAACCCTAGCTAGAAGGTTCTACAGTGATTCTATATTTTCTGGCATTTGGAGCAAAGAGAGCCTGGGGGGTGGGGGGAACAGAGTCTTCTGTGACACCACCACCCTCCTCGTCGGGAGCATGGATTGGGGGCATGAGGAGGGGAGGCATGGCCCAGAACAGACAGTACTGCTTTTGAAATCTAAGGAAATCTCCTCCGTGTCCTCATAAAGATGGCATTCAGTGATGAAACAGCCCCGAGAGTCATCTTCCGCTAATGCTGTGATGTGTTTCATAAGAATATGTCTTATAAAACTCTTGTGCGGTAGGCTGGGGCCTAGCACTAAGGAAGCGATTCAATAAAGGCAATTCTAGGAAGGCCTGAAAGTAATAAGCACTCATGGACTGCAGCTCTCAGCTGGCCTGCATAGCTTTCCGTGATGTTTGTTCCAGAAATAGACCGTTGCTTATTCGAACTCTTTCAGGGGCAGGGTAGGAGGCCCAGGGAGGCTACTTGCAGTTCTCAGCTAAGTTAGCCAGGGGGTTTGTGCAGGGGGTCTGAAGGATGTGAGGCTGCTGTAATCCCTGCCCTGGCAGTGCGGGAAGCTACCAAAAACATGCCAGTGTTTTCCAGAACCACAGCTGCAGGGGCTCCCGGTGTCTCTAACTCTGCACACAGAGATGCCCGGAGAACCATGCAGTGCCAGAAAGAAATCAGGCATCAGGAATATGGCAGGATTGTGACCTTACCATACCAACTCCTGGCCCCTGTTGGATTTTTCATGGCATTGGAACTGCAGGGAACATAAGACAGTATGTCCCCTGCAGTTCCCTTGGAGGATGGCTGTTATTCCTAGGTTGGGACCATTGGCCTAAACCAAGAGGCACCATCACCCTGTGAGGAAGGGATGAGGAAGTGTTCCACAGCACCTAGGGCATTAGGCTCTCAGTCCTGCAAGGAAGAAGCTAGAAGTTCCTGGAGATGTGATTTTGGATAAAAAAAAAAAATGAAGGGGCCAATAAGTCCTCAAAGTTTTAGAGACAAAGATCTAAAAATCAGAAGGGTCAAAAATAAAAGTGTAGGATGATTACTCCATAGCTTAGAGGTCAGCGGGGCATTCTAGGGGAAAGGGCAGCTCAGATAGAGAAGGGAGCACCAAATAAAGGGTGTTTGGAGGATCCTCCCAGGAGGGGAGATGCATGTTGAAAGTAGACTATGGACTGAACATGTTTGCCACTCAATGCCTCTTTTGCAGACCACAACACCCAAAAGTAGAGAGAGAGAACAAAAGGGAATTCCCTGCCACAGAGGCAGGGTGGGATGGAGGGGGATGGGGGTGGGAGGGATATTATCCATGGTGGTGGAAAATGGGCACTGGTGGAGGGATGGGTATTTGATCATTGTATAATCAAAACCCAAGCACAAAAATTTGTAAATCTACAACTGTACCTCATGGTGTTTCACTAATAAAAATTAAATAAATAAATAAATAAAATAAAAGTGTAACAGGCAAACCAGTCATACAACCTTTTGGTTACAATTATTATAATTTTAAAGTCTCAGGAAAGTCCCTTTGGAGCTGTTCATCTTGACTCACAGGGCCATCTCTGTGGAGAAGAATTGATTGCGAAATTTAATCTTCGAAGATGAAATGAGTTAACCTACTACATAAGCTCTGAATGATAAGCCAGTTGCATGTTATGGGCAGTTTGCTCAAAATGATGGCTTTTGCTTTGAAGTGGTACACTTAAATCCCTCTCCATGGAAATAAATGAACGGTCAGGTGCCTAATAAAGTCACTGCTGGCTGGTAATTCTATTACCATTTATTCCCACAGAAAAAAAGTTTACATCCCTTGTCTCTGCTTTATTATAATACTCATGATATAAGCTAATAGTTTATATGCATTCTTGATGACCAGATTTGTGTGTCTTTATATCTGATATATTAATATAAGTATATTATGAAATTCCTAAATATCTAAGGCTTAAAAATATAGATCCTCTGAACTCTTGATCTTTAGGAATGTGACAGAGGGCATTGTTCTTTACATTATTCTTTTAGTGAGAAACCTGCAAGAAATTTCCTTCTGGGATTAGTACACAACATAATGGTACCTCTTGAACAATTGGTCTATTTTTAAACCCATAAACTTTGTGAACTATGGAATTATCCAGGTCACAATATTTCAGTTAATTGTTTAAAAGCTTAGTATTGACTTTTTGGTCTATTTGTAGCAACTGTTGAGATGATTATAATATGCAATTAATATTTTATCATAGTTTTTGTTTTGCTTTCCAAGTTTAAATTATTTTAAATTTACTTTGATGTTTTGTTATGTTTTCTTGGTGTGTTTCAAGTCTGCTTTAAATGAACAATACCTAGAAATGATTTGCTGACAACCTGTTTCCATGTGTAGCATGACATTGAATAGCCTGCTTTATTTTTATGAAAAATGAAAAACGAAAAAAAAAAAGAAACTAAAGTCTATTTTTAATCAAAAGACTAATCTAATCAGTTTAAGATTTGGAGGAGGCTAAAGAAAATGCACGTACTCATGTTTTCATTAGAGCAGAATTTAAAATGAGAGCATAATTCACAAACAGCCTTAGTTAAAAATTCATTTCTTTTATGTTGCTGAGTTGTTTTTTTGTTTTTTTTTTTTTGAGATGGGGGTTGTTTAAGATAAGAGTAGTAAAGAAATGGATGTCACTGTCACTGTCCTCCTGTTGTTCATCGATTTGCTCGAGCAGGCCCAGTAACATTGTGAGACTTGTTACTGTGTTTGGTATATAGAATACATCACAGGTAGCTTGCCAGGCTCTGTCGTGCAGGCGAGATACTCTCGGTAGCTTGCCGGGCTCTCCGAGAGGGGTGGAGGAATCAAACCCGAGTTGACCGGGCCGGCAACATGCAAGGCAAACGCCAGATTAAAATCTGAAAAACCAACCAGTCTTCTATCACGCTAGTTGTGCTAAAATTTAGAATTTTAGTAAAATACAAATGAGGCATATTATGGAGTTTCTTAAAACATTTGTCACAGAATTTGATCTTCAGTGAAAATATTTACTTTAATATCTTAACATTTTTGCCCCATGACATGAAGAAAGCATTTTTCAAGTTCTACATCCCAATATAGGTACAATACATTCATCATATCACTATATGTTTTGTGGCCTATATAACATGGTAGAATGAATTTAACAGTTTAGAATTAATGGGACATTTTTGAAAATCATAACATTTGATAACTCACAGTGCTCTAATTTATTCATAGTTTGACTGAAAATAATACCCTCTAGGATATGAGTGTTTAAGTAAATGTAGTAAGGAAAATTTCAAACAAACTTATTTGATATGTTCCTTAAATTTTCCTTCTAAGAATTCAAGGTAACTATTTATATTTTTTAATAGTTAATATTTTGAGGCAGTAATGCACTATAATTCCACAGTTGATGTGATTAACAATGCCTCAGAAGTTTCAGAGTTCCATTGAGGGTTGCAATGTGTGTGTATTGCTTTCTCTAAAAGTCCAATTCTGGTCTTCACCATAAACTTGACCCCATCATGCTCATATCCCCAGCCTGTTCTCTCCTTCCCTTCTGATAAAACTAATCTTACAGTCTGAACATTCATTTTGTCTAGCTCATCCGTTGGCTTGATTTGTCTCTATGCTACATGTGGGCAGAACCGTCCAGTGTTTGTCTTTCTCTGTCTGCCTTATTGAACTAAGTAATGGTCATGGTCACATGATCACGGTCCTCCTGTTATTCATCAATTTGCTCGAGCGGGCCCAGTAATGTCTCCATTGTGAGACTTGTTACTGTGTTTGGCATATTGAATACTTCATGGGGAGCTTGCCAGGCTTTGCTGTGTGGGCGAGATACTCTCGGTAGCTTGCCGGGCTTTCCGAGAGGGGCGGACCAATCGAACCTGGCTCTGCTGGGCCGGCTGCATGCAAGGCAAAAGCCCTACCACTGTGCTATCGCTCTAACCCTAAGTAATGGTAACCCAATATTATTGCAAATGGCACATTTGTTGATTTTCTTTGTAGCTGAATAGTATTCCCGTGAATGTCTGTCTCACTTCAGCTTTACCCAGTCATGTGCTGATGGACACTTACGTTGTTTCTAGTTGTAAACAATGAACATGGATGTGCATGTATTTCAATGAATTAGTGTTTTTGTGTTTGGTGGGTAAATAATGCAAAGTGTGATAATTTGATCATGTGGAATTTTGTAACAATTTTTTAAGCATGTTTACTGTTATATCAGTTTTCTGTTGCATGCTTTTCTGGCCAAAGAGATAGCATAGCGAGTAGGGCATTTGCCTTGCACGCAGCCGACCCGGGTTGGATTCCTCTTCCCCTCTCAGAGAGCCTGGCAAGCTAACAGGAGGACAGTGCTACAGTGCTACAGTGCTTTTCTGGCAAATAATTGGGAATGTGTAATGATTTTTATCCAGTTCCATGTTCCGTGTGCTCTTACTAGCCTTTTAATATACATGATATGTTTTCTTGCTGTCAAATGCAACTTATTTATATATATGTATATATATGTGTGTGTGTGTGTGTGTGTGTGTGTGTTGAATGCTATGTGTGAATATGTGGATATCTAGGTAGTTTTTGTTCAAAAAATGGGACCAGAAAAAAAGCAATCATTTTTATAGAATTGTTCTATCAGATTGAAAGCACAACATAAATAGCAAAATGCCTGGAAGGATGAAAAGGCAGCAGAGGGGAAAAAGTCAAACTAGCAAGGTTTAGGGCCAGAGAGATAGTACAGGAAATAAGGGACTTGCCTTGCATGGGGTTATGATAACTCCCAGGACAGAGCCAAGAATATCCCTGAGCACCACTGAGTGTGGCCCAAACTCCCACTCACTAAAAGGGAAATAGCTATGTTTCTCATTAAATGGCATTTAAATTTAGTGGAGATTTAGGTTGCTCAACAATCATTATCAAAAACATATTTGAATAAGAGAAAACTGCTAGAGGTAAAAAAAAAAGAAGAAAAACTGTGGATGAAATGAAATTGGAGAAGAGAATTTACCTATTATTCGGCTGGACCTTAAATTCTAAGAAACAGATGTGGGCACTTTATGAAATGCATTCTAATGACTAAGAGGTGACTAAAAATATTTTCTACTTTGGCCAGAAAGATAGTAAGTAGGTAGAGTGTGTTTACCTTGGATAAAACCAATCTGGGTTTGATCATTGGCTCCCCATAGGACGGATTGCTGAACACCTAATCCAGATATGGCTAAAGGACAATATAGATATAGATGTAGATATAGATATAAATATATATAATGTAAGTACACACACTTATGTTTATATATACACACACATATATGCATACATACATACATACACACATTCCCCTTCATGTGTAAAACCAAGTTTTATGTCACTGTCACTCTCCTCCCGTTCATCAATTTGCTCCAGAGGGCCCAGTGACAGCTCCATTGTAAGACTTGTTACTGTGTTTGACATATCGAGTATGTCACGGGTAGCTTGCCAGGCTTTGCTGAGTGGGCAAGATACTCTCTGTAGCTTGCTGGGCTCTCTGAGATGGGCAGAGAAATTGAACCCGGCTCGGTTGGGTCAGCCAAGTGCAAGGCAAATGCACTACCACTGTACTATCGCTCCAGCTCCAAATTTTATGTAGCAAACTAAATGTTTAGAAAAAAAAGATTTTTTTTTTGAAATAACAAAGTGCACTGCAGCTCTATCCTCCTATTGTTCATCGATTTGCTTGAGCGGGCACTAGTAACATTTCAAAACAAATTGTGAGACTTGTTTTTGGCATATTGAATACATCACCGGTCACTTGCCAGGCTTTGCCATGTAGGTGAGAAACTCTCAGTAGCTTGCTGTGCTCTCTGAGAGGGGCGAAGGAATCGAACCCGGGCTGGCCATGTAGGCCGCGAGCAAGGCAAACGCCTTACCTGCTCTGCTTAAGGTTAAAAAGATCACATTCATCATCACAAACTGACATATCAATCTATTTTCTGATAATTTTATTTGTCATTCCTTTAAGTGTTTAGAAATTACAAATAAAGACCAAAAAATATCAAATTCCATTTAAAAGGGATTGTGAAATACAGTAAAAAAAATATCCCTTATCAGGTTTAATTATCCCTTATAGAAACTTTAAATTGTTTGAATCCGAAATGTGTGTGAGTGGTCTTTTAATGACTTTGAAAGAAATTAGCAGTCACACAATTGCTAAAGTATACATTGATGTACATTAGAGTGAGCCAAGTATGTTTTGTTCTATATTTGATTGTTATGTCAGGTCGGGTGAGCAACATGGTGAGTAGTTAGACAAAGGCTTTGAAAGGTAAAAACTATGAGTTGTTACGAAGAAAGTGAAATTATAGTCACCCATAACATCAGTTGCTAATTATAACAATCATCTTCCTAGACAACAGGAGGATAATGATACTCAATCAAGAGCAAGTACTCACAATTTCCTCCCCAGGTTCCACCGCCCCATCTGACTCAGCCCTGGAGTCTTCCTCCATGCAGGATTCGAATTGTTCTTTCTTAAATTCATTTAAAGTAGACCACTCTTTAACGCTTTCCTATCATCATAGAGCTCTTCGAGGTTTAAGCAATCTGTGAAATTTTTAAAATGACATGAAAGGGAAAAGGAAAAAAGGGACTATTCCAGCTAGGAAGTGAAGAGTAAAAGCAAAATCAGAAAACAATTACATTACCATAAATAACATAGGATAAAGGTATCTGATGAAGGATTGGGCTTATGCTGTGTAGAATAATTCTTTATGCTTAATATATAAGAGAATTTCTACCCTTTGTCTTCAACCTACAAAATGTCCAAAGACAATTACAAACTAATTTTATGTTGGGAGGATGGAGGAATGGGGTGGTTAGGAAATACTTGGAAGTGCTCAGAACTTAACGCCTGGCTAACTGTGCTCAGTGACCACTCACTCCTGGAGGTTCTTAGGGGACCATAAGTGATGCCCGGGATCAACCCTGAGTCAGAGCATGGAAGGCAGACACCTTACTGGATTATTACTCTGGCTCTCCACACTAACTTTTAAGCCAAACATGAAAGCCACAAACAATAAAAACCACACAAAAGATTTTCTCAATGTCCCAATACAATTTTTATAAACTCCTATATGTACATGAGCTATATATCTAAATTGTGTGCTCAATATTTATACACATTTCAATAAAAAAGTTGTTAAGAATTCAACCAAAATTTAATGAAATACTTTTAATAAGTTTTTATCAGACCATACAATACATAATGTACTATTATCCAGAGAAAATCTGTGAATTCTGATTTTTGGTTGATAAGATACAGCAGGACTGGAGCGATAGCACAGCAGGTAGGGCATTTGCCTTGCACACGGCCAACCCGGCTGACCCAGGTTTGATTCCTCTGCCCCTCTTGGTAAGCCCGGCAAGCTACTGAGTGCATCTCACCTGTAAGACAAAGCCTGGCAAGCTACCCATGACATATTCGGTATGCCAAACACAGTAACAACAAGTCTCACAATGGAGACATTACTGGGCCCGCTTGAGCAAATTGATGAACAATGGGAGGACAGTGCTATAGTGCTAAGATACAGTCATCACAAATATTGCTCACATAAGGAAGTGTGTCATGATTACTTATCAGAAGTTATCATTGTGCAATGAAAAGATAACCAAGTAAGTTGGTTTAAATTGTATCATAGTAGATCTAATTTTGAGGAAAAAAAATAAGAGCTTTTCAGTATGTCAGGAAAAAAAAATCTACAAAGAGAGTGAGAGGTAGGCTTGGCTACTAGAATAAAAAAAAGCTATCATTGGAATCACTACCATCCCTCTCTTTCACCATTAGTGTGGATCTCATCATGTTCAGCAATTGTTGTCAAAAGTGTCCATCATCTCTGATATCTTAAATAACATATATACTAAAAAACTCATTTACTGGAATATTCCAGATGCTGGAGCAATAGCATAGCAGTTAGGGCGCTTGCCTTGCACATAGCCAACCCAGGCCAACCCCGGTTCAATTCCTTCACCCCTCTCAGAGCACCTGGCAAGCTCCCGAGAGTATTACACCAGTACAGCAAAGCCTGGCAAGCTACACGTGACGTATCCGATATGCCAGAGTAACAACAAGTCTCACAAAGTTACTGGGCCTGCTCAAGCAAATCAATGAACAACATGAGGACAGTGACAGTGTCAGTGAGATGTAAGTATCTGGGAATGGAGAGATAGTACAGAAGCCAGGCATTTGCCTTGCATATGGCTGGCCCTGGTTCTATTCCAAACACTTTGTGAGCACTACTGGGAGTAGCCCTGAGTACAGGGCTGGGAATAGCCTCCAAGCAACCTTAGGTGTGATCCAAAAGCAAACCACTGGTCCCTGATTCTTACCCACAAGGACTGGCTTACTTGGATTGGCTTGGATAAGAGCACCGGGACTTTAAAACAGAAACCAAACAAAAGTACACAGCTTGAAGATTCTCTTTTATTTTTTTTTATTTTTTTGCTTTTTGGGTCACACCTGGCAATGCACAGGTGTTACTGCTGGTTCTGCACTAAAGAATTACTCCTGGCAGTGCTCAGGGGATGCTGGGAATCGAACCCGGGTCAGCCACGTGAAGGCAGATGCCCTACCCGCTGTGCTATTGTTCCAGCCCCAAAGATCCTCTTTTAAGGGGGAAAATAAAACCCCATTACTGATAAAAATTGAGGAGTAGAGGCAATGTTTATTTAGAATGAAAAAAATAAACCACAATAGATTTTAAAATGTCAAATCTGATAAATATCACAAGCACTATAACTTAAACTACTCTTAATCATGTCCATTAAGTAACCTGACAAGCTCAACTCAACAATGAGTTTGATCCCATGTTTTAACTTCAACCCGTATGGTCACCTCTGTAAGGAGGTTAGCTCATTTAGTTTTTTCTGGAGACTGGTGTACAAGAATCTATGTTCTTATTATAGAAAGCTTAAAGAGACATTTTAAGGGACCAAGTGATACAACACATGGTCTGCCTCTGTTAGACCCTAGGTTCAATCTCCACTCTAACACTGTAGTACTGTAGCACTGCCCTCCCGTTGTTCATCAATTTGCTGGAGCAGGCACCAGTAACATCTTCATTGTGAGACTTGTTGTTACTGTTTTTGGCATATCTAATACATCACGGGGAGCTTGCCAGGCTCTGCCGTGTGGGCGGGATACTCTCGGTAGTTTGCCAGGATCTCTGAGAGGGATGGGGGAATTGAATCCAGATCGGCCACATGCAAGGCAAACACCCTACCTGCTGTGCTATTGCTCCAGCCCCAATCTCCACAACCAAATAAAATATAAATAAAAATTTGTTTTCAACTTCTTGATGAATTGTTAGTCATTAAAAATTTTATTGATGAGTTGGAAAACCTCTAGCAATTATTTATATATGTGATCGTAGAATTTAGAACTATTTTCCACAAAACAAGGTCCTTTTCTCTATGTATTTATATTTTATACAGCTTATTTTTGTTGTGGAGCGAGTAGACAGGCCAAAACCCAGCAATACTCAGGGACTCCTTCTCGCTCTGAGCTCTAGGGTCACTGCTGGTGGCACTCAAGGGACCATATGTGGTGTTGAAGATAGAACTGGGGTCAGCTGCATGCAAGGCATGCACCTTACCTATTCTCTCTCTCTCTCTCACACACACACACACACACACACACACACACACATACACACATACATCCAGCCTCTACTTCCTCCTTTAGTCACATAAGCCCCTGGTTAGTGCCATGGATATATCTATAAAATCCTTTCTATTAAGATGCTGATGAGAGTCGTAGGCAGTACAAGCATTCCTAAGTCAGGATGACCTGCAGAACTATTCATGGACGTGACTATGGATCACATAATCAAGGATCCCAAGGAACCCAAACTAAGTACATTCCTACCTTAACTTATCTTTCTTATCAACTCCCAAATACCGTTTGACATTAAAAACACAAGGGTAAGGACTATAATGATTATCCTTGCTTTTGTGCAGAAATAACTGTGTCAAAACTGTTAAATTGCACAGTTTAATATGTGAATTTATTGTCTAATGATTACAGATTTGTTTTTTTAATTAACAAAGATATTTAATTTCCCTCATGTTATCCATTTATTGCATACATTTATAAGTGTCAGTCACTATCCTTTAAAGTCCTAGTTTACCACTGTGATTCAATTAAAAAATTTAAAAAAATAAAGTCCTAGTTTAATAAACCTTTTAGAGAATCAAAATAGAACAGATAATATCACATATATTTGAGTCCTTGTAATTTCAGTTCACTCTTTTTTAAAAAAATTTTTTATTATATCACCGTGAGATAGTTACAAGCTTTCATGTTTAGGTTACAATCACACAATGATCAAACACCCACCCCTCCACCTGTGCACATTCCCCACCACCAATATCTCTGGTATACCCCACTTTCCCACCCCCCCCTGCCCCCATGGCAGTCATGATTCCCCATAATCTCTCTCTACTTTTGGGCGTTATGGTTTGCAATACAGATACTGAGAGGTTATCATGTTTTTAAGAGTAATGTTTAGGTCAAAATCTAATCAGGGAACAAAAAGCATAGTAAATTGAACAGGGAAAGTTTGACCTAAGGAAAAATGTTTGTGAATTCTTCTATGTCACAGGACTATGGGAGTCACCCCTGTGGGTGCAGACCGGTCGAGGAGGATGGGTAGGTTGCACTTAGTATGTGTATGTGGGTACAACTATAAACATGTGTTTGGGAAAACCTCTTATACAAAGAAAACCAGTCTGTGAATTTCTCACAACTCATCTCTCTGGGTGGTATGGTGGAGCAGATGTACTTACTCCCTAAAATGAATTTTGCATCACAAAGATGAACTCCAAAATTCTGCGATTTAAATCTTATATGGGGCTTCTAGAACATCTGCTTTAGAGAGGTCTATAATATTTTGTGTTGTTCTTGTTTTGTATGTGTGCGGAGAGTGGTCTCAGCATGGTGGTGGCTGGTTCTGGAGGTCTTCGGTTGCCGGAGCCCTGGTAAGGGCGGGGAGCAAAACTCAACCCACTCCCCTCCAAGGGGCCCCGGTGAGGACAGCCAGGCATGGGGGCAGGAGATTCTGTGCTGTTCTCTTCCGGGAGCTGGGTTTTATAGGTACCGGCAGAGGGACAAAGCCACTCAGGTTCCAGGGCCGAGATCTCCAGGCCTACTCGGATTGGGGCTGGGCATCCTCCACCCAGATCCTCCAAATTCCAGTAGGCGGGGGTCACACCCACCAAATGGCCCCCTGGCGCCGTGAAATCCCATCAACGGTCAAGATTCAGAGACTATAAAACCCAGCTCCCGGAAGCGCGCGCGGCCGCAAATGCGGCCGTGCGACATCTTATCATCTCATTCCTACTTTAGACAAACTGGCAGGCTACCGAATGTAACCTGCCCACATGGCAGAGTCTGTCAAACTCCCCATGGCATACCCAATATGCCAAATACCAGTAACAATGAAGGGTCTCATTCTCTTAACTCTGAAAGAGCCTTGAATATGGCACTTAAAAAAAAAAATCTCACAGCCCGCCCCCAAGGGCCTGGGTTCCTCTCTGGGCACGCGCAGCTAGAAACAGCCCCTAGACAGCCGGTTTTCAACCCCTGATCTGCGTGGGACGGGCACAGAGGCCCAGCTCTGGGCAACAAAGCTGAACGGCTCCAATTCCAACAGGTACAGCCCGCCCCCAAGGGCCTGGGTTCCTCTCTGGGCACGCGCAGCTAGAAACAGCCCCTAGACAGCCGGTTTTCAACCCCTGATCTGCGTGGGACGGGCACAGAGGCCCAGCTCTGGGCAACAAAGCTGAACGGCTCCAATTCCAACAGGTACAGCCCGCCCCCAAGGGCCTGGGTTCCTCTCTGGGCACGCGCAGCTAGAAACAGCCCCTAGACAGCCGGTTTTCAACCCCTGATCTGCGTGGGACGGGCACAGAGGCCCAGCTCTGGGCAACAAAGCTGAACGGCTCCAATTCCAAACAGGAGACATCCCCAACTCCTCGCTCAGTGCCAGGGACTCTTTCCGGAGCCGCGGCCGCATTAGCGGCCGCGAAATATTTTCCCACTACATATGCCATAGGAACCATAAGCTAACTTCTTAGATGGAAACTTCTCTATTTTAGCTCAGCCACTAGAAACACAGTAGCCAATAACTCATAAGCCTATCTTATCTCACACTGCATATCAAGCAGAATAGTAACACTGAACGTGAAGGATTAAACCACACCTTTCACAATGGTAAAGCAACGCAAAAGCCCACCAAACATTCATATTGAAGAGTCTAGCCCAGATGACACCAACAGTACTGTAGTGTTAGACAACCTCTCTGACAAGGAATTCAGAAGGGAGCTACTTAGGATGCTTAGGGAATTAAAAGAAACAATGGAAACCAATGCCAATAGAAGACAAGAGGATCTGAAGGCAGAAATGAGGAAAATGCAATCAGAAATGTCAGACCTGAAAAATCTCGTAGGCGAATTGAAAAGCTCAGTGGAAGGCCTCAGCAGCAGAGTAAGAGTGGCTGAGAACAGAATCAGTGAGCTCGAAGATGAAGTTCAGAGACTCTCCAGAAAAGAGCAGAAAATGGAAAAGAGACTCACAATTCGGGAACAGATGGCAAGAGAAGATCGTGATGAAGCCAAGAGGGGTAACATAAGAATTATTGGAGTCCCAGAGGGACAGGAAGAAAACCTCGATGAAGAAGAAACTGTCAAAGACATCATTGCTACAACATTTCCAGAGCTGAAGAAAACTTGTGACCACATTCAGGAGGCCCGAAGGGTACCAGCTAGAAGAAATCCGAATAAAAATACCCCAAGACACATTCTGATCAAAATGACCAAAACCTTAGACAGAGACAAAATTCTGAAAGCAGCAAGATCGAAGAAAGAAATCTCTTACAAAGGAGCATCCTTAAAATTCACAGCTGATTTTTCTGATGAAACCCTCATGGCCCGAAAACAGTGGTGGGACATAGTGAAAAAACTCAATGAAATAAATGCCTCCCCCAAAATACTTTTCCCAGCAAGACTCTCATTCATAATAGAAGGAACAACACACAGTTTCACAGACAAACAACAGCTCAGGAACTTCATAGACTCAAAACCATGGTTACAAGAACAACTAAATGGGCTACTTTAAGGCAAGAAAGGCCCCTCAAATACACCAAATTTTAACAGAACAATGGGACAAAATCCCATAACAATAATCTCTCTCAATGTCAATGGGCTAAACGCACCAATTAAAAGACATAGAGTGGCAGGATGGATTAGAAAATTGAACCCAACATTCTGCTGCCTGCAAGAAACGCATCTCAATAGTCAAAGCAAACACAGACTCAGAGTCAAAGGCTGGAAAACAATCCTACAGGCAAACAGCTCCCATAAAAAAGCTGGGGTAGCCATCCTTATATCAGACCACATCGATTTCAGAGTGAGGAAGGTCATAAGAGACAGTGAAGGCCATTTCTTATTGATCAGAGGATCTGTACAACAGGAAGAACTTACAATAATAAATGTATATGCACCTAATGAGACACCAGCAAAGTACTTAAAACAACTAATCATAGATTTGGAAAAAGACATCAATAGCAACACAATACTAGTGGGAGACTTCAACACTGCTTTGTCACCTCTTGATAGATCAACCAGACTCAAGCTTAGCAAGGACATACTTCATTTGAGGGAAACAATGGAAGAAAGGGACTTAGTAGATATATACAGGACACTTCATCCACAAAAAGCTGAATACACATTCTTCTCAAGCGTACATGGAACATTCTCCAAGATAGACCACATGCTGAGCCACAAAACATGCCTCCATAAAATTAAGAAGGTAGAGATTGTATCAACAATCTTCTCAGACCATAATGCGCTGAAATTAGAAGTAAATCACACACAAAAACAGAAAACTAAATCAAACACCTGGAAATTAAACAGTGCACTATTGAACAACGAGTGGATTAGACAGGAAATCAAAGAGGAAATCAAAAGATTCCTAGAAACGAATGAAAATGAGAACACGAGTTACCAAAACTTATGGGACACAGCAAAGGCTGTGTTAAGAGGAAAGTTTATAGCTCTACAAGCATTCCTCAGGAAGGAGGAGCGAGCACACATAAGTAACCTAACCTCACAGCTTAAGAGCTTGGAGAAGGACCAAAAAAAGGAGCACAACCCGAACAGGAGAAAGGAAATAATAAAACTCAGAGCAGAGATTAACGAGATGGAAACCCAAAAAACAATCCGAAAGATCAATGAAACCAAGAGCTGGTTCTTTGAGAAAATTAACAAGATCGATAAGCCTCTAGCAAAACTCACAAAGAAAGGGAGAGAGAAAACCCTAATAAACCGAATCAGAAATGAAAAGGGGGTCATTACAACAGAAACCACAGAAATTCAGAGGATCCTCAGGGAGTACTTTGAGAAGCTTTATGCCACGGAACATCAAAACCTCGAGGAAATGGATAAATTCCTAGACTCCTACAGACTCCCAAGGCTGAACCAAGAAGACCTGGAATACCTGAACAGACCTATCACCATCAAGGAAATTGAAATGGTAATAAAAAGTCTCCCCAAGCACAAAAGTCCTGGCCCGGATGGATTCACTAGTGAATTCTTCCAAATCTTTAAAGCGGACTTACTCCCTATGCTCTTTAAGCTTTTCCACGAAATTGAAATATCAAAAACACTTCCAAACAGTTTCTATGAAGCAAATATCACACTGATACCAAAAGCAGACAGAGATACCACAAAGAAAGAGAATTACAGGCCGATATCCCTGATGAACACAGATGCAAAGATCCTCAACAAACTACTAGCAAATAGAATCCAACTACTCATTAAAAAGATCATACACCATGACCAAGTAGGATTCATCCCAGGGATGCAAGGATGGTTTAACATTCGGAAATCAATCAACATAATCCACCATATCAACAAAAGAAAAGATAAAAAGCATATGATCATATCAATAGATGCAGAGAAAGCATTTGATAAGATCCAGCACCCCTTTATGATGAAAACCCTAGCCAAAATTGGTATAGAGGGGACCTTCCTCAACATAATTAAAGCCATCTACCACAAGCCTACAGCAAGCATCATCCTCAATGGGGAAAAACTGAGAGCCTTCCCTCTAAGATCAGGGACGAGACAGGGATGCCCACTCTCTCCACTGCTGTTCAATATAGTACTGGAAGTACTTGCAATAGCGATTAGGCAGGATAAAGATATTAAGGGCATTCAGGTAGGAAAGGAAGAAATCAAGCTCTCACTATTCGCAGATGATATGATACTCTACTTAGAGAACCCAATAACTTCCACCAAAAATCTCCTAGAAACAATAGACTCGTATAGTAAAGTTGCAGGTTATAAAATCAATACCCAAAAGTCCATGGCTTTCCTCTACGCAAACAGTGAGAGAGAAGAAAGCAACATGAAAAAAACTATCCCATTCACAATTGTGCCCCAGAAAATCAAGTACCTAGGAATCAGCTTAACTAAGGAAGTAAAGGACCTGTACAAAGAAAACTACAAAACGCTACTTCAGGAAATAAAAGAGGACATGAGGAAATGGAAAGATATCCCCTGCTCATGGGTCGGGAGACTTAACATTGTCAAAATGGCAATACTACCGAAAGCATTGTATAAATTCAATGCAATCCCTATAAGGATACCCATGACATTCTTCAAAGAAATGGAGCAAACACTCTTGAAATTTATATGGAACAATAAGCCCCCACGAATAGCTAAAGCAATTCTTGGGAAAAAGAAAATGGGAGGAATCAACCTCCCGAACTTCAAACTGTACTACAAAGCAGTAATAATTAAAACAGCATGGTACTGGAACAAAGGCAGAACTGCAGACCAATGGAACAGGGTTGAATACACTGACATCTCTCCTCAATCATATGCTCATCTAATCTTTGATAAAGGTGCAAGTAATGTGAAGTGGAGTAAGGAAAGCCTCTTTAATAAATTGTGTTGGCATCACTGGACGGCTACATGCAAAAAAATAGGCTCAGAACTCTGCCTAACACCATGTACAAAAGTAAGATCAAAATGGATTAAAGACCTCAACATTAGACCAGAAACCATAAGGTACATTGAAGATAAAGTTGACAAAACCCTCCATGACATTGAAGCTAATGGTATCTTCAAAGATGCCACGCCACTGGCCGAGCAAGTGAAAACAGAGATAGATAAATGGGACTATCTTAAACTAAGAAGCTTCTGCACCTCCAAAGAAACAGTGACCAAAATACAAAGACAGTCTACAGAATGGGAAAGGATATTCACCGAATACACATCTGACAAGGGGTTGATATCCAGGATATACAAAATACTGGTTAAACTCCACAAGAAGAAAACATCCAACCCCATCCAAAAATGGGGCAATGAAATGAACAGAAACTTTCTCAAAGAAGAAATCCGAATGGCAATAAAGCACATGAGAAAATGCTCTACATCATTAATCATCAGGGAGATGCAGATCAAAACCACAATGAGATACCATCTCACACCTCAGAGACTGGCCCACATTCAAAAGAACAAAAGCAACCGATGCTGGCGTGGATGTGGCGAGAAAGGGACACACCTTCACTGTTGGTGGGAATGTCCACTGGTTCAGCCCTTCTGGAAAACAGTATGGACGATTCTCAAAAAATTAGAAATTGAGCTCCCATTTGACCCAGCAATACCACTCCTGGGAATATATCCCAGAGAGGCAAAAATGTATAGTCGAAGTGACATCTGCACTTGTTTGTTCATTGTAGCACTCTTTACGATAGCCAGAAACTGGAAGAAACCTGAATGCCCAAGAACAGATGACTGGTTGAAGAAACTTTGGTGCATCTACACAATGGAGTACTATGTAGCTCTTAGAAGAGATGAAGTCATGAAATTTACATACAAGTGGTACAATATGGAAAGTATCATGCTAAGCGAAATGAGTCAGAAAGAGAGGGATAGACATAGAAAGATTGCATTCATCTGGGGGATATAAAGTAACAAAGTATGAGATTAATACCCAAGAATAGCTGAGATCAGCACCAGGAGGATTACTCCATAACTTAGAGGCCAGCCAGGTATCCTAGAGGAAAGGGCAGTTCAGATAGAGAAGGGAGCACCAAATAAAGTATGTTTGGAGGATCCTCCCAGGAGGGGAGATGCATGTCGAAAGTAGACTATGGACTGAACATTTTTGCCACTCAATGCCTCTTTTGCAGACCACAACACCCAAAAGGAGAGAGAGAACACAGGGGATTGCCCTGCCACAGAGACAGGGGGGATGGGGGGATGGGGGTGGGAGGGATATTATCCATGGTGGTGGAAAATGGGCACTGGTGGAGGGATGGGTATCTGATCATTGTATAATTGAAACCAAAGCACAAAGAATTGTAAATCTACAACTTTAAAAAAAATAAAATAAAATAAAGGGGGAAAAAAAAAATCTCAGGGCTAGGACGAAGAGACGTTGCTGGGGCCTGCTCGAGGCAATCGACGAATAACAGGATGTTGTGATTGTGATTGTGATTGTTTTGTATTTGGGGGCCACACCCAGTGCTACCCAGTGATTATTCCTGGCTCTGCACTCGGCGTTTCTCCTGGCAGTGTTTGAGGTACCTTATGGGGTACTGGGTTTTAAGACCTGGCAGACACATGCAAGGCAAGCTTCCTTGCCGCTGTACTACTTCCCTGGTCCCAAGAGAAACCTTTGTTCTGGGATATAAATATACTTTCTGTGGCTCTTTCTCCTTTTACCTCTATACTAATTTATCAGGTGAACAAATGTAAATTAATGTTCTCGGGATAGAGGTCTGTATATCTCACTCTAGTCTCTGTCTTTATTCTTCTGTTCAGTCATGCATGAACCCAAATACCCATGTTTTTTGCTCAGATGTCCCCATTGCAAAATTATACAAGGCCACATAGGGCATTGACTCTCAGTATGAAAGCACAAAGGAATGCTCCTCCTCTCTTAACGTCTCCCAGTAACTTCTGGGAGTTGAACTCAGTATGTGTATGTTGTTAGTTTCTGTTGACAGCACCCAGTATTAGGCTTGCTGAAACGGGAAAACCCTTAAAGCCTCTTTAGCACAGAACAGGTAGAATGATTCGAAGCAGGAAGGCAATAAGTTGATCAATAAAACTGTTAATAATGGAATATTGTAAACTTTATACCTAGGGATCAAGAGTTATCTCAAAGATCTGAAGCACACACATGCTTTCCATGCAGGAAGTTTGATCCCCAGAACCACATGGTCCCCTGAGCACTGCCTTAAGTGAAACATTATCCTCCTGGCAATGAGCTGGATATACTCCAGCACCACAGGGCGTGTCCCCAAAAACAACAGCAACAACAAAATCCCAAACGTTATGCCTATAAACCTAACAAAATGAAAGGGGCACAATTCTTTGAAGACACCAACAACTGAAACTCACTCAAAAGGAAATAGGCTATCAATTCAAAAAGTATATCTATAAGACATTGAAAGTGTAATTTAAAATCTCCCCTCAAAGAAAAATTCCATGTCAAGTGCATGCCCTATTGGTCTTTTTTACCAAATGTTAAAGATGAAATAAATACTACACAATTCTTTTAGAATTTGAATAAGCGGTAGTACTATCCTCATTCATTATAAGGTCGTTAAGGGTGAAACAAAATATTTTTCTTCTAAAATGTGGAAGAAGAAATACATGTATTCATAACATCTTTCTCAACATTTTATAGCATTCAAACCAGTATAATAAATAAGAAGACAAAACACCATCCATGGAGAGGAATAAGCTAAACTATCATTATTTCCAAGTAATATGGTTAACTTTGAAGAAAATTCTATACCATGCTTCAAAAATAAAGCTGTTAACACTAATAGCTGAGCTTGACATAGTCATAAATTTTAAAATAAGCATTGAAAACAATTTATTGTAAAATCTAATAAGAATATAAAACTGGAAGAATGTAAAACCAATACCACTTACAAGAGTACAAAAATATAAAATATTTAACTATAATTATACAATAGTTATACATACTCATTCATTGGAAAACACAAAATTCTGAAGGAAAAGATTAAACTCTAAGTGAATGGAGAGATGTGTGTCCATGGAGAAGAAAATACACTCCATTTAGATATCAATTATTTTCAATTTATTTAGAGATTCAATGCATTATCTATGAACAGCAGGCTGTTATGTAGAAGATGACAAGATCATAAAATTGATCCTAAAATTCATATGATTCACATCTATTGATTCATATGATTCTAAAGTTCACATGAAATATAAGACCTAAACTATTCTAAAATACTTTGGAAACAAAAGAACAGTGTTGGAGTGTTATACTACCTGATTCCAAGACTTATTACAAAATTACAGCAATCAAGTCAGCATACAATTGGCATGAAAAGGGCTAATAAATGCAATGAAACAGAATATTTGTCAGAAATAAACCCACATACAAACAGACTTTTTTCTTTTTTATATTTTGCAAAGGAATAAGGGAAAGCATTTCACCAAATTGGTACTGGAATCATTGACTATCCAAAATGAAAAAAAAAGAGAGAAAATAACTTCAACCCATATTTTGAACCACATACAAGTCTGCAGAGGGCTTACCAAGGGAAATAAGGAAATGTTTGCTTTGTTGGGGGCATAGCTACATATTTGTGTTCATATTTAATTACATCATATATTATGTTTATATCAAATACATAAATATATATACAGAGAAATATGTACTAAAATATCTGCATTTTATTGCATCTCAAATGTCACTTTGCTTTTCAGTTTTCTGTCACATCTGCAGTTTTATCCACTCATCTACATGTGCATATTAGATCTATTTGACAGATCCTTGCTCTTGTAACACAGAATAGTCATTATCACCAATTGCTGTTTCTCATCACAAATTTATCTTAGCACTTTGTGAAAAATGAAATACTTCCACATGGGGAAACAGTGTTCCATGTGAAAGAGCACTTTTTGGTGCAAACCAAGAAGACACTAAGTGTGCTAAGATGATTTACTAGTTTTCTCAGCTTTATTTAGTTGGAGAAAATAACAGAGCTCACTGCTTACCTCATAACAACTAGTATAACCTCAGATGCCCACACAGTTGTTCTTGCTGGAGATCAGCCAGGACCTTGACCCAAGTCTCAAACATGTAAACTCCTATAATTTGATCTATGTCACAAGAACATGCCAAATGATAGAATAAAGGAAATTATATTAGGGCTTTGGAATTGTAATAAAAATCCTTATGACTGAAGAAACGGGTCAAGCAAGATTAAGTTTTTTGTCCCAATCTTGATAAAGGCAGAGTAAAATCTAGAACCCAAGATGTCTTGTTCCCAAATCCTATTTCTTTTCCTTATGATCCCAGTACTATCCGTTGAGTGTGTCCACCCCAGAACTCCACTAATCAAATACTGTACTAAAAGCATCTTCTTAAATTTTGCTTGATTTAAGTGCATTTTATTTAACTGTAATGCAAAACATCCCATGTTTTCTTTCTTTTGTCAAAACCATCTTCAGACACTGAAATTGACCTTTTGGAAAATCATCTATTTAATCCATACACACTTGTGACAATGTCCCCTGATTTTGTTCCTATTTCCTACTAACTCATCATTATCTATGGTGAAGACAATAGCCTCTGTCCTTCATCTGAAGTAATTGTTTTGAAACTTCTTTTTAAACAAAAGTACTGGTTAAGAGTAGTTTCTATAGTACTAGACTCTACATATTAGAATAAAAACAGTGAAATCTGAAGGACTTCCTGATCATATTACCTCAACCAAGGTAGAATTTTAAGTTAGTTTAATTTTATGTTCACTTAAAAACTGTAGAAAACAGAAACAACTTTAAAAAAGACAGATTGATGATAAAAATTGGATAAATGGATATATCGGATATATCTGATAAAAAGACAAAAATTACAAATTCACAGCCAGATGCATTTATTGATAATATTTGACATCTCACTCAATTTAATCAAGAGTTATACATATAACTAAAGGCAGCAAATTAAAAAGCTATAGCATGGCTATATATAAGAATATATACATTTATATCTTTTTAATTAATATATCACTTTCCTAAAAAATATTTTTTTTAATTTTGATAAACATATAATTCAACTATATTGTTATACTATTTGTTCTGAACCCTAATTACAGGACGTGTGTGTGTGTATTTGTTTGTGTGTATGTGTGTGTGTGTGTTTAGGCTTTTCATTATGAACAATGTGAGATCAATTATGTGCATGGCATAATTGTATTTGATATATTTTATAGCATAACTTCCTGGAAAAGTACTATTACATTGAAAAGTTTAAAATTTATTGATACTAGATGAGAATCAGTATATAAACTAATTTAAATGTAACCTTCTTTTTTAAAAACCTGTACCAAGTTTACATGAAAGTGAGAGTGGAATTCATTACAATTTTGTTCATGTATTAGTAGCTAATAGGAATAGTAGCGATCTCATTTTAAACATTTAAATTTCACTTTATAGTAATAGTGGAATAATATTTGCACACAAATTCCTAGTATCTGGACATTATTGTGGATTTGAAACTAAAAGACTGTCATTGCCCAAAAGAGGAGCTCTAAGAAGATCTATTTAAGATAAATTTTTAATAAAGGCATAAGCGCATGGTATCACCATGGTGATAAAAGGAAGCTGGGAATACCATCTGACAGAATATAGGTTGAGTGGAAAAATGGGTTAGTGATAGAGTAGAAGAGATTAAACTGAAGAAAGGATCAGAAGCAAATGCAGGGATTTTTCCCTAACAAAGGAAATATAAATCACAGAGGTATTCATTCCCAATTAAATCTCCTACATGTCACATTTAGTTTTCTTTCACTGTTTATGTCTAGTCATCAAACCTTTGGCTAGTGAATCAGTCCCGAGTACCTACTGCTAGCAATCAATGGGCAAATCTCAAAAATAAGAACCATCCTTTCTGAGCTGTTCCTTCCAATGTATTGCCTGGCTTTGTTGTTACAGTCCAGACAAAGGATATAAATGGTTGAGCCTGAACCTCCAGCTCTTAGGCTACACTCAGACATGCTCCAGGTATAATGAGACCACTGCCGCAGAAGACAGAAGAAAAGAAAGCTTTACAGAAAAAATAATCATTATATCCCCGTGCTCATTCCTGGGGCTGAAAATCTGCCTGAATGTTGTTTAGACATCACTGACTTGAAGAAACTGTTCATGTTCATTTTTTCTCTCCTTAGAAGGAAATACACAATGGTAGGGTGGAAACAAGAAGTTTCTGGGTGTGGGGTGTCTCCTGTTGCAGAAATGTGTCATTAAGAAAAGAGAAATTCTCTGACTCTTGGCTCCTTTATTTGTCAAGTGTAGCTCATACCTCTCAGAGTTTTTATTAGGATTAAAACCCCAATAGAGGGGCTGGAGCAGTAGTACAGTGGGTAGGACATTTGCCTTGCATGCGGCCCATCTGGGTTCAATTCCCAACATCCCACATCATCCCCCAACCACTGCCAGGAGTAATTCCTGAGTGCAGAGTCAGGAGTAACCCCTGAGCATCACTGGGAGTGACCCAAAAATTAAAAAAAAAAAAAAGAATAGAATCCTTAGTCCATTATAAACACTTGATAAAATACAGTATTTATTATTGATATTAGTGTTACTTGTGGATTAATTTAGGAGATACAAAAGGACTTCCAAATTGCCACTATTTATATTTCTATTGTACAACATAAGGTAAATCTAGAACATTATAATTATTAGGGGTGGGGGTATTTGGGGGATTCGACTTAGTATCCTTTTATTTTTATTTTATTTAAAAAATAACATGTTTTACTCTCCTTAAACATTTCAGCGATTTTTGCTTGAAATACATTTGCCAACATATATGTCAACTTGCAAACTAAGAATTCCGCTGGGCTTACATTTCTAACCTTGGAATCCTGCTGAGTCCTATAAAATATGCTAGACTTCTCTGTTCAAGGTGCTACACTAAACCAGCACTTCTCACACACCAGTTTTCCTAACAAATCACAGGGGGATCTTGTTGAAACACAAATTTCTATTTATAGAGTGGGCCTGGGAACAAGCAAATAGTTGATGCTGATGAGTCGGACTACACAACATTTTGAGCCACATTTTTTTAATTGAATAACTGTGAAATACAGTTATGGGAACTTTCATGATTAATTTTCAGTCATGTAATGATCGAGCACCCATCCCTCCACCAGTGCACATATTCCACCACCAAGGTTCCCAGTATCCCTCCCACCACTTCCACCCCATCCCACGCCATGCCTCTATGGCAAGCACCTTCCTTCTTACGCTCTCTCTACTTTGGAGCTTCATAGTTTGCAATAAAGATACTGAGAGACCATCATGTTTGGTCCTTAGTCTACTTTCAGCATGCATCTCCTATCAAAAGTGATTCCTCCAACCATCATTGACTCTCTGGTCTCGGGATGATTTTGACAATGTTTGGGAAATTTGACAATACCTGGAGATCCTGACTGTCACGAGCAGGAAGACATATTACAGATGTCCAGTGGGTAGAACAGGACTGCTGGACATCCTATTATGCATGGCCCCAACCATAAGGAATGATTGGGCTCCAAACATTAATCATGGTCACATTTTCAGTGCTGTCAAGATTGAAAAGCCCTGGACTAAACAAATAAAAAATTATTCACTTCATGTAAAACACAGAGTGATGAGAAACAAATAGGCTATTTTTTCACCAGACAATAATGAGGCATGGGGGGGGGGGGCAGAAAGAAAATTTAAATGTACGTGTATCCCTAAATGAAAAATCACAGTAGAAGTTCTAGAACCTACCAGGAGTATCCCCAACCTGATACATTCCTCAGGGCTGTGGTTGGATTTCTTATATGTAGATTGATGGTTTTGAGGTCACACATAGTGGAAAAAGTTGGAGAGGCCCATAAAACTCCCTCTCTGGGGTATCATACTGTTACCTGTAGCTTACAGGAGCAGGCTGCCTCTTGTTTATGTGTTGGCTCCCCCAGCAGAGACAAAGCACAAACCTAACATCCAGACTCAACCATCAAGGCAACATCACATGGCTTCCAATTCTCTTTTTAAAAATTGGCTTTCTCCTATGCTGCATTTGACAAATTATTATCTGGAGCCCAAGTTTTGATTGAGAAGACAAAATCTCTTGACATGTATTATGAAGACTCCTGACTTTTCTTTTGGGTTCATCAAAGAATTTATAAGTTGCCTTGAAGAGTCTACAAAAAATATTTTTCAGGAGAGAAATCATAATCAACACTCTGTGCATTCAGAAATTAATTGACCCACTTGGGCAATCATTCATTACAAAATAATTTATCTTTTAAGAGAAAGATAAAAGACAGAGGTTGGAGTTTAAACAGGAGACAAATCAAAATGGTAGAGAAGATTTATCATGTTTAAATGGTATAGCCAAGGCTTCTCAGAAAGAAAAATTAGCTAGTTTGCTAAATGCCAAACTATCATCAGTGGAAACTGGAGTGTAGCATGAAGTTGGGAGAAATTTATCTGGTATCAGGGGACTTCTAGTGCACCCAAACAGGGCACTCTAAAATCTGGGTGATATTCCCTGACATAGATATAATGTATGTTTGTTATTTTTATTTGTTTTTTGGTGAGGAGACCATACCTAGTGATGGTCTTGGGTTACTCCTGGTGTTTAGGGGGGTCTCTCCTTACAGCACTCTGGGGCCCATAGAGTGCCAAGGACCGAGTCTTCTGCATGCAAAGCCAGGCTTAGCCATGAGCTCTCCCATGCCCCAGTGTTCATTTCCTATGTTTGGAGAAATCAGAGGAATAAAAACAACTGAATCCACATGTATCCTAGTGGGTGGTAGATACTATCTACTAGCAGCCTTTTGGAGAAATCTGTACCTTGAGGCTTTCCCTAAAGATCAAGTATTTTTAATATAAGGCTCAGAGAGAGATCGTAGGGTTAAAGCAAACCTTTTTTTTTTAGTTTTTGGCTTTTGGGGAACATCCAATAGTGCTCAGGACTTACTCCTGGCTCAGTGTTTGTTGGGTAACATTGCTTTGTCCTTCAAGAAGCTTAGATTTATCTGGTTACACCCATTAATCTGGTTACACCCATCAATCTGGTTACACCCACCACAGTGCTCCAGAGGCACTTCCACTTCCATTGTGTTTACATGTAAACATGTAAACAGTCTTCCCTATGCTCTCCTTCCCACCCAGTTAATCAGCTTTCCCCTTAATCAGACTTTGTTAATTTGTAAGATCAGTTTCCCAGAAATCTATGATTTTATATGTATGAGTGAAATATTGCCTTTTTCCTCTCCTTATGCCTTATGAATAGTTTACCTTAAAGTAATATCCTTTTTGTATAGATACAGGAAGACCGTTAACATTATGCTCTGTAACTTAGGATTTGATTGGCCTTCACTCCCAGGCATCTGCTTTCTCGACTTAAGCCTCAGTTGCCCTTAGTTCCTAACACCCCAAAAGCAGGGTCCCGACGAGGGACTGAATGGACCCAGGGCAAGTGGTGAGCTACCCTGGCAGCGAAATGGGCCAGGCCAAAGTGCCACGATTCTTAACTATAAGTTAAGAGTTTGATCATAGACAAATGCTGTCATGATCCAAAGGTAACGACAAGACTAGGATCCTGCTAGGGGTGGGAAAGACTATCTGGCCTGAGCACCGTAGTCTGAGATCAAGATGGCCCTAGGAGAGCAATTCTATAAGTTTAAGATATTTCTTACTGTATCCATACAAAATGATTTATATAATATTTTATATGCTTGTCGGACAAGGAGAGGAGAGGCACGCCCATGGGATTCTGCTCTAGGGTGGGTCCTCCTGCTGAGGAAGGATCTGTCCTAGGAGCGGTCTTCCCTGAGGCTAAGATTTCTACCCCTGTTGATCTCCACCCCTATTGATTGTGACCGCACCTATGTGTATTTGTTCCCCCAATTCCTCATGGAGAGAGGATTTAACTGTACTGTAGGAGTGAGACTGGGGCAGAAAGAAGGAAGAAGAGAGTTCAGAGAGGATGAGAAGGAAGAGGAGGATGAAGGGGGATGGAGAAGGAGAATGAAGTAGCATGGGGGAGAGATAGAAGAAGAGATGAGGAGAGAATCAGAATAAACTACGACTAATACCTACCAGCCTGGCCCTCGTTCCTTCCTCCGCCTGACCATCGCCATCGACCTCTCCGGGGTGGGAGAAGGGTGAGAATACCAAACGCGGGCGGCGGGAGAGATAGAGCCACCGCCGCTGAGTTGGGTGCCGTGCCCCCTCTTTGTGTGAGTTTACACAAGTGTTCATGGATTTCTCCTGGCATGACTTAGGCTTAGGGAACCATGTGGTTGGCTGTGTACAAAGTAAGTGTCCTGCACACCGTACTATCTCAGGCTTCTGGAAGCTTCTGCTTGCTGTAGAGAGAGGGGAGATGGAGGAGCAGGAAATTGCAGCTAGTGCTCATTGCTAAGCTACACAGTTGACCTACAACGGGCCTAAGGAGTACTGGGCAGAGCTGATGAGATTTGCAGGGACAAGTGCAGCAAACCATGCAAGCCAGGATGGTCTCAGCCTGCCAGGCACCACCTATGCCAGTAAACTAGGCATCTCTTAAAAGGGCTTTTGATAAAGCACTTCAGTGAGCCTGTACTCCCAGCTGTGGTCCAAGACCCAAAAAAACAGCCAATACAAAATATTTTTTAAATAGCCTCAATAAAAGAGATTGCTGGTGGGGTTCATAAATAGGGCGACCAATATCTTATTTTGTGTGTCACTGTCACTGTTATCCTGTTGTTCATCGATTTATTCTAGCGGGTACCAGTAACATCTCCATTCATCCCAGTCCTGAGAATTTAGCAGCCTCTCCTTACTCATTTTTCCCAATGCTGCTGTATTGGAGGCTCTCTCAGGGTCAGGGTAATGAGACCCATTATTGTTACTGTTTTTGACATATCAAATATGCCACGGGTAGCTTGCCAGGTCGTGCTGATTTTGTATGTGTGTATTTTTTAATATGAAGATTGGGAGCCAGAGAATTAGTACAGCAGGAAGGGTCTGCCCTGACATTCAGCCTGCAGCCTCCACAGTTTCTTTCCTGGGAATTGCAAATGGTCCCCTGAGCTCATCAGGAGTGATTCCTGAGCACAGCTGGGTGTGGCCCACAAACAAAACCTCAAAAATAAATAAATAAATAAATAAATAAATGATTGTATCTTTAGTGAATCCAGAAAATATGAAATTACAGTCACCCTTGTGTGTGCTGGCCTTTCTCCAATGTCCAACTCAGTTCATCAGTATTATTAGGCACATATCACGTTGCATCATAGGCCTGTGTCTGCAACCAAATGTTAAGAAAGGTAAAAGATAGCATTTCTTTGAAATGACTCAGAATATGAAGGGCCTGGAATGAATCACCTGTGATGAGTTCTTTTGAATCTGCTGAGAGGGAGTGGCATGATCTTAGAGAAGGTCACTAGCCATACTCTTTGCCCCGTGTTTCCTGGTGGCCCTACTTTGAAAATATTCTCTGTGCTCATTTTCACTGGTTAGTAACAGTTTCAGGCGATTACTAAGGTTTATCAAAACCTTGCTGCAAAAGAAACGAAGATATATCTCATCTTGGCATACTACACTGAACTGACCAATCTCTAAGATTTGGTCAGCTTCGCATCAAACCAAAGATGTTTTACACTTCAGAAAACCCCCTCCCCAAAAAAGATGCAGGGACAGTTCTTTTGAAAAGGGGGCGATTCTGACAATTCTTCATTAAATTTGTCTGTATATCTACTCATCCACATCTGGTTCTCCCATCATTAAACGATTATCCACATGAGCTGAATGAAAATGCCTTCAATGGCCATTGTGGGAGAAAAATTCAAGGCATCCTGATCTGGTGCATTTCACTAGTGGCTCACACCTGAATGTGGTTTAAATGAACAGAAATTGGGGGTGCCTCTGCTTCTAAGTGTGAGACTGTGGGTCCACCTCATCCACCTGGTACCCACAGAAAACAGGAGCAATTAGAGCGAGGCGATTTCACCGTATTTACAAGCTGGGAGCAAAAGTAGGTTTAATCTGTGTGTCAACATCAACACCGGCCATTGTTCCTAGGCCGGTACAATTTTCATGCTATATTTTAAGAATGTAAAATAAGGTGAGTTGGAACATGCAATTCTAATCCCTTTCACTGCTTATCACTCTGCAAACATTCAATAGCCACCCTTAATACTATTACCTCTGGAACAACATCTGAGTAGGCCCCTACAATCTAACAAGGGACGGGAGTGAAAGACTGTGGTTTAAAAGCCTGGTTAAAGATTAACACAAACAGTAATAAGAAGGTTCTTAGGAGAGAATCAGGACAGCTGCCGCCAAAGCAAGCTACCTGCTGAGGGTTGCTAAGCAACTGGGGCCTCCCACTGCCCCCAGGGTGTTTTACTTTACAATTAGGATTTTTGAAGGGGAAAAGTGGGGTGGGGGAAGGGGGGAGGGTTCCCAGTGAAACTGATGTGGAGCTATCTAGATGTGTGTTGTTGTGTTATTTTATATATATATATATATATATATATATATATATATATATATATGTATATATGTGTGTGTGTGTGTGTGTGTGTATACACACACACACACACACACATATGTTTTTTTCAAAAGAGGGAGATGGTGTCACTCAGTCCTTTCAAAGGTAGAACACTCCCTATAAAGCAGGGGATTATTTTTTTTTTGTATGTAACTGACAAAAATCTAGCAATAACATGGAGTTTTTAAAGTGACATTTTGACTCTAAGGGAGGAATTATTTGCAATTTGTTTTGAACAGAAGCTTAGTTCATGTCAGATGTGAACCTCCAGACAATCATTAGTTTAAACTGCCTGCTATGTGTTTAAAAATTTCAGTCAATTTAGAACTGATCTGAATTGCAAATGTGATGGTAATAAGCCATCAGGGAGCTGCATATCTTTTTTTTTCTTCTTTTTTTTTTTTTTGCACTTACAACCCTCTGCTTTAAGGGCCTCCAACTACATGGAAATATGAAAATATCATTTTAATCATGCGCATTGTCGACCAACATGGAAATGCTGGAGACTCAGAAGTAGAAAAGTGGCATTCAGCGGCTAACGATGAGAAGCCGTGAGAGAATGAAGAGAAATATATAACCTTGATTTTCAGTGATATACAGCAGGATAAAATTTTCCACAAACAAGAACCTAGTTAATTATGGTTTGCAGTGCAGGATGAATCTTAAAGCCCAACATGTGGATAGTATTTATTTTCTTTGAATTTTGGAATTAGAGAAAGTTAGCCCTAACCCCTTAGGAAGTGGCTTGAAAAATCAAGAGAAGACTTTCTGGTCATAATGAGTTTTAAGGGGGTTTATCACCAAAAACTCTTCTTTAACTTACTTCAATTTTTTGAGATACTTTTTTTCTAAAGAATCCATGTCAAGAAGTCTGTTATTCTCTCAAAGATATTGTAGCTGGGAAATTTAGATGTCATCAGAAAAAAATAAGAAGATACCAAATTTGTGGATTTTTAGATTTATCCATGAGCACTGTTCTGTTGAGAACAAGGTAGGCAAGAGATGAAACCCCCACCTCTATGGTGGATATTCTTTTGATTCTTTGTTGTGTATTTCTTAACTCCTTCCTTCCAAAGTGGAACAGTTGCATTACAAAGAAAGAGTTGCTGACCAATCAACCAGCCAGATCAAATCATCAAGCATTTATCTGTTACTCTCTCTACAACCTTCATCCCTTTGCTTTTGAACTCACTAAGGTTTGGCTCTTGGCTTTGATTCATCATAGCAAGGTTCTGTCTCTCCCACTTGCCAGATTCTTTGGGAAGTCGAAAAACTTATGAGTAATACATTCATGACATGTTTTCTCTCAGCAAATTAAACATTTGCTAAGATAAAGTGTAACATCATTTGGTAAATATAGCACAAAATGATAGAATTTGAGGTCCAGGGGGGGAAATCTTAGTTAGACTTTAACTCCAGGAGGCCTTAGTCACCACAAGGTCATGAGTCTGACCAATCCGTACATGTCTCCCTATCCTTCAGCATGAAAGATAAGGGCATGAACTCTGTGCTATCAGTAAGATTGTTATCCAAGTGTCAGCTTTTAGGGTCTATCTAGACTCCAAAGAAATTTAAAAATCGAATGCTTTTTAAAAAGAAAACCAAAGATGCCCAACTCAAAAAATAGCTCATTTTCACACTGTCTTGCCCTACTTGGTTGTAAATTGTCTCTTAGCTTGGAAGCTGGCCTCACATGCTGGGGGAAAAGGAAGCTGGGCTAGAGAAGTGACCACCAAGTAGATGATGCTTGGAGGGTGTGCTCGGGATGGGAGATGCATGCTGAAAGTAGACGAAACATGATGGCTACTTAGTACTTGTATTGCAAACCATAACACCCAAAGGCAGAGAGAGAGAGAGAAAGAGAGTAATAGGGAATCTGCCTGCCATGGGGGGGGGGAGGGGGTCGCAGGAAGGATACTAGAAACATTGGTGGTGGAGAATGGGCACTGTAGAGGGATGGTACTCTATCATTGTATGACTGAAACATAATCATGAAAGTTTGTAAGTCTGTAATTGTATCTCACCCTGATTCATTTAAAAAAAAACACCTTAAAATAAATAAAGAAATAAATAGTCTCTTAAGTTGTCCTGGGCAAGGGGCAAGGCTCCAGCTCAAATGCAGAATATGAAGTTGGAATAGAGTCAGTCATGCCTATGATGGGTCTCATTCTCCTGACCCTGAGAGAGCCTCGAATGTGGCACTTTTTAAAATCTCAGGGCCAGGACGAAGGAGACGTTACTGGGGCTTGCTCGAGGCAATCCATGAACAACAGGATGCCAGTGATACAGTGATGCCTATGAAGAAGGAAGATGAGCTGGTCTAAGAGAAAGCCCCTCCAACTGCCTCATGCCTTGTGCCTTTCTTTCCTCATCCATTCAGGAGCTCAACAGCTATTTCCCGAGCTCCCCTTGTGTGCCTGTCATTGTGCTGGGCACTGCAGGCATGTGCAAAAGAATCAGTTGATGGGCACACCTGGAATTTACTCAGAAAATAAAGTCTTCATGACTAAATAGGAGCAGGAGCGAGGTGAAAAGTGTCAAAAGAAGCAAAGACAAGAGCAAGGAGGGAGGCAAGTGTAGGTGGGCTGTGTGGAAAACTGCCTGTGAGAGGCCCCATTGTTCCCTGGACTTGAGAAATATTCAGCCACTTGCATAATTTCCCTGTCTCTCTATCCCCCATAGAGGGAGGGGGATGACGAGTTGCTCAACAAACTTGACAGGTTTCCCTAGTCAGTTTTTTGTCTTGCCCACAGAGCTGTTTTAAATCTTCTCTCCTTTCCTGAAGCCTCTGACCTACTACATCTCCCCTCACTTTCAGGAGATGACCTCAGTTCTCTTCCTGCAGAGAAATGAGAATCCATCCGCTAGAAACCCACTCAACTTCCTGCCTTCAGCCTGTACCTCCATCAGTCTCTAATCCATCCAACCCACCAAACTTCCTCTCTTCTCCCTTCACATCATGTATTCTGAAAGACCAAGGGATCTGCCTCTGCTTTAGATGCCATCAACCTTACTCCCAGTCTCTCGGATTGATTAATTCATTTCCCTGCTCCTGTACTTCCAGTTAAAATGCTCCTCTTTGCTACCTATCTCTCATTAGCATATGAAAGTGCACAAGATCTAATATATATGATATATATCATATATATATATAATATATAAAGTAAGTAAAGTAAAGGCCCTCCCGTTGATCGTCGATTTGCTCGAGCGGGCCCAGTAACGTCTCCATTGGAGACTTTGATGCCAGACACAGTAACAACAAAGTCTCCAATGGAGACGTTACTGGGCCCGCTCGAGCAAATCGACGATCAACGGGAGGGCCTTTACTTTACTTACTTTATATAATATATATATATATATATACATATATATATATATGAGATCAGGAAAACAAAGACAAAAACTTCCACAGTACTCCTCAATAATCTTTCCCTCATTCTACAGCTCCCAAGTTCTCTGTTCTCTGTGGTCACCCCCCACGATATACAATGTCTTCAAATTCAATTAATATTAAAAATATTAAACTTCATTGCTGTGACTTTTTCATCTCAAATGCCCACCAGCTACTACAGAGGGCTGAGCAGAGTTAGTTTTTGGTTATCATTCCATCAACTTTGTTACTTGATTTTGCTTTTTCCCGTTCTTCCTCTTACAGCCAAACAATAGAAATTTTTCTGTGCTGTCTGACATTCTATTCTATGAAACCGAAGTCACGTTCATGTATAGAATTATATAGATTGCTTAGAGTTCAGGTGTAGAGAATTATGGTTCAGCATTGATAGCACAATGGGTAGGGTGTTTGCCTTCCACATGGCCAACCTTGCAGACCCAGGTTCTATTCCTCCGCCCCTCTCGGAGAGCCTGGCAAGCTACTGAGAGTATCTTGCCCACACGAGAAAAGTCTGGCAAGCTCCCCGTGATGTATTCGATATGCCAAACACAGTAACAAGTGTCACAATGGAGACGTTACTGGGCCCGCTCAAGCCAATCGATGAACAACTGGAGAACAATGACAGTGGCAGTGACAGTGATCTTCATCTAAAGTCTACTTTCCATCCACCCTGAACAAGTGACCCCTTTCCTCACCTTGCCCACTTCCATTCTCCTTCCCCTCAGATCACCACCATTGTGAAGACAGTACATACCTCCCTTCTCTTTCCTCCTCAGTGTATCCATCTGATTTGCTCTCACCCCTGCTTTGAGACTCTTATGCCCCTATTGTTAACCTCTATAAAAAAAAATCAGGTACAAGTCTTGTATCTTCACTTTCCTGAATCATTAACATTTTTAACTGTCAAGGATAACTACTGAAAATATTTCAAAATTTTTCTTCTGGAGCCCCATATTTTCGGGCTTTGTGCATATATTCTTTTTGGTTTGCCCCTTCCCTGTTCCTATTTTCATTGATTTCATTTGTTCCACTTTTCCTGTAAATGCCTTAGTTCCTCATGTTATTAGAGGGCTCTTCTCTCTTGATCATCAACTTTTCCTCGAATGACATGCCCACCGGTTTTTCAAGCAATAACCTATAGCTCATCGATACCTCATCACTGGTTCACCTCTACTCTGTCCTCACTCCCTATGTGAATGAACTGATAGGACTTGTGATAATTCCATTGAATCTCACTTCGCACCTGTCCCTCCACAAGGTTGCTGGGTTTCTTTCTTCTTTTTCTTTCTTTTTTTTTGGAATTGGTAGCATTGAGAGGCACCATCCTGATCCAAGCTAAAATCCAGGACTTCATTTCATAATTCCAGTTTTCTCTATTTCCTGTCTATCCTGTCCTCTTAGTTCTTGCTAATTCATACACACTCATCCCTCATTTGAATGCCTGTACAGTCTCCTAATGAGTCACCCTTCTGTTCATGCTCTTCCAAACTGCTACTCCCACTGTGGGCAAACTCATCTTTAAAACAAAGAAATCAGAAGATAACAAAATCTGGTTTAGTCCTTAGTTTGCCTGTTGACCCTCCTGTTGACCCTCCAGTTAGTGTTCAGGAACTTAGATGATTCCGGAATCTCTTTCTTTCGCTCCTTCTCTTACACAACACAGGGAGCTCAAAGTACACCAAGGAGTCCCTTCCATGTTTTCTCCACATTGTTTGTATCTCTCATTTTCACCTTCTGCTTATTACTGCGGGACTATCACAATTCCCAACACCTTAACTCTGCTGATGTTTAAGGCCTCCCTTGAGATGTCATTTCCTCAGGGAAAAGTTTTTCATCCATAAACTTAGGTTCACAGGACATACGGTGCAGTTAGCTTTTGCTGCCCAATAAAAAAAAAAATTGAACTTGGGCTCGGTGAGACAACACAGCAGGTTGGATGCTTGCCGTGCATGCAGCAATACCCAGCTCTATCCCTGGCAATCCATATGGTTATTACTCAAGCCCACACTGAGTGTAGAGCCAGAAGCAAGCCTTGAGAACAGCTGGATATGGCTCTCAAGCCAAAGAAAAATAAAAAAATTAAATAAAGCCATGTTGAACTCAGTAGTTTGTAGCAGAAGTTTATTTGGCCACCAATTGTGTGGGCTAGGAACTTAGGAAGCACTCGGCTGGGGAGTACTGACTCGAGTTCTCTCAGGGTTCCAGACAGGAGTTGACTGTGGCTCAAATAACAGCCATGGCATAACCTTGCTGTTGGCTTTCATCTCACTCTTTAATCTCAATGACTAAGAGTGTGGTGTCTGAGATCAGTACCAGGAGGATTACTCCATGGCTTAGAGGTCAGCCGGGCATTCTAGTGGTAAGGGCAGCTCAGATAGAGAAGAGAGCACCAAATAAAGGGTGTTTGGAGGATCCTCCCAGGATGGGAGATGCATGTTGAAAGTAGACTATGGACTGAACATGTTTGCCACTCAATGCCTCTTTTGCAGACCACAACACCCCAAAGGAGAGAGAGAACAAAAGGGAATGCCCTGCCACAGAGGCAGGGTGGGATGGGGGGTGGGGGCAGGAGGGATACTGGGATCCGTGGTGGTGGGAAATGGGCACTGGTGGAGCGATGGGTATTTGATCATTGTATAATTGAAACCCAAGCACAAAAATTTGTAAGTCTACAACTGTACCTCATGGTGTTTCACTAATAAAAATTATCACTTAATCACTTAATCCCCGTTATTCATCGATTTATTCGAGCGGGTAACGTCTCCATTCATCCCGGTTGCGTGCTAGTGTAGCCCAATGGTATCTGTTTGTTTTAGGAACATGTAGAGCCTCAAACCAATCATTTAGGGTCTTGACGAAGAAGTCTGACCATCTTATAGGTGGGCGTCCACGTGATCTTTTGATGTCTCGTGGAATCCAATCAGTAATGGCTCTAGTCCAGCGGTTGTCTGTAAACCTCATTACGTGTCCAGCCCATCTGATTTTTGATGTCTTGGCAAATGATACAGCATCCTGATTCTTGAGCATTGACGAAGATCAGAACTCCGGATTCTATCTCTCATTTGAGTGAATCGTGATATTCCAAGCATAGTTCTTTCGATTCCTCTTTGAGAGACCCGAATAGTGTTCTTGTCCTGTTTTCGTAGGGTCCAGGTCTCTGAGGCATATGTTAATGCAGGAAGAATAGTGGAATCAAAGAGATGTGCTCGTAGCTGGAGGTTCTTTGTCCTTTTAGTTATTTCTTCAATGCTCTTGAAGGCATTCCAAGCCGCTCTCTTCCTCCTGCGCAACTCAGGTGCCAGGTCATTCATCATGTTGATTTCTCGACCTAGGTATATATAACTGTTGCATTCGGAGATGGTGGTTCTGTTGAGAGCGAATGGAGCGTCAGGAACAAGGTTGTTTCTCATAAACATTGTCTTCGTAAGATTCAGCTGTAGTCCGACCTTTCCACATTCACAGTCAAAGTCGTTCAGCATTTGTGCCGCTTGGTTGATGTTTGGTGTTATTAGAACGATGTCATCAGCAAAGCGGAGGTGGTGTAGTTGCCGACCATCTATCTTCACTCCCATGTTTTCCCATTCCAGTCGTCGCATGATGTTCTCGAGGGTGGCACTGAAGAGTTTTGGTGAAATGGTATCACCCTGCCGAACCCCTCTCTTGATATGGATGATTACTTCTTTGTAGAATGGTGAGATCGTGGTGGTGAATCCGCAATAGAGCTCACGAAGGATCCTGATGTATTGAGTTTGTACGCCCTGATTGGCTAGGGCTTCCATGACCGCTTCCGTCTCAACAGAATCAAAGGCCTTCTTTAAATCAATGAACGTTAGACAGAGTGGCATCTTGAACTCCCGAGATACCTCACTGAGCTTGGTTATTGTGTGGATATGGTCGATGGTACTGAATCCTTTTCGGAATCCAGCTTGTTCACATAGTTGTCCTTCATCTAGTGTTCTGCTAATCCTATTCAGGATGACTCGAGTGAATAGTTTGTAGATGACAGACAATAGGCAGATTGGGCGATAGTTGCCAATGTCGTGGATGTCTCCTTTCTTGTATAGTAATACAGTCTTGCTGGTTTTCCATTGGGATGGAACCTTGCATTCAGACAGGTAGCGTGTGAAGAGTCGAGCCAATGTATTGATGAGTACTGATGGTAAGTTCTTCAGGTGTTCAGGTCTGATCTTGTCTGGGCCAGGTGCTCTTTGTTTCTTTACCGACGAGATGGCATGTTGGATTTCGGAAGGGAGAACATTGGGAACGACATATCCATCATGTGGTATGTGGTATGTGGGCAAGTGGATGTGGCTATTAAAGAGATCTGAGTAGAAGTCATGAATAATCTTCTCCATTGCCCTTCTGGAAGATGTGATAGATCCATCATGATGTCGGAGGGCAGTCATCTTGGTTTTGTAGTTGGTGAAGGACAGGCGGGCATTACGAATGCTTTTCCCAGCTTCTGCTGCATCTACAAGTACTGCTGCTCTCCTGTTTTTGAGGTCATCCTTGATGGCTTCTCTGCACTGTTTTGCCAGTTCGGACGTTTGCTTGTGGTTGCCTGAGGCACGTGCCAAGCCACGTTGGCGAATAAGTTCAAGAGTGTTCGAAGAAAGATGGTTTTTTGTGGTTATCTCTCTCTTGGCATTTCTTGCACAATCATGGAGGTGCTGAATCATTCGATCGTATTCCTCATCAATGTTGTCAATGACGGCATCTTCCCATGTTGCCGCAACAGAGCCAAAGAGTTCCCAGTTGATGCTTGTTCTGGGAGTCCTCTTCTTAAACCTTGCATTCTTTTCTCCTCGTTCTGTGAGGTAGAATTTTGCACGAAGAAGACAGTGGTCTGATCCCGTTTGGAATTTTGGGACAACAGCAACATCGGTTAGGCAAAACCGCCGATTGAATATGATGTGGTCTATTTCATTGTGGAACCGTCCATCAGGAGACTCCCATGTCCAACGTTTAGATTCAGCCTTTTGGAATTGGGAGTTACCATGGAAGGTTTTGGTTGACATGATGAACTCAGACAGTCTGTCACCCTGTTCGTTCCATTCCAGGCCATGGGTTCCGATGTGGAGTTCATCGACTGATCTTCTTGGTTCTATCTTGGCATTAAAATCACCAACAATGATCTTGTAGAAGGTGTGATCTTCTTTATAGAACTTCTCCAGCTCCATGTAGAATTTCTCAGTTTCTCTTTCACCATAACTGGATGTTGGTGCATAGACAACAAAGATAGAAACTGCCGGTAGTGAGCCACATTTATTCAAGTGTAATCGTCCGATTCGGGTTGTTAGGCATTCAAATGAATCAATGCTCATGACTAAGTTTGTGTTGACAAGGATACCGACACCACCGACACCTCTTTTATCACATGTTCCAAGGAACAGTTCTTCTCCAGTGTCGAAAACAGCATGATGGGATTGATGTCTTCTCGTTTCGGTCAGACCAATGATGTCGTACTTGATCTTTCGTGCTTGTACCATAAGGTCTTCAATGGATGCAGCGGATGCCAGCGTACGAGCATTAAAAGTACAGACAATCATTTTTGTTTTTCTGCGTTTTGGCAGCCTATGTCTGCCTTGGTGTTTTATCAGCCTCTCCTTCCATATCCTTCTCGACTCTGCATATTCAGGGTTAGGGAAATGAGATCCATTTATTACTGGATTTGGCATATCAATTTGGTCTATTTGGCATAGACCACGGATAGCTTGCCAGGCTCTGCCGTGCGGGTTGGATATTTAAGGATATTTAAGGTACCCTGAAAATTTAGAGAAAATTAATTAAATATAATTAAAAATTAATAATAATAAAAAAAAGAGTGTGGTTTCCTTCCTCCTGGGTTAGACTGATGGCTTCAAGGAAAAGGAACCTTCTATACAGTAATTTGAAGCCAGGATATTCCAGCCAGAAAGGAGAATCCACAGCATCTTCCTGACTTAGTATCACTTATGCACATAGCAAGCCATCAACGCACCCGAATCCCAGGGGAAGAGAAATTGATCTCACCTCAGTGCAAGATTATTAAGTCTCACAGCTGATGAGCAGTAAGAGATGCTATGATTGTCCCTGTCTTCAGAAAATGCAAGCTAATCTACATTTTCCCCCTACAACACTAATTTTATCATGGTACTAAATATATGTTGCAATAGTTTTGTGATTATTTATGTTACCTACCAAACTAGGAATTTTCATCCATTTTTCAAGATTAAGGTGGATACCCAGCCAGTCTCATTCACCACTATTATTTCTTTGACTCAGCACACTGCCTCTTTCATAATAACTGTTCCATAAATATTTGTAATAATTATATAAATGGCTTAATTGAATTGGGGATTAAATGAGATGATAAATGCAATTGTTCAACACAGTGTATGTCACAGAGTAGATCTTTAATATGCAGTAAAGACCATGAGTGTCATCATCATTATTGCTAAATGTTATTAATGTTAGTATCAGCATTCCGAAAATAGAATTTCCTAGATGCCACTGTGTTTGAACTTTAGAGCTAAGATTTAAAAGATGAGAATTATTTAAATATAATCGGGTTAAAAAGAGGAGCCTACAAAGATAAAGACCCAAGAGGAAAAAAGGGCAAAAGTTAAGAATTTTGGTACAAGCAAGCTAAGCATTTCTTAAATGCTTAAAAATGATACACTATTATCCTAATATTTGTCTTAAACTCCTTTAATCTTTAAAATACCCTCATTTAACTAGTAGTAGCATTTGCTACCATTTTATACTTGACACTTGAATCTTGGAAGTAACAATTTCAGAGAGGTGAAATAACTTGACTAAAGTCAACTCATTCAGTACATGGCAGAACTGCATTGCAAATTCAGAATCTGGACACAGATATCTTTTCTGTATTACACATTTATTGCCCATTGAGCTCTGATGTGTCTGTGTATACAAGACCTGAAAAATACCATTACACTAAATTGCCATTACACTAAAGAATTTCTCCTCATCCTGGTGAGCACGATGACATCATGTATCAATGAGGCTCAAAGGGTGTGATTTGCCCAGGGCCTTACAGGCAGAGTCACAGTTGCAGGCAGAGTCACAGTTGATAATGGGGCTCAAGTCTTCTAGACTTAGTGCAAACTTGATTATCTGAATGTATCTCAATTCACTCTTCAACATTTGGAATACAATCCCTATGTCAAAACAAGACCTTTCATGGTTTCAGATGCCTGTTACACTTGAGGAGCAATGTTTTAAGGAGTCAGTCACCCCTTCATGTGCTTCATCTATCTCACTGAAAGCTATAGGATGCTGAAGACCTCGGCTTCTCAGGTCAATAAACGTGGAATCTATAAACATGGAATGAGTTCACAGATGATTGGATTTCTTAGGCTCCACCATAAAAAAGCTCAGTTTGTGAATACCTGGGGTCCATACTGGCCTAGGGAAGCCTCAAGACTGTCTATGCTTCTCCAGTGTCCTTCACACCCCTACACTGTAGCACTGTAGCACTGTCTTCCCATAGTTCATCGATATGCTCGAGGGGGCACCAGTAACCTCTCACAACAAATTGTGAGACTTGTTGTTAACTGTTTTTGGCATATTGAATACATCATGGGGAGCTTGCCAGGCTTTTGCCGTGTGGGTGAGATACTTTCAGCAGCTTGCCGGGCTCTTCAAGAGGGGAGGAGGAATCAAACCCGGGTCGGCTATGTGGCTGCATTCAAGGCAAACACCCTATGCACTGTGCTATCACACACTCCTATAATTTAAGGATGTTCATCATTATTAATGGTTCTTTTAAGGATGGAGAAATATGTCAGCAGGTAGGTGCTTGCCTTGCATGTGGCCAACCTGGATTCAGTCCCTAGGACCTCGGCCCTCTGAACACCGAGACAGGGGTAAGCCTTGAGCACTGTTAGGTAGAGCCTCAGAATAAAACAAAACAACAAACAATAAATTTTGACTATTGAAGAAGCTTCTTTTCCCAATCTTAAGGCCTAATTTAACCACTAATCCAGGATTAATTATTGCCCAGTAGTATGAACAACAGGAATCTTAAACCATAGACTGAAAAGATAATCATATGCATTGTTTACAAAATAATGTGAAGTTAGCCATTAAAAATATATTTACAGGCCTGATAGCTCTGGAGTACATATTTTGGCATTCAGGAGGCCCCAGCACTATGTGGATCCTGAGAAGTACCAGAAAAACAAAGAAATATTCATATTATTATGTATATATATACATATATATATACTTAGCTCAATCCCATTAAAGTCTTTACTGTCAAATAATAAAATAACAAGTGTTGCCAAGAATGTGGAGAAATTGTAACTGTTCTAATCAAAAATTGTTAAATAGCACATCACTATGATGGAGAAAGTAAATGATAGATAGTTCCTTTAAAAAAATGAAATAGAATTACCATATTATCTAGCAATTCCATTTCTGGATATACAGTGGAAAGAATTGAAATAAGAGTCTCAAAGTATTCACACATCCTTGTTTATAGCAGTATTATTGCAGATAGCCAAAAGGTGAAAGCAATTTAAGTGTCCACTGAAGATAAACTTAATGGAATATTTATTCAACCTTAAAAGAGAAGGAAATTCTGACACATGCTACAACATGGAACCTGGACAGACCATTATGCTAAGTAAAATAAGTCAGTCTCAAAGAAACAAATACTATTTGATGCTACTTACAAGTGATAGCTCAGAAGCTAATTCAACTTACGGACAAAGTAGGATGTGGTTTCTAGGATCTGTGTGGAGGGGAATGTTAAGTTATTGTTCAAAAAATCACACACAAAAAAATCACAAATCATCCTGTTATTCGTCGATTGCCTTGAGCAGACCCCAGTAACGTCTCTTTCATCCTAGCCCTGAGATTATATTCAAGGCTCTTTAGCAGAATAAGACCCATCATTGTTACTGGTATTTGGCATATTGGGTACGCCACAGGGAGTTTGCCAGACTCTGCGTGTGGGCAGGCTACATTCGGTAGCCTGCCAGTTTGTCCAAAGTAGGAATGAGATAATGAGATGTCACAATAAGATGTCGGTTCCGGGAGCTGGATTTTATAGTCTCTGAGTCTTGGCCGCTGATGGGATTACATGGCACCAGGGGGCCAGTTGGTGGGTGTGACCCCCCGCCTACTGGAATTTGGAGGATCTGGGTGGAGGATGCTTGGCCCTGATCCAAGCAGGCTTGGAGATCTCAGCCCCGGAATCCGCGTGGCTTTGTCCCTCTGCCAGTACCTTCATGTGTGTGGAGAGTGGTCTCAGCATGGTGGTGGCTGATCCTGGAGGTCTTCGGCTGCTGGAGCCCTGGTCGGGGCAGGGAGGAAAGCTCAGCCTGCTCCCCTCCAAGGGACCCGGCGAGGACAGCCAGACGCGGGGGCAGGAGACTGCACTGTTCTCTTCTGGGAGCTGGTTTTTATAGTCTCTGAGTCTTGGCCGCTGATGGGATTACATGGCGCCAGGGGGCCAGTTGGTGGGTATGACCCCCGCCTACTGGAATCTGGAGGATCTGGATGGAGGATGCTCGGCCCTGATCTGAGTAGGCTTGGAGATCTCAGCCCCGGAACCCGTGTGGCTTTGTTCCTCTACCAGTACCTTCATGTGTGCGGAGAGTGGTCTCAGCATGGTGGTGGCTGGTCCTGGAGGTCTTCAGCTGCTGGAGCCCTGGTCGGGGTGGGAAGGAAAGCTCAACCCGCTCCCCTCCAAGGGGCCCGGCGAGGACAGCCAGGCACGGGGGCAGGAGACTGCACTGTTCTCTTCCGGGAGCTGGTTTTTATAGTCTCTGAGTCTTGGCCACTGATGGCTAGTCCGAAAGTAGTGAGTGGTCGCAAGGTCAACCTAAAGTCAACCTGCAGCAAGTTATTGTTAACTCATAAAAAAATTGCAAAATGAAGAGAGTATTAGAGATGGATGGTGCTAATAGTTGTGTGATGTTATCAGTGCCTTTAATACCCATGAACTGTGCACTTAAAGATAGTTAATATAACAAGGTTTATGTGTTCTAAAATGTACTTATCTACATTTATACTTACAGAAATAAAGATACAGAAAGTGTGTTTGAGAGACAGAATCAAACATAATTCATAGTGGATTCCTAGTACTGAGCTAAGCATTTTGCATGAGTTGCTTAACATAAACCCTACAACAACCCTGAGAAGTACTCCTATTAGCAGTTAGCAGCATTGTGCAAAACTGGAAATGATTTTTTTAAGGATTAAATGATTTTTCAAGGTTACACAGATAGAATATGAAAGCCCCTGGATGCAAACTAAGAGCTTACAATATTCACTGCTGTGTTTTACTACTCATGACTTTTTAGTATTATGGAATGTTATTTTGCACTGTAGCACTGTCCTCCCGTTTTTCATCAATTTGCTTGAGCGGGCCCAGTAACGTCTCCATTTTGAGACTTGTTGTTACTGTGTTTGGCATATTGAATATGTCACAGATAGCTTCCAAGCTTTGCCGTGTGGGTGAGAAACTCTCCAGAGCTTGCCAGGCTCCCTGAGAGGGGCAGAGGAATCGAACCTGGCTAGGCAGGGCTGGCTGTGTGCAAGGCAAACACCCTACCATTGTGCTATTGCTCCAGCCCATTATTTAATACATGCTAGTAAATAACGTAATTGTATTACAGTGTACCATGTAACCACATTACAAAGTTACATTGAGCAAACCAAGACCTTTCTTTATTCAAGTTAGCTATGGTTGGTCTATAACTATGGACTAGTCAGTAGGGTATCTAGAACAATCTATTATTTTAAGTCTCCAAAGAGCATAGTTAGAAGAGGATCATGGTAATTCAGGTTAACAATATATTTTTTGCTATTATGAGAGCTCATAATTAACATATAGTGGGGATAATCTGTATTCAAAGTTTTCTTTAATTGCTTTAAAATATTTACTATAATATTTACATTAATATCTGGTAATATCCTTATTTTCATTTACAAAATAAAGATGTAAAGATTTTGTAAATTGAATTTACATACTGGTAAAATACTAATAAATACCTAGGAAAAGCTCAGTTTATTGAATCCAAAAGGCTCTCTACTACATCACTCTTTTCTCTATTGCCCAACTTTGAAGATTCACATAAGCAACTTAGTTTCCTGTTTTTATTGGCCAAAACTTCAAATATCCTTTCATATATTAACAGTCTTGTTACATTTAATATAATATGTATGCTTTGAAAATAGTCCTCTAAAGAAAATATTTTTATCAGCTATCTCACCAGTAAAATTAAGAAGCTGAACTAATGAACTCTCAGTTCTGAGCTTCTCTAAATGTGTAATTCTATTTATTTTACAACGTTGCAAGCATTTATATGAGAAGGCTCATCACTAAGACTGAGAAAGATTTGGAGGGCACAGTTCAGAGAGTCAATAAGTTTCCTTATAACTTAAATGTCTTATTACAGCTTAATAGTTTTTTGCCTTAGAACCACAGTCTCTTAAATATTACTTTTCACATAACATACTTATGACAGCATTTATTATTAATAATCATCCATGAGTTATGAAAAAAGTCATGTGAATGGAATCCAAACATCAAACAACAGTCCCTAAGAAGCAATTGAACTTTATCCAACTGTTGCATAACTTTGGGAATGAGCTAAAGAGTGATCCTGAAAGAAAAAAGTGCTTTGGTTGAACTAGTGATTTAATCTCCAAGAAGTGCCACCAGAAATGTAAATGGGAGGGGATGAAGTTAAAAGGGTCACAGTATTAAGAAGTCTGCAGTCACCCTTACAATAGGTCAACTGTATGAATAACCCCAAATCTTAAATCAGATCATTCTGAAGGTTTGAAAGCAGATCAATTCTTCATATAGTATTTCCTGGTACCAGTCAGGTTCGTGAGGGGTCAAATATGTTGAACTCCTGTCAAACTTTCTAGGGTAGATAAAAGTCAATAATTTTAATCTTAATCCTAAAGCCACAGTGTTCAAATTCAAAATATGTTCCACATGTTCATGATATTACTTCATAGAAGTTGGTAAAATGTTTCTTTTAAGAGACTACTGTGAGGTTTCCATATCCCTTAGCCTGTGATAATAGTCTTTTTTTTTTCCTTTTTGGGTCACACCCGGCAATGCACAGGGGTTACTCCTGGCTCTGCACTCAGGAATTACTCCGGGTGGTGCTCAGGGGACCATATGGGATGCTGGGGATTGAACCCAGGCCGGGTTGGCCGTGTGCAAGGCAAACACCCTACCTGCTGTGCTATCACTCCAGCCCTGAGAATAGTCTTGTTTTTAACCATTATATTTATAAATAAGAATACTATTAGTGGAAATGGTGGTATTCTTATTACCATTCTATGAATGGTAATAATGGTAATTTTCAATGAAAATTTCATCAAAAATGAAAATCTACTCTGTGCATATATTTCCACAGACTTTATCTCATTCAGATTCTTACAGTCGCCAGGGAGAGAGCCCAAGTGGTAAAGTATAAGCCCAGCGTAGGCAAGACCCTGACACCCAGCTCCAGAGCACCACTATTAAATGAGTTAATCCTTACAAATAGCCAAGTTGAATGACACTATCCTTGTTTCTAAGACACCAAGACACAAATGGATAAATGACTCTCTTAGATGTGCCCAGCTGACATTTGATCTTAGTAGAGTGTAGGTTATCCTTCTATTATGTCACACTTATGCTGCTTCTAAACCTGGTTTCTTTTTGATCTATGGCAATAATAGACATTCTGTTCAGTATGTGTGGTATGCTTTTATTTTGAAGAAGAAAGAGTCCAGGTACCTATTTTCTATTTTCTAGCCAAAATTCTAGCTGACCTTGCCACTTATAATCATTTATCATGTTATTACCCTCAATAGATAAGTTTCTTTTAAATCTGTAAACAAAAAAAATTCTGAAAATGTAAAGAAAATTTAACTTGTAAATTTTTAAAACTTTAATTCATTTCCTTGTAAGGTTTCTATCATGCCCATTATGTAGATCTTTTCTCTTGAAACAGAAGGGTGGTACAGTTTACTCTTTTCAAGAGTGCAAATTCTGTATGGCTTTCTTAGATCTCTAAAATGGTTCTTGGATAATATGTGTGTATTCTAAAATTAAAACAAAAAGATGATGCTAAAATGATTGAAAAGGTGAAAATCATCAGAGTTAAGATGACCAAGGATGAGTCATTATTTTAAACCAGTTTCTCTGTTATTAGTTACTTATGGAAAGGCACATTTGATTTACAGTAAAATGAGACTAACAAAATCAACATTAAATAAAATTCAGTCTTGCCAATGAATTTTCAAAGTAAAGGAATTCAAGTCAAAAGAAAAAAGATAAAAGGAACAAAAACATGTGTGGAATTTTACTCTATGCCAAGCATCCTATCTAACATCTCCGAATAGCATCTCTTTCTCAATATCTTAATGAAGTGAATTTTATTCTCATATTATAAAGCAACAAGGCCATATATCTTGCTTATAGGTTATAGAAAAGGAATGCATGGGGTTAATGCATTTGCCTTGCCTATTCAGGTTCACATCATGTAATGATCCTCAAATACCACACCTAAGTCAGGGCAAGTCCTGAGCACCAGTTGTGGCCCCCAAACTAAAACCAAAAACACAAAAATATACAAACCAAAAAAATATCTGTTAAGTATATAAATATATATATGTACATATATACACACATACATATGTATGCATACACACATAATTTCCCAGATCATACACAAAGTAAATGGAAAATCTAAATTCAAAGTTAAGCTGCTCTAACTCCAAACACATCCCCCCTTTCTTCCAACATTAAACTATTGACCTTAATTTTAAAACATATGTGTAAATAGGCAGCGAGCTATATTCCATCTTCTAATAACTATTATGGGGAATTCTTTGAGAGTAATTCATATTGCAGTCGAACTTGCCAAGTAAACACATTTTTAATGACAAGGACCAAAGCACACTCAGGCAGTCTGTTTAAGCAGGTGAGGTGATCATTATATTTCTCCCCTGTTTAAACAGGGTTTCCATTCATTTAAGAAACATAAGATGGCAGGATGCATGTTAGGAAGAGATAAGACATGCCTCCAAGCCAACATCCGAGGGGATGAAGGCAGAGACCCAAGATGTAAGGGGGAGAAGAGTGATGCAAAATAAATTTTATCTCCAAGAAGCATATGCCTTAAGGTCCTTTCATTGAAAGCATTAAAGTTCAAGAAAAAATCCTCCAGTCCTTTCCATATTTTCCTCATGAACATGAAAGGATTTATCCTACACCTCAAATAGAAAATGTAAAAGTAATATACAAATAAATACTCCAAATAAGCTACTGAATATGTAATTTTCATGATGTCGTTAATATTTAAATCAATAGCATCAAACAGGTAGTTTAAAACTGATTTCATTTAAATAAAATACACTGATAGATATCAGGACTTTGCAATTCTATTTATTCTATAAGAAAGAAGCATCCACTGGGGGAAAAAAGGGTTGAACAAAATTTTGGAGTTAAGAAACTGTGTGGTGTGAGTCATTTGCAAAAATTATCAGGTTCACCCTTCTGTTCATTAGAAGCTCCAGTTCTACCATGTTTGGTGTTTTCCTGATCTCATGAATGCCATTAGTCTTGTATGTGAAAACTGCACACCCTAGTCATAATGTTGAGGTCCAGTGAGAGGAAAGTCCCGTATCTCTTAATTTCTGATTCTGACACTCCCTTTGACTATGCTATTTTCCAGAACGAGTCCAGGTCATTTCTGAATAGTCCTAAACAGAACTGGAGCTTAGGACTCATACTCTGTAGCTTCTGGGAGCTTTCAGGCTGGTGTCTCCAGCTCCAAGAGGCAAATCAGTGTCCTTTCATATGAGTCAGAGCTCTTGTCTCCCTCCTGGAGACAAGAAGATTGGTTAATTCCTCTTACTCACCCACATTCTAATGTACAGTCATGCATCTTTGGCTGACTAAGGTAGCTCTGTTCAACTGGACTTGGATTCCTTCACACTTTCTAACAAGCAACAGATGACTTGGGTTGTCCACATTGCTCAAGAAGCCCTTCTGTTAAGTCTAAATGCAATATTCAACACCATCACATGGTTATTCCTACCGTTTGTTTTAATAAATTTTTCTAAATAGCTCTACTACAAATACCTGAAAAATTCAAGACTAATATCTATGACATGGAATCACCTGGAGCTATGGCTTTGCTACCTACCTTCCTCTTGATTTTGAGCTGGGATTTGAACTTCATTTACTGTCCAATTATATGCTAAGCTGCTTTAACGGAACTGAATTTGAGGCAATGCCTCCATAGGAGTTTAATTTGAATCAATGCCAGGTTGCAGTTTCCAGAAGACTATTATTTGTCAACTTAGATCATAAAAATCAACCACACAATTACTGTTAAAAAAATTCATTCTACCACTCTACAGAACTTAATCAAATGAGTAACGTTCTATTATCACTGAAGGTTGGAGGAAGAACAGGAGATGACACTGCTACTAGAATCAACAAAGCAGAGCCACCCATGAGAAAATGGAACCCTTGTGGCCTGCCTAGTTGGGGAGCTGGAATGATGGTGAAATCATGGATATAAAAGAAACTCTGCCCAAGGCAAAGACTAAGAGAGGAAGAGGGAGGAAAATACCTGACTGCTCCTTTCTTCGTGCCATCAAATTTCCCATCTTTTGTTGACTTAACCAGAAGTTAGTAAGACAATGAAAGACAGAAGTAGGGAAAGAATTGGAAGGAAAAGAGGCAAATTTGGGCACAAAGGGCAAATGTAGATCATGACTCTGTCACGATGATTCAGCAGCTCTGTCGCTGCCTACTCTACTGTTTCTTCTATCTCTTCCAAAGTTATGATGTTAGATCCACCAAAAGAATGGGCTCAGGTTGACTTTCCTGCCCAGTTTAAAGCAGTACTATTAGGAAGAGTTCTCACAGTCGGCCGTGGACTGTGTAGTAACCTTTGATTTTAGTACCTATGCAGCCTGCTCACTGTGTATGCGTGTGTATGTATGTATGTATGTATATATGCATGCTCTTCATGTGTATATATACACCCATGTATATATATATTTGTATACACATATGCATAGATACACACATAAATACAGCAAATACACATAATAGAGAGAGGTAAAGTCACTGGTATAAAGCCAAACAGTGAACTATAAAAGAAAACATTTAGACCAGAGGAATAATATTGTGGGCAGGGCATTTGCCCTGCACAAACTTGATCTGGTTTATCCCCACCCCACATGGGCAGTCTTCTGAGCCTGCTTGGAAAAATCCCTGAGCACTTTTGGCTTAACATCCCTCACAAAGGGAACATATATAGCTAATTTTCTCATAGAGCACATATTACTGCTAGAAAGCACTATTAATTCTTGTCATAAGCGGTCAGTGTTATAGGCTGAATTGTGTTTCCCTAAAGTTCTTAGGTTAAAAGTATAACCCTATTCACCTCAGTATGTAACTATTTAGAAATACCCATCTTTAAATTAGTAGTGAACTGCAAAAGACACCAGTAGGGGGTCCTAATTCAGTTATGACTGGTGTCCTTATTAGAAGAGATTAGACTATGCCAGAGGAATACCCAGGAAGTCACAAGATGACAGCCAAGAAGACGATCAGGAGAAGCTGCTCCGGCTGAAACTTTGATCTTAAACTTCTGGTCCCTAAAATTGGGAGAGAATTCACTTCCAGTGTTTAAGCCACCCAATCTGAAGAGCTTTGTCATAGCACTGTAGCACTGTCTTGCCATTGTTCATCGATTTGCTCGAGTGGGCACCAGTAACGTCTCCCAACAAATTGTGAGACTTGTTGCTACTGTTTTGGGCATATTGAATATGTCACGGGTAGCTTACCTTCACAAAATAATGTGGTCAGTAATTAGGATGACACAGATATAAAATATATTTTAAAAATCAATATTATACTCCATATACTTATTGGTCATTGTTCAAGTCACTAGTTCTGCTTACCAGTAGTTTTTGTATTAGCCTTTGGGTTCAGAATCTGGGGAAACCAATTGAAGATTCTCACCTGGAATATAAGGGCAATGTTGGATTCATTCTATGCCATACACTTTTTCTTTTCTCTGTCAAAAGAGTCTAAATGTTAATTTCATATTCAACATTTAAAAACATTTTCTTGGGCCAAAGAGATAAGGTGCTTCACTTGCCTTGCATATGACTAAGTTGAGTTTAGTCCCTTGCACCCCTTCAGAAGTCATTTCTTGAGCACAGAGTCAAGAATAATTTCTGAGTAGGGCCGTATTTTCTCTCCCCCCAAACAAAATAAACACAACACATAAAAATCTTTTCCTGCCTAGAAAATAGATTCACCATAAAAAACATAGAAGAGTAAAGACTCCTATAACCATTTTAAATTTCAAAACCCAGACTGCATGGAGGTCGATGCAAAATACAGAAATTCTTGCATGAGGAAAAAAAATCTCTTCCTGTCTTAACAACTGATGTGAATCACAGTTCCCTGCGAGCAGTGATGGTATTGAATGTGAGCACTGCCAAAATGATAGGATCAAATGTGTCGTTTGGAAACTGCACATCCACCCAGAGAGAATGTGAGGAATATTGTCATTGAACACTGTCATATGCTTTGTGGATAGATTGTGTCATCCTCTGACAGCACGTCCTCCTGAAAAGGCCTCGGAGGAAGTCAGGGGACAGCTCTTTCTCTTTCTAAGCCCCTGGAGAGCAAAGGAGCAAGTTTCAATTAATGACAATAAAAGAACAAGAGCATCTTGGAGGACTGTGAACCACCTTCAGACGCTGAGCTGAATGGCCTGCAGTTTATTTTGAAGTATCAGGGTCCATCAATGGCACATGTCGGCAAGAGGACATATGTTTTCTGGCAAGAGAGAAGTCTCTTCATTGTCTTCAATCCAGGAGGCTTCTATTTTATTCCAGACTATTCAGTTACAGATCAGGGTGGAAGAAATGAGCCGAGTAGGAACCAAAGACTAAAAATTTAAAACAACCAAGGGCAGCAGATAGAGTGGAATTACCTGGCCTTCCTCTCACCTGTAACTGAAGTGCTCCAGGAAGCCTTTATCAGAAACAATACAGTGTATGATTGTGTAACACAAAATGACAACTGTGATAATTTTATTTATTGGGACGTTCCTCCAAGTGATGCTCAGGAAATCCAATTAGATGCCAACTAGGCCAGAGATTCAGTGTCATCCTCTAACATCACTGGTCAGAGGTGGTACTGCTCTGACCCTGTAGTACCAGGAATTCCTAAGGCCACTCTAGGAGTGCTCAAGGTTGCCAGAGCTTAACCTGGTGATGCTCAGGAGACCATGTGGTCCCAGGATTGAACTAGAGTCACTGCATGCTAGGCAAAAGCACCTAAGCTCCTGGACTATCTCACTTGGTACAGGTGCAAGAGAAATATTCCCCACAGTCACACTTCAGTGTTCAGTTATTTTGGATTTCATTCAACGGCAAGTGGTAGAATTCTGCATGATGAGAGTTTAGAGACCCAGCCTCTGCATGAGTTTGTGTGTGTGTGTGTGAGAGAGAGAGAGAGAGAGAGAACGAGAGAGAGAGAGAGATGGCTCTCCACATCACTGAACAATTGTTAGGTACCTGAAGATGTCTGAAAATTCTACTCATATCTGGTAAGTTCTGACACTTCCCAAGACCATAGAGCCCACCGGTCATTCTTCTAGAACCATCCTCTGTTTCACATGCCAGTTGCAGTCCTCTGTGTTTCTGCTCAAATGGCAGCAATAGATGGGGAGTTCAGCTGACCCCTTCTTCACTTTGGAGTCATTTGCTTGTGTGACTCACAAAACTCAGAAAACCCAGTTTGCTCACTAGCTCATTTATTCCAAAAGGCTTAACTCTTCAGGAATAGTCAAATGGAAAAGGTACTAAGTAAGGTATAGGGACAATGATTGGAGCATCATGTATGCATTTTCTCCCCAGAGCTCACATTCACCAACCCAGAAGCTCTAAAAAACCTTGCTTTGGAGGGATAGTTTGGAGACTTCATTACCTAGGCAAGTTTGATTAAATCACTGGCCCCAGGCAATTAAATGCAACCTCCAGTTCTCAGCCCTCCCCTGGGGTCTGGGCATGGGACTGAATGTTCCTGCACAAGGAAAAGAGGAACAGACTAGAACCTGGCTTAATAAACTGGCCAGCTTCCAGAGGAGGAAAAAACCCAAGTAAGACAGACTACTAAAGAGCAGCATTTGGGACACTAAAATCCTTTTCATTTGGCATGGAGCAATCTGGGCAAAGACCCCATGAAAATTGTCATTGCCAAGTGCTCTACAACTTAGGATCCTATAGACACACCCCTCACACCCCTACAGTCCTACTATGAACTGGCATTCTCTCTGAATTGAAAATGATAAAGAGGCTTCCTTCTGGCTAGGAAACATGTGTCCTTGCCCCTACTTGTACCATTGATGGGCAGTGATACCTCCAAATAAACTGTGGGCCATCTTGGCTCAGCATCTGAAGCAGTCAGCTGTGATCCTGGGTCATAACTGGAGCCAAATGTTCCACCACATTAATATTGCCTTTTCAAAAATGTGTCCTTTTCTGTCAGTTTCAACTCCCGCCCCCTTGAAGATGCACTTTCTTAACTCTGTGTGGATGGTGCTGCCATGGAAACACCAGATTCATATGCTGTGACTGTGGACCAACAGTCTGAGGTCCAGGACCAGGGAAATGGCTCAAAGGACCACAGCACATTCTTGGCATATATCTGGCTGACCCAGGCTAGAGTCCTGCATAGTCCCCTGAATGCAATAGGGTGTGACCCTAAAGCAAAGATAAGAAGAGACTAAGGTTCGGAGGGAAGAAAATTCAGGGAAAGGCTTTCATTGGTCTAAGCGGGTGTTATGTACTAACAATGATCATGTGGTCCAAAGCCACAAAGAAGATAACTGTAGCATCTGGTTATCCAAGCAAGGATGATTAACGGAATGAGAAGAAGGCTCAGAATTGACAGGAAAAGTTTGGCATTCTCTTAATGTGATGGATTATTCATCTCTGAAAAAGACGTAGGGGTGAGTAAAAACAAAAAAGAAAAATGTGCTGTTCTACCACAGATTCCCATATCTGATCCATTAGGAAAGTCAAAGTTATTAATCTTGGTTGCAGCAGGCAGAAACCTAGACTCCAGCTACTTGAAGGGGAAAACTGTAGTACACTGGTAGGCTCATTGGACTTCAGGAAGTCGAGGGCTTCGGGGGCCAGAGTCTAACACAGCCAGGCCCGTGTCATCGCTCACTTCAGCTTCTCGTTGCGTCCCGTGATGCTCTGAACCCTGCTTTCTCCACTTCACAGAGAACAAAAGAAAATGAAGCCACCTGCTTCCTATTTCCAGCCTCATCACAAGTGAGGAAATGGCTCCCCCCCCCCCATATCCAGTTTGAACAATTATAGGAAAAAATCTGGTCACATGCCTGGCACTGGGACCAATCGGACATGGGCTAGTTAAAAGTCTCCTCAGGTTGGGATAGCTTGAGTTTGTAATCATTATGAAATTGAATTTAAAAATTAAGAACATAGAAGAAACAAATATTTAGCTGACTAGAGAGGGAGAAATATTTGCTTAATGGGGATGGCATAGATAGTAAAATCAGAAAGATGCCAAGAACGTAAAGACATAAAGGTGGGATTTCTCTCTCTCTCTCTCTCTCTCCCTCTCTCTCTCCCCCCCTCCTTCTGTCCCTTTCTCATCCTCCTTCCCCAAATCCCTTTTCTCTGACACACAAAAATGCACACACAAAGTTTATAACATAACACAAACATAAAAGATAGGAAAAGGAAGGCATAAATTCAAATTTAGTCCAATCTTATCCATCTTTGTAAAGATACAGAGATGGGGAAAGATCATAGGTTGTAAGTAAGAGGAAGCTTACAAACTCCTGAATTCAGCCTCATTATTTTTATTGATTGATTGATTGATTGATTGATTTTTGGGTCACACCCAGTGATGCTCAGGAGTTACTCCTGGCTCTGTGCTCAAGAATTAACTCCTGACGGTGCTTGGGGGAACTATATGGGATGCCAGGGATCAATCAATCGTGGGTCAGCTGCATACAAGGCAAATGCCCTACCCACTGTACTATTGCTCTGGCCCCAGTTTCATTATTTTAAAGATGCAGCTACTAGAGTCTCTATTTCTGAAGAGACTCATTCAAGGCTCTTATGCAGTTGTAGGGTTCCATGGTTTCTTGTCCAGTGCTGGTTGCACTCTAAGTACTCATCCAAACTTAAAGTTAGTACAGATAATTTTAAGACTTTTAGCAGTTATTAACAGCACTATCTGATGCTAAGGGGAATTATAAATTTAGAATTTCCTCTGTTCACAAACATTTTTCTATGGGAAACAATAAATAACATCTAAAGTATCATAGGAGAGTAGGAACCAACTGCATCTTTCAAAATTCATCTTCAGGAACCCATGTTTGTTTCTGATTTTTTTTTTTTGGTTTTGTTTTGATTTTTGTTTTCTTTGGGCTAAAACTTGCAACTCCAGGATTGCTCCCAGCAGTACTCATGGGAACAGATAGTAACTTGGGATTCAACTCAGGCCTTTTATAAGCAAAGCATGTACTCGGCCCTCTGAAGCTACCCTACCCACTGTACTATAAAACCCAGAAGCCTAGGTTTATAGTCTAATATTCTATACCTAATCTTTATATACTAATTGACTTATTTAAAACTTTTAATAACATACCTCAAAATTACTGACTTGAAATTTAGAACCCTTTTTATTGCCCATAGAACTGTTGGCAAATTCTAAAAAATGAGAGAGGGAGAGAGAAAAAGAGAGTGGGGAAACCATAGTTACGTTCAAGACAGAATAAAATGCATTAAGTATAAAAACTATCACAAGAAAAAGTTACCATTATCCAAATCTTGATTTTTAAAAATATAAGAGAGACGTTTACTCCTTCTTTATCCACTCTTAATGTTATTAGAAATAATTTTGAATATAAATGGCCTTTCTTTGTCTCTCAAGAGTAATCAAACTGCTTTAAAAACTGCAATGCAATTACTAAAATATTAAGAGTTCACTTTACAACATAAGAGGCAAAAACTGTTCCTTTACTTAAATTTTTAGAAGAAAACTCAAGCCCAATTTTTAATCCCACAAAGAATACCTGTGTTCACTCTATTGAGTTCTTCTACAATTGTGCATCTACTCTGGAGTTTGAATGTACAGCCTGGGATGGAGCAATATTTCCATGTAACTAGTATTTAGGTATTATTTAAATCCTTGAAATCAAGAGGGCTGATTAGGAAGAGATAGATGGAAGAAGATAAAAGGAATAAAGTTGAGTTCAATAGCATGTCAACATAACAAAGAATCTGGACAATAAAAAAATCAGCCACACTGAGAAGGAAATGATAGTAAAGTAGAAAGAACCAAATAAGAATGAATCTTGGAAGAAAAGGGGTAAAGTCTTTCAATTTCAACTCTGAAAAGTGATGAAGTAAGATGAAAATGGAGAATTGGCTTTTGGAACTTGGTAATTTGGAAACTGGATGAGATCTTGACAAGAACTAATTTGTTGAAATTATACGTATAAAAATTTAATTGGAGGAAGTTCCGGTGAAGAAGAAAAGAGAGAACATGCAGATAACCCATCATATGTGTTGAGCTATAAAAGAGAGCACAGAAATAATGAGGTAACTGCAGGGATGTGTATATTATGAAAGGTTGATTTGAGGGTTTTTTTTTCTTTTTATGAGTGGAGATATCACAGCAGTTCAGATGCTCTGAACTGATGGAATAATTCAGTACAGAAAGGGAAATTTACAAAGTATAGAGGAGACGATTGTGAGGTGAATAATCTCCGATAGTCGTAGAGAACAGGATCTAGTAGACCAATAATATCATTGTCCTTAACAGCCAGGAAAGTTCATATGAAGTAGCAGGTAGGATAGCAGAAGAGAACAAAGGTGTGATTAGTTTGATGCATGTGATAGTGAATGTGTGTGGAACTTTTTTTAGATTGCTCACATTTTCTCAATAAAGTGATAAAAGCAAAATAATCAACTGAAAATGGAAAGGAGAAGCATTATAGGAAATTGAAGTGAGAAGATATATAAGATAGTTTAGAGGGAAATGATTTGGATAGTGTGGTCAGAATAAATAATAATTAGAATCTAATCAGAGTCTAATATTTTCCTCCCTCTATATTTAAATGTCTGTTTACACAAACATCACTCCGTTTAAAGAAAGTGACATTTAACTTAATGTGGGATTTTCCAGGAAGAAAGGTGGGGGTGGGTGGGGGTGGTGGAGAAGCATAGTCAAAGATAAGTGAATAATAACTGGCATAGTGATGGGCTATCACTAGAAGCTAGCTAAGGAATGAAATGATATAAAAGGTCACAGAACAACAAAACGAGGATTTGGGGGGAGGTATTGGAGTTGAGATGCCTGTGATAACTAAGCTGGAAATACAGGGAATGGTTATTTGGAGAGGAAGACAATTAGGGGATGGTTATTTGGAGAATAGCGTACTTAAGAATCACTTGAGCAAAAGAGGAATTCATTGGGAATGGATGCCTGAATTACAATAAAAGTTAAAATGTAGAATGAAGACAGAGAATTGGGGAGTCCAGTTTATTCAAAGCATCAACTCAAAGCTGCATTGCAAAGCCAATTATTTTTCCAGTGGCAGCAAACTCCCACAGTTTTTATTTTAACTTTCTCATTAACTAAGCATCGCTTTATAGTACTGTGAAGGGTTTAGCTTCATGCCTTTGTATGTGTAGATATTTACACTCCAAACATGGGTGAAACTAGCTCATAGCTTTACTTCATTACTTATTTCACTTAGCACAATTTCCTCAAGACAGAGTAGTATTCCATTGATTACATATACCACAACTTCTCCATATCTCCTCATGAATTATTAGGTTAATTTTACACTTTACCAGTACTTTTAAATTATACTGCTATGAATAAAGGTATGCAAATACCCTTTCAAATTAGTTTTTTTTCACATCCTACAGAGAAATACTGGTGGGGGGGGGGGGTTATGGCTCCACCATGTTATTTCATCAGTGCTTTTTTGTTGTGGTGGTGGTGGTGTCACACCGGGCTGTGCTCAGGGTGCCAAGAATCAAACCCAGATTGGCTGTGTACAGAGCAATCTTGACAGCTGTACCATCTCTGTGGACTTTCGTTTGTATTTTTAAGGGATCTCATACAATTTTCCATCGAGGCTAAACCAATGTACGCACATTGCTAGCATCAGTAAATCCTGTCTGTATGTCAATCTGAATGTCCTCATTGGAGGTGTTTATTCACATATCTTGCCCATTGTTTTTTTTAAAAAAATTGGGATCTTTGATTTTGTAGTGATATTGGAGTCGTGTGAGTTCTCCATAGGATTTTTGGATGTTAAATCCTTGCCAGATATATGCTGAACAAAAATATACTCTTAATTACAAGGCAATCCTCTTTGATTTTGTGGCAAAACTCCAACGTTTCTAATACTGTTAGATTTAAGGGGCTCTTCAAACCTGCTCCCGTCATTGAAAGACTCAGTGTCGTCCAGTTTTCAGTGTCTGGCTCTGCCTCTGTGGCAGCTGCAGTTATTAAACTGACGTTTCCCTATCCGGCCAAAAGGATGCAAGAACATGGAGGTGGCACATTGGCTCTGCAATGCCAGAGCTTCAAAATGAAATTCATTGTTTCCACTATCATTTCATCATTTAGAACCAATCATATACCCCTCATAGCTCTGGGAGCATAGGGTAACACATAGAGTGTTCAGTGACCGCTTTAGATGGTTGCAGTATGCTTATTTCATCATTAAGGATTACCAAGGGAAAACCTAGATGCATGTTCTGGATGGGGAAGGCTGGAGTTGAGTCTCCATCACCCTTTGCACCACCGGGAATGGCTCTCAACACCAAGCCATTAATAGCTACTGGGCACTCTCAACCATGACCAAATTGTACCCTGCCCCAGATTATCAAGGAAGTGACACTTACAAGAAGAGGTGTTTAACTAGGTGCTTAGTTCCTCAAGGAATGAATTAGCTGAGAAACCTGTAGGTGCAAATTACAGAAATAAAAGAATCAGCAGGCACTAGAACTATCAGTAGGAAAGGCCAAGGAGCTGAGGGTTCATGGGTGACAATTGACCTTTTTGTTGTACTACACTTTGTCTGAAATCTGCGTACACATCTTCAAATATCCCAATAGGAGATATACTATTCAATCACAGAGGTATTTCCTAAGGCAGTAAATTTTAAGCCATTCAGGAACGGGCTGTTGATGAATCTGATTAATACACAGCTAACCATATTTCCTATGTGGATTACTAGGTTTTAAGAATGAAAATATGGGAACAATAAAATTTTACCGAACATAATTTATTCTCTCCTTAATGATTTAGAAGTCACCTTTAGCTCCTGTAGTGACTTAGGGACATGCCTAGGAACATCAATTATAATTGATCTGCAGATGTGCAAGGCTATAATTCACAGGGGTGCTCTGCACATAGGGAGCACATACCGGGCAGCAGGAAGAGTAATGACAGCAGGGAATGGAAGGCTGTAAGAGCTCAGAAACTAACCAGGTGGCATGACTTGCCCCCAAGGGTAAAGCCAGCAGTTGAAATAATCAAGTTCAAGGAGTTGAGGGACCATGGGTTTCAATCAGAGCAGAGACTTATATCCAAGAGGTACTTGTTCAGGTGCTGGGAACATAAGACCACAAATCTTTGCACTAGATGTGCAGGCAGATCATATGTCTTCAAGCGAGTGGGTTAATTGGTTAGAAGCAGATGTAAAACATCCAACTAGTGGGATTTCCAAGACATGGTCCGTCATCCAGGGACTGGGGCTTTCAAAGATAGGTCACTAATCATCGTATGGTTCAGGGCAGGGCTCTTTCAGGAAATTGAAATGCGAACCAGGAAACTAGGCAGCTGAGTAGAGAGGCTAGAGGGGAGGGGAGAAGCAGCGAGACTTAATGAACATTCCAGAGATCAGGCTTCTGGAAGTGTGTTGACTCAGGAATGAAGTAACACCTCCTCTTATGCTTTTTCAAAATGCACCAGGCAGACATAAACGTATCCTTGGTGTGTATTATTAAGAGAAAGAACTCAATCTGAAAAGATTATCCTACATTTTTTAAAAAAGGTAAAAACTAGAGACAGTAAAAATATCTATTGTGTCAGGAGAATGAATGTGTGGAATGCAGAGAATTTTCAGAGTAATGGCACTATTTTTGCATAATACTACAATGACAGATACATACATCTGTCCAAACCCATAGAATGGGTACCACCTAGAGTGAGTGCTAATGTAAACTATGGACCTTGGGGGCTCATGCTGTGTTCATGTATGTTCACCCACTGCAATAAATGTGCCACTCTTGTAGCGAGTGTAAACAATGAGGGAGACCGGGTAGAGAGGGGAGCATGCAGTAGATGGAATGTCTCTGGACTTTCCCTTCCAATTTGTATTAAACTGAAATTGCTCTTTAACAAATAGTCCTAAAGAAGGGGCTGGAGTGATAGTACAGTGGGTAGGGCGTTTGCCTTGCATGAGGCTGACCTGAATTCGATTCCCAGCAACCCATATGGTCCCCTGAGCACCGCCAGGAGTAATTCCTGAGTGCAGAGCCAGGAGTAACCCCTGTGCATTCCCAGGTGTGACCCCCCAAGAAAGTAGTCCTAAAGAAGACTTGATGGAGAGATCACCTAACATGAATGGGAACAAGTCAGAGAATGCAGGATTTAGTATACCTACATAAAAAATAAAGGGAAAACATGGTTTATTCTGTCAGAATGCCAGATAGAAGCATTCTAGCTACAGGTGCAGATGACCTGCCAATCCCTGTGTATTTCAAGGTATTTCAAGGTACAGCATTTGTTCCTTCAGAAGCCAAGGCGAAAACTCAAGCTAGCAAAGGCATTATTTTTGTTAAATACCTCAATTCACAGGGAAAAATAAGTCAGAGTAGCAACTTTTTAGGTTTATGAAATATTTAAACTGCTATTGTCTTGAGGATAGTTTTTTAATACCAATGGATCTGAATTCCCTGCTATATCCATAACAGAAATCTAGGTGGAACTAAAGTTGGACGAAAACACTGAGAACAAAACGAAGGATGTGTTCCTACCTACAGGTGTGGAGAGAAGGGTAAAGAGCAGGAGAAACTCTGTGTGTGTGTGTGTGTGTGTGTGTGTGTGTGTGTGAGTGTGTTGGGTGGGGGGTTGGGAGAACAGAAGTATACCCAAGGCAAAGCAGTGATCAAAAGAGAAATAGAGGAATTAGGTATTTGCAAAGCTATGTGGTATCAGTTAAGCTAATTGACAGGAACGTCAAGGGGAGTTTTATCCAATGTTGATTTTTTTAATTTTTTTTCAATATTTCAAGAAAGTTACAGTCATTTTTTTTTATTAGTGAAACACCATGAGGTACAGTTGTAGATTTACAATTTTTTGTGCTTGGGTTTGATTACACAATGATCAGATACCCATCCCTCCACCAGTGCCCATTTTCCACCACCATGGATAATATCTCCCCCCACCCCCATCCCCCCATCCCCCCCTGCCTCTGTGGCAGGGCAATCCCCTGCGTTCTCTCTCTCCTTTTGGGTGTTGTGGTCTGCAAAAGAGGCATTGAGTGGCAAACGTGTTCAGTCCATAGTCTACTTTCGACATGCATCTCCCCTCCTGGGAGGATCCTCCAAACACCCTTTATTTGGTGCTCCCTTCTCTATCTGAGCTGCCCTTTCCTCTAGAATCCTCGACTGGCCACTAAGCTATGGAGTAATCCTCCTGGTGCTGATCTCAGCTATTCTTGGGTATTAATCTCATATTTTGTTACATTATATCCCCCAGATGAATGCAATCTTTCTATGTCTATCCCTCTCTTTCTGACTCATTTCGCTTAGCATGATACTTTCCATGTTGTACCACTTGTATGTAAATTTCATGACTTCATCTTTTCTAACAGCTACATAGTACTCCATTGTGTAGATGTACCAAAGTTTCTTTAACCAGTCATCTGTTCTTGGGGTTACAGTCATTTTCACTTAAAATTTTTGTTTTCATTTGTTCAAAAAGGTAAAGGTAAAGGTAAAGGTAAAGGTAAAGGTAAAGGCCTTCCCGTTGATCATCGATTTGCTCGAGCGGGCCCAGTAACGTCTCCATTGGAGACTTTGTTGTTACTGTGTCTGGCGTATCGAATGCTCTCGGTAGCTTGCCGGGCTCTCTGAAGGGAAGTGAAATTTGCTTTAAATTCCGTACGCAAATCTCATTTATTTCCAAATCTAATAATGTTACATAAAACATAATAAGTTTTGGAGGGAATTTTGATGAGTATTTGATAAACGTGAGCTCCACAAGCAAAACTCGGCTTAAAATAACCAATCTTATTTTTTAAAAATTTGGTTAATTGAATCCTCTTAGCACATAAAACTGCACTTATAAATTAAAATGCCCCACTTCATATGTCTGATTGTGTGAATTTATGATCTTAACGAGCAAAATCTTCCCACGTCCTGAATAAATCTTGAAGCTTTAAATAAATTAAACTTACAAATATTCCGAATTTTTAATTCTTCTAAGCATCCTGATATCGATTGCAAATTTACTGCAGCACATTTGGGCAAGAACAAAAACTTTACCAGAATTAGTTGCTTATTTAAAACTATAACTAAGAGCCTGAGGGTGCGGCTCAGTGATAAAGCACTTGCCTTGAGGTCATGAGATCATGAGTTCAAACCCTGGTATAGCTCCACAACCTAGTATGTTATCTCTACACACAACACCCAAATGTGTTGAGCACAGAAATGAACTGTGTGAGTCCTAGTGAGCACCAAAACATATCTGACCACCTCAACCAAGTGTGTGATTGCATCCTGGTCATCATAATAACAACAAAGGGAAGGGAAAGGGTGGAAATACAGAAATAGAACCAAGGGGCTGGAGCAATATCACAGCATGTTTGGTGTTTGCCTTGTACATGGCCAACCTGGGTTTGATTCCCAGCATCCCATATGGTACCCCGAGCACTGACAGGAGTAATTCCTAAGTGTAAAGCCAGGAATAACCCCTGAGCATTGCCAGGTGTGACCCAAAAAGCCAGATAAAAAAAAAGAGAGAGAAAGAAATAGAAACAAAAGGCTAAATACTCCTATTGCTTTTATAATCTTGTCATTCAAATTATAGTCAGAGCAGCAACGGCATGAGGATAGCAGATTATTATAAATGGAGGATTTCAGGCCCTTCCTTAAATTCCTGCACCAGAGTCCAGAGCTCTCATTAATGGTATTAGGGGATGTTTGTGGGACATTCCATTAATTTGTGGTGTTTTGTTGTAGAGTCTGGCGCCTTAGACCACTCGGCCATCCTGACACCCAAGTAAAGGCCCTCCCGTTGATCGCGGGCCCAGTAATGTCTCCATTGGAGACTTTGTTGTTACTGTGTTTGGCATATCAAATACTCTCGTATTTGATAATCGAATACTCGGTAGCTTGCCGGGCTCTCCTAGAGGGGCAGAGGAATCGAACTCGGGTCGGCCATGTTGGCCGCTTGTAAGGCGAACGCCCTACCCGCTGTGCTATCACTCGGAGAGCCTGGCAGGCTACCGAGAGTATTCGATATGCCAAACACAGTAACAACAAAAGTCTCCAATGGAGATGTTACTGGGCCCGCTCGAGCAAATCGACGATCAACGGGAGGGCCTTTACCTTTTACTTTGTTGTAGAGAACACACATGGCTGTACTTAGGGAACACTCCAAGTATTATTTGGGTGTCATGTGGTCCTAGGGATCAGACCCAAACCTTCACTCTTACAAATATGTGCTCTGCCATTTAAGTCACACTTCAAACTTTATTTTTTTTAATTAGTGAAACACCATGAGATACAGTTGTAGACTTACAAGCTTTTGTGCTTGGGTTTCAATGATCCCAAGCACAATGATCGAGTACCCATCCTACCACCAGTGCCCATTCTCCACCCCCACCAATCCCAGTATCCCTCCCACCCCCCATCCCCCATCCCACCCTGCCTCTGGCAGGGCACTCCCTTTTGTTCTCTCCTTTTGGGTGCTGTGGTTTGCAGAAGAGGCATTGGGTGGCAATCATGTTTGGTCTAGAATCTACTTTCAGCATGCATCTCCCATCCTGGGCGGATGTTCCCAGCACCCTTTATTTGGTGCTCCCTTCTCCACCTGAGCTGCCTTTACCCCTAGAGTGTGCGGCTGGCCTCAAAGCCATGGAGTGAATCTCCTGGTATTTATCACAGCTGTTCTTGGGTGTTAGTCTCTTATTTTGTTCTTATGTTACCCAGATGAATGCAATCTTTCTATGTCTATCCCTCTCTTTCTGGCTCATTTCGCTTAGCATTATATTTTCCATGTAGTACCACTTGTATGTAAATAGTACCACTTGTATGTAAATTGTATGTAAATTTGTATGTAAATTTCATGACTGCTTTTTTCCCAACAGCTACATAGTATTCCTTTTTTTGCTGGAGCGATAGCACAACGGTAGGGTGTTTGCCTTGCACACAGCCAACATGGCCGACCCGAGTTCGATTCCTCCGCCCCTCTCGGAGAGCCCGGCAAGCTACTCAGAGTATCTCGCCCGCATGGCAAAGCCTGGCAAGCTACCCGTGACATATTCGATACGTCAAACACAATAACAAGAAGTCTCACAATGGAGATCTTACTGGGTCCTCTTGAGCAAAAAAAATCAATGAACAACGGGAGGACAGTGCTTGACAGGACAGTGCTATATATATATATATATATATATATATATATATATATATATATATCATACTACAAAACTCCATACAAACCAAATTGTAGAACCACCCACTATCATTAAAATGATCTTCTCTACCCATTCCTTCCATCTGCGTTCCTCTTCCCCACTAGTAATCACTATTTTCTATACAGGGTTGGAGACATTTTCGTGCATTTGAGTTGGTCATGTGCTTTGTTTCTTTACCACATAGGAGTGAAGACATCCAGAAACCATCTTCCAAATGTCTCACTTATTTTGCTTGGCAAAATCACTTGCATTTCCATTCATATCCCACATGGTAAACATCCATCGTTTTTCACAGCTGAATAGAATTCCACTGAGTATTTATAGCATGTGTTCCTTATCTACTCGTACCCTCCAAATAGACTTTTTGGTGGTTTTCAAGTCTTGGCTGTTAGGAATTCTCCTTTATTGATCACTGACATGCATATGTCTTTTTGAAATCTCCTAGTCTTGGCTTTTTGAGCTGGTATACGTAGACTGGGTTGTACGGGCAGATACTTCATTTTGGAAAGCTTGGCAGGCAAAGTTGAAGCTGGCACAAGCCACATTTCTTGAGCTGAAAACAAAGAAGAATGATTCAAATTAAAAGCACCTGAAAACCTAACAAAAATACAAACCTCACCAAAATGAGGGGCTGCCTGTCACCAAGCCTCACTAGGGTGATGTTTCTCAAAGTGAGTTTATTTTGGGGGGGAAGGAAGGGGGTAGGAAGTAGCAGTGGTGGTGGGGTTTGAACCACATCCAGCAATGCTTTGGGTTCACACCTGGCAGAGCTCAGAGGACAAAATGGACTGCCAGAGATTGTACCTAGGTCATCCTGGCAAGCTCCCCGTGACGTATTCGATATGCCAAACACAGTAACAACAAAGTCTCCAGTGGAGGTCATCCTAGGTCATCCACATGCAAGACAAGCATCCTACCCACTGCTGCTTGGGGACCTCCAAAGTGGGGTGTCCCTCCCCCTGGGCATGGGAGAGGCTCTGCAACCATTCAGGAAGCAGAAACTGTGATTGTTTGGGGGGGTACTTTCTGTTCTCTTTGTTGTGTTACAGAAGGAAATAATTAACAGTAGAATCTGAATCCTTTCTTCCCCCCCCCCCAAAGAGGGCAGTGGGCCAAATTAAGTGTGGAACCCTCTGACCTAGAAATAGAGACCAGTTTAAGTAGGTGGTTAGTAGACACACTGGCTCTTACCTGGGAGGGTCCTGGAGAGCAGAATCCTCACCAAAATGAGGGGCTGCCTGTCATCAAGCCTCACTAGGGTGATGTTTCCCAAAGTGAGTTTGGGTGTTTCCCCCGTCGTCCAAACTCAGATACTCTGGAGAGGCGAAGCTTCTGCTGTAGCTTGAGAAGGGAGGAAAAGGTGACAGTCAGAACCAACTGGCTTAGACGCTCAACAGTCCCAGGGGGACGTCACAAATTTAGAGGGATGGGTTAGGATCAACAGAGCAATACACCCTGGGCTCAAATGAGACACTCTGGTTATTGGATGGTTTTCAGGTGAGAGTATCCCTAGAGCAAAGGAAGTTGCTCATGGGAGGCCAGGATGTACATCTGAGCACTGCAAAGCAGTAAAGGGGACACAACCAAGGAGGAGACTATTCTGGGGCTCAGTGATTTCTATGCAGACATCAATGCTTAGACTTAGTGGGGCTCCATCTCCTCTTGCAAGAGCTGATAGGGTGAAGGGCTGGGATGAGAAATGCAAAAACACAATACACATTCTCTTACTCTGGACAACACCCATGAAACAAAATACTGAATGCACCAAAGCAATGCAACAATGCAGTTCGTTTTTTATTGGATTTACACTTCAGATTTTATACTGCACCCCCAGGAAGCTGATGAATGCCTTCGAGGGAGACTGTGTGATCCGGAAGCCCACCTGAATGACCTTCCTTCACTTCCGGGTTGGCACATTTGCATTGTCTGCTCTGTCAGCCAATGGCTTTGAACTTGTGTTTAATGTCTGCTTTGGAACTTCAGGGCTATGCTTGTGAAAAATTTGGGGGTGACACACAATTACTCATTTATGCCTGGAATCTGTAGCCCACTCTGGACTCAATGAAGACTTCCTCTCTGTAATTCTTATCATTTTCATTCTTTCCTTTTGTATTTTTTTAAGGAATCATAGTTCACAGTTGCAAAGCTGCACTGAGTACTTGAACATTTTCCCACAGTTCCTTTCTCCTTCCACCTCCTCAGTTCCCAGTCCTGATGGTCATGTCTCAGGATTTGTTTCCTCTGGGGATTGTCTAATTCTGTGCTTTTGTTTCTTTATAGTCCACATATGAACACGATCATCTGGTATTTATCGTTTTGGGGTTTTTGTTTTTGTTTTTTTGCTTTCAGATTTAAGTTAGCATGACACCTTCTAATTCCATTCAAGTTGGAACAAATCTTAAAACCTCATCCTTTCTCATTACTAAATAATATTCAGGTGTGAATATATAGTGCCTTTAAAAATGTCTACACATCTGTCGTTAGCCCCTGGGATTGTTCTCAGATCTGGGCTATTATAAATAGTGCTTTGAAGAATTTAGGTGCAAACATGTCTTCTTGGATTAATATTTTTCTATTCTTGGAGTAGATTCCCGGGAGTGGAATCACAGGGAAAAAATCCCCACCAGCACAAATTTTGCCATTTTATGGTTGTATGCTAGGTTTGATGAACTCATTTCCTCCCACACTCACTTCGCATGTTCTTTTGAATGTGCAGCTTCATGCATTTCATCCCTTTTGTCTCCTTCTCAAGTATCTTTTCTAAAGTGTGTTATAAACCACTCCCTTCCCCTTCGCCAAGATTTTTTTCTCCTAGCCTTAATAGTTTCAGACTTACTATCAGGGGAAATAAGAACGGAGAGAGACCCACAACTGCAGTCACAGCTCTCAAGGGCTGTGTCAAATCTGGTGTTGATCTCAGATGTCCATTTCTTGATTTCATTTTTAATGTTGTATTTATCACGATTCGTCTGCATTCTGGTATGGGAACTCTTGAGTATTTTATACTCAGAGGTATTTCAAAAGCCATATTTGATAACTGAAAAATCTGGTTGACTTGGTCGGGGTAGGGGTGGTTGTTGGGTTTTTGTTGTTCTTTATTGAGTGCCAGACATTGCATATTTACATTGAAGAGATAATCTGAGGCTCTAGATGATATTGGGGGTGGAAATTTATTTTGCTTCCAACAGTTCCATTAGAAGCTGATTGTTTTCATCTGATTAGAAAATGTGTGGACTTAATTCAGAAAATAGAGTATGAACTTAAGCTCAGATTTAAGACTGATACTATGTTCTCTATAAATTGAGGCTCCCAGAACCATGCCGCTGGCCTCTGCGCCAGGCTGTGGGGTGGGTGAGAGCCCTCCCTGCCCCAAAGGATCCAGTCCTAGTGGAACCAACCTCCACTACCCAACCACTCCCATGTTCCAGGCCGCTTTCTGGACTGTGCTGCCACTTTGCAGTCACACAACACATTATAAGACACTTCCTACACATTTTCCTCTATTATACATGATATCTGATGGGGTTCAGACAGCAAGCAACAAATAATAGACAAAAATATATGAATATATGCCTCTTGGAGAGCCCGGCAAGCTACCAAGAGTATCCTGTCCGCACGGGCAGAGCCTAGTGAGCTCCCTGTGACGTATTTGATGTGCCAAATACAGTAACGACAACAGGTCTCATTCCCCTGACTCTGGAAGAGCCTCCAATCATTGGGAAAAGACAAGTAAGACGAGACTGCAAAAATTTGGCTGGGAGGAATAGAGACGTTACTGGCGTCTGCTCGAGTAATTCGATAATCAATGGGATGACTTGATACAGTGATACTTTGTTCTCTACCTTGTGCCTAATATTTATGAGGCCACAATCCAAATACTGGGGACTTCCCAATGGTTTTTCCTATTGGTCGGTCTTGAATTTCAATCTCTTCAGCACCATAAGCCTGATACAGTTCTGCAACAGCTTGTCAGACCCTTGGCTGCCATTTATAAATGTGCACAATCTTTTTTTCTAGAAAAAGTGGCAGAAAGAGGAAGTTTGCATCTTTGTGATTCTCACATTCACTGGATCTTAGGATCAGTATTGGCCTTCAAATGCAAAGAAATAGTCTATTTCTCCTTTGTATGTTTCAATCAGGTTGAGAAGCCAGATCTTTGAAAAATTCTTTATACACATGATGTGAAAGGCGTCATTGTTTCATGAGGGTGTTATGGCATCTTATTTCTCAAAGAGGTAGAGTGTAAATTTTTAGATAGAAATAGATAAGCACTCATCTCTTTTTATCTAAGATACCTTCAGTTTATACCCATGGATCTGGAATAATAATGTCTCTAGTTTTACTGCCAAAAATGCCTCTGCTTAAAGTCGAAAATTAAATTGTAAACTATCTCATTGAATATTGGTGGTAGCAATGGTTACAAACATGTAGAAATGCACATGTACATATATATGTTTATATACACACATATATGTGTGTATATACACACACACATATGCGTATACACACACACACACCAACACACGCTCAGCAGAGCCTGGAAAGCTACCCATGGCGTATTCAATATGACAATAACAGTAACAATAACAGGTCTCATTCCCTGACCCTGAAAGAGCCTCCAATATGGCAGCATTGGGAAAGAAGAGTGGAGAGAGGCTGCTAAAATCTAAAGGCTGGGATGAATGGAGATGTTACTGGCACCCATTCCAGTAAATCAATGAACAACGGGATGACTGTGATACAGTGATACACACAAACACACACACACACACACACACACACACATGGGGCATTTTACATTTGGCTGTGTTCAGGTATTCTTCCTAGCATGACTCAAGGACCACCATATGTGCTAGGGATGAAATCCAGGTTTGCCACTTGCAAGGCAAGTTGCACTATATTATTATACATGTATATGCCACTTGCATTGTACTTATTTTACTGTTTCCTCATCACATTTAAACCATTGACAATTAAATGAAAAAAATTAAAACTGGAAGCAGGAGCGATAGTGCAGAGAGTAAGATATTTGCCTTGCATAACTCTGGTTCAATCCTTGGCACCATAGTTAGTCCCCTGAGCACCACTAGATGTGGACCAACAGCACCCCCGTCCTTCCTAATAAATCATTGTTCACTGTTCACTGTTCTCCCATTGTTCATCAATTTGCTCGAGCGGGCCCAGTAACAATGTGAGATTTGTTACTGTGTTTGGCATATCGAATACGTCACTCGTTGCGGGCAAGATACTCTCAGTAGCTTGCCTGGCTCTCCAAGAGAGGCAGAGGAATTGAACTCGGGTCGGCCATGTTGGCCGCTTGCAAGGCAAATGCCCTACCTGATGTGCTATCGCTCCAGCCCTTCCAAAAAAAGAAATGAAATGGCACATTTAGTTTTGGTATGGTGACTGGAACAGAAAAACCAAACACTAAAGAAATGAGCAGACTTTCTAAGGAACTGGAGTAGAGAGTACACTGGTCAGAGCTGTTGGCTATTGATGGGCAGAGAAAGAGAAAGAGAAAGACAGAGAGACACAGAGAGAAAAAAAGCACCTGCCATAGAGGCCGGATGGGAGGTGGGGCAGATGGGAGGGAACCTGGAACACTGGTGCTAGGAAATGTACACTGGTGAAGGGAAAGGTGTTGGAACACTGTGTGACTGAAACCTAATTGTGAACAGCTTTGTAAGGGTTTATTTCACAACAATAATATAATTCCAATTCAATTTAAAAAATAAAATTTTTAAAAAATATACAATGGAAGGAGACAGTGAAGGCTATTATAGTAACATGAGCGATTTTACTGACACTGGTATGACATAAGGAAAGAGAAGAGGAAACAGATTCAGGAAAACAGGAAGTGAAATTAAGGCACCTTTAGTGATCTGTGGTGTAGGAATAAGAATGCATCTACAACACAGTCTGCCTTGGGATACTATGGGGACAAACATATTTAAGATATTGCACTAGAAACTAGGTTGTGGCATATTTTCTGCTGTGAACTCTCCATCCAACCATTCTCTTATGGAGAGGAAAAGATCATACAATATCTACTACCCTTAATTCTGTAACACAAAAATGGCAGTCATATTTCAGAACACCTCTTACTGTGGAAAAATGAACCCCCTCAATACACAGGCATATTTCTCTCCCAAGAAAGACATTGGACTCATCCACTTAGGCTGTCATAGAAAAATAGCAGACTGCAATAATCCAAGTTTGTTTCCCTCAGTTACCGAGACTGGGGAAGTCCAAGATCAAGGTGCCAGATGATTCTGTTCCTGAAAATAGCTCTCTATCAGACTCTATCATATTATACTGGGGAATCAGGGGTTCACAAAGGAACTTGGAGACACGCGATTCATTCCATAGCAGACACACATGGTAGTTCTGTGTGTTCTTCCCACGCTGTTTCAGGTTTGGATTTTGTTAAAACACTTAGAGGAGGAGCTGATGATCCAAAGGATGAAGGGAATGACCGAGTCATCTTTTTTTGCCAACGGAAAAACCTACACAATTATGGACTAAGAAGGTGGGGGAAAATAAACAACCCAGCAAGAAAGAAAATTAAAACCTTAAGTCAATATCATATTCTCTGCAGGGAATGACACCATCTTCTGATGCCTGCTAGGATGGGAAGAGCACTTGCCTGTCAGGGGTGAGAGCAGAGCATCTATCTTGTGCATCATCCTACAAACACAGGGCATCATCATTATAAGCTCCGTAACATACCTGCCTAACGAGAGCTCTACTGCTGAGAGGAAATCCCTCAAATCCCACTCTTCAGTCTGTCTCATGCTACTCTAGAAGAAATTCACTCTTAAAACATGTTACATTGAGATCTATGTTAAATACAAAAAAAATCCATAATTTAAATACATGATTTGCTGCATTTCAAACCACTAATAGAATTGTACAAGCATCCTTGAGCTAACTGCAGTAGCATAAGCCTAAGAAAAAAACTTACATTGAGAGCCAATCTTTCTCTCTCTCTCTCTCTCTCTCTCTCTCTCTCTCTCTCTCTCTCTCTCTCTCTCTCTCTCTCTCTCTCTCTCTCTCTCTCTCTCTCCCTTGCCCACTTTGTCTTTATAGCTATTCAAGATGACATGGAATAAGCATAGCTTTCTTCCTTGTAATGAATATTTTTTCTCAATTTAGCTTTAAACTTCCCAAGTGTGCTTCTAGCATTGTGCCCTTGAGAGTTACAAATAACTTTCAGTCCGGAGAGGTAGTACAGGGGTAAAACACTTGGCCTGCATGTGAACAATCCCAGTTCAAATCCTAGGCACTGCAGATGGTTCCCTGAATACCTCCAGGAGTGATCCTTGAGCATTGCCTGATGTGTCCCAAATTCTTCCCCCCACCACACACACACAAACCTTAAAAATACAATCCAAAAATTTCTTCTGTATTTGGTGACAGAGAAAGAAATCTACACATTGAGGCCTTGCTTGGAATTCCCAATCCGGTAAATCTTAGGTGCAATCCTGCTCCCTCAAACTGAGAGGGTGAATAGTGCACTACTACTGATTGCAAGACCAGTCAAGTGTTTCTGCTTCTAAATACCAGTGAAGTACTAGGCCTTGGTTTCAGTGTGCCAAAATGAAAGTGCAGAAGAAGAAAATGAGGGCAATATACCAAGGGACTCTGCCTCTGTGCCATTCATAACTTTTATTTTTCTTCCTGGGGAGAAAATGACAGCCAAATTTTCTAGTGTCACCTCCTTAAACTTATGTATCAGCAAGTATAATTCTTGACAGTTCAGCATATTCTCGTGACCATTGTTCAAAATCTGGTTATTTATATAAGTTGGATTTTCTAGGTCTTATCAAGTTTCCCCTACTAGTATCCCCCAAAGAATACTTATAAGACACCAACTTTTTATTAGACAATGGGAAAAGCTTCAGGCATAGCCTTCCCTAAAGTACAAGACATGGCAGTTATATCAGCAAACCTCAAAAGGACACTTGGATAAAAATATGAAGTGGGGCAGAAATTTTTTCTCTATCAGTGATGAGAAAATACATACATATTCTAGAAAAGAACATTTAATGCTATGATTGTCATGCTCTGTTTCAAATCACAATATTTAGTGTGTCTAGAAATCTGAAGACAAAGAAAGGGAGTTTTAAATATTTATCAAACACAGATACAGTTTTTTAAAAATCATCTTTTGAACAGAGGACAACATAAATCCATGCTTTAGGAGAGTCACGTTGCAGTACTTATGACCAGTCAGAGGGGAAGATTACTTCCAGACAGCTCAGGAGGGCTTCAAGGAGGAGTTGATATCTCAAGTGAGCAATCAAAGCTATTGCTATGTGGGATAGGCGGGCACAGAGCAACGCTGTGGGGACCTGAGTCTACTGGAAAGCCAATGGCATAGAGCAGATATCTTCTATCCATCGCATAGGCAAAGCTACTTAACCCCAAAGGCAGGGAAATGCTGCAGACAGAAGACACAATGCAGACGAGTGGAGTGGGAGAGAATACTTAAGAGAGGCACCCACATGTCCCAGATTTCTGTGAATAAGAGTGATGACATTAACACAACCCGAATTCACTAGTTGTTTGGACTGGAGCGATAGCACAGCAGGTAGGGCATTTGCCTTGCATGCAGCCAACATGGCCAGCCCGAGTTCAATTCCTCCACCTCTCTCGAGAGCCCAGCAAGCTACCGAGAGTATCTCGCCCACATGGCAAAGCCTGGCAAGCTACCCGTGATGCATTCAATATGCCAAACACAGTAATAACAAAGTCTCACAATGGAGACGTTACTGGGCCCACTGGTGAAAATCGATGAACAATGGGAGGACAGTGACAGTGACTAGTTGTTTGGGAGACCAGGTAAATGATTGCCTAAAAATGGCATTGGTGAGCCAGAGTTAGCACCTGGCAACTAGAGACTTCTCACATCCATAGGCAAGCATTAGAAATGTGGTTGTACTAATGTTGTAACAGACTACTGCTCACACACGTCCCATACTTTGGGGTTAATCATATCTGCTCAAAGAAGCCATGCATGAAAACTATCAGGCTCACCCCCACCTTCATTTTCCTTTTGTCAGAAAGGAATTTCCTTTGTTGGCTGCTGATCTGAAAGTGTCTAGCACTGTTTCAAAATCACCGATCCAAAAGACCACCACGAATGGCTTCTCTGTGCCTATTTTGTGGTGTTTATTGACACTATGGTCATCATCACCATTTAAGAGATTTAAAACATTGATAGTTGAATAAGGACTCACACTCAGGACTTCTGAGTCTAAACTTCCTGAGTTTCTTTGTTCATTTGAGGGCTACACTCAGTGATGCTCAGAAGCCACTCCTGGAAGTGTTCAAGGCTGCAGTGCCCCGATTCAAACTAGGGTTGACTTTGTGTAACATAAGCACACATACCCTGTACTTCTCTCCAATGCCATGATTTTTTTTTGTTTAAAAAAATAATATCACACTGCTCTTTGCAAGGATGGATTGGCAGTACCCTAAACTGAGATAAACAGAAAGCCCAGAGACCCTGTGTAAACTCACATAGAAGACAGAAATCATACCCCCCTGCTTCTTTTCCAATGGAACACCACACCATGGAGATACCATCCTATGTCTCTGCTTTCCACTGAACTCATGTATTCAGCTTGGAAATAGGTTTGGATACCGACCAGTAGCCGAGTTATCTCTTCTTCCAAAAAAAAGAATATCATGTGAGTGAACCAGGTGGGGCTTTAGCAAATAGCTCAGTGATGGGCAAAAGGAGAAAGAAAACAATGAAAGGGATTCTTGATGGTAAGAACTCTGGGGGGCAGGAAACCAATTGCTCCGAGTTGCTTTCGCCTCTCAACTTCAACGACGCTTCCCCCTCCTGATGCCACTTGGGCACTCAGCAGTACAGTGTCAGACACACAGTAGCTGCCTGGTAGGTTTTGCATTTAATTGAGGCTAATTAAGCTTTGCCACTCAGACTATACACATTATTGAGTGCCCCTTAAAATATCATCAAAACTACCTGCCTCTATCCTCTTCACTCTAGAGGTCTCACGCAGCAATGTGCTCAGAGATCCTTAACAGAGGAATGCGAAACAGGAAGATGAAATGTAATATACTGTCCTGTGAAGAGGTACTCATTGCCAAATATGGATATTTGCTCTCTCTCCCCCGCTTTCCCACTCGCTGTCAAAACTTTAAACATAAAGAGCAATTCAGTTTTATGGAGAGAGGGCAAGAGCTCTCAATCTCACCACCCCCACATTTTAAAACCATCATTTAAAACACATAAGAAATTCCCATTAAACCAACCTGAGAAAAGAAATAGGGAACCGTATAATACAAATAACAACCCCTTTGGGACTGGAGGTTCTGTAGGAATTTTCACGAATCCACACAGGCATATTATAATATGTACCCCCAAAAACAAAGTTGCAACTTTTCATGGGTAGAGGTTTATGTCCAAAATATAAACTGTCAAACAGTGCAGTTTGGGTAAGGCAGAAATATGTGGGCATGTTCAGTTTGTAAGAAAAAAATGCTAAGTAAGGAATGTTTATCTGCCAAAGAGCATTCCTTTTCATTTCCTAACGCTTCTTTATGCTTATTCTCCAGTACTCTGAACTCCCTACATGCCCTGGGTCTAGATTTTTCCTTCATCTTTTCCTACACCCTAGGCTCTCTCAGTGTGGTATATATTTTCTTCCAAATAAAACTGGAGTATATCTTTAAAAAAACAACCAACTCATTTCCTTGTTATATATTTATAAACAAGACCAAAAAAATAGATGGAAATGGGACTGAGGGTATAGTAAAGAATGCAGTGTTTTAATCACCTGAAACTTCACAATATGCCTTAGAACTTTACTTATGGCAGGATGTTAGTTTGAATTATTTGCTTATCTTCCTGATCCCTGCCCCACTTACTTCATTCATAGAAGACATAGTCTAGCAGAAAGCTAAAAGTGAAAACACCCTGTGTTTACAGTCTAGTACTCAGGAAGAAATGGAGAAAAATCTCAATTAACAAACAAGTGTTGTGAGAGTACATTACATAGGTAGACCTAAGCCAGCTCACTCCCCAATGGAACAACATTCCTCCCGGAGAAACAGAGAGGAACTTGAGGAGAAGCAACATATTGAAATTATGTGAACTTTTGAGAAACAACTTAGTTAAGACTTGGACATTGGGGAGATAACTGAAAGGACTAAGGACTTCTCAATCGTAGGAATCTGGCAAACACTCTGGGAAGAATGTGTCTGTGGCAATATCTTTGGCAAGCACGGGCTCAGACAACAAATCTCCCATTCACTGCCAAGAAGATCCTTGGGTCAGAATGGTCAAAAAAGAAAGAGATTTTCTGTGTGATCAAGAAGAAATTAGAAAATTACGTTTTTTTTGTTTGTTTGGGGTTACAACTGGAAGTGCTCAGGGCTTACTTCCAGCTCTGCACTCAAGGATCACGCCTGGTGGGGCGTGGGGGGACTATATGGGGGGCCAGGGATCAAACCCAATTCAGCTGTGAGCAAAGTGAGCACCCTACCCACTGAACTATTGCTGAGGTCCATGAAGTTGGAAAATTCATGAGAGGAAATCAGAAGCTTGTGGTATAAGGATCAAACCTTAAGGAAGATATTCAAGCAGTGTGGATATGGATACAGATGTAGAAAGAGACCAACAGAGCTGTTTGGGACCACTAAAGAGTAACTCTCTCCCAGTTCAAACCCCAGCCTTTCCCTGAAATTTACGTGCAATCCTTGAAAAAAGGCAGGTATCCCTGAAGACAGAAATTTATATATAGGGCTTGGAAGCTGAAAAGCAAATTTAGGTTTGCAAAACAAGAAAACAAGTTACATTTCTCACACTCCTGTGGGATAACATTCACACTCATACATCAGACATGTCTTATAATCCTGTCCTTTACTTCTGGTGTTCATAACTTGCTGTCTTAAAAAATGGTGACAGCTATCCTAGTGTATTGAATGCACTCCCCCCCGTCAAATAATTATAAAAATTAAGTTAATAATCAATGGAGGCAAGTAAAATTTATGATTTTAGCTCTAAGAAGGATTTGTGTTGTAGTAACATATCCAGTTATTTAAATTTTACTTTTTACCAACTATCTAAGGCCGCACTTTTCTCCAACTGTTTAAATTTAAACTACTATCCAACTATTTAAATTTTACTTTACTACCAACTCTCTAAGGCCTCACATTTCTCTTGGCTATGGACACCATACCTTGGCTTTTTGTGTTAACTCACAGCTTGTCCTGACACCGTTTTTCTTGTTAAAATGTTCATTTTAGTTCTTAGATTATTGAAGAGAGTTGACAATTTGCATCTTAAAAGACTAAGGTGCACTTGAAGTCACATTAAGTCTGGGACACAAGCTCCATTTTTTTTCCATAGTTCAGCTCTGTTGTGGGTGTTGGGCAGAAATGAACACCATGTATTTACCTTTACATTCCACTAAAAATATCGCCTCCAGCTCTATAGAGCCCTCCCAATTAGAAAAGTATGCTAAAAATATGAACCAACCTTGCCCCATACAAATGCAGAAGGAGCAGGTGAGTCTCCCTTCCCTTGTGATGGTTCATAATGCTGCACAATTAGAGAATAGCATTGATCCTCCTCCAGTTACCCAATGGGACCGTCAACAAAGTCAGAAACATAGGATGACCCCATTACTTTACCCAACACAGACAAACACCATCAGTAAATGAGCAACAAAGAACAATGGATTTTATCTATAACTGGTCTGAGACACTAGTGGAAGGATGAAGGATGGGGAGTAAGATGGCCCTGGGGTGTTATTTTCTATTTAATAGAGGGGTGGGGTCTCTTTTTTATGACTTAATTGCTCAAGGCTTTTGAACTCAAATGGAGGGGTCAGGGAGATAGCACGAGCATACAGCTGACCCCAGTTTGATCCCTAACGTCCCTTGACCTTAGCAAAACTCAGAGGTGGCCAAGGTATTTCCTGGCACTGGAGGGCCCCAGCTGTACTGTGTCCCCAGGCTGTGAGATTGAACCACCAGCCCTGGGTAGGATTCTGGGCCTTTTGAACACTGCTTTGGACACCCCTTGCCTCTAAAAAAAACAACAACATCAACTAAACCAAGTAGACAGACACTGTCAAAATAATCATAAAATAGCTGGCCCAGAGCCAGTTTTCTCATTCGTTACATAAATGATGGTGGAATTGCACGGGTCCTCTAAACTTGACTTTCTGTGATTCTTTGTCATAACCACTTCGTATCATTCCATCTCCTGCCTGTTTTCATTACCAAACATCATACAGATGAGCTTCTGATCCCACCATGGCTAATATAAATTGTGGAATAACCTTCCCTCACTCCTGGGGTGCTGAGTGGATGTTTAAGTCCACAGTGCATAAAAAAAAGATGCTTGCAGCCGTAGTTTGTACAGTGTAATGGGCAATTTTGAATCCAGCTCTCTTGATTAAGGAAAATGACTTCAGAGACCTCTCAGGTTGGACAGAATTTTAACCATGTGAGGAGGCATGAGATTAGAAAAAGAGAGCAAGGAATTCAGAGTGTTAAATTGTGCATTCAGAAAGTAATACGAGGAACGGAGCCCAAGAGTCATCCGTGAATAAACAGTGGCATTCGAAACAGTCTCAAGGATCATCTAGTCCCAACTATCTTTGTTCAGATGAGAAAACAAATACCCAAAAAGCTTTTGTACTGAAACAAGAAACACATATTTCTCCAGAGCATGGTTCAGCAAACTCTTTCTGTAAAGTACCAGACAGTAAATATGTCTGTCACATTTATGCAGGCCTGTCTTTATAGCCTAAAAGGGGTCAGATGATATGTAGTAAATGGTTGTATCTGAGCTCTTAGAAAAGTTGTAACAATAAGCTGAAGACAAGATGCAATCCTACTCATCATATTAAACCAATTCCTGCACCGCAGGACCTTATCCTAGAGTTTAGCTTAGCGTTCCACCCATGACAAATGAGGAAGAACAAGATAGAATTCTTCCAATGTACTCAAGTACTTGGCAATACTTCTCTAATGTGGCTTGAGTTGCTAAGAGGTACTACAGGGATTCGGGTACTTGGTTGCATGTAGCTGACCAAGATTTGAATTCCTGGCATTGTTTAGGGTCCCCTGAAAACTGCCAGGGGTGGTCCCCAAATCAAAAATTTAAAAAAATAATGCCTTAGGAAGACCCTTTACAAAGAAGAAGAAGAGAAAGAAGAGGATTGTTATTGATAGTAATCATTTTTATAATAGATGCAGAGATTTCCTGTGATAAAAACAATTCCCCAGGTGAAATAAGAGTCAATACCTGCATCTCCCCAATTCTGAAGACTGAATTATATGGTGAGCTTCGGAGATTAGTTTTGCCTACTTTCATTAAGGATCTTGTTGCCGGCAACAAAAACCAAAGTCGTTGGCTTAGTGAATTTTCCATTATTTAGGCTTTGCCATTTAGAGCACCCTATTTTTTTCTTGATTTAACTATTTTTGAGAAGCAAAGTCTTTACATATGGGGGCCAGAGTTCTGGGTGGGCTTGGGTAGAAGTGGAGGTTAATTAACACAAGTAAATGGAGGTATCTGAAGGACAAGATTGTAAACATGTAACAGTATAACTTTGTATGAACTTTGTATGAACTTTGAAGTGTAAAATATACTTTTATTATATAATTGGTCCTTGCTACAATTGTATGAGGTCCCCAAGGAAACAATCATTGTTCCCATTTGAAAGCTGCAAGAGAGGTAATTTAATTGTGTAACTCCTTCAAATTCTCCCATAGCCAATAAGACCAGAAGTGGTACGAATCTTCATCTATTGCTTTCCTCACTGACAATTCCCTCTACTGTACTAGGGCATAAATGACTTTTGTGTCGGTATTTTCATTGTTTCTGTCTTAGGCTGCCAGCTTTGACTTTCTCTCTGCTTCTGACGTCTCTCTTCTACAATCCAATGTTCCTACCCTCAAGGGTTGGCATAAGGTTACACCAAGAAGTTATTGTTTCTTATAGATGAAGGGCACTGAAAAATCAGAAGCATGGTGACAATGTTAAGAGAGTCAAGACCATATATTCCCTGACAACTGTATAACAGTCTGAGATAGGCCTGGGATGGTGGCACTATGGAAATACTTTTCATCTTGGTGAAAGTTACAGAATCAGACTATGAATGTGCAGAATCCGGAAATACTGAAGGGTAGGTCCTAAATGTTTGGAAGAGGCTTTCCCAAGATATATCACTTTGGTATGTGAATTATTTTGAGATTAGGTAAACTGAGGCCCAGCAGGGTCACGAGAAACCTTTATCACTCCCTTACCAATCCAGAAGAGTGAATATTGAGGACGTTGCCCAAGACTAAGATTCTTTACTGGAAATAACCATTCTGTTAAAGAAGGCTTCCTGTTAAAGAAAATTTTATGACAGGATATACGCCTAAGTACAGAACATGTGGTCCTAATCATGTCACTTCTCTCTCTTGGAAGCCTAGGTCCCTATCCCAGTCCTTAGTCCAGGATACAAACCCTCACTGGTCTCTTTGGCTTTGGAACACGCATCCATGCAGACTATCTCTTGCGAGCGTAATTAAATCCATTCTTTCCCCCTACTCACAGGTCTGATGTTAATTTGATTATTTGACCAATCCAAGAACCCACTGTGATAGGAATTCATTACCTATAATACCATAGCAAATAACTGAGGCTATTCATATGACTTCTGTGAATACAAATGACACACTTTGAACTCTAAACTTCGGAAAAAGAGCAAATGTGTACATAGAAATACTAGTTCTGCATTGGGTTTTTTTCTCTTGAAAACTGGAATGAGGGATAAGTTCTTCCAAGCTGACTTCACAGAAACATCTTGGCATGCTCATGGTTGTAACTTCCAACTCTGCTATCCAATGCATTGCTCCCAATTCTCCTATGTCGAGATCATTTAAGTGTCCTTTCTTCTATTTCACTCCTCTTCTCTGGGTATTAGAAGACTGAGCTTTTTCACTTTCAGGAAAATAATTTAATTTTACAATTCCTAGGCTCTTAATGTTGAGTTACCTGGCAAGGTGCATTTTATTTCTCTGTTGGCTGAAAAAAAAAAGAGTATAACCAAAATTTACTTTTCCACTGAATTTGATAAGACCTGAGGGATTCTGCATATGAAAAACTGAAGAATCCTCTTTCAGAAATGCAGGATATAAAGGGGAGAGTTCTGGGGAAGTGTGTGTGTGTGTGTGTGTGTGTGTGTGTGCGCGCGCGTGCGTGTGCGCGCACACGTATGCACACATGCTTCTTTTGCAGGGCCACACTCAGTGGTGCTCAGGGTTTACTCCTGGATCACACCTGGGTTGGAAGTATGCTAGGCAGGAACTACCTATTGTATGCTCTCCAGTCCCTGGTAAGTGTATTTTGCATGCAATACCTCACTGGATTTCATCATCATCACAGCTAAAGTTAATGTGCTTAACCAGGTTCAGTTCAAAATTCTCACATTACAATGAGTTTGCAAATCTTTCTAGGACACTTTCAGGAGAAACAGTTTTGTTGTCCTAACTTTCCATACCTTTGATATTCTTTAAGTTTTCATCCAATTATGTTGCAGAAGGTACGTGAATTAAGGTTTATGCGATAGCACAGCCAGTAGGGGGTTTGCCTTGCATGCATCCGACCCAGGTTCGATTCCTCTGTCCCTCTTAGAGAGCCCAGTAAGCTACCGAGAGTGTCCTGCCCGCACGGCAGAGCCTGGCAAGCTCCCCATGGCACATTTAATATGATAAAAACAGTAACAACAAGTCTCACAATGCAGAGAGACATTACTGGTGCCCACTCGAGCAAATCGATGAACAACGGAAGGTCAGTGCTACAGTGCTACAGATAATCTTCATGATTGGATTTAAGCTATGCACACACACACAGCAAAAATATCAGCTTTGATCCACCACTGATGTCACCTCAATTACATGGTTAAACTGGTGCCTGCCAGCATTTTTCAAACTTTCCACATTTTCCCTTTTGTTGTTAGTGGAAAATTTGTGGGAGATATTTGGAAATAGCTAAGTATCCCATTAAATATTCCATTTTCCAGCAAAATTTCAATTTAATCACTTAGATCAGTATGGACTTATGGTTTTGTGTTTATTCAACTTCAATGCATTTTTATCATTTGTTGTCTGAATGATTCCCCATTTGGTTTAGGGATGCCTGTATAATGATTTGAAGGTCCTTCTGACATATTTCTATCAATTGGGCAGTTCCTGCATTTCCTCTCTCCAAACTCTGAGTTTGGCCCCCTTATCAAAGTGTGTTCTTTTAGTGAAGACTGATGACTAGAACTCAAGCTATGGATTCTAATTGTTACACACACACACACACACACACACACACACACGCACACACACCACCTTCAGTGGACTAAGCTAGGGAATAGTCACATTAACAGAAATAGATCTGTTAGCATTTATTGTATATAACAGCAAAAATCATTTGTTCATACCAATACTTTCCCTTTTCCATGTAAATAACTGTAGCACTATAGCACTGTCCTCCCGTTGTTCAGAGATTTGCTTGAGTGGGCACCAGTGACGTCTCCCAACATATACATATAACATTTTGTAAAAATTAAAACTTGTTTTACCATTTATTTCAATATATATCAAATTTTTGAGACTATATCATACCCCACAATTCTACTCCTACATACCACTATTAAATTTAGAAATTCCTTTTTAAAGAGTTATACCTAATTTTCATAAAATCACTATCCATCTCACCAAAATAAGCAAGACCTTTTAAAATAATAAATTGACTCATAAGTCCCACGTAGAAACAAAGGACTAAATGGCAGAAAATTGTGTTTTTCTTTTATTTGGCTTCTGGATTTTTTAGCACTTTCAAAAGAAACTCTAAGATACAATGGTGACATACCAACAGGATATCAACAACAAGGTCATTGTACAATCATAAATAAAGTCCGATCATCACAGGAGATCTTAGGTTTATGTTATTATAGTCTAACAATGAAGTCCTTAATTAAAACACTACACATTCAGGGTTATGAAAAGGACATTCTCAAAGACCCAGAATCAAGGAAGAAAATGGAAAATAGAGCTTGTTCCATTCCCATTGTTTCTAACAGAGCATTTAAGGAATGCTTTGAGCTTTGGCTGCAGTGCAAAGGGGGGAAAAAGAGCTTAAAACGATTTCCTGAAATTTATTTTTAAAAAGTTCTACCTGGTTTGCTCTACATTTGTGGTGATTAGCGTTCCTGCAGAGAAGCCAGCATCCAACACAAGAGTCGAATAAGAGAGAGCAAAGTTTATTGGTCCCTCTCGTTCTGTAGCGCTGAACTACAGAGGAAATTTTCCTGCACATTTGCTGCCTTCAATTTCCCCAGATTGTTAAACAATTCTGTGCTTCTGCAACATGAAAGACAGGCCAGAAACCTGAGGCCACACTTTTCAGCTCTCGATCGAACATGACATTACACACTGACAGTGTTTGACAATTTGGCTTGTTCTTTGGAAGCTATCAGACTACACAATGACCAGGCTTTAGGGGGAAAAAAAATTAGTCTTTGGGAAGCAAAACTGGGGGGCCAGGGGGATGTGATTCTCTTATTCACTGGCAAGTTTTAATTACTATTAGTAATACTATTAAGAAGGAGAGTTTCTAAAGGCTTCAGGAGTGATAGAATTTGCTTAGGAAAAACTCTATACTGTATTCTTTGTTCTGCTGCATTACAGAGCAAACATCTCTGAGGAAAAATCATGTCCCATTTGATTTGGATTGTTTGGACTAACAGACCTGCCATTTCTTGCCAGTTTGGTAGTGCTAAAGAAAATTTAAAATGACAATAGTCAATATAATCATTTCTCAAGTGGATCTATTCATCCCTCATCAAAAAGAAAAGACAAAATGAGAAAAGGGCATTTTTCTGTGTTTGAATTACATTTAATACCATGGGAGATATAATGATGCTGAAGCCTTAAAATCTATAATGTTGCCTGCAGTGTTTTGACAATACTAACTTTAGCCTGTGGAACAAATTACAGTAAAGCCTGACTGTTTGGGAGTCCATCAACCAGAAGTTCCTCTTTACTAGCAATTCCAAGCTGTGCCAATATGATAAAAAAAAATTGGATTCATGATTATGACTAATTGCAATTTCCACTGCATTCTCAAACAAAGGCTATATTTTGTCAGGCAATTTTATTGTGTACTTCTTATGCTCTGGAGCCTTGAAAATGGATAATATATGTAGTTATTTTTTAAATAAGCATAATAGTCCATCATTGTGTTATTTTAAGTTATGTTTAGTACAGTACATAACACATTGCTTTCGAACACAATATATAATAAACAATAATGCACAGCATTGTATTACATAATACAATTAGAATTGTAAATGCATACTTTATATTTGTTGTGCATTTTAAGGATTTTACAACACACATGGATTAATGACTCATACCATTCAATGTATATACTTAATACTTTAATTAAATTTTCTGTACTTTCTGGTCTTTGTTTTAAATAATGAATAAATCTCATTCCTAACCTCTCAAAATTTTTTACAATTTTGTAATTTCAATGGTCTGATGAGCCAACTTTTCTTAGATATACCAATATTTCTTCAGATGTAATCATAGCATTTCACATATAAATGTGAATATAGCACATGTTCATATATACATAACTAGAAACATCAATTTATATAGAAATATTGCCTCTATATAAACTTATTTATATATAAATACATATGTTAAGCTATTTTATCTATTCATGCATCTGTATATATATATTCCTATTTATATAAAAACCTACTCTTCAAATGTCATTGTTTTATATACAATAAAATCTTCATGAGCTGCCAGAGATACCATGACTAATGCAGTTACAGAGTCAAGATTCAAACTGGAACCCAACAATACCTCATTTCATTTCTTTTCATTTCAGGGGCACACCCACCATTCTTACAATTTCTAGACCAGAAACATTCATAATAATTTTTTTCACCATCCATATATTCAATGTGTGACAAAATGATCAACTTTGTTCTCCAGAGATTATGTACTTCCTACCTACTTCCTATCCCCACTTTTCATGATGAGAGTAGATTACCAGAACCTTCTAAGTCCATCGCTATCAACACTGGATGCATGTCAAAAAAGAAATCTCTTTGTCTCTCCTCAGTACTACGTATTAGGGCAATATTCTTTAACATGAGTGATATATTTCACATATTGACATAATATATTCAGTTGTTCCACTGATTCCCAGATTGCATTAAGATTTATTTCTAACCTCAATTACTATGGTACTTGTACAGCCATCCAAAGGCAAGTGTAATGCCACATTTTAGCTCCCCAGTGCACAAATCCCCAGCTGAGAGGAGAGGAGGCAACTCTCCGCCTTCTTGTTTCAACGTATTCTATGAACAAGGGACTTTTCTCATTTTTCATTGTTAATGCACATTTTCTGCATTTTGGCACTTTGTGCAGAGTGATTCGCTATTTATTTATTATTATTTTTTAATTTTAATTTTTTAAACATTTTTATTAGTGAAACACCATGAGGTACAGTTGTAGACTTACAAATTTTTGTGCTTGGGTTTCAGTTACACAATGATCGAGTACACATCCGTCCCTCCACCAGTGCCCATTCTCTACCACCACTAATCCCAGTATCCCTCCCACCCCCCACTCCCCCATCCCACCCTGCCTCTGTGGTAGGGCATTCCCTTTTGTTCTCTCTCTCCTTTGGGGCACTGTGGTTTGCAAAAGAGGCATTGAGTGGCAATCATGTTCGGTCTATTGTCTACTTTCAGCATGCATCTCCCATCCTGTGCGGATCCTCTCAACACCCTTTATTCAGTGCTTCCTTCTCTATCTGAGCTACCTTTTGCCCTAGCGTGTGCGGCTGACACTATTTAGCTCTCACACCACTCCTACCCCTGGTGTTAGAGAATGTTCCTAAAGGACAGATGGCTATAATGGAAAATATGCATGATAGATGACCTTTGTTCAATCATGAGTTACAGTGTTATTAGCCATGAGTTCAATGGTAGCACTGTAGCACTGTTCTCCCACTGTTCATCAATTTGCTCAAGCGGGCTCCAGTAACATCTCCAGTGTGAGATTTGTTGTTACTGTTTTTGGCATATCAAATACTCCTTGGGGAGCTTGCCAGGCTCTCCAAGAGGTTTGGAGGAATTGAACCCGGGTCAGCCAGATGCAAAGTAAACATCCTACATGCTGTGCTTGCTCTGCTCAAGTTCAATGGTAATGAGTCAATATAACATTATAGAATGTGCCTTTAAGCAGAAATTCATATAAAACAAGGTTATGTGTTGAAAGGGCGATGGAACTCTTGTGTCCAATGAAAGGCCCATAGGAACCTTACCTTGCATTTTCTTTCAGATCCATGGTTACCAATTCATTGATTTCACCAGCTCTATGGACTATAGTCCATGTAAATAATGAAACCCAACTACAAGTAAAACAAATGGTTTATAAAGACCCTTAATAATGGGAAGGCAGTTTGATATTTTTCATTCTATTCTATGGATTTCATTAAAAACAGTTAAGTTGCTTGTGACCCAATATATTTATTTAATGACTGACTAAAGGCAAAACAACTTGTGTCATTTTAGTCTATGGCAGTAATTCAGTACCAATCCCCAAACTTAATGCTATGCTGTGCTCTGACATCTTTGAATCAAAGGGAGATGATTCAATTATATACACACTCATTATAAACAATCTTATGTCCTTTGGTTCAAATCCAATCAATAGTGCAAAAGACAACCGAAGATCTTTTATTACTTATACTTAAAAATAAAACCTCTGATCATGCAAGGTGACAATGGTCTTTTAATATCTCTGGCATTTCTTGGATTTGCTTCAACTCTTAGCTTTTCTTTCTGGATAAGATGGTACTCTTTGTTAGCTGCAAATGCTCTTCTAAACCCATAGACTGGTTAAGAATTAGGGCCTGTTACTGTGAGTTCATTCTTGCACCCTGCATAACAATGTGACTGAGTGCTCATTTAAACACTGGCAGTTTCGTGTGTCCTCCTGTACAAGATGTGGATGATAATACTTGGTTCTAGCAAGAAGCAAATGGGGTAATGCATGTAATATGCTTCAGACAATGACAGGAAAAATAACTGCTCAATGCCTTTTAGCTGGCATTATCATGATTATTGTTGTTGCTATTATCATACCGAATGGACATTCTGAAACACAAAATTTTGAGAAAAACACAAAATGGGCATTTAATAATTCCTGTCTCTGTAACTTCTTTAGGAAGTCACTTGAATTTAAACCAGCCAGAATCTGCTATGAGGCCATCCTATTATGAACGATTTTTTTAAAGATAGTCTTCTTTTAGCTGACAAGAAAGAATAAGGGAAGAAAAGTTCCTAGAGGAAAAAAATAACAGAACTACTCTTCAGCGTGACCATCATTGCATGCGGTTTTATGAAGATTATTTTAGAGGTAAAGAAATTGTTGAAGAGACCTATTAAATAGTTGGTTCAAACCAAATATTTTGCTGTTAGAAGAGTATCATATTCAAAAAAAAAGAAATTTTAAAAAATGGAACAGAAAGCTACATTTAATTTTCCCTTTCAGATTTTAGCAATTTTTTTTGTTGCTTTACTGGTAGGTCACACCTAGCTTGAGTACAGGGGACATTAAGCATGCTGGGGATAGAAACCCGAACAAGACAGGAAACTCCCCTATTCGACTCTCTCTAGCCCAAATTTTTTTCTTGCTACTTTTCCTTACTTTCTTTAACCTCCCAGATCTTTGAACAGTTATACAATTAGAATAATCCAATATCTAATAATTAAGTCAGAGGTAATGATTCAACATAACAAAGAGTTTGTGAATGGCTTTCTGTGTCTAAGATATAATATCCACATTTTTAAAGATTTCATGTAAAATATTCTCTCTAAACTCAATCTATTAAATGTTTTCCACAAATGAATTGAGGTTTTTAATTACTAAGTTTGTGAACACTGATTTGCCTAGTACCTTATTCATTAAGATAGCTTGGGACTCTGGCTAAAGCAGTTATGCACATGAAATTAAATGTGCTCAGTCTAGTAATTTTAAATTTAACAATTTTAACAACAGTATCTATATGCTCTCTGGCTATTGAAAAGCTATTTTCAGGTTCATGTACTCATGTATTCCAAAGCTGGCTGAATCATGTAGCCTGACCCACAAGTGGCTGCTTAAATGTAAATTAATTAAAATTAAGGTAAATCAAAAATCAATTCCTAAGATCTCCCAGCTGCATTTCAAGTGTTCAATATCCACATGCATGTGGCTGGTGGCTATTGTCCTAGGCAGTGCAGAGTAGAGTGATTATTCTAGAAAACACTTATATTTAGGCCTCCCTAGATCAGCCTTCAATTCATTTCATTTTTTTAGGCTGTTACTGTTTTCTGTAAAGCAGAGTTGCCTATTTTCTGAAGATTTGTATTGAATTATATGATTTATGTTCTATACCATGAATAAAATTTATTAAGTCATGGAGGCCACTAGTTTTCTTTGTTGAAATTTTCTTTTCCTTTTTTAAAGTAATACAGTTTTACTCAAATTTCCTATTTCTACTCTGGTCAATTTTGATTAAAAGGGGGTTTTTGTTTCAACTAATTGTTTCATTTACTCCTGGCTGTAAAATTTTACTGCCTTTTACATCTATGGGATATAGTAGTAATGTGTCTCATTCTTGGTTTTGGTAATTTGTCTCTTTAATTGTTAATCCAGCTATACATTAACCAATTGGGGGGGGGGTTCCTCATAAATAACCAGCTTATGATTTAACTTATCTTCTTTATTTTTCTCTTTATATTCCACTGGTTTCAATTTATATTTATTTGTTTGTTACTGTCTGACTTTCTTAAAAAAGATATTAAATCACATTTTTTCGAACATACTGCTTTTCCAGCTAAGTTTTTCCCCTCATACTAAGGAAATTTCCAACACACTAGATGCCTACTGGGTATAATAAAATTCAATTAGGATGATAACTGCCCAGAGTTAGCACGGGCGCCCCACAGATACATGATTAAGTCCCATAAGACTGCCAGCCACATCACAAGTCCCAAGTTAGAACCTGTGCTTCTGTTCCACCAGATACCTATTGGGGGTTCGCAGAACTTCCTCTTCAGATTCAAAAAATATGCTGGCATGAATGATAGGACCCAAGAAAGGATTTTATTGTTACCAGTTTATTATAAAAGCTATAATGCAGGAATGATCAAAAGGGAGCTAGAAAAGAGATATATGGTTTCCATGCTCTCCTGGGCATGGGTTTACCAACTGGGAGAGAGGAGTAAGGAGAGGCTGCTAAAATCTCAGGCTGGGACAAATGGAGACTTTACTGGCACCCGCTCGAGTAAATCGATGAACAAGGGGATGATAGTATCAGTGACCCCAAATTCTGTTCTAGAGAGCTTTCAGACTTCCTTTCATAGGCCTGACAGACACATCATTGGCTCTTGGTGATTAGGTTAATGTCTAGTACCTCTCTCTTCCCAGGAGATCCAAGAGTCCAGTCACATGGTTGGTTCCTTTGGCAATCATTTCCATCCTAAAGCCAAGTAAGGACCCCAGGCACTAGTATCTCATTAGCATACAAAGAAACACTTATCACTCAAGAGATTCCAAAAGTCTTAGAAGCTCTTGTGTCAGGAAATGAGGACAAAGATTAAATATTAAAACAAAAAAATGTTATCACCCCCTATCAGTCAGGAAATAAACAAAGGAGCTCCATGCCAGGAGCCAGAAGCTGATGCAAATATACATACTTCCTATTATGTAATAATGATATAAACTTTTCGAACCATTAGTGGCTAAAAACTGCTTTAAATTATATTTGCAGTTACACTCTCATTCAGTTAAAGCACTTTCTAATTCTCTTTGTTTCCCTTGGCGTGTCTTAAATTTGTGAATACTTATCTTTTGTTTTCTTAATTTTATGGATAACTATTTTAATTATGGTATACCCTGCTTTTCCGTTTTAAAAATGTGCTTTAAAAATAATTTTAAGGATGCATACATGGTAGTAATATAAAAAATGTAACTCTAAATCAAGACCTTTAGATTAGAGTCCCAGGTCTCCACCACCAATTTATTTCCTCTAGCAATACCTGTTTTCAAATACTAAATATTTCTATTTGGGGGTGCGTAGAGCACACCCAAGAAACTTAGGGGACCATAATCTGTGCCAAGAATCAAACCCAAATCAGCCTGTGTAAGGCAAGGATCCAACCTGCTATACCATCAGCCCTAAAAATGTCAATTTAATAGAGTGTAGTGAGCTTTTCATCATGTAGAAAATGATTAAGGTAAAGGTAAAGGCCCTCCCGTTGATCTTCGATTTGCTCAAGCGGGCCCAGTAACATCTCCATTGGAGACTTTGTTGTTACTGTGTCTGGCATATCGAATACTCTCGGTAGCTTGCCGGTCTCTCCGAGAGGGGCGGAGGAATCGAACTCGGGTCGGCCATGTTGGCCGCTTGTAAGGCGAACGCCCTACCCGCTGTGCTATCGCTCCAGTTTAATACAATGTTGAAATATACCAACAAAATTAACAATAAGGATTCTATTCATTCTCTCTCAAAACTTAAATTCAGTACATGTTTCAGAGTCCTGCAGCTTATTCATGATGACGGTGGTGTTATGTCACAAATGTGCAATTACTACTGCAATTACTACTACTACTGTTGTCACTACTTTTAGCAAAGTTGTAATTCCTTTATGATTCTTGAGATATTTCTTCCAACTCTTCTTTTATAATCTATTATCACGAATCCTATGGATCACTATGTCCTTTGGTATTAGAGGAACTTATAGCTATAGCTAAGGTTTTGGTGCTATGGAGATTAAAAGGGTCTTGGAGATTTATTTCAATCAGTTGATTGTAAATTGGAAATCTACCACATACCTTCCTCTAATTCATGTATAAGTATTGCAACTCACTGACATTAAAATAAGGACACAGGACACTTGGATTGTTTCCACATCTGGGCTATTATGAATAGTTCTACAATGAACACAGATGCACAAATGTCTTTTCAGCATAAATTTGGGGGGCCCTGGGTTAGAAGTACCCAAAAGTGAACTTGCTGGGTCATATGGGAGCTGAAGTCTTAGTGTCATTTGAGAAATGTCAATACTATTTCCCAAAAAGATTGAACCAGTCAACGTTTCCACTAGCCTTGGATGGAGGTCTCTTTTCCCACACACCAGCACTGGTTGTTTTTCACGTGTGTCAGTCTCTCTACTGTCAGCTGACATCTTGCAGTGTTTTCGGGGCTGGAGGGATAGCACAGTGGTAGGGCGTTTGCCTTGCATGCAGCCAGCCCGGCCAGACTGGGTTTGATTCCTCCGCCCCTCTCGGAGAGCCCAGCAAGCTACCAAGAGTATCTTGCGCCCACTGAAAAGCCTGGAAAGCTACCCATGATATATTCATACACGCCAAACACAGTAACACAAAGTTTCAAAATGGGGACATTACTGGGCCCGCTCAAGCAAATTGATGAACAACCGGAGGATAGTGTATGTTTGTTTTATACCTATCAGACATATGTTTGTCTTAAACGCCCAAGGACAGATGACTGGACAAAGAAATGGTTTTGTATAGATACACAATGGAATGCTACTTGGCTGTAAAGAAATAACTGAATCATGTAATTTGCTATGTGGATGAAACAGGAAATAGAGGGGATCATGTTGAATGAAGAGGAGAGAAACAGATACAGAATACCCCCTTTCATCACAAAATATAAAGCAGCATAGTAAGGAGAACTGGGCTGGAGCGATAGTACAGCAGGTAGGGCATTTGCCTTGCAAGCAGCCAACATTGCTGACCCAAGATCAATTACTCTGCCCCTCTCGGCGAGCCCAGCAAGCTACTGAGTATATCTCGCCCACACGGCAAAGCCTGGCAAGTTCCCCGTGACATATTCGATATGCTAAACACAATAACAAGTGTCACAATGGAGACGTTACTGGGTCCGCTCCAGCAAATCGATGGACAACGGGAGGCCAGTGATAGTGACAGGAGAAAAACAAAAGGTTGAAAGGTTGGGTCTACAGAACTAGCTTCCCATGGGGGGGTGGGGGGGGTGGGTGAAGACTCTAAGATAACGGTAGAGGGAAGCAGACACCCTGGTGGAAGTTGTGGTGTTTAAGTGTGGTATTCATGAACCTGCCATGAACAGTACTATAAACCATGGTATCTGAAATTCAGAAATAAGAATGCCAGAGCGTACCTACCAACAACCAGAATGAATCCCCTGCCTAATTTCTCATGGATTTTATAGACAGTTATCTTTCTAATGTTCCCTAAATACACCCTCAGTGTTCCCCCCAACCCTTTGGTTGTTACCTGGCTTCAAAGATGTAAAACAAAAATCTCTTTTCACATAACAACTAGGCCAACAGAGCAGTACTCCAATAAAAACATCATATGAGTCACATACAAATTTTTCTAGAAGTCATATTTGAATAATGATGGTAAAAAAAGATCTATTGTAAATCAGTTGGACTGGAGTGATAGCACAGCGGGAAGGCATTTGCCTTACAAGCCGTCAACGTGGCCAACCCGAGTTCGATTCCTCCGCCCCTCTCGGAGAGCCCGGCAAGCTACCGAGAGTATCTCGCCCACACGGCAGAGCCTGGCAAGCTACCCGTGACGTATTCGATATGCCAAACATAGTAACAACAAGTCTCATGATGGAGATGTTACTGGGCCCGATCGAGCAAATTGATGAACAACGGGAGGAACATGACTGACAGCCAACATGGCCTATCCGATTTCGATTCCTCTGCCCCTCTCAGAGAGCCCAGCAAGCTACCGAGAGTATCTTGCCCGCACGGCAAAGCCTGGAAAGCTACCTGTGATGTATTCGATATGCCAAACACAGTAACAACAACGTCTCCAATGGAGACGTTGATGGGCCCGCTCAAGAAAATCGATGAACAACGGGAGGACAGTGATTGTAAATCAGTTATATCCACACTAGCATATTCATAGGCAATTCCACTTAAATACATATATTATGTTTCTTCTATCATGCTATCTTAAAAATATAGACTGTATTTTGTCCCTGTGACTCATCTCAATTCATACTGTCTCAGGTACTCAGTAGAAACATGAGGTTAGTGGCTTCTAGAACCCATACCATCCAATACTCTTTTAAAAAATATTTTTATGAAATGTATGAAAGTTCCCACCCAATTTAATACAACCTCAAAAATAGCTGCAAAATAGCCATGTCTACTACTATTTTCCTACCAGTAAAAATAGGCAGAAATCTGGTTGAATTTCGGATGCCCAAATATCACCATAGTAACAATTCTATACGGTATGTTACATTTAACTTTTTCTTTCTTCACTGGACCTCGGAGCTGACTTTAACTCATCACAAAGTTCACAAGCCATGCCATAATGGGATTTGGCCACAGATCCCACTTTGGAAGCTTTGGTAGGCTGATAGAACAGAAGTAGAAGTACATTATCAGAGTTCTTTCCTCTCATTGCACAAATCAAGTGCTCAGAGGGATGAATAACTTTTCTGAGGACTCAGAAAACCTGAGCAACTATAGGCTGGGAACCCACACTTCTACTTTTGTAACTTTCCGTTACACTGTGTTGAATGTCATCATCTGCAGAAATATGATTACAAGGCATCCCATATCAGGATTTCCCCCTCACTTTTCCTCCGTGAACATTTGGTAATACATATCTCAGGCAAGAACAGGCACACGTGACTTCTGAAATGAATGGCAGGCTAGTTCTGGAGTAGAGGGAGGACAGAGGTATAGCAGGGTCACAGAACAAGAACAACTTTGGAATCAATTCACCCTGGTTCTGAAAACGCTGCTAAAAACTCGCTCTGACCTTAAGCTCATCTCCTAACCTCATCATAACCCAGCCTTCTTCCCTGCAGAATGACTGGCAGTGGGAGGATTCGATTATTTCTGAGGTCTCTTACAGTGTTAAGATACTTATTCTAATTCCTACTAGACAAATGATTACATAATATTTCCAAGTCTACTTAGGTGAAAGGGAATAATGCTGCCACCTGATCCCTTTCTGAAAACTTCTAATGATTCGTCAAATAATGCTGAATGACTTCCAAAGAACAAAACTCAATTTCCAGCAGTCCTTACCAGGGTACCACTTCTCTAGGTCCAAATCTCCCATCACGGAGAACATCCCAAGGATCAGTAATCTTGTTCAAATTAGGCTTACGAGAGTTATTTTACTTAAACATGGAAAATCAGTGAGGTGAAACAATGGTCCATTGATAGAGATTTTTTAAAAAAATATATTGAAAGACTGATATCTACTTCAGTCTAGAATTGAGAGCTGTGTAGACCTGAAATTCAGGTTTTAAAATACCCTGATCACACTCTTACTTCGAATTCATTCAAAAAATTGACATAGAGCATCTTCAAAAGTTGATGTATAAAAAAAAGCCACTAATCTGTGTTTTCACCCTTCTTCCATATATGTGATTAGGCAGAAGTGAGTACTGTGTGTGTGTGTGTGTGTGTGTGTGTGTGTGTGTGTGTGTGTGTGTTGGGAATGGAGGGGATAGAGGAGAGTTTCTAGAGAACTAAAAAAGTCTGAACAGCTGCTAGTACAGGAGGGTCCTGAAAGCCAAAAACTTTTCTCAAAACTCTAAAGGTCTCATTGTCATAAGAACCGGGTATAAATAGTTCTGGGGTGCAGGATCACATCTGTGTTCTCCGAGGACTCAGTCACCAATGCTCAGAATGTGGTATCGAAGTGACAGTACAAAGGATGGGGCACATGCCTTGCATACCGATGACCAAGGTTCGATTTCTAGAACCCTATATAACCCCTGATTCCATCAGAAGTGATCCCTGAGAACCACTGGATGTGACCCCCCCAAAAAAACATAAAAACAAACCTATGTTCAGAAGGAAGAGCAGCCATTTCCCTGTTGATTCTCAGCAATTAATAAAGAGAACTGTGGAAAGGGAACACCATTGTTCAGACTCACTCATGGCCCTCCCTTGAGCTGGCCCTAAGCAATTTATATATTTATATTTTCCTTTGAGACTCCTTTATATGTCCAACCCTCCCCCCTCCCCCTATAAAACAAAGAACCACTCTGGGGCTTTCTTAATTCCTTAATTAAGAGTCCTCAGATTCTAGTAAAAAATAAATGATTGTGAAACGCTGCTCCTGCTACTGCGGTGTTTACTGTCGAAATGGCATGAAACACAAAATTTTGTATTTTGCCAATTAGTATCAAGGGCCTTAATAAAACTGGAAAAAAATTATCGACGATGTCCTGCTTTTCCTTCTGAAAATGCTGTACACCGAAGGATCCCGTGATTGTCCTTGGAAAATATGAACATTCCCCAACTTCACAACTAAAAACACTAAAGCTAAGAAGAGCTTTTGGGGTAGGAACCAAATGACTGATTGTTATAGGCTTAGCACTATTTCTCTAAAGTAAAGAGAAAAGGATATACACCCGCATCAATTAGCAAAGGAAGAAACTGTAAATCCATGATCACCCACTCTACATCTCTACATGTCTCAGGCAGGCTTGAGCAAAAGTAACTTCTCTCGTGACTGCAAGATGGTTCAGCAGGTTTACAGAACATGAGCGACTTTTCACTGTTGGTATTTTGTTAAGCATTTCTCGTTAAGGTTGATGATATCTACAGGTGATATTGAGAGGAACAGATAGACTCTAACGTCAGTTCCAATCACATTTGGAAAGAGGTAAAGCACCCCCCCCCAAAATACCCAAACCAGAAACTGGAGACAAATGACTTTCATAAGGCACTCACCAATACTAATATTTTTCCTGTACTGACTTTTTAAAAAAATACTTTCAAAATTACTGCCCAGTAATGAGCAGTTAACACAAAGAGACTCACTCCCTTGCTGTTTGCATTCACCCTCTGTGGGATAGGGTAATTTGTGGCCACCAGCAGTAGCAAAGCAAAAGACCCATGGAGACCTGATAAGTTCACCCACCTCCTCTCCTGCAGAAAACCTGTAAATAATACACTGAAGTATAGTCCTGTGACTTAAGAAGAGACTCCGTTAAAGCATCGGTGTGATATTTTTCTGGGTAGTTTGAGAAGGGATTTTTTGTCACAGTAAAATATAAATACAAGGCAAAAAAATATCAAACTTAAGGAACATCTCCTGCATATATCCTTAAATAAATTCCTCAAAGGCTTGTGAGGACCAAGAACACATCTCATTCCTGCACTAAGATCCACACTTTGTGAAATCCCCACAAAAGAAGATCAGTCACTCTTTTCTACAAAATATTTGCTTGATTATATTGTCTAGTTTTGCTCTTTTTTAAAAAAAAAAATGGTTTCTTTTCTCCATTGCCTAAAAAGTTCTCATGGGTTGATTCTGATCTCAGAAGAAAGCGTCACAATATAAATATTTTCTTACTTGCTTTTCCCAAAACTATATGCAGAGGGCCATTCATATCTAGAGCATGTTCTTTGTAGACCTACAAATGTCTCCTCTACTGTGCACATAATACTACTTCTGGAGCACAAATCCTGGTGACTCTTTTAATATGAAGTATCAGACAATGTAAACCAGACAAGGCTCTGGCAGTGGTCTGTGTCCTAAATAAACACTGAAGCTTTAGCATAAGGTAAAGGTAAAAGCCCTCCCGTTGTTCGTCGATTTGCTCGAGCGGGCCCAGTAACATCTCCATTGGAGATTTTGTTGTTACTGTGTTTGGCATATCGAATACGTCACGGGGAGCTTGCCAGGCTCTGCCGTGCGGGCGAGATACTCTCAGTAGCTTGCCGGGCTCTCTGAGAGGGGTGGAGGAATCAAACTCGGGTCAGCCATGTTGGCTGCATGCAAGGCAGACGCCCTACCGCTGTGCTAGGAGCGATAGCACAGCGGGTAGGGCGTTCGCCTTACACGCGGCCAACATGGCCGACCCGAGTTCGATTCCTCCGCCCCTCTCGGAGAGCCCGGCAAGCTACCGAGAGTATTCGATATGCCAGACACAGTAACAACAAAGTCTCCAATGGAGAAGCTTTAGCATGTACTGCTAAATTTATCATTCTGCTAAATTGGTGGGAATACCATATTCCAGACGGAATTCTCCTGCCCAGTGCTCCTTAGAGTCTATTGGGGATGACTGAGAGCCATAAGGCTGGCTTTAAGAAACACTTTGCTTGAAGAACTAACGATACTCCAGTATTCAGCGTCAGCTAGGACCAGGGATCTGCTTGGCACATCTGGGGTCCAGAAGAGGCTTCCACAAGAAGAGGCTTACTGATGAAACAGTGATCTGGATGAAATCGAGATGTGAGTAAGTAATAGAGGCTCTTAAAATTTAACTCAAAACCAGTTCAGGATTGAGGAGAGTTTGAGAACATGCGTTGCATGTAAGACACTGCATCAGGATAATTTTCTTGGAGTACAGAAGCCTTGAGCATGATTTTCAGAAAGCAAAGTGACTGCTTTAGTGAAGAAGCACAGTCTTTAGTGGTTCATCAGTCTTTGGCCTTCCCCTAAGCAAAACACAGGGTCCCAGGAGGAGAAAATATGCTAATGAGGCAAGGAGGGCAACGTGGTTATACAATGCTCCAAAAGTGACTTATTTAGGCAACTTCGGATTCACACTGGTCATGTGTCTACTCTTGGCTGCCGAATTTCTTAGCAGACTCCTCAAAATAAATATTTGTAAGGCTAAGAAAGGTTAATGATTTTTCTACCAGGAGAACTGCCACAATCTCAAGGCCCAATGCCAGATTCCATGCTGCTCTTCCTGCTTCCAACAAGACAGCAAGAAGATCCTCGGAAGCACTGCATCCTACAAAGAGCACTAAGGGTATGAAGTTACCCATCTCATGCACTTTCACACCATTTCTTGGAGGAAGGGACCAGCACTCTCCTTACTGTGAATGAGGAAGTTCAAGCAGGTGAATTCAAGCATTCAGCTGACAAAGCTGGGAAGTGCAGGAGAGAGACTTAAATACACACTTGCCGTTAAGCACCCAACCTCCAAATACTATGCCTCTCTATGCATTTTGGCTACTGCCTCCAACATAGGGGCCAAGACCAAGAGATACTTCCGCATAACAGAGGAGAAAGGATAGAAGTTCCAGAGGAACAAGTGGAAAGATTAAAAGAGATACTAATGACCACATAGATGAGGGGAACAGAGCCATAGACATTTGAACCAGAGTATGAACTTGCAGAAGGTTCGTTACTATCAAATGGTGAAGGACGTGTGTCTGGGGGAGGGGAGAGGGAATTCTGCCATAGGTCGTTAAAATGATGGTGTTTAAATTGATTTCGAGTTCACAGACAACGCCACAACGAAGGGGCAGATGCTTCCAGATTTACCATTTGGCATTATTTAAAACACTGGGTGACCACCAATTCTTCCTTGCTTTTAGAAAAGCAACGGTCAAAGGATCACTTCAAACAGCAAAATATTTTTATTCTTATTATTGAACAACATGAAAGCATTTTACTTGAAGATGGTCACAGCCCTTGCTTTACCTATGAACATCAACCTTCTGGTATCACATCAACCTAAACTGTCCCAATTGTTTTACCGATTTTTTTAATTTTAATGGGTTGGAGTGATAGCACAGGAGTAGGGCATTTGCCTTGCCAGCCTGACTGAGCTGGGTTCAATTTTTCTGCCCCTCTCAAAGAGCCCGGCAAGCTACCCAGATTATCTCACCCATATGGCAAAGCCTAGCTAGCTCCCCGTGACATATTCAATATGCCAAACACAGTAACAAGTCTCACAATGGAGATGTTACTGGACCTGCTCGAGCAACTCGATGAACAACAGGAGGACAGTGCAGTGCCGTGCTTTAATTTTAATATTATTCACGCCAAGTTCTCACTCTGGACACATCTGAGAATGTTATTTTTATAACTGTTTGCCCCAATCTGTAATAAAAATGGCTTACTTTTATTTGAAAAGATCTGGATTTTCTTTATTTGGAGAGAGATGGGAATGCTAAATTGTTGCCCTTATTCTTCAAGAACTTTCTTATGTTTATCTTTCAACGTGGGCTGGAGCGATAGCACAGCAGGTAGGGTATTTGCCGCATGTGGCTGACCCAGGTCGATTCCTCCACCCCTCTCGAACAGCCGGGGCAAGCTACCGAGAGTATCTTGCCCACACAGCAAAGCCTGGCAAGCTACCCTTGACGTATTCGATATGCCAAACACAGTAACATGTGTCACAATGGAGACGTTACTGGGCCCGCTCAAGAAAATGGATGAACAACAAGGGGACAGTGACAGTGATCTTTCAACATACTTCAATTTTAACAATGCTACATTTTATATTTTCAAACTACCATAAACCCTGCAATAAAGATATGCAATTTAAAAATTAATTAAATCAAGTTAAAGAAGCTGTCCCACCTATGTCATCACCAAAAGAATAAAATTTGATTGATGGGCAATGAGTTCTCATTTTAAATTTCCATTTGTCCCTTGTCTGAAACTTTTTCTTTGGAAAAAAAAAAAAACTAAGATCTTCCTCTAACATAAATCCTGTGTAATCAAACCCTCAAAACATTAATTATGATCATAATAGGGTCAGCAAACTGTAAAAGCCACAGGCCAAATCTGGCCCAGGACTGTTATAAAGTTTTACTGAAACACAACCACACTCACTTGTAGCCATATTGCCTATTGCTCTTTTCTTACTGTTGCATAGTTGCAACAGAGACCACATGGCCTATATTCTGAAATATTTAGTACCTCGTCCTTAATAAGAATGTCCTATACTATCAGTAGAACATTTCTTTATTCTCGATGATATTTCTTCTATGTATCCACTAATTTGCTCACTAAGGAACTAATATCTGCGATGCCTTTGCAATGGCTTTAGGTAAAGAGGTTATGGACGGCCTCCTAGAGAAACAGACCAACAGAAAACCATGCCAAGACTCCTTTAACAAAGCAGAAGTAAGGAGGAGAGGAAACCTAGGAGACTAACCCTGCGGGAGAATTCAAATTCAGTTTGTTATAGATGTGATCAGAAAAGTTAAAAGGCAAGGATACTGTTTATTTGGTCCTTGGCTTGCAAAACTCAGAGGTGCCACATAAGAACCAGACATAAAGGAAGGAAGGAAAAAGAAAGCAAAGAAGAATTAAAAAAAAATTTCTCCAAACACTTACCATGACTCATGTAGTTCTTTACAGTGTACATGTGGGCACTTGAAGGTATTTGAAAACTAGTTAAATGTTGGAGTTTTAAAGTTTTGGATTACAGTATGCTCTCATGACTTCACCAAAGGCACCTTCTGGCTTAATATTAGCTCTTCATGATCAAGAGAATGTTGAACTGGTTTAGAATACATGTAGCTAGCTTGTGAGATACAGAGAACTCATCTTCTCTGAGCATATGTCATCACCAACTCTCTATTCCCAGGCTGGAATTATATAGTATTGAGTACAGGCTAGAACCCAAGAGGCCAGAACACAGTAAAGGCAAGTATTTAACCTGAGATCTGATTAGGTTGGTACCCTACAAAAACCACTTGCTACTTGCCCTTTCTTCTTAATCCAGCAATATCTCCAAATCTCACTGGCCCATAGTGAACTGATAACCAGAGAATCCAGCCTCTTATACTGGCTGGTCAAAGCAGAAAATGTTCATCCACACACAAAAAAAACTGTGATTACCTCTTTGGTTTCATGGATGTGGATAAAACTAATACTAGGAACCAGCATTGTCAAAGTGAGTATCTAGAAGTTTGCTTTGGCTTTCATTAAAACATTATAAATGACATTTAAATATATATTTGTTTCCTACGATGACCACAGATGACTAACTTCTCTAGGAATGCACCAAAGCTGCAATAAATGAAAACTTGGCGACCTGAACTGCCAAATAATTCTTACACCGATCAATTTTTAGTCATTAATTTGTTATCACTTAATTAGTTTACATGATCAAATTATTATTAATCCAACAAAAAAACATTCAGTTGAACAGGGTACCTGGACACAGGCTGTGCTTATCATATAAATTAGGCATCTGTTCTTTAATGAATATTAATGAAATTATGCTAACATTTCCCATTAAGTGATTTTGAAGTGACATTTTTATTTCTGAAACATTGAACTTAAATAGCCAAATGATTGGCCACAGACCTAAGCAAATTAAGTACCACAGAAGACTTGAGCTGTTCATTTACTAAAATAACTGATGATATTGCTTAATTTTAGAAGGAACAGTAACCAAAGTAATCATTTATTTAACAAATGGAAGGTGACATTTTATTCAGTTAAGGAAGACTGTTGGTATAGTTAGAAACCTTTAAAATGGATTTAATTTAGGGGGCTCTCAATGTTTGGAAGGGTGTAAAATGATAATTACAGCATCAGGAAATATACTCTAGTTTCGTGAGCTATAGAAGATACTAAAAATATAAACACTGCTGGGTTCAAAAATGAAGGAAAATAAAACTGATGCAGTTTCTGGCTCTAGGGGCAGGGAAGCATGTTTTGTTTTGTGTTGACTGTGGTCTCTTGCGGAAGTGAAATCACTGCTTGATTTCATAGTTCTGGATAATTCTTCGTAATAAAGCTAACTGAAAAGAAAAATCCACATCTACATTTTTCTCTTGACATTTTTCATATGGCCCAAGAATCCAATGTTGCAAGCTTCTAAGAATCTGCATTATTTTTCAACCCTCTGTGGTGAAGATTCTTGTTTACTTGTAATCACAGAATGTTTCTGACAAAATTAATTTCAAATAAAGAAGGCAGGATAATGACTATTTTCCTGAGCAAAAGGTAACAGAAGGAAACTGTGGTTTAAGCATAGAATAGATAATTAGAAACAAGAAAAATCAAAGTATTCTTGAGCATACATTGATTGTGTTTTTCTCTTGGTAGATTTCCAGTGACTTGAAAAGATCTATTTAAAATATGCCCTCAGAAAAAGATTTTTTTAAAAAAAATTACCAACACACAGTCACGTGGAAAATCCAAGAGAAGGACAAAAAATGGATCATCTTGTACAATTGATTATGGGCACTCTCACATGACATGAGGTACGAATGTCAGCAACAAAGAAAAACCACTTCCAAATAAATTCTGAAAATCTTCCTTCTGGAGAACAAATCATGTCTTTCTGTATATTACAAAGCAAAGGGGGTGGGACCGGAGCAGTTAAGTTTTATCCATGAGCATAAACATCAGGCTGGCTTTTGAAAAATGAGCCAAACCCAAAATAGCCCAGAAGAAAATATTTTGTAATAAAAAAATCATATATATATATATATATATATATATATATATATTTCCCCCTCTCTAAATCTGGAATCCTGACTCTCTTATTTTAAACAAGCCAGAGATTGCTAGCTTCAATCTGTTTGGATAGAAAAGAATTTATATAAATGTTTTGTTCAAATCCAAAAGGAAAGAGACTTTAAATATACAGTGCATGAAACATGCATGCCCAACTTCAAAATAGCCTTAGTGCACAGAAGAGGAAAAATAATCTAACCTTCTGGTAGTCGTTCTTAGCAGTCTGGAAGCTGAAATATCTTGCAATTTGCCACATTGTTTCAATGACCCCAATAGTAAGAGCTTAACCAGAATTTCTTAAGAGCCCAGCTATCCTCCCCACTGCTTCTTCATTGTAGGATGGGGTGAGGGGGGTAGGGGGTGGAATCTGAGAGTGTGTGTGTGTGTGTGTGTGTGTGTGTGTGTGTGTGTTGTGTGTGTGAACAAGAAGGTCAAAGAATAAACGGCAACCAAATCTGTATTTTGCACCCTTGCTCTGCACTTGAAAAAGAAAAACGAGGCAGATAAATCTGTATAATACTAACCCAAATCTCTTTAATTCCAGTCAGCTTTTATCATTCAGTCCCTGAGTCGGTGTGTGGAAAAATTCATGCTAATTCCCCCTAGCAACAGCACCAGCCTATCAGGCTGCTGCCAGCCAGGGAGAATAACTCTAAGTAGGTCAGGCCTGTATTTCTAAAAATGCTTCGGTCTAGTAACCCCACTGTCCCGTCTGTCGGCCCTGCCCCATAATAACCTCAATTGCCTGGTGACACAATGACATACTACCCTGTTAGAGTGCAATCACATCACGCTACATTATTCGGCTTGCAGCATGGCTGTTGGGTGGAGGCTGTTGTGGGGGGTGGGGTAGGGTGGGGGGAGGGAGGGGGGGACAGCATTAATCAGGCAGCCATTCATGTCCACCAGTACTTCTCTCCCCAAATGGGGACTGCATTAATGACCAGCTGTTTGGACGAACACAAACAAAATAATGTCTTCCGCCCTGCTGGGTGCACAGAATCTCACTCTTCTTCGGATGCGTGCGGGTCCCGCTCGGGGATGAAGTCGGAGAGAGAGAGTGAGAGATTCAACCTGGGGGTGAGTGGGGGAGGGGCTCAGACCCATCGGGCAGCCCTGGCATCCTACAAGAAAAGTACATTTGAAATGCTCCCACCCCGAAAAGCCATGGAACTCAGACTCAGGGCCTGCCTTGTACCCCCTTTTTTTTTGTCCCCACCGTCCTCCTTAGGAAAGGGGAGATGCAGATGCGTTACACATGGGGGGAGGGGGAGATGCCCCCGAGCTGTGATGAGCTCCTCCTCTTCCTCCTCCTCCTCGGGCAGAGAAAACAAAGCAGGTCGGTGGCTGCAGCGGGGACTTGCACGCCTGAGGACCAACACCAATAGAGAGAGAAGGATGCTGGGGCCTGCCTGAGCTGGAATGAGAGTAAACAGCCCAGGCCGCGCCCCTCGGCTCCTCCCTCCTGGCTCCTTGGGGCGGGGAGGCTGCCCAGGCACCCGAATCTCCCAGCACAGGAGACCAGGGAGAAAAGTGAATGGGGCCTCTCAGTGTCACCACCGGTGGAGTGTCCACTGCACGTGAAGGCACCGGTAAAGTGCTGTGCGGGGCCAAGGCCAGCCAGGTTTAGACTGGTGTGGTCAGTTTTGCAGGGAAAGGGGGTGAGGGGTTGGGAGGGCACTCGTGCAACCCCAGAGTGGGTTTTGCATTTTCACATTGGACATTTACAAGTTAACTGATTCCTCTGGGTGTAACTTTGGACCCTTCTCCCTGTGAACAGGCAAAATAAGCCAAGGAACCGGCTTGTGTGGAGGCAGAGTTGGTAGCCTGCAGGGAAAGGAGGAACCAGAGCGCAGGGGTGAGGAGGGGCGGCTGTTTTTGTCTGGACAGGGCTGACACGGACACCGGACACGTTCCTGCGGGATCAATGTGCATCTTGAAGGGGCTCACACTTCTCGTTTCACGAACCTATCCCCGCCCCCCCCCCCTTGTCCCCCGACAAATTCCGAATTCAAGCCTTAAAATTATGCAGAATTCAGCAAGTCTTCTATTTGTAATCCATCCGAGTTTGATTTACAAACAGAGAAAATTCCTTAATCCCGTTGCCCCGGTTTGAACTGGGCTTGATAACTCAGTTATGACTCTCTTCTTCGCTCCGTGGCACACATCACATAGCTATTCCTGGAGAGATACCGTCACTGACGCAACCCTGAACCGCTAATTACAAGCTGCTGACATTCTGCTTGTCTCTGCAGCTTTGAAGTTGGAAGGCTGTTTTCCTCTCCCCTGGACTTGCTTGGGTTACTTCGACCCCTCTCCCGGGAGCCGGCTCTCGCCTTCTTCCCACTTTTCGTCTTGCTGGATGGGCTCGCGAGGACTTTCTGGAGAAGGCGATGAGCTGTTTTCCAGTTCACTTTTCCTTCCCGTCCCAGGTCCCAGCCAGCGCCAGCCAGTGCACACAGATTACAGTTGCAAGTACAGTAACCAGATCTCCACCCAGCCCCGCCCGCAGGAATGCACCGACAGCTGGCCCAGACCTAATCCAACACACAGAGTTGCCTTTGTAGCAGCAGTCACAAACAGTGGGCCAGCCAGAGCCGTCCCAGAAGACCTCCTCCGTGACAAGTGGGGAAGTTCCCTGTCCCCTGGGGTTGGAGCTGACAATGCCCAACTGGGGTCGGAGCCCCGCTGCTGATGGATCAGAATCCAAAGCAGCGCCCTGGAGCCATTACATAGGCGGCTCCCAAGTTAAGTGGAGTTAGAGGCACTTGCTCAGGGGCCCACTCGGCCACACGGCCCCAGGCCCCTGGAAACACAGCTCCCCTTCATTGCACCGCCTCACTGCCAGCGGGAAGATCCCCTCTCTTGCATCCTCTCCTCAGAGGCTGATCCCAGATTTCTGAGCTCTCTCCATTCCCCCCGACACTTGCCTCCACCGAACGCTTAGCATCTGAAGCCCCGTGGTAGCCAGCTGGTCTCCAAGTCATCTGGGCTCCATTTATTTTGATTAAATTGATCATATTTCTATTTACAGAGGAGGGAGACTTTTCCATCCTCCTGAATACAGCTGTGTTTACAGGGTTCTGGAGGCAAAGGGGGGGAGAGGGGGTTGGATAAAACGCCACCCTCCGTCTCCAGGAGAGCCTAGAGCACTCAGAACTTCAAGGAGTTAAAGCGGACGGGGCTTGCTTGCACACGACCAAGAAAATTCGGCATGCAGCTGGCTCCGGCGCGTCAGGAAATGGGTGTTGAGCTGAAGCTGCAAATACAAGCTGCAATCAAGCCCGGTCCAGCCGAGTGACAGACTTCCTGTGTAAACGGGTCAGAAAACCTCGGCTTTCATGTCTCGACACGCATGCACATGCACTGCAAGCCAAGCTTTGGGGGCGGCTCTGCTCTCGGGGGGGAAGGGGGGAGACCCTGGCCCCGTCACCTGGCCCATCCGTTTCTTCCATGACAGCACCGGGGAACGTCCAGACTACAATTTACAGTTCCTCCATCCAGGACCTGGGTTACAAATCATGCCCCGCGCCCTCGCGTGAGAATGCAGAGCCAGCAGCGGCAGCCGGGCAGCAAAATAAATAAATAAATAAAAAAAACAGCACCAGCTTCTCTTCCTCTCCAGACGCTCCCTCACTCTGCCGTCTCCCACACAGACAGCTGCTCTGCCTGCCGGCTCCATCTTCCGCATCACTCGCAGGTAACATGCCCACCACCTCTCGGCCTGCGGTGGGCCCCAGATGCAGTCCCGGGTGCAGTCCCAGGCGCCCAGGCACGGGTGGCAGCTGCCCGTTGCCCTGCAGAGGCCCGTGGTCACCGGACCGCACATCTGTCTAACTGCCACGGCCCCAGCTCCAACTCCCGGAGCATCTCTTTGCCGGGCTGCATCCCACCCTGCATCTTCTTCAGCTCCATGCTACCCCTCCATAGGCCCCGCTCCCTCTGCATGGCAACCGGCGGGATGTCCAGGATCTGGTCCTTCTTCGGCAGTGTGTGGACCAGCCGTTCCAGGATCGGGGTTGCCCATGGCGCAGCCGAAGTGGGGAAGACATCAGGAGTTAACCCACGGAAGCTTGGCGTGCCCACAGCAACGCGAGCCCCGGAGCTGGGAGGAAAGACGGTCTCGCTTCGGAATAAAAATTTTAAAAAAGAAAGAAAAGGAAAAAAGAAAAAAAAAGGTAAAAAACACAAAACAGTGAAGCTTGACGCCGGTGGGGGTGGGAGAAAAAAAAAAATCAGACATAAACCACTAAAAAAAAAAAATAAAAAAGCAAGAGTTGATGTCAAATTTAAAAAAAAAAAAGAGGCGGGGTATCACCGAGATCAGAGTACTTGATGCGACTTTTACTTCTGATGTTTCTTGGCTTATGGGCCTCCCCACCCCCTCCAAAGTCTCTCCTGTCCCTGAACGCTACTGCCCATGAGTGCCGAGTCACAAAAGCTCTTGCTCCAAAGTGCTGCAGACCTGCATCACATGAGAAATCACATGACAAGTGGAATCGGCTGCCGCCGAGGTGGTCAACTATTTCGGCGGGCTGGGAGGAGGAGGAGGAGGAGGAGGGAGAAAGAGAGAGAGAGACAGAGACAGAGAAGAGAGAGGGCTCAGGGAGGTTGTCCCCTCTCCTGCAACCAGGGAGAAACGGTTTTCAAAAAACAAAGAGCAGGATGCCTGGCTTGAGACCCGTCGCCGATGACTGCCTATCTTCGGCCCTTTGACAAATGCACCCTCGCAAGAGCCCGTGGCGCCCGGGAGACGCTCAGAGGATGCTGTACCGCAGACACTAGCTGGATGGCAGCAAGGCGATTTCTAGTTCCTATCAGTCAAAGCCGATTCCACTTAAGTGGATTCCTGAAAAGCACACACCATGTCTTCCTAGCATGATCAGGCTTGGAAAACCAATTCTATTATCTCCCCCTGCAATCTGTATCTGAACCTGCATTCTGAATAATTTATTTTTAGACTAATAAGATGCTTGCCAAGACCGCTCCCTTTCTTCCACAAGAGGCGCAGATAATATTCACCCAAGTGGGGAGGGGGAATGCTTGTCCCTTTGTTGGGAGATGAGAGGAGACGGGCTTTTCAATATTAAAAAAAAAAGAAGAAGAAGAAGAAGAAGAAAAAAGAAATGCAATCTCTGACTTAAAGGCATACAAACCCCATCACAATAAAGTTCTCATGCAAGTAATCATTAAAAACAAGCACAGCGTTTCTGCTTCATTGAGCTGACATGCCTCTTATTTGCAGCCTGGCATCTCACGCTGGCAAGTGGTGGTGATATTTTTCTAATGCTGCTCGCGGCTGTGGGCTGGAGTCCTTAAGCCACACGGATATTGCTCCTCCTCGGCAGGGCGAGAGCAAACAATTGCTTTCTGAGGCATCTCTGCAGAGGTGCAGTCCTGCGGGTGCATTTAACTCCTTACCTGGAGGCAGGTAGGAGAGGGATGCCCATAGGATCTGAAAGATTCCCTCATTCCTAAATGAAAGAAGCTGCCCAATTTGGACCAGCCTCCCCACACCGTGAGAGGGACACCTTTCGTAGTACTTGATTCTATCAGCTGACAGTCGTGTTTGATTCCAGAGTGGTTCCTTCATTCCTTCTCTCATTGAAGAGTCACACACGTGGAACTGGAACTATAGCACAGTGGGTAGGGTGTTTACCTTACACGTGGTCGACCCGGGTTCGATCCCCAGCATCCCAGATGGACCCCCCAGTGCCACCAGGAGTAACTCCTGAGTGCAGGGCCAGGAGTAACCTCTACGCATCACCGGGTATGACGGTATGACCCAAAAACCAAGCACTGTAGCACTGTCCTCCCATTGTTCATCAATTTGCTCGAGCGGCCCAGTAACGTCTTCATTGTGAGACTTGTTACTGTGTTTGGCATATTGAATGTGTCATGGGTAGCTTGCCAGGCTTTGCCGTGCAGGCGAGATACTTTCGGTAGCTTGCCGGGCTCTCCGAGAGAGGCAGAGGAACCGAACCAGGCTCAGCCAGGCCAGCGGCATGCAAGGCAAATGCTCTACCACTGTGCTATCGCTCCAGCCCAAAAAGGAAAAAAAATGAAAGTCATGCACAAGACTCCAGGTTAGGGGGGAAATGTCAGTGACTGAGTAGATACCTGGTGTTGAATGTGGAGTCAGATGGGCCTGATCTGTCATCATGGTAACATCCGGCCTTTCTTTTTGTTGGAAGACAACCCGTTTCCCATTTGGAAACTCCAAAGTTAGGCAGAGGGGACGCCCAGTAATTACCTTTCCATTCTCACAATTGAAGGCCACCAGCTTTTATGAACTCCCAAGTACTGAACATGTTTCTCAGTGCTCCACCTTTGAATCGAACATTTCTTCTCCTTTCCTCATTTCAGGAGTCCATGCACAGACATTCATGCTGCCTTCCCGCCCGATAGCACTCGTTCTGCTCTCCCTCTCTCTCCTTTTACCCACAGGTTTGGTAGTCACCCCCCCACCCCACTGTCAAATGAATCACATCCAATCACCATGTTCAGGTGTCCAGAAGCCCAGGACAACTCTCTGTCTCAAACCAAAGAAGGTTCCCTGTTCTTCATATTCTTTTACTACACTCAACAAACCTTATAATCTGGTTGCCCAGTATCTCTTTATACAGACTAGATTATTCTGACACTCCTGAGTGTACCATCCGTAAAGTAAATACAGAGGCTTTCTGCTTGTTTGGTAATAAGTAGGTATCAATACTGTTGGAATCAGGGTTAAAGACACACTAGTCCAAGGATCAAAGTGCATGCCTTGCATGAGTCAATGCTAGTATGATACTTGGCATTGCTGGGCACTGTCCTGGAGGCAGCCCAACACCACCAGGGTGGCCCCTGCCATCCCCAGTATTACAGGTCACCAACAACACCACATACTCTAGCCCATGCACTGAACCCCCAGTCTGGTTGGTCAAAATTCTCTGGGGTGAACTCCTGGGCCTCCTGAACATTACTTGGGAAACCCTCTCCAAAAGATATTGTAAGGGAAACCAAGTCACATGAGGTGCTGTGATTGACCTCCAAAAACATATATATTGTGGAACTTGTCTGTGCTTTTTTTCAACACTCACTGTTCATCATTTTGAGTTGGGAGACATCTCTTCACATTTTATTTCTCTTAAAAATAATGAAACGATCTGAATGTGCCTGCCTCGAGAACATCAGATAAGCAGTGTCACAGAAAGACCGAGAAGGGAGGATTCCTTGTACTATATGTCGGAAAAGGTCCCAGGATTTGGATGATGGGGGCGAGGGGGGGGGTGCATGGTTTGGGACATTTGTCATCATCATAATCGTCATCTCATCATCAACATCATCAAGATAATAAGGGATGTGAGCTAACACACATTCTGTAGTGTGGCGTAAGTACTTTACAAAAAAAGTTTGTTCTGAGTACTTTACAAGTAAGAGGGAAGCATTACTATAGTAAGTTCTTTGCGATGATACAAAAAAAAAACATAAAAGGAGGCTCAGGAACTTATCATACACCTCGGGAACAACTGCCAAACTATAGGAAAATGGATTGGTACCCATGCTAATAGTAACGGAGAGAAGGAAGTTTGGGTAGATGGAGAGGTAGCAAGAGGCTCCTACCATTGCCTGACCAAGCAGAGATGGCATCTAAAGTCTCGCAGTGGTGGATGAAAAATCGAGATGGATTTGTCATCTGCCACTTTATGAACTAAAGGCTTTATGAAGAGAGAAATGGCATTACTGAGTTATTCTTGGGGAGTGGAAAGAATTATGATAGCAAAGATGACTGATTATTTTTAAAAGTCTGGGTGGAGAAAAAAAAGGAGTTTCTCGAATTTCTTGAACTTAGAAGTAGTATCATAAATCTCTGTTCTACCCCGCATACTTGAAACAACTTTCAAAAAAGAAGGGAAACATTTAAGGAAGGACACATATAAGGATGGGCTGGAGCGATAGCACAGCAGGTAGGGCATTTCCCTTGTAAGCGGCCAACATGGCCAACCCTAGTTCGATTCCTCTGCCCCTCTTGGAGAGCCTGACAAGCTACCGAGAGTATCTCGCCAGCACAGCAAAGCCTGTCAAGCTACCCGTAACATATTCAATATGCCAAACACAGTAACAAGTGTCACTATGGAGACGTTACTGGAAATGCTCGAGCAAATCGGTGAACAACGGAAGGACAATGACAGTGACATATAAGGAAAGGTTCTATAATGGACTTAGTATTTCCAAAGGCCTATACATGTAGACATCCCATTCATTTTCCCTTCCGCCACTGACTCAGTTGGTACCATGGTACCTGTCCTCTCATACCTCCTTCACCCACATGTGAGTGCTGAAATATCATTTGAACTGTGAGTGTTCGATTGTCTCCCTATATTCACCTGTAGACCTGTTTCATTCAGCTCTAACTCCCTTCCAAATGTTGTACTCACAGGGATAGTAAAAAGAGTGTACTAACAATACATTATATGTGCATGTTTATTATATATGTTCACCTACATGCAAATATACATATATATAAAAGAATCCCCCACTTATCAGACTTCTCATACAATCTTAGTTAACCAGAAATACTAAATTAACAAGTATACCTCATTTCTTAGGCAGTTAATGAAAGTAATATGATATACTGCCTCTGGGTCTGGAAGTTAAAAAAAAAAGGTGTTATTGCCTCATATTATAGCTGAGGAAAAAGTGTTAATAATCTTTCTCATCAGCAGTAAAGAACTGAGCTTTTAATACCCAGATATATTTTCATAAAAGGCTACTATATCATCTCTAAGTGGAGTTCAAGTGCGATGTTCAGTAACTAGGGCAATTCGAGAACCTGTTTACACTGGAGACCAAAAAAAAATGAGATGAAGAATAGAACAGAAAAATGCATCCTGCCTTCTTATAGGAAAAAAAAAATGTCCACTTATATTGGGATATTCTCATTTATGTCACTTCAGATAAATTCTAATCATCTTTAAAGCAGAAAACTTGAATCTCACAAATGAATGATTTTTGAGCAAATGGGTAAACCTGTGAGTAAGGTCACTGTTTAATTCAGTGACACACATATGTTCTGCGGACCTGCTAATCTAACATGAATCTAATAAATTAAGCATTACGGGCAGGGAGGTGGGGGAGGGGGAGAGACAGAATAAAAAAGGTCCTGTCTAGGCGCTCACCAAGCTCACAAAAGCCTGATCCAGAAGACACTTAGCTTCCTTTGACAAGGGAAACCCATCGCGTTTGATGACAAAAAAAGAAAAAGAAAAAGAAAAAGAAAAAAAGGAACAGCAGAGGTTGGGGGAGGCAGGGAAAATAATCCTCCTTGAGAGAAAGTCTCAACCCATGCAGGCCACTGTGAGGTTGTACCTTACCAGGATGATATGAATATTCAATGACTCTTAAGTCCCTCAAGTGAGTAAGAAAGCTCTGCTTTATCTCTGCAATCCAGGGAAATATTAATGACATGATCATAGTGGAGAGAGAAGAAGGGCCCATCTGCTTAGTTAGTAGGTTGGATGAGAAGCTCGAGTTGCAGGCCCTGTTTTTATCCTGGCTCCAAATGGATGCTGAATTAAGATTAGCTCTTCACAAAGCAGACTGACAAGGTGACTAATGGCTGGCTGCTGGCAGAGCACGCACTTCCCCTCTTTCTGTTCCCCAGTATTATTACCCTGGCCCATTTGAAAAGGGCCAAGTGGTAATGTTAAGGTGGAAGGACTGTGTTTGTTCACCTGTGAGTGATTTGACCTTAGACTCGGCCGAGCACTGTCAGGAAGTCAGTTTTTCCATGCTCTGTACAGTAAACAAAGACAGTGTGGCTGGGATCCAAATGTTACAGAAGGTCAGGGACCAAACTGCCGCCGAGACAAAGCCTGTTTCCAGAAATTGAAACCCAGAATGGATGGGAGCGCCATCAACATTTCAGAGGAGGTTACAGCCCATTTACCTGCACTGGGTTCAAACGTCATGACACAAACCCAGGAGAGGTGCATGGCTGAAACAGAATCGTCCAAGCCCCCCAGTGTGGGGAAACCACCTTAAAGGTCATCTCAATTCCAAAATCCCTATTGCGGCCACGCAACATCATGTGCTATTCATAATCAGCAATAGAAAACAAATTGTCTAATGTTGCCTTTTTGGCAGGTCTGGGTGTTGGGGTAAAATCCCAAATAATAATGGTGGGCCTGGTGTCGAAATATTGAAAGCAATCAAAGTAGAGAGAGAGAAATGTGGAAATCATCTGCCACACAGGTAGGGGGAGAGGGTGGGATGGGGGTATAGGGAGTTTTTACTGGTGGAAAATGTGCACTGGGGAAGGGACAGGTGTTCCGTCATTGTATGACCAAGCCTTAAACCCGAAAGCTTTGTAACTGTTCTCACAGTGATTCAACAAATAAATTTATAAATAAATAAATAAAAATAAACATCATCTGAATTGGTCGCGGAGCTCTTTGAAACATCTTCCTTGTGGCAAACCAGCCAGGCAACCATCCAGGCTGGCGGAAATACCTCCGGGAGCTGAAATCACAGGGCCCCAGGCAGGAGATATGCCATTCCATCTTTTCACTGCAGTGGCCCGATTATTTATGAGCCCCAAGTCCAAGGGAATGATTGATGGTTAGTGGAAGTCATGCTGTAGCTTCCACTTACTGACCCTGCTGCATTGAGAAGTTTGGGAGCTCAAGGCTAGTGTGCTCTCTACAAGACGCTCCTGCACATATTACTGGAAATCCATCACTGCCGACCTGGATTTCTCTTCTCTAAGTAAGATACCTAGAGCTTCCTTAGCCACTTCTTTGGGACATGTATACCATTCCACGCTGCATTTTTCAGTCTGTGAAAATACTCGGGTTTTTACTAGCCCTCTGAAGAAAGACACACGTGCACACGCGCACATACTGAACTTGAGGTTCTGTGGTGTGATTGCCCAAGGCTATCACCTCCCTGGTCCCCAAGACATACAATGTCGCATCACTTGCTCTCGCTTTCCCAGGGAGCACAATGCATTTGTGACATACTGGGCTCACCCGAACTTTCTTCATATCCGTTTCACTTACATCATCTTGCTACAAAGGTATTTTGACCTATGGGGTCATGATTTTGTGCAATTACTCGACCACTTATTTTGTGGTGATGTTTTCAGTGGCCAAGTATGATTAGACTAGGATGGCAGCACATGGATGAGAGTCTTACCAAAATTTGTGGTAGTTAAGCCCCATCTAGAAGTAAGCCACTGGTGGTACGTGCCAGTATCAATGTGTTAACACATTAAAAAATAGAGAGTAGGAACAAACAACCTTTGAAGGAAACATGCATGTATTTGCAAATACACGTCTGTAATCTGAAAAAAGTAGAACACCCAGAAGGGTGTGAGTTCTTGGCAAGCACAGGGAGTATAACTTTTTTCTCTCTCTGCCAGTAGTACTGCGTAAAATGAAATGCTTCTGATAACAGACATATCTAAGTAAGAATAGTGGCATAGAAGTCCAAAACTCTGCATTCTGGAACCCACATAGCTACAAATTTCAGCTTATGCCACATATCTGCAGATGAGCTGTGTCTCTCTTTCCAAATCTTAGCCTCCCTAGATGCAAAGTGAGAGTATTTGGAATAGGCACCCTGAGCAACACAGCATTCTTGGTTTATTTCTTGTGGAATTTTACTTCATTCTTAAGATCCAGTCCTTAATACAATAGCACCAGGAAAATAGTAACCCTCAGCTAAAGTTTCCCAGAGACACTCACTAAAATTAGGTAAGTTTTTCATGAAGTTGGATCCAAACAAATGAATGGCACATTCCCGGAGCTGAAAGTTCTTATGTCCAGAGTTGTATTTCAAAGAATATGCCAATTAGGTAAATGAGGCAAGCTCCACTGGGGGTCCTGGAATCTTTACCCTGTGATCAAATAATGATTTTGAATAGGTGAACCAATTATGGAGATTCTTGGGGTAAGGAATGAAATAAATGTCATAATGTGATATCATCGCTTTCCCATAATCCAAATGTCTTCTTAAAATGGCTTTAATTAACGACACAGAGAGAACCTTTAGGTTGAAAAGATCTAGTTACGTTCACATTTTGAAACCAGAGCCATGACAACAAAGTTGCTTGATGTCAATCAGCAGTTCTCACAAAGGGAATACTATCCGCATTCTTGGTCAGGAGGGAGGGGATCAGGGCAGATGGGCAGAATAGAACACCAGCTTGCATTCGCCTAAAATTAATTCCACCACAAGACTTGACGATGCCTGCAGCCCTCCTAACGTTAACCTGACAGCATCGCAACAGATCTTGTTTGCTAAACAGGTTATTAGATGATGCAGAGTATCTTTTACATCAAAGGAACTGAAAATTAAAGTTGGGGGCAGTGAGATAGCACAGCTTGCCTTGCACACAGCCAGCCCTGGCTTGAATGATGACACTACATAATGTCCCCAGATCCCCCTCCCACCCCTGCTTGGAAGTAATCCATGAGCATGGAGCCAGGGGGAAGCTCTGAGCACCACTGGGTGAAGAAAACAAAAAAAAAAATCAAAGTTGAAAATATGGGCTTGATTTTCTCGAAATCCAAGTCCAGATTTTGGCCTGTCTTTTTCTGTGTCTGTTATTATGTTTTTTTGTCTTTCTGACCACAGGTCATTCTCTGTGAAACACATTTTCTGGGAATCTGCTACATGTTTGAAGTGTTCTGGAATATTCTGGGGGATTGGGGGACGCATGAAATTAGGGGGACCTAATGTGACTTTAAAGACCATGTGGGATCCTAGGGATCAAACCCAGATTGGCCATTTGCAGTGACTTATTACTGTCCTGTCTCTCTGATTCCTGTTCTGAACATTTTAGGATCTTTCTTTCTTTCTTTCTTTTTTTCTTTCTTTCTTTCTTTCTTTCTTTCTTTCTTTCCTTCCTTCCTTCCTTCCTTCTTTCTTTCGTTCTTTCTCTTTCTGTCTCTCTTTCTTCTCTTTCTCTCCTTCCTTCCTTCCTTCCTTCCTTCCTTCCTTCCTTCCTTCCTTCCTTCCTTCCTTCCTTCTCTCCCTCCCTCCCTCCCTTCCTCCCTCCCTCCCTCCCCTAGAGGTGCTCAGTGCTTACTCCTGGCTCTGCACTCAGGGATCAGTCCTGGTGGAGCTCAGGGAACCACATCAGGTCATCAAGGCATTACTCTACCCACTATACTATTTGCTCTAGCCCAGGATTTTCTATTTTCAAGATGAAAATGACTGACAGTTTATATTCCCCAGGACTCCTAATCTCTCTCTCTCTCTCTCTCTCTCTCTCTCTCTCTCTCTCTCTCTCTCTCTCTCTCTCTCTCCCCCTCTCTCTGTAGAAGCCTCACTGTGAATCTCTGGATGCAACATCTCTGAGTCTCAAATTGCTGCCTGGGGATGGCACGGTGCTTGCAAGCAGTTCCTAGAGAAGAGTAATGCAGCCGCCCTGGAAGCCTGAACCAGAGCTAAGTGGGGCACAGTGTCCAGACAGACTGTGTTAGGGAAATGAACGAGGTGCCTTTGGCATTTGCAAAACATATACAGGTAGCAAATTGTTCCACGATTAAGTGCCTAATGGTATTTGATATGAAACAAAGTTGTAAACATTAGCTTACTGTCACCAATATAATAGGGACTCTGAAATGCAATTAGTCCACACAGCCACATCTCCACTCAAGTAGGGAAGCAGACTTTTAGAGGGAACTTTAAGATAATTAGAATGGCCACGTTGGGGATGCCAAGGGCATACAGACCAGAACTCGGCTGCTGAAGCAGTGACACTCTCTGGGACCATGGCAAGGCAGGTCCACACAGCTGGATCAGCATCGGGGATGTCTGCTGGGATTCAGTGGCTCGTTGCCCATCCCACACTTGCAGACATTTTCTACAAAATTCCCCAGACACCTAGATCAGTGCTCTAGAACTATGCTGTCTCCAGGAATGTAAAGACAGGGAAGGGAAGAATTAAGTGCCCAAAGAAGAAAGTTACATCTGCTTCTTGCTCCATTGGTCTCAATGCCTAGTTTATGAAGGATTTATCCCATTGGGTCAAAGTGTTCTTAGAATTTAAAAAGTCTGGAACATGAGAGCGATTCTCTATCATTTTTATAAGTAAACTGTGGTTGACTGATAGGCTATATTCTTCATAAAAATACTTTGGCTTACATTAGACACAGGATCTTGACAGATCTCCACCCTTTCCCATACATACACATACATTTATGTGCAGATGAGTATACGTTTTACTGGGATTATCACACTATCAAATTTATTTGTGTTTTATATAACCACTGAAATATGTGTTTTATTTATATAAGTACTAAAATCATACAAATATATAGAAGACAGATTGTCAACAAAGATTCTGTACCTAAATTTAATAGAGCTGGTATTCACTTTTCATTCTCTACACTTGAAGGACCAAGACGTGTTACTGATTGAAGAAATATAAAATACATAAATGCATTTATAGAATATAGATGATGTGTATATTCAAGTGCTTTTCTGCTGTGCTATTGATTCAGCCCATTCAAATACTTTCACAGAAAATAAATTTTAAGTAATTATGGGTCAGGAGCATATGGTTTGGATGCACATAGACTGGGTTTGCTGCCCGGCATGGGACACTCCCCTGGGCCCGGGCTGGAGTGACTAGAGTGACTCCCAGGCAGGGAACTAGAAGTAGACAGTGAATACTGCTGGGTGTGGTCCCAAGCAAACAAACAGAAATGCTGTTATAGCAACATAAATGTAGCATCTTTTAGCATGACTACTTTGAAAGGTCCAACCTTCATTTCTGAGAGTTATACTCAAAAGACAAAAGTGATCTTATTACTCAGAAGTTATTAGGGTTGTAATGAACCATAGCATCCCAACAAAATGACCTGGGGTAGTAAATATTGTGAAACCTTAGGAAAATAAAAATTCTAATAAAGTCATGCATTTAATTACCCCTAACTGCACACTAGACTATGCTTTGCATTTACCATGTTTAATCTGCATAAGGGAAACTATGAGTCAAGGCACTCTTCTTAGGTTCATTTTACATAGGTGGGAAGGACAGACCAGAGACGTTAGATGACCTGCCAAGGATACCCCGGCTGCAAAGTCAGGCAGTCATTTCCTGCACCAAATCTATGATTTTACCTATTTCTTTCTTCTTCCACCCCCTCTCCTACTTAACCCCCAAACACACCCCATATTCAGCTAAGGCATATCCTGCTCTTGGGGCTTCACATTCTTATAAAAACAAGACTGCAAAAGGTAAGAAGAAGAATATACTATGTTCAGATATGTGTTTATGCTGCTAAGAACTAATCAAATGACATCCCATAGGGTTTTAAATAAAATTAAAGTAGAACACAGAAGTCAACAGGTTTGTTTCCGCTTGTCTTCTGGTCCAGGTAGTGATGAGGAAGACACATGGCTGTACATCTACACCAACACATGCACTAGGGGAAAGCCGGAAGCAGTGAGGTCAGCAACAAGGGAAAAGGTAAAGAGAAAGGGAGGAAGAAAATTCCAAATTATCATGCAGTGACACCGTATAAGTTAACCATCCATAGCATGGAATTGGGCTTTCTGGAGGAGCTTTAGGAAGATTTCATCTAACTTTTATAACAACACTGAAAGTTCACCATTACTTTATCTCTTCTACAAATGAGAAAAAACTGAGCCCCATGGAACTTAAGTAATTTCCCACCGGTCAAAAAACTAACAAATGATTGAGGTAAGATTCGTGGGTTCTCTGTATTGGACTTTCAAGCTGGTGTTCTGTGATTATAGTCCAGTAGGTTAAGTTCAAAACATATTTGTAGGGGGAAAAAGCAAAAGACCAGTAATGAAGACTGAGTAAACAGGGTCCAACCCCAAACATCTGGGTGGTCAGGAATGAATAGGGCTAGGAAGAGAGCACATGATAGCAGACCAGAGGCTGCTTGCGTGTTGGTTTAGGGGGATCAGCCTTAAGTCGGCTGAAAGTAAATGTCAACTCCAATTGGAATCAAAGTTGCCTGGATCTTTGCAGAACCAACCCCATCACATTCAATGCTGCAGAGGCTTGGGGGATTAATCAGAGGGAGTGTAAACACATAATCACAAGAGCAAGAGCCATGGCTGATAATAGTCTGGGTTAAAAAGGTAACATGGACATCTAAGAGAAATAAGATGTCAATGGGACAAGCTAGGGGAACAGTCATGATGTACTAGGGGCTAGGGGCTAAGTATGATATACTACAAACAAAAGGATCATGAATTCTAAATAAGGGATGTTGATGAGCTGCAAGAACCTGTTTTACGTAAAACTACAAATAACCAGATCACAGTGGACAACCACTTAAGCATATTACTGAGAATAACTCAATTCACTGGGAGCATAAGGTAGCCAGAACTAGGTCGCCTGTCAGGGAAAACAGAATGATCATTACAGAAAATAATTCATCTCCTCTGAAAGACAAAAATCAAACTGAGATGGTAAAGTCTAACTTACAGACACACAATCATTACTCATCTTCTCAAAAATACGGCTTCTCATTGGATGCCAATTTATTTAATTTAATGGTGTTGCCCTGATGCTTCTAAACAGAATATAACATGCTATTTTATTACAGAAGCTTGAAAAGAGTTATCACAGATGGAAAATTTTTCATCCCCTCCAAAAAAGAAAATTATATAGTGGCTCCTATTGTGGTGTTTGGGATGCCATGCGATTCGTTGGATCAAACCAGTCAGATGCATGCAAGGCATGTGCCATAAGCCCTCTACTCTCTCTCTAATCCTGATGGTTAATTCTTTGCCAAATAAAAATATAAGTGATAATCATTTTATGAGATATTATTAAACTTTAGTTGAAATACCTTCACAAATAAAAATTTAAGTTCTTTAAATTTTGTAAGTTTTGAGGACAGAAAAATTGAATAAATAATACAGAGCTCCCAGTATCCTCTATTATTGACATATTGCATATTACATTTGCCACAATGAATAACTGATGCAGTACTGTATATTGAAATCCACATTCCAGTTTTCCTTAGTTCTAAACTAATGACACATCTTTTTTTCCTTCCAGGATCCTGTCCAGAACACCCTATTACATTTGTCAGGCATCCTTAAGTCTCTCTTGTTTATGTTTTTCTGACTTTTCTTGCTTGTGATGATCCTGAAAATTTGAAGAGTTCAGCTGAGGTATTACAAGGAATGCCCTAATTCAATTCAGTTGGTCTGATGTTTTCCTGATGGCATGACTGGGACTCTGGGTTTAGGGGAAAAGCCAAAGAAGTGCCGTCATCAACGTCATACCAGCCCTGTAAGGATACGGAGCAACAATATCCCTTACACCTGCATGCTGATGTGAGCCTTCACCATCACCTGTGGATGTGTTGGACTTATTTCTCTTCCATCACGTTACTACTCAACATCCATGTCCCTGAGCCAATTCCCCACCAAATGCTCTTTAAAGTCATTCTGTGCAACTCATACAAAGAACTTAGACGCTGTGCCCTACCTGAGAGTAAAATATCTACATAAATTACTTGGATTTAATTTCCTTGGGCAGTGCCACAGGCCAGGACCTCCTACAGGCAAGGTAAATGCTCTATCATTGTGCTTTATTTGGAATTTTTCTTCAGAAAAAAAAATCCGTCTCTCCCTTTTAAAAATTGTTCATGTTGAGGCCAGAGAAACAGTACATTGGTTAAGGCATTTGCCTTGCATGCAGCCAACCCAGGCTCAATCCCTGGCATCTCATATGGTACCCCAAGCACTGCCAGGAGTAATTACTGAGTGCAGAGCCAGGAGTAATCCCTGAGCATTGCTAGGTGTGATCCAAAAAGAAAAAAACAATTGTTCATGTTGGTATAGACTTGTGGATGTTTATTTCATACATTGGGCTATAATACATTATTATATACTATAAAAAAATCTCAAAGTAAGATTTATTCAAATTCATGGGCTAAAACCAACCTGCCATCTTTTTTTGTTAAGAGTATAGATGAAGCAGAAATCAACAATCTAAGGATTCTAAGGAAAAACAACTTACAGAGAAAAAAGGGAGGTCTTTTTCCAAGGGACTTTTCCTCTATTTCTGACATAGGCAGAATAGCATGCAATATAGAGTCAGTGATTTCAAAGTTAAGCATGAATGACTTGGTTACTGAAAGTCTTGAGGCAGATGCAGGGTCAATACCTCCCTCACTCTCTCAGAAATAACTTTGAGGTAAGCAGGTAGGAAACAATCCAATATATTGACTATATGTACTTCAGGGTATAATTGTGAAATACTGTTTCCCCTTTTAAAAATGTTTAAAATGTAGTGTAATACTCAGAGATAATTATAAGAATATAATGGGGAGCTTCCAGGGCATAGTACAAACACTTCAGTTATTCACTACTTATTCTTCATTGGCACAAAGCAAAGTAACTTCAAGGTATAAAATGCATGAAAAGACCCATGAAAGCAGTGGGACCAAAAGCCACATCACAGTGTATAGACTGGAAGTCAAATCAAAAGTCAATAAAATTAAAAGCCAATAAAAGCAGATTTTAGTCAATTGCCCATTAAATATTTATAGAGTCCTGGCAATCATCTAGAAGGTTGCAATCACGGAGAAAAAACAATTACAGACTGCGCTGTCAAGTCAGGTGTAGGGATAAAGGTATAAATCAAGAAAACACAGGATGGAAAAGTGCACAGCTCAAGGGCTTCCCAGCCCCGAGGTCTTAGGGAGGGGGTCTCAGCCTGGATCTTGGAGATGATCTCTGGGTCCCTGCAACTTCCAAGATCAGAGTGTCCTTGTTTGCTTGAGGTCTGGGGTCAATATCATCAGAGAGTCTGTGGAATTTCTGGGCAACTGATTGTTGTTAGGTTTGAGACTTTCGGTTAGAAGGATAGATAGCTGAAGTGTGCCATCCCTATAGGATTGATCCCGAAATACAAAGCCTGGAAGCTGGGTTTGGAGTAATAGCACAGCAGGTAGAGCATTTGCCTCAGACATGGCTGACCTGGGTTCAATTCCCAGCATCCCATATCATCCCCTGAGTACCATTAGGAGTAATTCCTGAGAGCAGAGCCAGGAGTAACCCAGAGTATTTCCGGTGTGAGCCAAACAAACAAAGAAAAAGTCTGGAGGCCAAGTTTCACTCAGGAGAGAAACATGTGTGTCTCTAACTCCCTGGCAAAGGACACCAGGGCTGTGCCTGGCATTCCTTGGATTCTAGCTATGCACTTTCTCACTTGACTGAATTCACTCTCTGTCCTAATAATGAATGTAACATCTTTACATTCTGTGGGTCCTCAGCAGGTCAGAGGATGATCTTGGAAACTTCCAACACTATTTATTTATTTATTTTGCTTTTTTTTGGGGGGGGGGGGTCACACCCGGCAATGCTCAGGGGTTACTCCTGGCTCTGCACTCAGGAATCATTCTTCCTGGCGGTGCTCAGGGGACCATATGGGATGCTGGGAATCAAACCCCAGGTCGGCCACATGCAAGGCAAATGCCCTACCTGCTGTGCTATTGCTCCAACCCCCTATTTATTTTTTTTAAATGAGGCACATATATATATATATATATATATATATATATATATATATATATAGTCTACATAGGGGAAGTTTATCCTACAGTTACCTGATCTCTATTTTAAGAGGTCATTATGGATGGATTTCCTGGAGAAATATGGAGCTGAGACCTCATGGATGGGAAGGGAGTTCATCAGTCAGTGCAGCAGGAGTCTGAGAGCATCTCAACCGGGCCGAGCACAAAGGTCTTGGGTGGGAGAAGGGTGGAAAAAGCAGCTGAAGGTAAGTGTGCCTGTCTAGAGCTCTGGGAGCAGGAGAAGGTGGGATAGGAGCAGGAGAGACCCAAGAGACTGAGACTGGCCAACTCTGAGGACTTGAATTATTTTCATAAAAATGTTGACAACCCATGGGGATGTGAAGACACAGCACGATGCATCGGAGGCTTGTCTTGCATTTGACTGAGCCAGGTTCGATCCATGGCAACCTATATGGTCCATTGGGCACTGCCAGGCGTGACCCTCAAGCACAGAGCTAGGAGTAAACCCTGAACACCAGCATGTGTGGCCCAAAGCTCCCAGACCCCAGTCAGAATATATAGGGAACCCAATTAAAGGGGAGGTAGTCTTTGGGTTGAATTTCTGAAATGAGAATCTCACAGCAGAGTGGAGGTGGCACTGGGGTGAAGGAGGAGAGTGAGAAGTCAGAGACTTAGTTTTCAGTCCTCCCCTTAAGAGACAGCCACATCCCAGTTAGGATGATGGCACTGGGAGTAGTCAGAAATGGAAAATTTTAATAGAAATTAATGGGGTGATTGGACAGGGCTTGATACCATATTGGAAATGAGAAAAAAAATAAGGTGCTGGGGGTGGGGTGATGTATTTTCCTGGTTTCTGAAAAATGAAAAGTTGGTGTTGAGGTGGGAAGCTTCAGGTTCTGACCCAATTTTAGGGGAAGGGCAAGAAGCACCAGGAAACTGCATCAGAGTAAGAATTACATGGACTCTGACAGATCTTCAGAGGTGAGGGGAGAGACACTTCTAAGCAAATGCACACCTATGTATGCTGCTCATATCAATTCAGTTATACAGTTTTCACTCACAACTCTAGTTGCAGTTCAGTATTAAGGGCATCTACCAGACATAGCCGGAAGCCCTTTTTATATGTTATGCTAACAACCGGAGGAGACAGGTATTAAAATAATGCTTATTTAAACACATAATGAAATTGTAAAGTTGTTCACCTGAGTCACAGCGCTGGGATACAAATTTAGGCCCTTGGTCTCCTGTTCTGAGGTCTTACCTCCGATGGTCTCAAAAGGAGCAGAGGAAGGTGGTGAGTATAGAGCAAAACTGAAGAGGGATACATTTTAAGGGAAATTATATTTGATAATGGATCAACTGCAAAGGAGACTAAGTCTTAAAGACAGTGGAAATCGTCCAGTTCAGAGGGTGCAATGGCTGGGGCTGTAGCGACAGCACAGCAGGTAGGGCGTTTGACTTGCACAAGGACGACCCGGGTTCGATTCCCACCATCCCATATGGTCCTCTGAACACCGCCAGGAGTAATTCCTGAATGCAGAGCCAGGAGTAACCCCTGTGTGTCACCAGGTGTGACCCCAAAAAGAAAAAAAAAGAAAGAAAAGAAAAACAAAAACAAACAGAAGGTACAATGGCATAAGAGAGACCCGGCCACTACATTATTTTACCTTTTCAGCAAAACAAACTTACTCAGGTATATTCAGTTATATATGTCTTTGGAATGTATGTCTATAGCCAGGCTGTGCCTGCTGGTCTGCCTTCCTCTGTCATTTTCACATAGATGTCCCCATGTTCCAGTGACTGTACACTATGCTGTCCTTTCACTGAACAACTTCACAAATGCTGTCATTTGGCTGAGAATGCTCCACCCTCTGCCCAACGCATCACACCTCACAAATCTCCCTCCAGCTTCTTTCCTGGTAAAGATGTTTAATAAAGAATGAGGGGCCAGGGAGATAGAATCAGGGTCAGGGGCACATGCCCTGAATGCATGGATACCACATGTCCCTGCATGGCTAAAAGTAGTCCTGAAAGACCCCAAGTACCATCAGGTATAGCCCTGGTAACCCTCAACACTGGCCAGCCCCAAAGAACTCCGCAACTAGAGGCTTGAAAATTGAATCATCTGTCCAGTTGGCTGAATACCACTGGGAACAGCCCCCCAGGCCTACTAAATACTGCTTGTGATGCCCCCTCCAACCATCCCCCCTAAAAGGACTTTTAGATGAATTAATGATATTCAGAACACAGACACAAAAAATGCTCTCTGGAATTCAAAATGATTTTAGATATCTGTTTCATTGTAATTCTGCTTTTGGTTATCAATGTATTTTTAACAAAACACATTCGAATCACATTTAAAGAGTTTGCAGGAGAATACCAGGACTCTTGCTTTCATATATTTAGCCAGATTTTCAGTCCCAGACTCATACTGTCTAGTGCCACAAATACAGAAATGTACGCATATGCCATTTTGTTATTTTATCCCCCCAAAGTCTATGTTTAAAGAGACGCGTGCCTGTACTTAGCATGTCAATGAATTCTCTCCTACAAAGCAAGCAACGCAGCCAAATGCTAATCAGAATATCAACCTATTAATTTACGATGAGACATACAACTTTCAGTCCAACCAAATGTTCTTGTCAATCTGACTAGTGCCTGTTTTCAACCCAGAAAATCTTTAGCTCCAGTTTGGTGAACCTGACCAGAGGGGCCAGAAACAGACCACTGGTTACCAATGATGTTAGCTGGGAGTAGAGACTATTTTAAAACCTGCACCAAGGTATTTCATGGGGTGAGAGAATCTTCCAAAACTTGATTGTCTTGAGACCACATAAATCTATTGGTTATGTGAACACCCAGGGATCAAAAATTGTTTATTTAATTTGTGGGAAACAGTTTTAGTGCAAGAAATAGAATACAAAACACAGTTGGTCTGACTGTGGTTTTTGAGTCCTTAAATCTAGGTTCAAAACTGTGGTTTTTGAGTCCTTAAATCTAGGTTCAAAACTATTCCATAATCTCAGCTGGGTAATAAGCAAATTACCAGTGTTAATTCCTAGACCTGTCTAGACTTTATTTTCCTGATCTGTAAAATGCAGACATTTCAAAAAAAAAACAAGAGTCACTCAAAAGTCATTGTGAAGATTTATGAGAAAAGTGTAGATAAAGCTTTTAACTCACACCAGGCACATAATAGATGTTCAATTTATCAGTCATTTTTCTGGCAGTATTCAAGTCCTTTGTTTAAGAATTCCTCCCCACCAGACTTTGCTTAATAGGGCATCAACATAGCCTTTGTAACTTTCTTTTTCTATACTTTCTTAGTCTCTAACCTGGTTATATTTATACAGACTTTTTAAAAACAGGATACAATGCTCTGATTACGTTTCTGATTAGCAAATCATAACTACTTTCCAGTCCTGTCTCAGAATTTTCCCAGAGACCACCTTGATTAGCATCTAGGGGCTTTGTAATCTCTGGAGGCCATATATTTATAGAAAAAAAGTTTGGGTAACCATGATATATAATAAATCCTATCCATTTTGTGGGAAGTTATTCAATTAAACTGTACCAGCGATCTTATATGCAGATTAATAGAGTACATTTTATTTTCACATTGACCATATATTAAGATCATTACTTCAATGCTTTTTAAGAACAATATAGTCCAGGGGGACAGTACCTTTGAACTCACCTATAAGAATTAGAACCCGAAAGAAAATGCTCTTGCACAAATACTACTTAGAGCAATAAACCTCAATTGGCAAGGACTGTTATTTCTGAATCATGACTCAACCAGTATATAAACATGGACATGTGTTACACATGGGTCCTATTCTAGACAAGCAGAAAGCAGGATCTACCTTCAGCCCCAAGAAGTCAAAAAAGATAGTGAAAGTTCATAAGAAAACTAAGATGTCTAGGAGATACCGGACAAATCGATATGAAACAGAGAGGGACATGGTAGCCTATACTCAGAGAACATTTCTAATCTTTAGAAAAGGAGCAAAGGGTTTTGACCAAGCTGCATTACAAAGAAGTAATAGTAAAAGGGTTGTGCTGATCAGTTTTTACCCACAATGTGCCAATCAGTCCTTGCAAGGAAGAGAACTAGTGAAGGCTCATGAGACAGCTTTATGTTATAGCATTTGATACACAGAAATCTACACTGTACAGTCATTTCATTGGACAAAGAGACATCTGGAGAAGTCAGATATTTTCTAACATATTCTGGGAAATGGTACAGTAAACTTCAAAAAAATCCATGGTGGAAGGAAGGAAACAAAACTTCAGCTTCCCACCTTATAGCAGCCTAAAAGCAAGTTTTGTTCTCTTACAGAATACGTATAGGTGCCCCAAAACTAACATAAGTTAAATCTGCCAGAGAGAGTAAAGAAATAACTTATGACAAGTCCAAGGCAGTGAAGGAAGATTGGGAAGAACCAGGACAGAACCAGAATATTGAATCAGTTGTTTCCTAACAGACTCTTTGTAAGATGAAAGTATGAGCAAAGGTTCCAGCAAAAAAGAGGAAATTCAATTTAAATTCTCTTAATGTAAGCCTACTATTAAACAATCTAAAAGGGAACACTAACAAAGAAACAGAACACCATTGCCCAGTTAATCTACCTAACACAATTAGTTTTAAGAGCCTCTAGGAAGAAGGAAACAGAAGGAAAATTCATTCATTCAATTCCTATTTTCATCTTGTTTTTTTTTGAAATGTTTCATAAAAATAGGAACAAGCATCACTGGAAAAAAGGAGGGTGGCTTGATGGTTCAGAAGGTAAGATGATTCATCAACTATAGGGTCCTAGCAATAGTATAGGCAGTAGGGCACTTGCCTTGCACACAGCAGATTGAGGTTCAATTTCTTTTTTTTTAATTTTTATTAGTGAAACACCCTGAGGTACAGTTGTAGACTTACAAATTTTTGTGCTTGGGTTTCAGTTATACAATGATCAAATACCCATCCCTCCACCAGTGCTCATTTTCCACCATCACGAGTTCCCAGTATCCCTCCCACCACATATAGTCCCCTGAACTCTTCCAGGAACGATCCCTGAGCACCAAGCCATAAGTAAATCCTTGTATGCTCCTAAAACAACAACAACAAAAAGATAGATAAACTTTGTGCTGTCCTCATAGTACTGAGAGAGGGGTGCCCAAGCTGACTTGAGAATCAGGTAATAGCATAGATTTTGAAGCACCAAAGTCTTTCCTATAAAACATTATTAGAACTTTTAATGATCTAACTCACAGTTCTTGGACAAAAAATTTTATGGAAAGTCAATTAACTTCACTCTGATCCAGTTTTTTCATTAACCAACATAAAAAAAGTTACAGCAACAGTAATAGTTGAAAAGATATACCTCCAAGGACCTGTCTAGTTAATAAATTATCTCACAAATATTAGAAAGTAAAGAACCAGCAATTTTACTAAGACACAGTATTGTGGGGAAAAAGTTAGAGAGAAGACAACTTTACAGAAATTAAATAAACAAATATACTTTAAGAAAACAAACTCACCCCCAAATGCACCCATGGCTCCTATCACACCCTGGATCATTCCACATACCAGGGGCTTGGTATCAACTAATTTTTGTACACAAGCTAAATCATGGGCAAGAAGAGGAAAACACAATCACATAAAAAAATGTGGAAAAGAGACAAACAGACACTGGTCCAAAGGAAACAGAGAGACAGTCAATAGGTATATGAAAAATAAATGCTATCCATCCCTTATTATGAGGAAAATACAAATCAAAACAAGTTGGAGACACTAACACACACTGGAGACACTGGAACACATCAAAAAAAGAACCACATCAACCAGTACTGGCACAGATGTGGGGAAAAATAAAATGTTGCCACCGTTGGTGGACATATTGACTTGTACAAGCTCTTTAGAAAACAAAATTGACTTATTAAAAAAAATGAAGAGTTGAGCTTCCTCATGACCCATTAATTTCATTTCTTAGCATCTACTTGAGAGCCTGAAAGCACTATTTTCTGGAAAGACATTTAAGCTCCTATTTACTGCAGCATTATTCACAATAAACCAAACATGGAAACACGCATCCAAGAACAGATGACAGATAAAAGGAACTGTGGTATATTTACACAATGGAATAATACTCAGCTATAAGAAAAGATGAAATCATGAAATTTGAGAGTACGGAGATGGACCTTGACAGTGTTAGATTGAGTATAGTTAAAAGGAGAGGGAGAAACTCAAAATAATCGCTCTCCTGTATGGAATATTAAGAAACAGAGTAAGGGAGAAGGGTCCAGGGTAACAGAATCTGAAAACTGCTCTACAGAAGATGGGTTGAGACCTTGGGATATGGTGGAGGAAAGGACAGTCTGGTGGAGGGTGTGGTCTTGAAATATTGTATGCATAAAACCCTGTCATGAATAGCATTGTAAATCATAGTGTCCCAAATTGAAACAAACAAAAACCCTAAAAATAACAAAAGATCAAGAGGATGGGGTGGAATAGGTTATTCCTGTATCACAAAGTTGCCAGAAAGCTTCAAACTACCATATTTCCATGGAAAAGTTAGAGAAGTCACACACCAACTCCCTCAAATCAGCCGTCAGCCTCAAAATGGCCTTTAGTCCAAAAGATGGATCAGGGACCAGAGAGATGCTACAAGCAGGCACTGCACTTGTAATGCATGTGGTAGACCCAGTTCAATCTCCAGTACCCATATGACCCACCAAGTATGACCAGGAGTGATCCCTGAGAACTTGATCACTGCCAGGTGTAGCCCAAAACAAACACCACCACCCGTAAAAAAAGACTTAGAGAAAATATATGGTGGTCTTGTATATGCTATTCATCTGGTGTCATAAATAAAGACAGCATTCTGTCTTTCCTGCATATGACACCTAAGATAGATTGATCAAAACACAAAACACACACAATCAGCATCTGGAGACCATTCTGCTAGAGCATTACAGAAATGAAAACTTTTTGAACATAAGAGCCAGCATTTCACCCCCAAAAAGGAACTCAAAAATGATTTGCTCACTTGATCTAAAAAGAAAAAAAAAAAGAAAAAAATTCACAGTGATGGAGGAGAAGGCCAGTTTTTCCCTCAGAACGCATGTCTTGAAGCACCATGATGGGCACTGAGGATATTGGGATTCAACAAATTGCCTCTAATTCTCCAGCTTTGTTTGCTGTAGGGAGAAGAATGTATTATTTACTATTGATTTGGGGTCAACGTAAGATATAAAGTAGTAGATGCAACAGCAGAGTTAAGGGAAAGGGGAAAGTCATATTAACTTTCCCTGGGGTCAGGAAAGAAGCCAAGATTAGGGAAATAGCCAACTTGGCTACTGAAAGATCAACATCATCTGACCGATAGAGACCAGAAACATTTGATGCAGGGAGAGAAACCAGTGCCATAAAGATGTTTGGGATATTGCCAAGGGGTCCAAAGGAGGAATCCCAGGGAAGGTATTTAACAGTCCAAGTGACATGGAATTGGACCTGCCTGAGAAAAGCAAAGAAATCTGCTAAAGAATCTTAAACTGGGGAGGACTGGTGTGAGTCATTTCAAAAAATATAATAGGATCTATCAAATTGTGTTTCCGAAAATACAATGCACACTGGATGAGAGTCGTGAGAAATATGTGACAGAGAATCTATTATTACTTAATATTTTGGGGATCTTGTGGGGTTTTTTTGTTTTGCTTTTAGGTTTGTAGCCAAACCCACTAGTACTTAGTAGTGACTCCTGTCTCAGTGCTCAGAGTTGGCTCCTGGAGGATTTTGCAGTGTCACACAGTATCTGAGATTGAAGCCTGAATGTAAAACTTGCTGCCCTGTGAGAGACAGTCTAAGACAAATTTGTAATGTACCATTTGTATTTGCGAGTCTTAACTGGGAAACTGGCATATATACAAAAATGAGCTGGGGACTGGATGAACTTTGACCCATCAAGAGAAGCCACAGTCTGGAAAAAATAAAATACAGCCAGAAAACATAAATACATTTAGAATGGAGCATTAGTGAATGCCATCCTTTATGAGGGGCAGTTTGGATCTTGTCTCAGTCTTTGGAGTCATATAAAAGTTATGATCCCCTTTCTCAGAGAGATACACATACCCAGAAGATACAAATAGCCAGTTGGCTATTTCCCTCATCTTGGCTTCTTTCCTGACCCCAGGGAAAGTTAATATGACTTCAGTCTTCTGAAACCTGAAGGCTCTAGGTTTTAGAGTCTTCAGAGTTCACCACCAAAACTCTAGAGAGTTCTAGAACCTACTGACACAGAGTGAGTAGAAATTAGAAAATGAAACCTTGCGGGACACACACGAGAGACTGGCCAAGAAGGTCGATTCTACCAAGGGGTTGAATAATCAGATGAAAAGCCAGGAAGGGAATGTCACAGATTCAAGACAGTTGGGAATTCCCCCAGCTAGGAATTAGGCAGTAACACCAAATACCACTGAGGGGTTATGTGGAATAAGAATTAAACATAGGTCATTGATTATCACTGATGTGTAGATTATGGGGGCAAAAGTTAGGCTCATGGCAGCTCAGGAAAGGAGGAATAACAGAATTTTATATGCACACACTTTTGAAAAAAGGGCAGGAATCCTGAATGAAAGTGGGGTAACAGATCTTTATGTGTTGTTTGTGCCTGGAAGAGGGGGAATAAAACAGGAGCATACTTTTAGGCTGTAAGTCAAAGTAAGTCAAGAGCACATGAGTAAGGAAAAAACTGAGATCAAGGAAAAAGAAAAATTCATTTAGGAACCTCTTAACACCCACCACACTTCATTTTATGACACTTTCCATGAGAAAAGAAAGAAAAAGTCCTTTCGGTTATTGAAAGTATAAAAGAGAGAGAAGATGCAGATTATCTGTAGTTGACAATATTTTTTGTTTTGGTCAATGACAGAGAAATGTCACCTGGGCTGAGACTGTACCACGTTAGGTATGATGCTGGTGGCGGGTCCTGCTGTAGGTGCTCATACATTTTTTCACCACAACCCCGTATTCACCATACTTCACCCCATATACAACTGGAGTTCAGTCAAAGCAACTGTAATCTCAGGAAAACAGGCTCACTGATCAAATGAGAATGAAAGCCAATAGGGGGCAAGTGTGAAGACTTCCAACTGTTTTTATGGCTTCGGGAAAAGAAAACCTTAGAAGCGTTGTCATCAATCTGGGTGCCTTAATGCAGGACTCTGGATTTCCTCCAGCCATACTAGGAGAAATGTCATTAACCCATCTCAGGGACTCTCTTCTTCTACCCTTCCTGGACATCATTACCAAAACAGGTCTCTGTTTAATGGATAGGTAGTTACTGACAGGTGGCAGATAAGACGGGACATTCACGCCCAACACACCACACTCTTCAGTAGAGATGAACAAGGCAGAAAAATTAATTACACCCATGGTGGGCGTGGCTCTACAACCACACAAAAGTGAGTGACCAGACCTAGCTGAATCATTTTTTTTAAATTTATTTTATTGAATCACCATGAGCTACGGTTACAAACCTTTCATGTTTGAGTTACAATCATACAATGATCAAACACCATCCCTTCACCAATGGACATTCCCCACCACCAATCTTCCCAGTATACATCCCCTCCTTCCCAACCTCCCCCTGCCTCTTTGGCAGACAATTTCCCCCACACTCTCTAGTTTTGGGCATTATAATTTTCAATACAGACACTGAGAGTTCACCATGTTTGGTCCTTTATCTACTTTCAGCATACATCTCCCATCCTGACGGATCCCTCCAACCGTCATTTTTTTAATGATCCCTTCTCTATTCCAGCTGCCTTCTACCCCCCCACCCCACACACACATACTCATGAGGCAGGCTTCCAACTATGGAGCAATCTTCCTGGCCCTCGGGTCTACTGTCCTTGAGTGTCAGTCTCATGTTATTTTATACTCCACAAATGAGTGCAGTCCTTCTATGTCTGTCCCTTTCTTTCTGACTCATTTCACTTAGCATGATACTCTCCATGCCTATCCACTTAAATAAGCAAATTTCATGATTTCATCTCTCCTAACACCAGCTGACTTCTCTGCAGCATGCATCCTACTCCATGGATGAAGAGGGGAAAGGAAGATGTGCGTTTTGTTCTTCAACTGACTTTCTCCTGCCTGAAACCATTCAAATCTGAAAAAAAAAAAATAATTCCCTCTTAAATCCAAAGTAAGGGCCACTGGACAATGGGGAATGCAAGGTGTATTATTAAATCTCTTCTCCTGAAAGGCTGTTGAACTGGATTCCCAGTGGCACTGGCCCAGGATGGGTTACAGATGCTGTGTTTAGGTGTCATTTGAATCCACATTGTGTCTGATAAATCACAGTATGTTCACTTGTACTATTAAAACTGTATTCTACCTTACCAGGTCTGAATAATTTGTATAAAATTGATTGCTACAGTTCTCACTAGAAGCTCTAATTGCATTCCTGGTGTAACTTAAAATGATAACCTTATCTTAATTAGTAGCATGATGCAGAAATGCTTTTGAAAGCCTCTGAGAATTAACCTGCATTTTTAAACAGAAGCCCTGGGGCTTAAATAAAAACTTTAAAAAAAAATTCTGTTGAGTACGTGAGCCTATGTTAATTTATCAAAATTAACAAAAGAAAATAATCACCTAGTGAGAGACTAAGCAATGCAGCTAACATCTGCTCTGATCAAGTGGTTTGCATTTCTTTTTTTTTGCAGAATCACAGGCAATGTAATTCTGAGACCTGCACCTCCATGGCATCAACTGATTCTTGCAAGAGAAAAGTAATTCTCTGTCTATGCTCACGGCACTCAGCATCCATAGCAAGTGGTTCACTACAACTGTGGAAATGCACGGGCAAATACAGAGGGGATATGTATTATCTTCCTGGGGAATTAATCATGATAGTACCCCACTATCTGGTACTCCACTTCTGTGCCTATGTGATGCTTCCTCTTCAATCAATCTTAGTCAATGATTCCTAGCCTCCTTTTACATACCAATTCCTTTATGTACTAATATTCCTTTATGGCCAACACACACTTGCCCTGTCTGAGTCGAACTCCAAAAGATAAAGGTGAAAGAGGTTTGGCTTTGTGTGTGTCTGTGTGTGTGTGTGTGTGTATGTGTTTTCCTTATTGCCATTCTGATAAAGAGATGGATATAGGTTTGTTTACATGATAAGCACTATCTAAAAGAGCACTTTTGAGCTTATGAAATTTACATTTCAGCCATCTTACACTGTCTGATGTTAAGAAAAGATTATTCTAGAAACATAAAGTTAAAACCTCCAATTAGTGCTGACAAATTGAGGAGCCTTTCAAAAACATTACTTAGTTTGGCATATATCCTCAATGTCCAGTTAAAGAAATATACCTGGTAGACTTTATTATCATCCAAAACTATACAGTTACTGCCCTGAGATATTAAATACATAGAAAGAAGACAACTCTACCAGGATTAGAATCTGAGGTGTGTGGTTGCTTTCTCAAAGCTAGTACCACTTCAGAAATAATGGTCTTCCTATAATATAATTTGGCAAGAACTTATTTGAGAAAGAGGATGGTTTGAAATGTTTAAAGCAGCTTCTGTTCACTACAAGTTAAGGAACAGTTTTGTCTAGATATAAAGGGTCAGAGCTACTTGCAAGTACTGTAATAGGATATTATCACTAGAATTTAATGTAAAATTAGCAGAAAAATACCTAGAAACACCTCACAGAAAAATATCTAGAAACACCACACACCTAGAAAAATATCTAGAAACACCTCACATAGTAGATGGTCATTCCATCTACATTAATTCGTAATGTAACCCAAAAAGCTGTAAAATTAAATCTAGGAGAAAAATGTGCACACTATTGTTTAAAAAATAATTTTTAAAAAGTAATCAACAGTTTTCTTTAATAATTTTCATCACTATTTTATAGTGGCTACTATATATATGGGCTGGAGCGATAGCACAGCAGGTAGGGCGTTTGCCTTGCATGCAGCCAACAAGGCTGACCTGAGTTCAATTCTTCCACCTCTCTTGGAGAGCCCGGCAAGCTACCAAGAGTATCTAACCTGCATGGTAAAGCCTGGCAAGCTACCCATGGCGTATTCAATATGTCAAACACAGCAACAAGTCTCAGAGTGTTACTGGGCCCACTCAAGAAAATTGGTGAACAATGGGGAGACAGTGACAGTGACTATATATACAGAGCTAAGTGTGTAGTAGTAGAACTCACTAGGCCGCTCATAAAATTATCTTTTCCACTGATGTTCACCTTCTCTTCAAAAGTACAAAACATTTCAGACTGAAATTATTTTATGATACACCTGCATATATTTTACATAAACAAATTATCCATGCCTGTTAGGGTCAAAATATATAGGACCAGGGACCATTTCTCTTATTTAAAACTACCTCTGGGCTGGGAAGGTGGCTTAGGAATGAAGCACAGTGATGAGCAGATGATGAATCACTTGCATACTTGAGACCTGGGATATATTCCTGGCAACAGCAACAAAAACCCAAAACCCACATCTCTGGATTTGAGGGAGATTAGAAACCAAACATTTATTAGCACTTAAATACTCAGCCTGGAAAACCCCCAGTCGAAAAGGCATTTTAATCAACAGATATTTCAAATGGAGTGACCCAAGTCTGCGAAACAAGATGGCTTGTTCTAAAGAAGGAAAACCCTCAGATAATTTAACTTGCTTTTAGTTTCATCTGTGTGACAACCACATACTGGTAGCATCTTCAGGTTGCAAACCTGAAGTCTTTTTACCACTGCCGTTCTCATCTCATTTACGACATTAATGTGCTAAAGAGAGTGCAGGAAAATCTTCAATTATTTTCAGACAGCCTAGGTACCATTGCTGCTAATTCTACTGCCCAGCAAGCATAATCATCCTAACCTCTGCTGTGATCCCAACAAGGATTCTTCAAGCTCCTTATAAATGCATTAATCACCCCTATGAAAGTCACTGCTTGCTTTTAACGAACGAAGATAATGTATGTGGCTGGGATTATACCACTGCATGCAGAATCATTAAAGAAAGATAGCTCAGAATTTATGAGTATGCCTCTGGACAGCGGGGCACTATTTTAACCATAAAAATTGCAATCTGCAAGGAATAGTGACCAAAGCAGAGGAATTATTAAAGACTTATAATTAGCATCAATCAAGGTGACACTTCTGTTGACATCTTTATTACTTTAAATACACTAATCAAATACTTCGGCACTGAGATGGAGAGATTGATAGGCAGCTAGACAGAAAACATCCCTGCGGAGGACGAATTAAAATGATCCGTTCAAAGGGTAACAAAAGGTATGGGTATTAGTTAAGTGGAAGCCAAACACACAGCTCTGAAAACGAGAAACTCAAAATGGTTCTCCTGGGTTCTCACGTAGACACTGAGGCACCAAGCATTCCACCAGATAGGCATTTGCATGTATCGGCTTTGCAACATGCCTGAGACAAAAAAATAAATAATAATAATAATAACTCAGGGAATAAGAAGCTACAAAAGGAGGCAAATGAACAGCCAAATAGCTGCGCATTTATTCATGTCCAGTCTATACCTCCCATGTGCTGACATGGCATAAAAGAGAATTGAATATCAGTCCTCGGTTGCCATTCACGTGATTACAAAAGAAGCTGTCATTATTATGTAATTGCATCCATGCTCCATTTCATAACATGGACACTTAAACAGATTGGCATGACGACGGTTTGGAGAACTATTTCAGTCCTAATGAACAAGAAGTCGCTCAGAATTTTTGCCAGCCCCTCCCTGACCCAAGCCCATATGGCACTGTACCTTCATGACTTTAATTTTTGAAAAGGTGCTCATCTTCAGTTCCCGGATGTTTCAATGTTCACAAATAGAATCCTTGAGGTTAAGGGCAGAGAACACAAAGGGTGGGACAACAGTCTGGCTTGGAATCAATTCAGAATTAGGGATGAAGATTCAGCAAAGCAACTCCCAAGGGGAAGACTTTGTCTTTGCCAAATGAGATTATAATGGCAAAGATCTTCATTCTAAAGATGTCAAGCCCCAACAATCATTGGAGATCCAAAGCTTAATTTTATTTCTAGGCTCCTTAATTGGCACAATGTCCACTAGGTTTGAAATATACATATTATACTTTCCCACACTTGACACTCGCCCCTTAATAAAAAAGAAAATCCCACATATCCATCAAAAACTGGGCAGAGTAATTCTAAGAAAAGTTCCCATTTCTCCTTTCCAAGCAATTAGAAAAAACTGAGGAGAGGATGGGTGTGAGCGCTTAGACAATGGAAGGAGTACATTACTCAGAAAGGGCATGGCCTAAATGAAAAAGCAGCGGCCAATGCAAACTTCATTCCATTTGTAATTCCCCAGTTTCAGGAAAGAAGAGCTGCCATATAGCATGACAGCCCTTGGCATCAAAGGAATCAGAAAAATGCCGTGATCAAAAAAGTCCCACTGGTTTTACCATAAGGAGATCCAAGTGCAAAATAAAATTTAAGGTAACATACTTTAGAGTCCAGAGTTGAAAACTTATACATATCAATAGAATAGACACTTTTATATTGAATTAAGTGGTTTTAATTTTTCTTATATAGATCAAAACATATAGTACTCAAAAAAATCTTGTAGTAATCACGAATTGGCCCTTATTGATTTATTTTCTGATCACTTTATTAGCCAATTCTTAAGTGTTATTGGAATAAGTAATATAAAGTAAATGTGTTATGTGCCAAAAGAGAGGAGGTGGGTATAGGGAGGAAAACTGAGGATATTGGTGGAGGGAAGGTCACACCAGTAGTGTGGGAACATCAGATGTCTGAAACAACTGTATAATGGACAGCTTTGTAAATCCCGGTGTTTTTAATAAAAATCAATTATTAAAAAAAAAAAAGAAAGAAAAATTCCATTGGTTTAAGTCAATGTAGATCAAAATGCTCCTTCTAAAACCTGAGGCTGCCATTTTGAGAAGGTCCTGAAACTCCAATCAACTTTCAAATGATGACAGCAAATTCTCAAAAGGAGAGCAATCCATTTCATTGGCACAGGTCTAGCAGCTAATTGAGTCCAGGCTAAATTATGCATTGATACGCTGAGGTAGTAGGGGAATGTCCACTGTGAAGATAAGTCCCGGTCTCAGACCCTTCCAAAGAGGAGAAATGCTAGCTGATCCCTTCTCTACGAGTCTGTGCTGCCCCTGAATTGCTTTCAAATGTTCTGCCATGTGATAAGTGACAGAGTACAAGTAATCAAGGATGATGACCTCGAGATGAAGTCAGAAGAGCAAGAGAAAGCTGTTCACAAAGAAATAGGAGGATGCCTAAATAGGAGGATGACTGGATGTTCTGGGCCTGACCGGGCCTGCTTCAGGGAGACCCATCAGTTCTACTCCAACAACTGTTCAAGAGACACTTGCTTCTCACAGATGCGGGAGGGTTTTGTAAACTGTCTGAGGCAGATCTTACCACTGGTGGGGAAGTGTGGGTACTGCCAGTCAGACACAAAGCGTCAGCTAATAATGAGTCATGGATAGCCTGACAGTATCAAAGACCTTTGTGTTGAATCCTTAACAAAGGAGCTTGGTGTAAACAAGACTTCAAGACTGGGAAATGACACCAGAAGAGGGTAGTCACTTCCTCGTCAGAGACATGATTTCTGCCAAAATTTTCTGCACTGTGCACACGATTCTTCCTAAAGAGATGTGAATGAGAAGATTTATGTCAATAGTAACTATGTTCTAGATGGAGCTGCAGAAATACTTCAGTCATGGAGAATTCTCTTTCCTACACTACTTTAGCACAGCAGGTAGCCCGCACGGCAGAGCCTGGCAAGCTCCCCATGGTGTATTCGATATGCCAAAAACAGTAACAAGTCTCACAATGGAGACGTTATTGGTGCCCGCTCGAGCAAATTGATGAACAACCGGAGGACAGTGCTATCCTACTTTAACAGCTCAAAGTAACTGGTTCTTGCCAGCTCATATCACTTTTGTATATAAAAGAGAAAAAAAAAGGTAACATGGGAAGAGTTCGATGGAAATGAGAGAACCACAGAGAGAAAATCAACTACATGTGAAGCACAGAATAAAGAACAAAGAGGGGCTGGAGCAATAGCACAGCAGGTAGGGAGTTTGCTTTGCATGCTGCCAACCCAGGTTCGATTCCCAGCATCCCATATGGTCCCCTGAGCATCGCCAGGTGTGACTCAAAAAGCAAAAAAAAAAAAAAGAGAAGGAACATAGACCTCCAATAATAATCACTCTAAACACATCTCAACATGCACCCTATGCTCTAAACACATCTCAACATGCACCCTATGGCATTTTTCTTTACCTCAGCTCTTACGTTACAGCTCAACTACAGCTCAAGTTCTACAACTTCAGTCCCGAATTAGTGCCATAACATGATTCTTAGGAATTAAAGTTCTTATTTCAATTTTTTAGTACAGGTGGGGATATTTTCCATTGAATTTGTACCTCACAGAATGGATCTGTTGTGAGTAGGAGTACTGAGTCATGCAAATTAGGAATACTTATTTAATGAAGAGAAAACTTTGATAACTGAAAGGGATTTCTTATCAGTGGATATGCTATCTGAGCTCAACAAAAATATTCCAAGCACCCAGTTTGATCCCTTGCACCAAACATGATCAGCACCACATGTGATTCCTTGAGTACTATCAAAAGCAATCCCTAAGCTTAAAGGCAAGAATAAGTCCTTGCCTAGTAGGTGCTCACCCCGACACACACAGAAAAAAATCATTTTATATTACATGTATGTTGTTTTCCCTTTTTATAAAGTGCTGGATTATTTTAAGGTGTAGACTTAGGCATTCATTGTAATTTGCTGTCTTTGATAGTAGATAATAATGAAATACATACAAAGCATACAGCAAAGACTCCCACTATAAGCACACAAAATCTCATTCATCTTACCTAGATATCAAACAAGAAAGGATCATTTCTAATAGTGACACATATCCACTGCAGCTCATAGGCTTCTGACACCGCCACAGAAGATTGACCTGCCTTTATAAAATACTAACTCACTTTTGTGGTTCTCTGATTTTTTCCTAGGATGGGAAATGACCAGTTTTCCAAATTCTATTGCATCACCTTTCCCAGATGTACTAACACAAGATAATTTTGTGTTAGATGTACTAACACAAAATTCTTTCTCATAAGAATTTTGCCTATAACAACCACAAGAATCACGGGCCTGCACACGAGACAGTTCCTTCTTGTAAGAATTTTGCCTATAACAACCACAAGAATCACTAGCCTGCTAGGAAAAAAAAAATGAAAACACTTTTACCGAGAGTATCTGGCCCACATGGCAAAGCCTGGCAAGCTACCTATGACATATTCAATATGCCAAACACAGTAACAACAAGTCTCAAAATGAAGACGTTACTGGGCCCTCTAGAGCAAATCGATGAACAACGCGAGGACAGTGAAGTATAGTGCTTCCTTTCAAATATGTTCTGATAAAGCTACATGGTATCACATTTTCATTCAAAGAGAAAAATATGTAGGGCAAGGTCTAGCAATTATTCCAGGGCAAACAAGAGTTTCAGTGAGAAATAAAATGAAGTCCAATAGAGTAGCATTTGTTTTGTGCTCTAAAAGGCAAAGATAACTGACCTGTTAGTCGTTCTTCTTTTTTTGCCCCATCAGCTCTACGCTCTGGAACATGTCTTCAATTTACTCACCTGAAAAATAAGCATAATAACGCTGACATTACCTCACTGTGTTATGGTTAAGAGGTAGATGAGATGTGAATGCATTCACACCCCATAAAACGTTAGAAACACATAAAGTTACACATGAACACTATTCCTTTGTAAGTTATAAACAAACAGGAAGATAAACTAGTGTGGCTGATTTCAAATTTACTCATTAGAACACAGATGTGCAAAAAACCTCATTTGAAAAAAGGGAAAATAGCTTTGTCCTAACCTGCTGCTCAAATGTCTTCCTTCTCCTAGTGGAAAAAAAAAAGCTAAATAAAACATTAACTTTCACCCTGATTCATTCGGTGTTACTTGAATCCTTCATAAAATTGCTGATTTGGCATAAACATTTTCTTTCTAATTTTTCTCCCCTTTCCCTGACAGTCTGTTATCTGCTCAGACAACATTCGGCGATGTTGTGAGGGCAGGAAGGGTCAACTGCTTCCATCACTGCCTTCCCAGGGTCGCCACGGTACCCAAAGGAAGGCAGAGAACATCTGGCTTGATCCAACTTCCTGGCACCTGTGTCTGAAATGTCTGGCAATTTTTTTCAATTCTTACTCAACTGAGTGATTTGGCTAATGTCATCTGTTGGGAACCTGGCGAAAGGGGATCCCCGTCAGTTTCTGACTACTCCCCCTTGTTCTATATACTATCGGGACTCCCAAGAAATGGGTCAAATTCCAAGAATAAGCTCAGTTCATTGTCTCCTATTCCATTAGCATTTTTCAGTCAATTCTTTTTACCTTTTCCTTCTCCCCCTCCTTATTTTTTTAAGCACAGGAGTTGTGGAGATGTCTCTAAGGTGAAAACAACTGACTTGCAAGCATGAGACCTCAAGTGTAATTCCTGTTACCACCTGCGTGTGCTGAGTGCAATCCCAGCAGCTCTGCTGTCTGAGACCCCGGCACCAGTGCAGCCAGGCGTATGCAAGCACAACAAGTACACAGGGTGAGCATATGTGTAAGCACTGCACTGGCAACTCCCACCCCTTGCCAGCTCAACACTACAACCAGAATGTGTGCAAGCACCACAACAAAAGGAGCACAGCCTCCTCCGAGAACCACAATCAAGTGTGTGAGAATCACAGCCAAGCACATGGGCAACTCTGAGCATCTCCAGCACCAACTGGGGAATGGGAAGGATGAAACTGAACAAAGTAGAAAACCCAAACCGATGTATTTGTCAATTCTATGGCATTGGAGGACCCGGTGGAAAGGTGCAGAGGGGCCCATTTCTCAGCTGACCACATGCAACTCTACTGCCCATGCCAGTGACCTCATTTCCTCTGAGCTTCAGAAAGAAGTCAATGCCTGTTTGGCTCACCTGTCCCTCTCTGCTCGACTTTCTTGAATCCATTTTCATTCCACTTGTTCTCTGATCTCATCTCTAGTTTCATCTTGAGAGGACCCTTTCCTTCCCTTATGCTTGGGTCTCATTTACCACAGCTCTAGTCTTGATCCACATGTATCCTCAATATCTGCTCAAAAATTTTAGCAGTTTCAAACAATGCTTGTGTTTATCACTTCTTCAGGAAACACTTATCATCTGTTCTAGAACCTGGATGGTGTCTGTTGTACCCCTAAGACAAGAAACCCATGGGTTTCATAACTGTGAGCAGAGTTTTCAGGGAGCGTTTTTTTCCAAAGCATCATCAAATATTTCAAATATTTAATAGCATCCTTAATAAACTACATAGCTTAGGAATGTGGGAGATTTCAAGAGCCTTCTTAAATGAAGGAAAAACAGTTAACCTTATCTAGTAGCAGCCAAATGGAGATGTTATTAACCCATGCGAAAGAAGAAATAAAGGCTCAAGCAAGATAAATATTCTCTCATGGGGTGCACAATGCAAGCAATGAAATCAAACATTAAACTCAAACTCTAACGTTCTTTTACTATTAATTTAGATGCTCCTTTAAAAAGTCAGTCCCCAAAGGGATAATATGGAATGATTTCCTGCCAATTACCTAAACAAAAAAAAAATAAGAACTTCAGGGATAATTACAAGCAAGGAAATCTGTTCAGTCATTAAACTCTTCACCATTTTCTTCATTCAATAAGCACTAATCAAAAACTTCTGATAAATAGTGTGTAAAGAATTGCCATCCCAAAAGTTAAGAGTTTCTGCTCCTAATTAAATCACAATATCATAAAGAAGACAGACATAAGTAATTGAAATACACCTAAGCAGATACAATGTTGTGTGACTGGTCTTCAGCATTTCCAAATCCATTTTTTTCCTCATGTCTTAAATGGTTACTAGAATTCACTGTAATTCTACAACTAGACACTGCATTACAATTGTTGATATTTGAAGCATTAGTGAGAATAAAGTGTTGCCTCGTTTGCACACCCATGTTTATTATAGCACTATTTGCAAGAGCCAAGATCTGGAAACAACTCAAGGGCCCAATGAGGTGAGAAAATAAAGAAGTAGATCAAGTTAAACACACAGTGGAATACTATGCAACTGTAAGATGTATGTTTTTTTGCTGAAACTTGGATGGAACTAGAACGCACTGAACTAGGTGAAATAGAAAGAAGGAGAAAGCCAAATACCAGAAGATCTGGTGGAAGTGGTACATAAAGCAACAAAATCAAGGAAGAGGCAATTGAAAACCCATTTCTGATTTCTAATAATGGAACTGAGGTATAAGGGAGTAGCTGGGTGTTATCCCCGATTAAAATAAATAAATAATTTCACTGCACATATGAAGATGCTAGATAAAGAACAAAGGAATCCTAGATTAAGCAAAGGAAGGGGGAAAGAAATAAAACCTAAAATGGAAATCAATTAAACAGAAATGTCAAAGAAAGATGAATAAAAATAAGAGCTCGGTTTTCAGGATAAAGCACAATATAAATAAATGCTTAGCTAGACTCACAAGAAAGAGAGAAACTAAGACTTCATTTATTAGGTTTTTTAAAAATTTTTATTAATGGACCAAAACAATTTACAGAGTTACTGACAGTTGTGTTTTAGGTGAATAATAACTCAACACCAATCCCTCCACCAATGTCAACTTTCTTCCACCAGTATTCGCAAATTCCCTTCCCATCTCAATCCCCACTCCACCCCTGCCTGTCAGCCCCCACACATTGCAGAGTTTCAATAGCTGCAGCTCAGATCTTATGTTTCAGTTCTGTTGAATCTGTGTTTTGAGTATATGACTCTACCCTCAGTCATATCACTGGTACAAACTGGTACAGAGATTAAACGGCAGAAGTTACAATAAACACAATAGGCATTTTAAGAATTATTCAAAATCACTACTGAAAACTTTATATGATGACACTGGAGAACCTAGAAAACAATGTATAACGTTTTGGAACCCTATAATTTCCAAAGTCTTACTCTAGGGGAAGTGGAACATATAAAAAGATCTATTACTTACACAAGAGTTAAGAGAGTAATCAAAAGCCTCCCTAGGCACAGTTAGGTTCACTAGTAAGTTCTTGCCGACCTTCAGGGAAAACAGGGGTTAGAAGGACTGGTAAATTGTTGGAACTAACCACAGGTATGTGTGGTGCTGAGGGTAGATAGGTAAGATAGAGAAGAGACCAATATGACAATAATAGCTAGGAAAGATCATGCTGAACAAGATCTGAGGGTTAAAAATAGGTAAAGGGATTTTCTTGATAACCTTTCAATATCAATATTGCAAACCATACTGCCCAAACCCAAAGGGGGGGGGAGAGAATGAGAGAGAGAGAGAGAAGAAAAGCACCTTTGATAGAGGCAGGCAGGGGGTGGGAGTGAGGAGTGATGGGAGGTGGGAGGGAATCTGGGGACATTGGTGCTGGGAAATGTACACAGGTAGAGGGATGGGCATGGGAACACTGACTGAAATCCAGTCATGAACATCTTTGCAAGGGTCTATCTCACAGTGATCCAATTAAAAAGTTAAAAAATATATTTATAATGGAAAAAAAAGTTAAGATAAAAAAAAGAAGAAAAAACACCTGCCATAGAGGCAGGTTGGGGGTAGGAGGGAAACTTGGAACATTGGTGCAGGGGAGTGGACACTGATAAAGGGATTGATGTTGGAACACTGTACGCCTGAAACTCAAACATGAACCACTTTTTAATTTTATAATTCATGGTCATTCAATAAAAAATCATGTTCTTAAGAAAAGAAAAGAAAAAAACACTTGCAGACCTTCAAATAGGACCTTCTGGCACTTCCATGAAAGAAATCAGAATTTTCATAATTATCACTTAGGGCCATTATTACTTAAATACCAAAAGCTGACAGAGATATCACCAAACAAAAGAGAAACTCATAGACCCAAATCACACATTAACATACGTGCAAAGATCCTAATCCAAATGTTAGCAAAACAAATATAACAATATGGTTGCTTTTTTTTTAATCATACATGATGATATAGTGAGATTTATCCCAGGGTTGCAAGGAAGGTTCAATGTACACCAGTTAATCAATGTGATGCAACAAATTAATACTAGGAAAGATAAAAATTTCACGTTCATCTCAACAGATGCATCAATGCCCATTCAGGATTTAAAAAATGGGGATCAAAGGAAACTTCAAATATAATGAAGTCTACTTATTATAGACACACAGTTAAAATCATATTCAGTGATAAAAAAACCTCTTCTATAAGATAGGGAGGCACAAAGAAATGATGCCTACTCTCATCAAATTCATCAAAAACTCTTAGAAGGTATAAATCTACATAGGCCACAAAGGTGCAGGCTATAACATCTATATATAGATATTTTATATGCAAACAATGACAAAAAAAGAAAAAAATGTAAAGATCCATTCACAACCAAGCTCCCCAAAATCAAGTACCTGGAAATCAACTTAATAACAGAAGCGAAAGATTTTATACAAAAAAAAAACTCTAAATCACTACTTGAAGAACAGATGAAGACACAAATAAATGAAAACACATTCCTGTTCATGGGTTGGCAAGATTCAAATTTCTTAAATCACCATCGTACCCTAAGTACTATACAGATTCAATGCTGTCCCTGTAAAAATTCCAATGACATTTTTTAGGGACATGGCTCTAATACTGCTAAAATTTATATGGAATAATGGAGCTCCTCAAATAGCCAAAGCAATCCTAGAGGAGTAGAGGGGAGAAGTGGAAGACTGATCTCTCCCCAACTTTATTGTTTATTTAAATAACCATAAATTACAAAGTTACAGAATTATTCATAATTTTCAGGTGTATCATAGTCCAACACCAATTCCTTTACCACTGTCTACTTCTCCCAACCATTGTTCCCAGTTTCCTTCATATCCGCCAGCTTTCCTTCTATTATTGTCAGAGTGGTCCATTCCCTGATCTAACTCTCCTCCCGCTACAGTGGCCAAGATTAGATTATACTATAAAACTCCAGTAGTCAAAACTATGGGAGACTGGAGTAAAAGCAAACTCTCAACCAAAGAAATAAAACTGAGAGCTTAACGATATTCCCTCAGGCATATGGACAGCTGATCTTTGACATTCTTTGCTAGGTGCAAAACTGGACCAAGGGAAGCTTCTTAAACAAATGGTGTTGAAAATTTGGTTAGCCATGTGTTAAAAAATTAATTCATCTAGATATATAAATTTAAAAGATTTACTATTTTTAATGTAAGGCTCAAATCTATAAAGCACATCAAAGAAATCATAGGCGGAATTCTTCAAATTTTGTCTACATCCTTAATGACTTGATGTCATTGAAAACAGTGCTTCTTGTTTGGCCAAGAAAACAAACAAGCAAAACATACAAATGAGAGGATATCGAATTGAGGAAGCAGTACTGACTAGAATAAAGATACACCTCTGATTATGAGAAAATACCACATATCTGTCAAAGCTATAATTCAAGATTTATTGTACACGCACAATATTTTTTTAAATTTTATTTTAACAAATCACTGTGAGATACCATTACAGACTTATAAACTTTCGTGATTGCTTTTAGTCATACAATGTTCAAGTACCCATCCCTCCACCAGTGCCCATTCTCCACCACCAATGTTCCCAGTATCCCCCCTGCCATCCAATACACCTTCCCACCCCCTGCCTCTGTGGTGGGCACATTCCCTTTTACTCTCTCTCTCTCCTTTTGGGTGTTACAGTTTGCCATACAGGTAGTAAGCGGCCATTATGTTTGGTCCATTGTCTACTTTCAGCATGTATCTGCCATCCAGAGCGAGCCCTCCAAACATCATTTACTTAGTAATCCGTTCTCTATCCCAGCTGCCTTTTCCCCCCAGCACATGAGAGATGCTTCCAGTCTGTGGAGTGATCCTCCTGACCCTTATCTCTGCTGTCCTTAGATCTTAGTTTCCTATTGTATTACTTTATTTTACTTTGACTTGAGAAAAATATTAAAGCGCTATCAAGGGCTGGAGCGATAGCACAGCGGGTAGGGCGTTCGCCTTACAAGCGGCCAACATGGCCGACCCGAGTTCGATTCCTCCGCCCCTCTCGGAGAGCCCGGCAAGCTACCGAGAGTATTGGATATGCCAGACACAGTAACAACCAAGTCTCCAATGGAGACGTTACTGGGCCCGCTCGAGCAAATCGACGATCAACGGGAGGGCCTTTACCTTTACCTTTACCTATTTTCCACAATAAAAAGCAAACAACTTTATCAAAAAATGGGGAGAAAAGCTGAACTGATAGTTCCTTAAAGAAGATTATCTCAGAGGCCATAGAAAGAGCACAGCAGGTAAGGTACTTGCCTTGCACACAGCTGACCCTAGTTAGAACCCCAACACTCTGTATGGTCCCCCAGGTCCACCAGGACTGAACCCCGAGAGTAGTGCTTGGACTAAGCCCCGAGGACCACGAGGTGTAGGCCCCAAACCAAAATAAATTAATTAAAATAAAAATGAGACATCTCAAAGGGTGGCCAGTGGGTACTTTAAAAAGCACTTCTTCACTGATCATCAACAAAATGCAAGTTGAAACACCAATGTGGTATCAACTGACACCATTGAGATTGATACACAATGAAAAGCACAGAACAACCAGTGGTGTTGAGGATGTGAAGGAAAAAGAACCTTCGTCTATCACTGGTGAGAATATATGCATCGCCCTCTACAAAAAACCTTATGGAGGTTTCTCAAAAAAAATTAAGACTTGATGGGGCCAGAGCAATAAAATAGCAGGTAGGGTGCTTGCCTTGCACGTGGCCAACACAAGTTCAATCCCCAGCACCACATATGGTCTCCTAAACCCTGCCAAGAGTTATCCCTGAGAGCAGAACCAGGAGTAAGCCCTGAGTACCACTACGTGTTGCCCCCAAACTAACAAAAACAATAAAACAAAAACTTAATAATTTAGTTTCCTTATGATCCAGCATATCCACTTCTTGGCATCAACTCCAAAGGCACAAAAACATTAATTCAAAAAGATATCTGCGTTCATTTTCATGACAGCACTATTCACAATCACTGGACTCTGGTTACAACCCAAGTGCCCAAGAACAGAGAGCTGGATAGTGAAATTGTAGTACAGGCACATAGTGTAATACTCACTCTATAAAAAGATATAATCCTGTAGCTCACTACGTGAATCAAACGAGAGGGCAACACACCATGACAAGTGAGTCAATGGGAGGAGGAGAGACACACCAAATTATCTCTCTTGTAGGTGGAGTATAAAGAAATATATTGTAAGAGAAAAGTCATTGATATTAGAACCTGAGAGTCATCCAGTAGAAACGGGTTTGGTAAGGGTAGGAGGAAAGCTACCATCAGTAGTCAAGGGACATTCACTCTGGTGGTGGGTGTAATTAATGCAGCAAGATCACAAGTCGAAAACAATGCTGTTTACATTATTGTACAACCCAGTGCCCAACCAAAATGTTTTCAAAGGGGGAAGCACTTAGATGTCCTTCTAAAAGCTTATGCATATATTCTAATTACATTCTAGTACAAACATGAAAACTAGTCTATGAAAATTTTAAGTCGAAGAACTAGCAAAGCCCACAAAGGCAAAAAAAAAAAAATAGAACTGCTTGAAAACAGTTTTTGCCAACTTGCTTATTCATGTGTAGACATGCAATATGCTCAATGCTTTGACATCTCTTTTCACTTCAGGATTTGAATCAGCTATAAATAAATGACCTTTAATTGTGTAATTGATTTATCAAAAAATGTTAAATGGGTCCCATATGGGACTAACTTCAGATGAATACAAATATTTTCGTGGTGTCTGGGATAAGACATACATTTAGAAGGAAACAGAGACCTCCCTCTAAATAAATAGAAAGTGCTTGTGAGTTCATGCATTTGTTCAAGCACTCACAACTAGGGCTGTTGGCTGGGAAGAAGATTCAATGGGCTGGAGCACACGCTTTGCATGCTGAGGACCAAGGCTCAATCCCTGGCAACACATGGTCCCCAGAGCACCATTGGAAGTGACCTCAAGCCAAAATACAATATAACCAGAATTGCCATCTTTTCTTTTTAACCATAATGGACATATTATTAACATATTTTTCTTCCATTCTGTTCCCAACATGCTTCACCAGAGCGTTCTCTAAAACTCCACAGTGGATGAGAGACAGAAAGAAGTCTCATTCTCGTGTTTCTAGTCTCCTAGTAGAATCAGACATCTTTAGGCAAAAACTTACGCTAAGAGATCTAGACACCCAAAAGAGTCAGTGGCACAAGTTTCAAGACTTTGCTCCAGTTTCTGTGCCCTCCAGCAAGAAACTAGCTTTGGCAGCTGGCAAACATATGCAGAAAACTAGGCCAAACATGGCTCATAAAACTAGCCAAGTTCTCCCATGTGACCCGCTGTGGCAGCCAATCCAAAGTTCCCAAAGTGAGTTTGATTTCCAAATGAAAACTGTACTTTTTCGTGAATGTGTTAATATTTAAGATATGGATATAAATAAACCCAGCTCACGTGTTTGGAGCCAAAATAAAGCCATTCTTCTTAAAAAAAAAAAAGTATAGCAATGTAGTGTATTTGTATTTTTGGAAGGAGTAACTATTTAGAATGAGATGCATATTATGGAAATGGGCCCTGAACTTACCATCTTATCCACAGAGTCAAGGATTTAAAAGCACAAGGGAAGAATGTTTCCAGAATTTCTGCCAGGTGGAGTTGACCAGAGTAATTAGCTATCATGGCTAAATCTCTAAAGTCAGCTGAAACTCCATGGCTGCCCCCGAAATTCCAGGATTTCTCAAGGCTTGACCAGTTGTCAAACATAGGATCAAAAATGTTTAGCCATTTGCCTTAAAATGTTGAGAACAGACTTACCTAAGTGCAGGCTTTTTAAAATAAGATTCACATTCTGAAGCCTTGATTATACTCAGAATGGTGCTAAAGGTCTAGAAATTTAAACAGTTCTGACCCTCAGAAATTTAGCTGCCTTAGCCCAACCCCCTAGCACTCGTGCTGAAGCTCCAAACTCATTCTCTGGGTATCTTCTGTCAAGTCATCTTCTATTGCATCAGAAGAAATGATTGAGTTATCATGCCTTGGACGTATTCCTACATTAGAGTGACAGATGTTTATTGCACACCACCAAAAAAGCTATATGCTGACAGCAAGATTATCAACACACAACAGTAAGGATGAAACAATTTTTCCTTGGTTCGCTGCTTCAAAGAAAATTACAAGATATATGCAAAATTAAAATATGTATCTAAGGGTAGATAAGATATTATCTAGCATTAAGAAAACATTGAAACGGAGCAAATTATATCACTTTTAATAGTCTAAGTGAAGATATTTGTATTCCCAGAAAACTCCCTCAATTCATGCCCCAGGCAATTCAACAAACCTATTTTCACTCCCTTAAGGCTATTTTTCTTTCCTATAATGACCATCTTCCCTTTCGATCTGTCTTCTTCCCTTTATAAACACGTTCAAATCACTTCTATCCTTAAAAATCGCTCTGATTCTTATGTTACACATGTCCTGTGTGCCAATTCTGCTCTGTTTATCCAGAATTTGGTGAAAAGTGATGTGTGTGTGTATTTTTTACTGATTCATCTCCTATACTGCACATTCATTTCTTTTAAAAATATTTTTTAAATTGAATCACCATGAAACACAAAGCTTTCAGGACCGGGTTTCAGTCATACAATGTTTCTACACCCATCCCTCCACCGGTATATATTTCCCACCACCAATTTTCCATGTATCCCTCCTGTCACCCCGCCCTCCCCCCCGCCCCCATCCCCCCCCCCCCCCCCCCCCCCGCCACTGCAGCCTGCCTCTATGGTAGGAACTTTTCTTCTCCCCCTCCATCCCACTCCCCTCCCCTTTTGGGCATTATAGTTTGCAATATAGATACTAGATACTTAGGGGCCATCATGTTTGCTCCTTCATCCACTTTCAGCACACATCTCCCATTCAAAGCAATCTCTTTCAATCATCATTGCCATAATGGTCCCTTCTCTATCCCAACAACCCTCTCTCCCAGCCCTTAAGGCAGGCCTCCAACTGTGAACCATTTGTCCTGGCCCTTGTTTCTACTGTACTTGCTTGTTAATCTCATACTATTTTTTTTCTTTTTTTTAAAATCCCACAAATGAGTACAGTCATTCTATATCTGTCCTTCCTTCTTCTTCTTCTGACTTATTTCACTCAGAATGATACTCTCCATGTCCATCCATTAGAAGTGAATTTCAGATAATTTTTTCATTTCTGAACCCAGAGGATTCTGGTTTTAATCTTTACCCTTTCTACTAGGACTTTCCTACTAACCAAGTTTGGGTACTTCTCTAAAAGCGTAAATCCAAATGATATTTTTTTTTGTCCCTCACCTGAATAAACAGTTCTGCCAACTTTGGTCTCACTGACAGCCCATTTTTCTTAAAGTCCTATATTCTTTTGAGTAATTCCCTCTACTCTTGAAAGGCCACTCTTATGATAGCCGCATTCCTCTCTCGAGCCCCTCCCTCTCCTGTCTGCACCTGTGTGGTGGTTAGTATCATGCTGAGGGTAAGTTTTGTTTCCCATCTGGGAATCTTACTAGTTTTTGTTACTTGGTAGTCTCTGGCCAGATGGCAGGATTTGGGGAGTGCTCTCTGTTGTTACGATTAATTGACAGGCTTGGTATCCCTGGGACTTCGTAACAGGTCTTTCTCTGGGGTCCTGCTCCACTCCAAGCTAAAGACTTCAGTCCAAGAAGAATCTATGACCATTATCTGGGGGTTGTAACATGTTTTCCCCTTGTACCTTTCATCAGCTGTGATGAACTTTCAGCTGAGCCCAAGCCGAGAGTTTACTGCCTTTCCCCATGTGGGCTAAGGTTTTCATTCCAACACATTGGAGTGAAAGAGAAGAGGGGAGAGAGAGAGAGAAGAAGAAGAAGAATGAAAGAAAGAGAGAAGAAAATGAAAAAGTTGTGAGGATGAGTTCCCCACTTTTCCTTCAATAGTAGCTGGCCCATCTCCCAGGCCAACACACAGGGATGACTTGTCTAGACTCTTGACCGTCTCTCTTAAGAATATCCAATGCATTTAGAAAAGACTGCTAATTTCCCTGATCTGTAGTTCCTAAATGTGCCTACCTTCTCTTAACCATCACACCTGTCCTCTGGCAATTTTTAAAGAAATGGGGGAAAAGAAATTTTAGCTAAATAAACCTTACTGGATTCTGTGCACAGCCAGTTCCAGGCAAGCAGGTGTCTATTTTCCTATGGACACACTTGTCCTTTCTTAGATTTTAGTTTCCCTGGGATCTCAGTTCCCCGGGATTCAAGAAGTGTGAAATATTGGTAATTATGTCGCCATTTTGTTTTCATTGTTCGGGTGGAAATACTGTTCTTTTTATCTCTTTATCTTCCTTCAGCTTTGAAAAAAGCAGTAAAAATATGCCTAGTTTTCCAACCCAGGACCCAAAACATTTCTATAGAATAAGCAAGATCTTCTCAAACAGTGAAGTGACAACAAACGGTGACTCATTTGAAGGGAAAGGAATGAATTTTTACCTCAATTTCACATCATTTAAAAGCATATTAGATTATAAATCTAAGGCCCCTTATCAAACTATGAAATATTTCAAGGGAAACCTAAAAAACATGCCTTTGAGACCTTGGTGAAGATGAGAATTTCTTTGCACCACCAGAAAACACACAGTAGCAGCCTTCACAGAATTAAAACTTTTGCTTCATAAAGATAGCATTAGGAAAAGTAATTAGGTGAAGTTACAGATGGTGAGAAAATATTCTCCATACATATATCTGACAAAGGACTTCTGTCTCACTCCCACAATTCAATCACAAAATGACAAACTAATTTAAAATGTGGGCAAAGGACTTGAATAGACATTTCACAAATGAACACATATGAATGAATAGCCAATAAGCATATGAAATCATGCTCGTCATCATTAGTCATTATAGAAATGCAAATATATGAGCCACCGTTAGAGGTTTCTGACAGCAAATGTTGATAAAAAATGGAGAGAAAACACTCTTGTTCTTCCAACAGTATGGGAGAATTCTTTTTTCTCCATGTCCAAACTCAAATTTGGCATTTCCCTGAAATAAATGTAAACAAATCAACAAACGTATGGTTAGAAGATGTCCCTTGATGCTTTATTTATAACTGCCAAACAGGAAACACTGCAAACCAGGAGGAAGATGAAGAAACTAATGGCACGGCATCCAGATGACAGAACACAATAAGCCACAGTGAATTCTCACTAAGCAATACACAGATGAACATCAGAAGTCTTACAAACTCAGCTCTGGGAGACTGGAGAGATAGTACAGCAGGAAGGGTCCATGTCATGCATACAGCCAACCTGGATTGGATCCCTAGCATCTCATGTGGCACCCCCTAGCACTTCCAGGAGTAATTCCTGAATGCAGAGGCTGAGTTGCAAGCAGAGAAGAAACCCTGAGCATAGCTGGGTGTGTCCCCCACCAAAGTCTCCCTCCTACCACCAAAAAAAAAAAAAAAAGAAAAAAGAGAAAGAGAGAGAGAGAGAGAGAGAGAGAGAGAGAATTCAGCTCTATAAGGATGCATACTGTATGATTTCACCTGTATCATTATTTTCTGAACAGGCAAAACTAATCTAGGGGGAAAGAATTAAAATGGGGGTTGACCAAAGGACCAATGATGATAGCACTGATGGGAAAAGGCAGTAGGGATCTCTATCCAGTGCAAAAACTTTTCTCTATATGTACAGTTTACATTAATCTGCTCATCAAGCTGTTTACTTAAGATGCATACAAGGCTCAATCTATAAGTGACATCTCAAATCAAAAACAATTTAAAAAGCTACATGTTCACTTACAGGAGAACAGTCACAGAGGGGCTTTCTCTGACCATCCTATAGAACGTCACCTCTTCCACCCCCTTTCCTGACACTCTTATCTGTGTCCCTCTTATCTCTTATCTTTTTTGTGGTAACCTTTATTATGATTTGACCTTCTCGAATTTTCCTAGATTTTTGAGTTGCTTTGCATGGTCCCGACTACTCTCTAGCTCCTGCTTGTTGGTGAAAATAGAAATCAAAAGAGAACAGTCAAAAAGAATGTATCAGTACAAGAGTGTTGTTTATCAAAGATGCGCCCAACGCAGATGGCTTAAGCTTTCCTGCAGAACAGCTTGCTGTGCTTGTACCCACTTCTTCTCAGAGCTACCTTCCAGAAGCAAAAAGTGGGACTTGAGGTAGGAAACAGAAAGTGGGGAGGCAAGTCCTATTTCTGTCTAAATGGTGAGGTCCTAGAGATTGCTGAGTTCATGACTCTGCCTTATCTCTGTAGCCAAAGGGGATTCATTATAAGACAGCTTTCTCGGATTAGACTTTTGCAGAGGAATCTCAAGTTAGGTCTCTGCTCAAGCATCTACAGATTTATAACTAATTAGAGCCTGTCCACACATAGTCTAAAATCATGTTAGCAAGATCCAGATCCGTGCTAAAGTACATTTGTAGCAAGCCGGGGTCTAAAATGGGGCCATCCTGGGCATCACGGGAATAAGTTATTTTTCTATTTCAAGATTCTTTTAAAAGGAGAGAACAAATGAGTTGATTTAAGAAAGGCTTAACTGTAGCACTGAGATATCAAAATAAAAGAGTCTTGGTCATCTGCAAACATACAACCTGATGGATAATTACAATATAAATGAATATACAAACAGTCTCACCTAATGATATAGGTACAAGTATTCCTTCAGTTCAATGGTCGATTATTAAAGAAGAAAATGGAAAATATGAAGCTAACATATTCTCACTTTGTGGATAACATTTTATGGACGTTATGGACTATGGATTTTATGGATTATATATTTTATGAATTATAGATTTTCATTTTACAGACTTCTTATGATTTAGATAAATGAGTGCCTAATAAACTATTGTAACCTAGATTTTAAGGTAGCTCATGGTAGTTAAAAGAGTGCAGATATCACAATTAAATGGAAATAACACAAACACAATTTGCTGGATTAGAGCAATCTGACATTATTGATATATTCAAAATGGCATAGTTTGTTACAGATGCAGAAGCAATCTCTGACTTACTGAACACATGGAAATATGCAAATGTGAAAAATCTGTCTTAATTAATTGTGTAATAAGACCAGACTATACCTACTACAGGAAAGGAAATACCATTAAATATAGTATCAGTAGAATAACTGAATGAAATAATAATAATAATAAATAGTAACTATCTTTCTGGTTCCAAGTACAGGGAAGGAATAGAATTCTAAAGTCTCCTCTGATACTGGCTGAAAATGTGGCTCAGTGGTAGATCACTTGTCTTGCACCTGTGAGGCTCTGGGTATGATTTCTGGAAATGCCCCTCTATTCCCCCAAAATACTGGTGACAACCTAATGATTCACTGTCACTGTCACTGTCCTCCCATTGTTCATCAATTTGCTTGAATGGGCCCAGTAACATCTACATTGTGAGATTTGTTGTTACTGTGTTTGGCATATCAAATTTGTCATGGGGAGCTTGCCAGGCTGTGCCGTGTGGGAGAGATACTCTCAGTAGCTTGCCAGGCTCTCCGAGAGGAATGAAGGACTTGAACCTGGGTCGGGCAGGTTGGCCGCACGCAAGGCAAATGCCCTACTGCTGTGCTAAAATATAATGACTCTCTATACTTACAGTAGGAAATTATTTAAAGATCTGTGGACACACATTTCTTGCATGAAATTTCTTAAGTTAGTAATCAAAACTGAACTTAGCTGAAAGCGGTTATATGACACCTACAGTTCTTAGAGGTAACGTAAAAGGCGGGGGAAGAGGGTCCTGGGGGGCACTGAGCTCAGCACATAATTGGCCTCATAGTCGCCTCTTTGACTCACTGTTGTCTCTTTTTCAAGGTCACTGCCAGGGCTTACCCTCCATTAGGATTTCTCCAGCTCATCTGTTTACTTCACCCTGTCTTTGATCCAACATGGAACAGTGACTTGGAAAGCAGCACACTTATGCACATTTCAAAATGTGTTTATACTTCAAATAACTCTCTTTTCCCATTATAAAAGACTACCAGTGTCATGAATTGTCCTTGAATGCTATGGGAAAAGCCGTTACAGTAACTGCATTTTAAAATGGAAACATTTGTCCAAGTTTCAAACATGGATCCCCTTAGGAATTTGAGGAGATGACAAGTTGTCCAACAATTCTGACACAAATATTTAGTTGAAGTGTCAAGTCGTTGTCTAGTTATCACTTGCGTCCTAGTGTGATTTTGTACAGAAACAAAGATTTGGGAGAGACTGGAGTTAGATTCTTTAAATAGGTAGATGCTTACATAACACTTTCTTAATTATGCAACTTTGATCTGGAGAATGAGCTGACGCGAGGAACGAAGAATCTAGCAGATAATGAAATAGAATATTTCTTTATCTCAAGTGCTTCTAGGAGATTCTCTGGCTAGCTCCACAATTAGTCTTTTGGCCATTAACTGTCACAATGACCAGTAGCCAGACCAGCTTTGCACCAACTCACACTCTGAGATGCCAAACACAGTATAGGAGTCATATGCGAGAGGACAAACTGACAGTCACTGACGGGTTTTGCCTGGGCCAGGATCTGAACCAGGAGGCAGGGCAAAACTCCCATCTGCTGCCCATCTGCCATCCTTCTCTATCAAGAAAGGTTATCCCTTGAACCACAGACAGATGGGCACTGCAGAGATCTAGAAGGGGGAAAAGGAGCCTCCGATGATTAGACTAATGACCTTTGAATCAACACAGCAATCCCAGTAGTCATAGAAATCATGCATAATTTCAAGATCTTTTAATTCTGTAAAATAGATATTATGCCTTTTGCCAACATTAATATTAAATAAAATGATGTTTTCTATACACACTAAGTAGAGAGTGCAAGAAGTACTAATACGCCCTAGAAGCAAAGATGATTTTAGGATATAAGTATCTGTATCTGTATGTATATATGCACATATATAAAAATATCTGATGCTGTTTTTCTCAATGACACATCAGTGAAGTTTAAAACAATGCTCTTAGATTCATAAAACAGAAATCTTTTATAGGTTTGAGGAGTGCACAGTTTCATCAGAAGCCAACTTTCTATAAACAGGAAACTGTGATAAATCAGCTTATATATTAAACAAAGACTTAAGACATAAAGGGAATGGTAAACTCCTGAGCTAAAGACAAGTGTGTGTTATGTTTCCATAGCAAAAACAACTTCTGCAAAGCAAACAATCTAGACAAAGGGCAATTATTCAACTCACTCAACAGAGAATGTGTACCTACCATATTCCAGGCAAAGTTCTGGAGACTGGAGATGCAAAAAGAATAAGACACAGATGGTTTTTGTCTCCAAGGAACTCACAGACTCAGGGCGAGATGGACAAGTAAATTGTTATACAGCAAATATCAGAGCGGAGAGATAGGAAACCATGTGGCTGGTTTTGGAGGGGTGAAATAAGTTGTTAGGAAAAAGTGAGAATTTCATAAGAGGAGCGTGCTTTAGTCTTTCTAGGCCCTAAGTTTATAAAACTTGCTTTATAGTTTGTACAGTAAGATTAAAAAATACGGATGATCTGTTTTGAAAAAGAGAAAATAGTCTTTCAAAAATAATGCTGTTTAGTGCAACTTTTATAGCTTAGGATGTGTTCTTTTGGTAGCAAAATATCTTGTAAAAACTGACATGAAAAAGAATCTGTATAGACAAACTGCTACATACAAAATAATTTACTGTGAACGTCTTTAAAGTGAAATGCAGGCATTATAGCCACAAAATTACATAAATTAGAAAGTTCTGAGTGTTTCAGTTCCTAACAGTTCCCCAAACAGAAGCAAGTCAGCAAGAGAAAATGAATTCATTAAATTGAATATTCTCAAGCTACCGAGAGTATTCGATATGCCAAACACAGTAACAACAAAGTCTCCAATGGAGACGTTACTGGGCCCGCTCGAGCAAATCGACGATCAACGGGAGGGCCTTTACTTACTTACTTACTTTGGAAATGAAACAATGGAAATGAAAGAATTACCGATAACTATGGCAAATGGACCTTAAAACACTATCTAAAAGACTATATAAATCTATGATTCCATGTATATAAGGCTTAAGAACAGTGACTTAGCCTGTACCCTTAAGAGTCAAAGGTAAATAATGCTGGCTAGAGTTGGACATGAGTGAAGGAAAGGGGTATTAAAGAATTTTCAGAAGTGACAGAAATGTTCTAGCTCTTGATCTGGGTTGCTTACATAGGCTAAAGTATACAATATATGTAAAAGGACTTCCAGTTTCATTTGCACATTTTACTAAACACAAATTCTGTCTTAAATTTTAAGGTGCAAAACATTGAAATAATCTGATGATGAACATTAATTAGGTAAGCATTTCTAAAATTGTCACTAGCTAAATATCTAATAAGTAGTATCTTAATCATAAAAAATAGGAGAACTGTTATTTTGCAGACACATGTCCAAGGGACAAACAAGTACAAGAAATGCTTACAAAAATGCCCTTTCAAAAACTGTTTCACCTCCACTGAAACATGCTTTTTATCTGAGCTCAAAGTAAGTAAGTAATGTGATACAATTCAGGGTCAGAAAAGCATCTCAGACATATGGAAAATCTTAGGCTTTATCACAGCCCATATATCTTTTATTTTTTTTTAAAGAACTTGCTACATAAAATAGCCTTCCTGCTCTTGGTCTCCATATCCTTAAGAGTCACTTCATCACTAACCCCCCAAAAGTAGAAATACTTAACACATGACTCATATTAGCCTCTGATTATTATGAGAAGCAGAGAAAAAGAATACAGTTCTGCTCCCCTCACCTCAACATTGTAATTCATCCTTCATGTTTCATATGTCATTAAATAAATTCACCATCATAAGGCAATTGTCACTGACCTGTTATACATTTCACAACAGGAAATATTGTGAATATTTGTCAGCAATTTCTTAGGCTCTTTATTCATAACAAGCATTTTAAAATCACCATAAACAGTCCTAATGGTTTTTAAACAATAGTTAAGGATTATACAGCAGAATGATAATATCATTTTAATTTATATACAACTTGATTCTGATGGCTCCAAGCATTTCAACATAGGTAAAAAAATAGAATCTTTAATAATTCAGTGAAGGTAGGGGAAACAGAACCATTTTCCATGGCTTTAAAGTTCAAAGAAAAGTTAGAGTAAGGGAAATATTATAACAGCTGTTTTCTTAAATTGTATGTGTTCACACATGTGTGTTTGCATTTGATCACGTCTGGTCTCAGAATGATTGACAGATGAAGATACAAATCTGCTAAAATGATTTGGCTAATTATGAAATATCTTATACTTTAGTATGTACTTAATTTTCACTGTGGAAAAACATTTCTCATCTGAGGATTCTCCAAAACAAATATCTCATGGAACAGAGACAAACTTGGAAAAACAACTCTATAAGTATTTCTTGATCATTGTTACCATTTTTTAATTTTTTCTCTTCTACAGTTATGATCCCAGAGGAGACTATTTGCAAAGTGGTGAGGCAATAATATGACAATGCACAAGAAGATAAGTTGATTTTTTTTCTGGGAAAAAAGAGCTATAAATAAGGACTTTTACTAGCTAGAATGTTCAGAGAATCCTCAAGAAGGGAATTTTTCCATAGAATCCCTAATTCTGTGAAAAAACAACTATTACCTGAATTCCTGAGCAAAGCACACATGCAAGAGTTCAAATAAGAATATCCAAGGTTTTGGGAATGCAACATATGGAGAACCAAGAAAATAGGAAGAATTCTCAAAAGAAAAAGACAAAAGATGATTTTGGCGAAGGAACTGCCAAAATATTTCAAAAGCCATTTAAAAAAAATGAGAAAAGAAAAATACTTCAGAAATAACTCATTAATAAAGAAATATTTGGGGGACCAGAGAGACAGTACAGGGAATAAGGTGCTTGCCTTGCATGTGACCGGCCCCAGTTCAATCCCTGGAACTTCATATAGTTCCCTGTACACTGCCAGGAGTGATTCCCTAAACACAGAGCCAGGAGTACAGCTTAAGCACAGTCAGATGTGGTCCACAATCAAAACAAACAAAAATGAGAATTAATATGAATACTCTTTCTGGGTAGATTCAGAGGCAGTATAAAGTAACAAAAGTATCAGAAATTTGGAGATACATATCAACAGAAAATATCCAATTTGGAAAGACTGAAAAAAAATCGATTAAAAAGGGCCTCCATGGGCAGTTGGGATAGAGAAGGGGCTACTATGACAACGATGGTTGGAAGGGATGGCTCTGGATGGGAGATGTGTGCTGAAAGTGGGTAAAGGACCAAACATGATGGCCTCTCAGTATCTGTATTGCAAACCATAATGCCCAAAAGGAGGTGAGGGAGAGGAAGAGGGAAAGGGAGATGGAGAGAAGGGAGGGGAAGAGAGAAAGAGAGAGAGAAGGAAAGAGAGAGAGAAGGAAAGAGAGAGAGAGAGAGGTGCTGCCATAGAGACACACTGGTGGGAGCGAGATACAGGGTATATATAAAGTTACAGGGTATATTGATGGTGGGAAATGTACACTGATGGAGGGATGGATGTTGGAAGGTTGTATGACTAAAACCTGATCATGAAAGCTTTGTAACTATAACTCACAGTGATTCATTTTTTAAAAAATATGGGCCTCAGTGACCCATGAGGTAATTTTTAAAGATCTAATATAGGTAGAGTAACAAAAAGCAGAGAATGATATTAATAATATTTTTCATCTTTTAGTTTGGGGGCCACGTCTGGTAATGCTGAGAAATTACTCCTGGCTCTGTGATCAGGGATAACTCCCGGGGTTCAGGAGACCAAATAGGATGCCAGGGATTGAACCTGGGTCATCTGCATGCAAGGCAAATATATTATCACTCCAGCCCAGAAAAAAAATTCAAATTCAAATTATATATATTTGATGAATTGATATAAATGTATTTAAATGGAACAGTGATCAAAGTCACTGTTTTAACTGTTTTTCTCTTTATTTTCCATTTGGGGGGGGGGGCAATCCTGATATTGCCTGGGGACTTCTCCCCACTTGGGTGATCACGTAATACTGAGGATCAAACCTAGGCCTCCTGTATTCAAAGCGTGTGCCCCAGCACACCGAGTTACTGCTCCAGCCCTGTGAAGTCCCTGCTTTAACAACACATTTCCATTATTTATAATAGAGCCGCATAAACTATAGTCACCAACATCTGTAGCACTGTAGCACTGTTCTCCCATTGTTCATTGATTTGTTCGAGTGGGCACCAGTAACGTCTCCATAGTGAGACTTGTTGTTGCTGTTTTTGGCATATCGAATACGCCATGGGGAGCTTGCCAGGCTCTGCCGTGCGCACAGGATACTCTCGGTAGCTTGCCAGGCTCTCCGAGAAAGAAGGATGGAGGAATCTAGCCCAGGTTGTCCTCTTGCAAGGCAAATGCTCTACCCTCTGTGCTATCGCTCTAGCCAGTCACCAAGATCAATCAATTTATTCATTCTCTACCTCATCTGAGGGAACTTGATGCTTTGACCAATATCTCCCTGTTTCTCCAACCTCCTACATCCTTAGGGACATTCTACACTCTGCTCCTATGTAATCTCTTTTTGGAGATTACAGACATGAGATTATAGTCTTTGAGATTGTTTGGGAACAAAATGGGATCACGCCTGAAGCTTTCCAAATTTAGTTGATCACATATTCCCAAATTTGAGAAGCCTCTGGCCCAGTATCCTTTAAAAGAAAAGAACTGAAAAAAAAATTCTTTATGTAAAATTTAAAAATTACCTTTACTCAGACATCATAGTCAAATACGTAAAAAACAAGTACAAAGAAAAAATATTGAAATGATCTAGATAGCCCACTCAAACTCAGGGGAATTTAAAAGACTAAAGAATTCTCATGAAAAAGCATTTGGGCTTAATTAACATAAAGGGATAGGGACACTGCTCCCTGCCAAGCATCACTTGGAAATTTATAATCTCACTCACAGGTCATTCAACACAGGCAGATGGGCCGGCGACTGCCAAAGAGAAGCATCCGGGTCTATCCCATGATGCACCAGGGTCAGACTAAAAGATTTCTGTTCCTTCTATGGCCAGTGGGCCAGACATTTCCACCCCTGTAGAACATCACTTTTATGGCCAAAAGAAACTATCAACTCAAAGGTCTATGTCAAAAAAAAAAAATTCTAAAGAGATGAAAAGAGAAGTATTTTCAGATAAAGCTAAAATAAGGTATTGCAGCACCAAAAATTTGATGGATAAAAGATGCTTATAAAAGTTCTTCATTCTAAATAAAAGCATCAGAGGAAATTATGAATCTTCAGAAAAGATCTTTAACAAAAACCGTTAATTTTCCTGAAATAACAGAAATTCATCTTTCTGAAGTTTTTAAAAAATATACAACTATTAAAACAAAAAATTTTATTAGCTGATGGGATGTTCAATGTAAGCAAATATAATATAGATGAAAACTATAACTTAAAAATTGGTGGGGGACAACTCACAAAATTGCAAGTTTTCTCCACTTTATGTAAGTAGTACAGTACTAATGAGACTATGAAATTCATATATATATAGTAGCTACATAAAACACAAGAAAATACAAAGATACTTAGCCAAACATATATTTTAAAGAAATGAAAATAGAAAATAAAAACTTAATTAAATAATCTGAGAGGTGGCCAAAAAAGAGAGAAGTGACAAAAATAGAAGAGACAAACAGAAACTATTTTAATGGTGAACCTAAATTCAACTGAGGTCAAAAGACTAATTAAATTGCATTGACTAGCAAAATGTCTATAAAAGCATGAAAAACTATCAGCTGAAAGAGATACACTTTAAATACCACAAGCTTATATTAATGAAAAAACACACAACATGCAGTTCTCAGTATTAAATGGAGCCTTAATATCAGATACCAATTTGGGAGCTACACCCAGTGGTGCTCGGGAGTTACTATCTGTGCAGTGTTTGGGAGTTACTTAGAGGTTTTCAGGGGACCAGGAGGTACTGGTACCAAACCCCATGGCCCATATATAAAGCATGCACACCAGCCTTCAGATGACAATTTCTAGGACAAAGAGTATTTCAAGGGATTAAAGGGAATATTAAAATAGTAACAGGGGAAATTCACCAGACATAAAATCAACAGTATTAATGTACCTAATAATGCCTAAAGATTCATCAAAATATTGTCACCAGACAATTCTACAATCTTGGAAGGAGATGTCAATACCCCTTTGAGTATTCTCCCTCAACAACAACAACAAAAAAGTATAGAAGATCTCCCACCCCCCTGCCCAAAAAACTAAAACTAATTAACATGACTAATTAGCATGGGCTCTAATTAATATTTATTGAACACTTATCAAACAACTTCAGAGTACATGTCACTTTCAAGTATGCATAATGCATTTACCAAGATCAACCATATTATGGTTCACTAACAAAGACTCATTATTACAAACAATCAAGCTCATACACAGTATATTATCTGATAATAATGTAGTGAAATAAGAAAAATAGTTGTGATATCTAGAAAAAAACAAATACACATAAATGCAATAACATTTCAAAATAATTCATGAGAAACTGAAAGAACAGTACAGATAAGTGGCCTGCCTTGGGTGAACAGACCCAGGTTTGATCCATGGCTCCCTACAGGGATCAAATAGGGTCATACACCCCAGAGTATGAATGACTCTATATGGATCAAATATGGTCCTACACCCCAGAGTATTGCCAGATCTTAGAGTAAGGGGCTTGCCTTGCATGAAGCAGACCCAGGTTTGATCCATGGCATTCCAAATGATCCCTCAAGTAGGGCTACATCCTAGAACAGAGAATCAGAAGTAAACTCGGAGGTACTTCCAAGGAAAGCCCAATTCCCTCTTCCCTCCCCAAATTTACACACTAATAACAAAACCAAGATGATTTGAAATTATTTCAATTGCATGACAACGGAAATGTTGTTAAGTTTGTGAAATGAAGAGATAAAGCAAAAGAAACATTTGAAGAAAAATAGAACTCTAACATCAAAAGAAATAGTACAGCAGGTAGGGTGCTGGTCTTGCACACGGCTGACCTGGTTTTGATCCCCAGCACCCCAGAGGGCCCCCTGAGCCCACAGGAGTGATCCCTGAGCACAAGGCATATAAAACAAAAAAAATAGGAAAGAAAAAGAAAAGTAGAATTTTACTTCTCACTTTAGTTCAGAGGTGTGTTCAGGGGACTATTTCCATCTCCTTAAGTGTGTGTGTGTTGGGGGGGGGATGACTTCTGGCAGCATTTGGGGGACCACATGGTACTCAGAACAGGAAGAAAAAACTGGTATTTTTTGCCGAAGGGATTAATCATTCACTTTGGAAACCACTTTAGTCGTTTCAAAAAATATTAAGAACACACATAGCAAGTAACCCTGCCATTCTAGTTTGAGTATTTTGTCCATGAGGGGAAATACATCCCAAATGCAGCTTTATTTAAAATAAACATTAACTTTAAATTAAACTAAAAGTCTGCCAGATGAATGAATTATGTCTCATCCTTTCACATAATGGAATACAATTAATTAAAGGGGAACAAAAACGCAAAAGCAAAATGTTAATAAACACTCAGGTGAGCTTTGGAAACAAGTTAGAAGATAGATCCAAAGACAGAAAGATAGTACAGGAATTAAGGCACTTGCTTTGCCTGTAGCTAATTGAATCCAACTCCTGGCACTATATATATGGACCCCTAAGCACCACTAGAATTGATGTCTGAATAAAATCTGAGCCATGACTATTTCTGAGAATGGCTGGTTAGAGCCCAAAGGTCAAAGAACAAAAAGTAGTCATGGTCTTTCTTTATCTGCTTTTATTCAATCAGTCCCTGGTGCAGTACCTAAGACTGAAATACAGAATCAAGTAATTTATTATCTATTGAATTCTACACTTAAAAAATAATCTATGAAAAGGTCCAACAAAGTGATCATAATATTAACAAAAATGATTACAAACAAACACTGTCCTACTGTAGTTCATCGATTTGCTCGAGCGGGCCCAGTTACATCTCCATTTTGAGCCTTGTTGTTACTGTGTTTGGCATATAGAATACGTCATGGGTGGCTTGCCAGGCTTTGACATGTGGGCGAGATAATTTTTGTGATTTCATGTATACAAAATATTAGAAAATGGGAACTAATTGAAAAAAAACAAGTCAGGACTGGAGGATAGCATGGCCGGTAGAGCGTTTGCCTTGCACATGGCTGACACGGGTTCGATTCCCAGCATACCCTATAGTCCACCGAGTACCGGCAGGAGTAATTCCTGAGTTCAGAGCCAGGAGTAACCCCTGGGTATGACCCAAAAAGCAAAAAAAAAAAAAAAAAAAATTAAGTCAACAATTGGAAGCAAGCAGAATGGCATAAAAATCCCTCTGAGAACACTTTCCTTGATGAGAGAAATATTTCTTATCCTGATTGGGTGAGGGTTCACCAGTGTATAAACATGTCAAATGAATCAACAAAAGTGTAAAACAAAAAGGAAAATGTTGTACCTGGCTGGGGAGGTAACTCGATGTGTGTACACATCCTGCACTGTAAATTCAAAATTGACAAGCTGCCAATACATACGGTGTTTCAAAAAACTTCAGGGGCTGGAGATTGCAAAGGAAGTAAGACCTTACTTGTGACTGCAGTGGCCTTGACCTGTCACCACACGTGGTCCCCTGAGCACCACTAGGGGTCACTCCTGAGCACAGAGTCCAGCGTAGCCTCTGAACTACTCAGGTACAGTCAAAATCTCTCATACCACCAAGAAGGAAATTTCATTTAACTTACTTCAGCTCAGAAATAACTGAATGTATGTCATTTAGTTACGGTACTGCAAAATGTCATACTGTGGGGTTGGAGTGATAGCACAGCGGGTAGGGTATTTGCTTTGCACGCGGCCGACTCGGGTTCAATTCCCAGCATCCCATATGGTCCCCTGAGCACCGCCAGGGATAATTCCTGAGTGCAGAACCAGGAGTAACCCCTGTGCATTGCCAGGTGTGACCCAAAAAGCAAAAAAAAAAGTCTTACTGTATGGTATTGCTTTATATACTTTTATTCAACCAGACCCTGGTGCAGCACCTAAAACGGAAATATAGAATCAAGTAATTTATTATATATTGAATATTGTATCTAAAATCAACAATAAAAAAATAAAAAAATAAAATAAAATCACCTATGAGAAGGTCCTGCGAGTATTAACAAAAATGATTAATTTTACCAAAGGGACCACTTCCCTATAGTTATCTAGCTTACTGGGCTCTGCAAGAGGGACGGAAAAATCGAACCTGGGTTGGTTGCAAGCAAGGCAAACGCCCTACCCTCTGTGCTATTGCTCCAGCCCAGAGCCATTGTATGGAGGTAATTATGATGGGGCAATCGCACAGGCCTAGAAGTGAGAGAGACTTGGATATAAGGCATAGTTTTGCTTCTAACTCATTGGGTTACCTGGAATAGATCACCCAGCCTCAATTTTCTCACCAGTAAAATGAGAAGGTTATGCATGATCATCTTTTACTTTCTTTCAACTTAAAAATTTGCTAATTTTTAGCCTCCCATTAATAACAAACAGGGACCAAAGAAGGACTCTGAGAAAGGTGAAGGAAGTGGTACAAAGTCCCAGGCAGTTTATATCTGGTGTGGGATGAGTGTCCCAGGTCACAGTCCTCACCTTGCTTCCCTTGACCCCAGAGTACTCAGCAGCTGTTGAGTGACTGTGTTAGACTCAAGTTGTTCATCTGACAATTTACTACCTAAACAAGGGAAGAACTAAAATACCTATCAACACGGGTAGGTTTGTGATTCTAAGACAGTTAGAATTTTGTGTTGGCACCTAAAATCCCAGTATAAGAGCTTAAGAAAACCATTCCAGGAAAACCGACTTATTTTTGTCTTTGATGTCATCTTATCTCCTGAATAATTAGTAAAATTGAGCTCAATATTCTGACATTCTTATCTTGTGTTTTTAAAAGTAGGTCAGTATTTTTACAAACTATAGAGAAGCCATAGGAATAGCAAAGTGGAGGTTCATGCCCACTTCCTATCTTTAATTCATGGGTTTTGGCTAGCCAGAATTGGAAAGGGGTGCAAATTACAGATTGTACAGTTAGAACCACCTGGATTTTAACACTTCTCAAGCTGGACAACTTCAACTTCTGAGAAATTATATTTCAGTACCCTTAGGACTGAAAAACAAGAGGATCATTCTCTATATTTGAAGTTGTAATAGAAAGTAATAATAGAAAGATAGCCTTTTACCCCACTACTTACCATAAAAATTTTCCATATATACAGGAAAGTCAATAGAATTATACAGTAAACCCCATTTTCCTTCCTCCCAGATTTTACAATTATCATGCAGATATATTTTCTATTTTATCAAATGCCTATGCAACCTTTATCCTTTCATACATTGATTTTATATTGTGATCCATTTAAAATGAGTTGCAAAGGTCTATAACCTTTACTGTAAACTCTTTCGCATGTCTGAGATAAATTTCCAAATAGTGGACTTTTGGCAAAGAAAATCACATCTATGTATATCACAGTTAGCCTGCCACAAAGCCAATGTTGAGAACTTTTAAAATCAAGCCATATGTATAGTGGAACAATGAACAATTTCCACTAATTTCTCAACAAAAGTTATGAAGGCTAGAAGACAGAGTAACCACAAGCTTACATGGTTTAAAGGATGAAACTTCAGTCCAGAATTCTATACCTAGAAAAAAATATTCAACCATCCTACAAGAAGCAGAATAAAGAAAATTTCACATAAAAGAAAATAAAGAAATTACTAACAGACCCCTGCTAGAAAAATGGTTAAAGAAAATTTTTCAGAATTAAGGTTAACAGTAGCTGATATAGCCTGGGAAGAAGTTAAAAGCATTTTAAAAATATTTGAGTAAAAATAATCACTGCTATTTGAAATTTCTATAAAATGTGATTGTTTCAAGTTATATATTTAGAATTTTACTGAGAAAAGAACTGAATAATTGAACATCTCTGTATATTATATTCAGAAGCTCAATATGAACTCTAAGAAAAGTGAAAAAGTTAAAGGCATACATTGTAGTTCAAAAGTAATTTTTATAAAAACTGTGGAAAAGCAGAGATTAAAAAGTCAATACATTAAAAATCTCATACAATGAGCCGAGTTAAAATGTGAACATATTAAGACTCTCATTTCAGAGACTGAAGTGATACTATAGAAGGTAACGCACTTGCCTTTCATGTGGCTGACCCAGGTTAGAGTCCCAGCACCCCATATGGCCCCCTAAACCCCAAAGGAGTGATCTCTTAAGCAAAGAGCCAGGAGTCAGCCCTGGGCATCACCTGGTATGGACTAAAAACAATCCAAAAAGAGAAGGTGGTTTATTTTGGGCTCAGTTCTGGTACCGATATCAGAATATTTCATGTACACAGAGTTTTGATTATCACACTTTAAGTCAAAAAAAAGATCAGATTTTTCTTCCCAGGTAAGTGAGGCTACTGCATTTCATTTATATTTTAGAATTAGCATGTTCTTCTACAGAACAGATGAAGAAATAAATATGGTGGAACTTTATTTGGAATTATGTGGAATCCCTAACTTAACTGAAAGTAGCTGATATGTCAACATTAATGAAATTTCTGATCAATAAACATGAGTTCTTATATATTTCAACCTACCTTAAGCAACATTTTTACCATTTTGTCTATAAATGTTTGGCATAAATATTGCTAAATGTATTTATAAGTATTTTACATTTAATCAAACTATTGCACAAATTTTAAAAACTACTTTTAAAATGTCAGCACTACCATATGAAAATACACTTAAGTTTGCATGCTGATCTACAATTTGCAATCGTATTGCGCTGAGGACTTACTAGTTCTGAGTTGATTATGATTTTTATGATTCAAATATTTTTTCTGATTTTATATAATCAACCATGCAATCTATGAACATAATTCTATATCAAGTTAAACTGCTTCCTTGTTAATTGATTTCTTATTCTTTTTCTTCTCTGATTGCACTAGCTAGGATCTCAAACACAATATTAACCAAGAGAGGCAAGAATAGATATCCTTGATTAGTTATCTATCTTAGAGTGAAAATTTTAACATTCACCATTAGGGATTATAGTCATTGAAATTGTTTCATAAATTTACATTATTGGATGAGATTTTCTTACTACTTTATATTGCTTCCAATTTTGTACTACAAATGGATGATCCATTTTTGTCTTTTGATTTTTTTTGCATTTGTTTAAAGCACCATATAGTTATCTTCTGCTATTCTGTAAAGCTGATGAATAATATGTGATAATTTTCAAATGCTTAAAATTTTGCATTCTAGGAGCTGAAGCAATAGCACAGAGGGTAGGGCGTTTGCCTTGCATGCGGCCCACCCAGGTTCAAATCCCAGCATCCCGTATTGTCCCCTGAGCACCACAAGGAATATTTCCTGAGTGTAGAACCAGGAGTAACCCCTGAGCATCGCTGGGTGTGACCCCAAAAAGCAAAAAGAAAAAAATTCAAAAAAAATTTTGCATTCCAGATGTAAAGTCAATTTGGTTGTGAGATAGATGTACATGCACTACCACATTCTGTTTCACAGCCTGATGCTAAAGTCTCTATTTTTAAATTCAGTTTCAATTATTTGGTGTTAGAATTAGTATAGTTCCATAAAAGGTGACCACACTTCTATTTTAAAAAAATTTTGGATGTTGTCTCCTTAACTTTTAACAGAATTCAAAAAAGAAATAATGTGGGCTACATCTATCTTGACAATCTCTGTGATCACTGCATCCTAGGCCTGAGTAAGATATGATTTGCATCTGTCTCCTAGTTCTAACAATGACTATAATATCCCATCTTGAATATGCCAAAATTGAGAATTGGCAGAGATGAAGGTCCTGTAGCTTCATCTTGGATGTAAACATACATTGGATATGTTGGATGTAAACATACACTTTGTTTAGCTCTGACATTTTTACTGTATCACAAAAAGTCTTAGTAAATTCTAAATTAATATTTAATATTTGTTGAGGTGACTAAATGAACAGAAACTTTCTCAAAGAAGAAATTCGAATGGCGAAAAAGCACATGAGAAAATGCTCTACATCATTAATCATCAGGGAAATGCAGATCAAAACAACAATGAGATATCATTTCACACCACAGAGACTGGCCCACATCCAAAAGAACAAAAGCAACCAGCGTTGGCACGGATGTGGCAAGAAAGGGATTCTCCTTCACTGCTGGTGGGAATGCCGACTGGTTCAGCCCTTTTGGAAAACAGTATGGACAATTCTCAAAAAATTAGAAATTCAGCTCCCATTTGACCCATCAATACCACTCCTGGGAATATACCCCGGAGAGGCAAAAAAGTATAGTCGAAGTGACATCTGCACTTGTTTGTTCATTGCAGCACTGTTTACAATAGCTAGAATCTGGAAAAAACCTGAGTGCCCCGAGAACAGATGAATGGTTAAAGAGACTTTGGTACATACATACAATGGAGTACTATGTAGCTGTTAGAAAGGATGAAGTCATGAAATTTACATACAAGTGGTACTACATGGAAAGTATCATGCTAAGAGAGATGAGTCAGAAAGAGAGGGATAGACATAGAAAGATTGCATTCATCTAGGGAACATAAAATAACAAAATAGGAGACTAATACCCAAGAATAGCTGAGATAAATACCAGGAGGTTTACTCCATGGCTTGGAGGCCAGTCGCACACTCTAGGGGAAAAGGCAGTTCAGATAGAGAAGGGAGCACCAAATAAAGGGTATTAGGAAAATCTGTCCAGGATGGGAGATGCATGCTGAAAGTAGACTATAGACCGAACATGATTGCCACTCAATTCCTCTTTTGCAAACCACAGCACCCGAAAGGAGAGAGAGACCAAAAAGGAGTGCCCTGTCACAGAGGCAGGTGGGATGGGGGATGGGGGGTGGGAGGGATACTGGGATTAGTGGTGGTGGAGAATGGGCACTGGTGGAGGGATGGGTACTCGATCATTGTATAACTGAAACCCAAGCACAAAAATTTGTAAGTCTACAACTGTATCTCATGTTGTTTCACTAATAAAAATAAAAAATAAAAAATAAAAAAAGAATATCTAATATTCGTGAATCCCTTATATGGAACTCATGAAAGAAGCAAGTGACTCTATAGATCATAACAATTTTTCAAGAGGATTGTTTCTCTAAAGTGAGATTCAAAGTCCAATGTTTAATATTTCACCCATCTAATTGTCAAAAGAAAACTCATTAGACAATAAAATTATATTGAATATCAAGCATTCATTCACTTTACCCTCAATCACAATTGCATACGTGAGTGACTGGAAAAAGTTCACATTTTAAAAATCTGCTCTAATACTGAAAACAAGTAAATGCCATAGTTCTTTATAGTCCTATGGTTTTCTGGTAATCCAGAAGAGGCAGACATTTGGTTTCTCAAGATCGGTATTTTCATTGCCTACTGGGTTTAGATCATAAATGAACAAAACCCAGCAAAATTATCCGGCAAACTGATTGCACATTTACTTAGGCATGTGTGAAAACATTGTGGAAAATAACTGCTCCCAATATATAATTCCTTATTTCCTGTATTGGGATTTACAAATAATCCAAAAGGAACAAGCTACTAATCTTTCTTTTACCAATGAAAATTTATCCATTCATTGTACTCAGTTGTCTTCTACAGTTGAGCTAGGTGATGCAAGATTCTCCTCACGCAGCGCTAGGTGGGGAAAAAACAGCTTGACAGGATTCAAGTTTTGACAGTGTTTCCAGCGGTTTACAGCTTTTCATTTTTTCCATAAACCTAACTGGTATCAGTATATGTAAAATCTCTAACACTTCCAGCTTGAGAAGACTTCACAGAAGAAAAATGCTTTCCTGGGAGTTTACAAATGCCATTTGGTCTAATATTTCAGCAAGGGTTTGTCCAGTTAGATTATGAGATTTTTCCTGGAGAGCAACAGCAAGAGAATCTCTCCCATGCTGTCAGAAAAGAAGAGTTATATTTTTGTTCCTTGGAAGAAACATATCATGGAATGGGAAAAATGTCAAGTGGGTGGGGAGCCATTAGCCCACATAAAGCTCCAGAGAGATCTCTAAGGAAAAGGGAGTTAATAGCACAGTGAGTAGGGCGTTTGCCTTGCCTGTGGCCGACCCAGATTCGATTCCTCTGTCCCTGTCGGAGAGCCTGGCAAGCAACCGAGAGTATCCCGCCCGCACAGCAGAGCCTGGCAATCAACCCGTGGCATTATTCGATATGCCAAAAATAGTAACAACAAGTCTCACAAAGGAGACATTACTGGTGCCCATCTGAGCAAATCTATGAACAACAGGAGGATGGCACTACAGTGCTACTAGCACATTTGCTTTCAGAATGGAGTTCAAGAGGGCAGATGAGCTCTATCTGGGCAGGAATAAGGAATCACGTGATAGGTTCCTCCTACCCAGAAAGCAAGTGACTGTGAGGGTGCAAGCGTCAACCAAAGTCAGGAGTCACTATGGGGAGACTGAATTTCAAACACTGAAAAAAGAAATTGCAGAAACTGATGTCCAGGTCAAAGTAGGATCAGCATGAGGACTAGAAAGATATAAGTTGGTTCGGAGAGAGAACAGGAATTAATAAAGGGGATCACAAAAGATTTCTGCAAGTCTTTTTCTGTCTTAATTTCCCATCTAACAGAGAGGCAAAGAAGTGACCCTGGGTAGAATGTGGCAGTGTGATAATGGTTTGAAAGCTCAAAGCAAAACTTAGCTCCTGATCGAGAGTGAGCTAACTCTACATAAGATCGAGTACCCTGCATTACAGTTTCCTATCATTTTATTACTTTTGTTTCCTATTTCTTAAGAGCACAAAGGCAATTTTTTTCTATCAATGACCTTACTTCAGGTAAGTCTGATAATATGCAAATTCATTCACTTTAGTTTAAATATGACTAATTATGTCCGGAGGATGTGGTTATTGCAAGACATTCCCAAAGGACAGCATTATATCTCAAACTAAAGAGAATTTGATAGCACAGCGGGTAGGGCGTTCGCCTTACAAGCGGCCAACATGGACGACCCGAGTTCGATTCCTCCGCCCCTCTCGGAGAGCCCAGCAAGCTACCGAGAGTATTCGATATGCCAGACACAGTAACAACAAAGTCTCCAATGGAGACGTTACTGGGCCCGCTCGAGCAAATCGACGATCAATGGGAGGGCCTTTTAACTTTAAAGAGAATTTAATAGAAGTTTTTAAAATACTTTCTAGGAATCCTTTCAAAACTCATGTGACTATTTACTTACTTAGTCTGGAGGATTAACAGCAGGAACTCAACAGGCTCAAATCTGAACATTATCAGTTATCTTATGACCAGAGCAGTTAGGAAGCCTTCTTGGAATCAGCTTCCTCCACTGTCCAGCCATTGGACAGTAGCTACACTTCATACAGTTGATGCGATTATTCAATGAGTTCCACATTAAACATTTTAAAATAGTGCTTGGCTAGAGGAGGTGTTATTGAAGAGTTAGTTGTGACTGCCATCACTACACATTGACAACTTAAATGATGCTGTTTTACTTTGCATCTAAGTGGATTCAAAAACACTTTCCAGGAATTCCACAGACCAGGTGGCCCTATCCATCTCAACACCTGCCAAAAAAACTGATATTGCTTGGCAAATGGTCCAACTGAATAACTAACACCATACCTACAGATCTATAAAGACCTGAGAAAGGAACAGACTCTGTGCAACTCAGTTTGTATTCCAATCACTTGCTTACACAGGCAAATACCCAACAAAGCAACAGATTTTCTTTTTTTTTTCCCCTTTATTTTATTTTATTTTTTTTAAAGTTGTAGATTTACAATTTTTTGTGCTTTGGTTTCAATTATACAATGATCAGATACCCATCCCTCCACCAGTGCCCGTTTTTCACCACCATGGATAATATCCCTCCCACCCCCATCCCCCCATCCCCCCCTGCCTCTGTGGCAGGACAATCCCCTGTGTTCTCTCTCTCCGTTTGGGTGTTGTGGTCTGCAAAAGAGGCATTGAGTGGCAAACATGTTCAGTCCATAGTCTACTTTCGACATGCATCTCCCCTCCTGGGAGGATCCTCCAAACATCCTTTATTTGGTGCTCCCTTCTCTATCTGAACTGCCCTTTCCTCTAGGATACCCGGCTGGCCTCTAAGTTATGGAGTAATCCTCCTGGTGCTGATCTCAGCTATTCTTGGGTATTAATCTCATACTTTGTTACTTTATATCCCCCAGATGAATGCAATCTTTTTATGTCTATCCCTCTCTTTCTGACTCATTTCGCTTAGCATGATACTTTCCATATTGTACCACTTGTATGTAAATTTCATGACTTCATCTTTTCTAAGCGCTACATAGTACTCCATTGTGTAGATGTACCAAAGTTTCTTTAACCAGTCATCTGTTCTTGGGCATTCAGGTTTCTTCCAGTTTCTGGCTATTGTAAAGAGTGCTGCAATGAACAAACAAGTGCAGATGTCACTTCGACTATACATTTTTGCCTCTCTGGGACAAAGCAACAGATTTTCAGGTTCCACCATCTTCAGACTCACAAGAGGTAATAGTTGGTGTGAACTTAAATTTTCTTGGCTCTGACTATCACCAGATTATATGGTTAGTTTTCTCTGGGGATCCCTGTACAATCCCTGAACAATTCTTCAAGGGCATGGAATGATCCAGATAAGGAAGCCAACATTAAGTGAGGAAGGATACTGTTCTTCATGGGTCATGGAAGGTGGAAAGAATGTGTCACATAGAAAGCTTCTCAGCATCTCCAAATTTTCAAACAGCTCTTTGTGGGTTTGCATTTGTACCTCCTCTGTGTCCCCCAAACTCCCAAATGTCCACACAATAAATCTATTGTGTAAGTATTGCTGAAATTGAAATCAAACACTTTCCTGATGCAAATTCCGAATAACTTTGTCATGGAGGTTAGTGTTATTTATGATCATGGATATTTAAGTGTGCACACATTTAAACTATGTAATTTGGACCTTCATTAGCTTTCACCTCTGAATTCTGTTCCACATTGAAATATCCAAACAGTACAATGACAATACCTCTCAGAAAGATGGAGGTGAAATCTACATCTAAAGTCTTATCCAGTGAGACCAGACTCAGTAGTGGGAACTGAAATAAGAAAGAGAGGTGGCCAAGAAGGGTTGGTTTGGCATTTTTATATTTATAGCCAGTTATCTATAATCATATGGGAAACTTAAATGGAAAAATAGGATTTTGGAATAGAAATACACTGAGTATTAGAATACCTCTGACATAGTACTTTGCTATTAAACATTGCTGAGTAACCTTAAGGTAGCAGCAAGGAGTTAAAATATAGCTTATTAAAAGTTCTTCATAATAATAATGACTTTTTTCTTAAAAATTAAAGTAATTAAATAAATAAGCTTAAACATTAGGCTATCAGTATTAGTCCTCTGACCAAAAAATATTTAACAGGTGATAGAGCTGAGTTCTGAAAGTTCTAGAATAATTACATATCTGCATTGTCCAATATGGAAATTCGTAGTCCACATAAGTATGGTTTCAGCCTATGACTAGTATTTTATACTAGAAAAAAACGCTTATATTCTAAGCACTTATGTGAAATAAAGAATCAAAATGTCCCAGTCTCATTTTATAGTAGATTTTTATCAGGTTACTAACACATTTAAAATATGATTTCAATATGTTGGCTTAAATAAAACAGTATTAATTTCACTTGTTTCTTTTTATGGATTTTATGAAGCCAGTAGAAATTTTAAACTATTGATAGGGTTTGAATTTGAGGTTCATGTTCAATTTCTCTTGGACATCATGAAACTCAACCAATCACAAGAAATCATAGGGAAAAAAGGCCTCAGAGCCAGCCAAATTGTACTATTATAACTATATTACCTATACAAAAATAGTCAGACTCCAACAATTACTACTGGAAATTCCTAGAGAATAGTCCTTGTCCAAGATTTCTATCCCTCGAGTGGTAAAATTAAAATAGTTTAGCCCTACCACAGATATTACAGAATATATGATAGGCTCTTACCCAATCATTCTCAACTACAGGGAACTGATGGTGAACAGAAGCTTGGATGTTAGTTGTGAGCAGAACACACATACACACCGATCTTGAAATACAAATTTGTGCATCTGAAACAAAAGAAAAATAATTTATTTTTAATATATATGAAAGAAATAAGTAGATCTAATTTTTAAAATACTATGTTCAGGACTAGAGAGATAGTACAATGGGTAGGGTACTTGTGTTGCACATGATCGATCCCGATTCAATCCATGGCACCCTCAATGGTCTCCCAAGTCCCACCAGGAATGACCCCTGAGTGGAGAGCAGGAGGAATCCCTGATGACAGCTGAGGGTGGCCCCAAAACAAAACCCAAAATAAAGAATGAAATATTGTGTCCAATCCATTCTATCACAAATATCATTTTTAATACACAATAGCAATATTTTTCAAAGGACTCTGTATCATCGCAAAGCATCTACCCCATATACTGATATATTAGTAGGCTAATACACTGATAGTCTAATATGCTGACAGATTAATACTAAATACTAATAAAGATATCCGTTCTCTAAGGCACACTCCTTGGCTCCTCAGAGTCACTCTATAAAAATTTAAATGGCAACCATGGTAAGTAAAAATACTGGTATCACAAACAGTAACCAGATAAAAATCTAGAGAACATTGCTGTTGAAAGAGCAGAGAACTGGACATGAAAATGAATTCTTCATTCCACTCTGACCATAAAGTATCCCCACTAAAACAATTCTTATAAAACTTTACTTCCCTAGCTTCCAAACTCTTTGCCAATATTTAGACATATGCTTCTAGGAGAACAGAATGGTCCACTTCCTTGTGGAATCATTTTGTTGCCTATCATTATGGAAACCCCCGTGGAAAGCTAAGAGATAAATCATTGTCATCTATTACCATCAATCAGTAAAAAGTAATCCCGTAATTTATCAACATCATCCTACAGATATTTTGACATAACATGACAGGTAGGATGGCGATCTGTTTACACAAGCTTGGGGATTCTAGAATGTGTAAGCCCCTTTAAGAATACAAAAATATCAATAGAGCTAGATTCATAGGTTTTCCCACATTTACATTGGAGCTGGCTTTCTTTTTGAGAAATCAGACTGATAAAAGCTGTCTCTGATGGTGCTCGAAGTGACAACAGCATTACATTCAAGAGACTATATTTCACCATGTGCAATGACTATCAGTAAATGAAAATCTGAAATGTTAAGGTAAGTACTGGGGTTAACAAAGAAAGGTATTTTTTTATCTCATATGTGTAAAACTCAGGAATGATAAAAATAGTATATTTTATATAAAAATATAAAATATATACAATATTTTAAAATATACCAGTTTATGATAATAGAATGTGCATTACTCATACTCAACAGTCAATAACTTCTACTAGCAGCCTAGTTTCTCATTTAAAAAAAAGCTATTCAAACAGCTCTACTTTAAATATCAAGTAATATTCACTTATCTCTCCACAATTAGGCTCACCCACGAACAAAATCTTTCAGTAATGAGAAACCAACAAATACAACGCCTGGTTCTAAGTGGTGCCGTATTCCTTCTTAAGTTTTCTTGAGCCAAAATACACTTAGAGGCAAATTTCATAACTGAAAAATAATTCTAGGATGGAAAATTAGATATAGTATGTAGGGCCAATTCCTGTTCTCTTTGAATGCAATTGTCAGACACTGTGTATTTTTCTAGAGAGCTTTCAAAACAGAAGTAATGCTGGCAAATTTCAAAAACTAAAAAATAATTCTAAGATGGAAACTTAGATATAGCATATAGGGCCAAATCTTGTTCTCTTTGAATGAAATTGTCAGACCTTGTATATTTTTGTAGAGAGCTTTCAAAACAGAAGTAACGCTGTGACCAGCTGATTCAATTAAGTCCGGTTAAGATGCCAGGTTAAGAATCCAAGTCCTCAAATATGCTCCTCCTATTTGACATCAAAAAACAGCATTTATGCAAGTCATGATAGAAATCAAGGTTCAGGAAAAACTGAGAGTATAAACAAATACCCTCTACTTTCCAATTCTAACCCCAAAAAACTCCAAATGTCCATTTCATCTAAGAACAATAAGCCTAATTGTTAGTAAACAATAAAACTTCACCATCTTGTCTTCAACATATCATAAAGTTTATATATCTCCAATCACCACATCAAGAAATAATGCCATAGCAACAAGTACAAAGGCATAGAAAACATTCAAACACAAGATAGACCAGGTATATTCTTAAACCAGTACTGTAAGATATCAAGATTATGTACAAGAGGGAGAAAGAGAAGGTGAGCTGAAGAGGGAAAGTAAGAGTAATTGGAGGGGGTAAAGTGAGAGGAGAAAAAAGCAATAGAAAAGAAAACATTATCTTGCATATATGTGTGACTAGTACCTAAATTGTAAAGAATGACAGTAGTACACAAATGGATTATCTATGCTAAAACAATAAAGTGCCAATTTTCACACATAAAAACTTACTCAGTTTTTTAAAAATCAATAATTTCAATTGGGAGTCAGGGATGTGGCAGAAAACTTGCCTTATATATCTGAGAATGAGGGTTCAATCCCAGGACTACCAAAAAAAAAATTTGGAGAAGAGAGATACTATGGTAGGTAGGATGCTTGCCTTTCACATGGCCAATCAGGGTACCACTATGGTTACATGAGCCCCAGAAGTGATCCTTGAGCACAGATAAGAGTAATAAGCCCTGAGCACAGTCAGGTGTGCCCTGCCTCCACCAAAGAAGGTAAAAATTTTGACTCCCATTGCTAGTTATTTGATTATAGTAAACTTGATCTTATGATAGAATATGATTTCTTCCACATGACAATTTGACGTTTTATATTTCCCAAAGTCCAAAATAGAAATCCAAAAATATAAAAACAAATCCGTATAAAAGGGTTCATCTAAGTTTAAAAACATTGGCTTAAAACTCTGTGCTGTGTAATTTAACATCTTTTCACTCTTAATGTACTTTGCTGTTGTTCTATCTTTGAAGTGGACCATAAAGTCCTGGAGGACAGCAACTGTGCTTTGTTTTGTCTTGAATCTTTCCCTCTAGTGTGTAGAGGGAAAGTCATCCTGGTTTGAAGTTAAAGTCAAATCAGATAGCTAACAAGCAACCAGGATTCCTGATGAAGAAGCTGTAAGAGAAGATTAAATCCTGCAGTTGTCGCCTGGTAGATGTAGCTGGAGGGTATAGTGTTAAGCAAAATATGTGAAAGAGCGAAGGATAAATACAGAATGGTCTCATTCATCTGTGGACTAGAGAGAAACAAAACAAGGCTCTAGAAAGTATCAAATAATGGCAAATCCTTGGGCTTGGAATACAAAACTGATTATCAAACAGTTAAGGAAGGGGGTTTGGGGAAAGTGGAGATGAGGGTGAGGCCAGAGATGACACTGGGATAGTGGTAAAGGTCCCTTGTTGGTGGGGTGCACTTTGTACATCAAGACCATTAGCAAAAACACTATTCTAACCTTATTGCCTAAACTATACTTAAAATGCAAATGAGTGACTGGAGCTATAGCACAGCAGGTAGGGTGTTTGCCTTGCATGTGGCCAACCGGGGTTCGATTTCCAGCATCCCATATGGTCCCCCAAGTACTGCCAGGAGTAATTCCTGAGTGCATGATCCAGGAATAACCCCTGTGTATTGCCCAGTGTGACCCCCCCCCGAAAAAAAGGATAATGAACTGTTAACAAATAAATTTCTACTAATGATTTATAAAAAAATGATTTATCGGCAGAGTCTGGCAAACTCCCCGTGGCGTACCCAATATGCCAAATACCAGTAACAATGATGGGTCTCATTCTCCTAAAGAGCCTTGAATATAATCTCAGGGCTAGGATGAAGGAGACGTTACTGGGGCCTGCTCAAGGCAATCGACGAATAACAGGATGGTCGTGATTCGTGATTCGTGAATGATTTATACCATGGCCATTTTGCTGTATTTTAAAATATATGCAATCCCCAAACAGTATATATATATAGATCGTTTATATATATTATATATATAAAATCACTAAAAACACAAAGGGTAAGACGGTCAAATTTTCCAGAACATTAAGACAAGGACAGAAAAATGAAAAATATGAAAGATCTATAGACAGTAATCAATTCTGGAGATACAACAACTTTACTGATCAGAGTGTCACTGAGCAAGAACAGATTCAAAATCCTAGAGAAAACTCATTCAAATAATAAAATAATATGTCCCTGGCCAAAGGGAGAGAGATGCAATTTCCAGATTACCCCAAGGACCACTCTAAATTTATAAGACCCAAACATCATTATGAAGTTTGAGAACATCAAGATTAGAAGAAATCCTAAAAGTTTAAACGAGAGAAAACGATCTTAAGTTTAGAAAGAAAATCCACTTTTTTAAGGCTTATATTTCTTTTCACTAGGGAAAAAAAAAGATCAAACCCATCAGGGTTAATAACTTGTACAAGAAGGTTAGAGAGCAAGTTTGAAGCGAAGTAAGTGTTGTATGGTTTCAATCAATGGCTAAGGTTAACTGAGGAATTTTCATCCGACCCCGTGCTCTTGACTCCATTCCTAGTGAGGTTCTGGGGTCACAAGCTGAAGAGGAAAAGAATACCTGGGCATATGGATTGGCACCAAAGTGGCCACGGTTTGTATTGATACAACACGAACACTGGCTTTTAACTTTTAGTTATCAATTTGAGTAGGGAACATGAAAGACTTCATAATATTTACAAGGCAGAATTGTTCTCAACTTCATTAACAAGAAAAATATACATTTTACCCATGCTGGGAAGAGAGTTCTGAAAGGAAAAGGGGACTGACTATATCTTTATCTTATGAAATAGGTTTTTAAATACAGTCTCATCACGTTATTTAAAGAAACCAGCTGTAAAAAATTCTTGGGTTTCTTTTTTATAGGCATTATAACACATTAATACTTTTGTTTGGAGGAGAATTGTATTGAAGAGACCATTATAGCTACTTGAACTAGTGTTAAGATGGAACTTTTTTCATTTTTTTCATTCAAAGCCATTACACTGATGATCAACAATTAAAAATCAAGCCAAAAAGGGCGGGGGTGGGGGTTATGGACTATGGCTCAAGTGGAAGGGCACATCACTTCCACATGCAGTTGCCTAAAGTCATGCCCCAGCACTGCATTCTCCCACCCCACCACAGTCACACAGCAACAAATTCTGAAAACTGAAGCCAAAGGGAACCCATCATGTGCTGCCTATCAAACTAGTTTGCAAAATACATTTCTAGAAATGGATGTCAAATACCACTTGTGAATGCAGTGTGCAGGAAATAGCAATGGTGGCTTTTCGGTTCAGAACAGGTAACATCAATTTTGTACTAAGAGTATAGCCCCCAGGAGAATGCTGAGGATCACGAACAGCTGCCATGCCCACTAGCTCATCTGTAGAGCGCCTCTGCTCAGCAGACTCACTTCAAATTAAGAGGCATCTTCTCTCTCAATCTGATATAATGACCCTGTCTGTGGGCTCTCGGCAAAAATGCTGGCTTGGGGGAAACGGCATCAGTTCTCAAAGATTCTGTCCTGTTTGGTCAGCAGAGAATAGGTAACACTAGTTCCTCGCTGAAGCTTTATTATTCAATATAAAAAGACTTCATCTACTTCTACTGACCTAGACTCAGGACTTTTCTGCCAAATAACAGACAGAATGTCTGTCAGGTGTGACAGACATTATGCTGAGAAAGGTCCCTGTGCAATGCCATCAAATGCAATTCTGAAAAAAGTGGAAGGGTGGGTACCAGTGATCTCATTATCTAAATGGACAAACTGGTACAGGAATTACATAATGAGGCACGATAATGTGGATCAAAAGGCCTGTCTTCTCAATAGCAGCTTCTTTCCAAGCCACAACAATATTTCCTTAGAACCTTTAATCATGACATTACTATAGTACTTCACAAATTTGCAAAAGATCAGTCACACCTGCCCTGCCCCAGAGCACATGGTGGACTGGAATTTTTAGCCCGTTCAGGGCAACCATTTGAAAAATGGAAGGACTCGCTTCTGTTCCAAATATAAGTGTGTATAGGTACAAAACCTCAAGTGATGTTCCAAGGAATATGACAGTGTGCTTATGCATCTTCTATTTTTTTCCTGAAGAAAATATGTTATTTTTCTGCTTTAACATTTGAAATGAGAGTTTTTTTACACTGATACCAAGAAGGAAAAAAAAAATCTGGATCAAAGAGATGAAATGACTTGTCACATACTTTAACAGGGTTAGAGTTACCATCACGTAGTAAAACTTTTAAGATGTTTTTCCTAAGTCTATCATGAACTCATTAACAGACAGGAAGAGTCACTTACCCCAGATAAGGAAAAGTGGAAAAAATGCAGCAAAGTATAAGAAATGAAAAAAAGAACTCTACATTCAACTTTCATGCTTTACAATTTGCTCTTCTAGAGATTCTGATGGCTACAAAAATGTCATTCAGGGGAAAACAGCAAAAAAAAAAAAAAAATTTAAAAAGTGAATAATGGGATTTTCCTTGGGGGGGAGAGTTGACTTTAAACAAAACTTGTCAGGGAGAGAAGAACAAAAGGGAGTTGAGAAGAGAGTGAGGAGGTTCTCTCTGTACGGAGTCACCCTGGGGCTCACGGGGCAGTTCCTGTAGAACCCAGGGTACTAGTGCTCTGGAGAAGCGTCTCCATAGGGCAAATCACCCAAGTAGAAAACTCAAGCTGAGAACTAGCCCTGAGAGCAGGGCCTTTGCTTCCACTTCCTACCAGCCAGCAGACGGGAAGTATTCTCAGCCTGACAAAGAGAGACCAGAAGCCAAGGCTAAAAGTAGACTGCATTTCTGAGGCTTCAACATTGAAAGAACGGAAACCATATGGGAATTACTTTATTATTCAACTGAAGCCTTCAGGTGGCTTTAAATTAAAAGAAATATTGTCAAGCATATCCCCAGGCCCTTTTACCCAGACCCCTTCTCCCCTTCCTGCTCCCTCCCTCTTCTCTTTTAAAATTTTACAAGCACTGTGATTTAGGAGTGGAAAGTCCCTAAATATAAATTAAGCGCTATGTCCACCCCAGAAATTCTTCCTGGCTCTCAACCAGTAGTTTGGCATTAAAATTGCTCATATGACTCCTGGGAGAATAAGTTCACATGTATGCATATGACTGTGTGTATGTGTGTGATATGTGATGTGTGTGTGTATGTGCGTGTGCGATTGTTCCTTCTTTAAAATTATTCTCCATGCTGTGAAGGCAGAGATATTTGGTGACAAGTACACATACAAGTATACAGAGAGGGTTTCCATCTCCCTAAAGAAATCTGACCACTATAACACAGTGAAGGTCCTACTTTTAGATGTCACCATTTTGGTGCAACTACCCTGTATGCAGACTTCCCATTGCTGCTACCATCACAACTGTCAATAACCACTCAGCCCTGGGTGGTTGAAACAGCCAGGGCCTTAATTCTTGCAACCCAAAAGAGAAAATGCCGCTGCAGTGGTCAGAAGGGACTGACCATGCGACTGCAACAAACAATTCCCACCCCAAATCTTAGTGGCTTGCAATGGCCGAAGTTAACCCCTTGCTCACACTCCCTATCCCTCCTAGGGTGGGAAAGCTTTCTATCAGGGTCTCTCAGACAAGGCTGTGCAGGCTCCCTCTCAGAGTGAGGGATGTGGAAAGGAAATTAAGCCCACAATTTTTTTTTAAAAAAATGACTCATTCAAATCTCTAGGAAGTAACACATGTGGCCTCCACTCATGTTTCCTAGGGTAGTGACATGATCAAGTCCAAACTCAAAGGGAGCAAGGAAAGTGCCAGTGTACCAGGGGTCCCCAAGATGGGATCTCACACACCTAACACAGGAAGCTGAATCCTGATTGAGAAAACTGATAGAATAAACAGCACACTGATAACAGTCCTCACTCCTTTAGATTCCAGGGTTAATCTGGCATAAGAAGTAAGAAATTCCATTCTGCTATTAAAAACAAAGATTACAGGATAAATAAGTAAATGGTATACTTTTATGTTCCTCCTAGGGCAAGGAAGTGACTCAGTCTTTTTTTTTTTTTGAAGGCAGTGTGTGTGTGTGTTGTGTGGTGGTGTGTGTGGGGGTGGGGGAGGGGGGTTCTTGTTTGGCCCACACTGAGCAGTGCTCAGGGCTTACTCCTGACTCTGCACTCAGGAATCATTCTTGGTGTGGCATGGGAGACAATATGGGGTGATAGAGGATTGAACCTGGGTCAGCTGTGTGCAAGGTAAGGGTCCTAATCACTCTCCACGCTCCCCTCTTTTTATCAGTTATTTTATTATTGCTTGGTGGATGGATTGGGTCACATCTGGTGGTGTTCAACGAATTACTCCTGGCTCTGCACTTAGGGATCATGTCTGGCAGGGCTCAGGGAATCATACGTGGGGTCAGGGATTGAAACCAAGTCAGCCACGTGAGAGGCAAGTACCCTCCAGCCTGCTGTAGAGGCCCCAGAGTTACTCACTCTTGAAAGGCTTGTTAGGACAGAAATTCATAAAGATACACGGAAAGAGTTTTTATGTTAGTTGTTTCCAGAAGATCCTTTACCCTTTATGGGAGCAGATGCAAATTTTCTCTCCATGGATACTCAGGGACAGAGTATTCCACTTTGTGATGAACAAATGTCTCTTCAGCTAGTACATAGAGAACAACAAAAGAATGCCTACATAAATCTTGCTTTCCCAAGAAAACAGTCCAAAAAATGTGTTATCTGAGAAAGAAGCTGAAGGTCAAATGGGAAAGAATACATAGAAAAGGGACCTTATTTTCTCTAGCTCAGAAATACTTTGCTAGCATTCCTTCTCTGCTACATTAACCCTGCCCCACACCCTGAACTTCTAAATGAGGAGGAGTGAAGGAAATTTATTGGAAGGAGACTGGGGAGGCTTTTAGTAATGCTAGAATACTGCTTACTGTTTACTAGATACATGGAGAGACTTAAATAAAAAATTCATGCCAAACAGTATCTCTACAAGAGACCAGCTGTTCTTATTTATTCCAACAGACATGGTGACACAGGGCTCCGAGTTCTGCCTGTTAAGTAGGCTCACAAAACTACTTTAACAATAATTGCACAGGCTCGTAAACATATCAGGTACGACAAGGTCCTTCTTTGAGAGGACTCTGCTAGAGTTGGCTTGCCCAAAGAACCCTAATTCTACTTGAGAGCTATCAAAAATTAACATGACCAAGAAAAAGGCATCTCACCCTAATGTCTGCCCAACTCCTAAACTAAACTGCATCACCCTTTATTGCTCAAAGATGAGACTGATTCCCTAACTCCACATCTCCAAGTTCATCCTTAACTTCTGACCCTTTCCCATCCCATGAAACAAGGAAGATGCTAAGAAGCTCAGTTTCTTCTAGATTCTCTATGGCCAAGCTGAAGAATCCCACCCAGCAGAGTACCTTGGGTAAAGAGTGTCTTTCTCATGGAAAGATCTGGAAACAGTCTTCTCGTCTATTTTTTTGTTTGTTTGGGGCCCCACCCAACAGTGCTCAGGAATCACCATTTGTGGTGCTCATGGGGACTATATGTAGTGCTGGAGATGGAACTGAGTCAGCTGTGTGCAAGACTAGCTCCCTACCTGCTATACTATTTCTCTGGACACTTCTGTTGTCTTAATCAGCATCAGTAAGTGACTGAGAACTATGTACTGTAAGAAAGCAACATGCACCAAGACAACAGTACTGATTTCAAGGTATTGCAGGAGAATAGGGCAAAGGCAACAACTCATTTACAAGTGACACACAACAAATATTTTCTAAGCACAATGACTGTTTTCTGTGCTGAAAATGGATCATCTCCTTTAAGTCTAAAAACCACCAACCCTTGGAGATGTAATCTTCTTCCAGAGGGTGCATTATAGAAAGGAGAGTGAAAAGAGATTAATTTTTCAGCAAAGAAATATGGCAAAGAGGGAATTGGCCAAATGATCAAGGTCAACAAGCAATAGACTTGCTTGTTGAGAGGTGTCAATCGGTAAACTGCATCCTTGGTTTCCCTACCCAAATGCTAATCATCAGTCTCATCAGGAGAAAAATGACAGAAATATCCCAGGGAGAAACATATTACAAAATATAACCCCTTTGAAAACTTCCAAAGTCACAAAAGATGATCACAGATAAGCAGGGTTTATGTAGAGAAGAATGTCAAGTGGTGTCCAGGAAAATCTCCACGAACAGAAGAAGGACACTAGAGGGAAGTGAGAGAAACTGAGATAAACCAGAGAGTTTGGTGAAAAATAAGAGCACCAGCGTAGATTTTTTTTCTGTTTTCACAAACAAAACATAGAGAGGTCATGTGATAATAGTATGAGAAGCCATACTGTTTCAGGTTTGCAACTTTTTTGTTATCCTAAAATGAATGTGAAGCTTAGTTTAAAAACCATCTGCAGGGGCCGAAGAGAAAGTACAATGGGTAGAGTACTTGTCTTGCAGACAGTCAACTCAGGTTTGATCCCCAGAATCCCATATGATCTCTGTTCACCACAAAGAGTAATTTCTGAGTGCAGAATCAGGAGTAACCCCCGAGCATCACTGGTTGAGTGCAGCCCCAAAACAGAAACAAAGAAAAACAACCTTCAGCAGTTGATGTTCTTACTTGCAGTTCCAGATATGAAAAATTATAGGCTCAAGAGTTTCCTAAAGCTATAAGCTAAAGATCTATAGCTATAAGCTATAAGCAAGGTCAGGTAGACACGTTCACATTTTAGTCCCCAGTATAACAGGGTGACTGGATATCCAGATTGCCTCTGATTTTGTTTCCTTGGTTTTTAAATTTGAGGGCCACTCCCAGCAGTGCTCAGGGAAGACTCCTGGCTCCACATTCAGGAATCACTCCTGAAATGATTGTCACTGGGGATCCATCAGAGGTGCAGGGGGATTCGATCAGGGTCAGTCACAAATGTCCTACCAGCTGTTCTAATTCTCCACTCTAAGGTTGCCTCATCTTAAGTTCTGTTAATACTATTTTACGTGGATTGTAGGGTGGGTGACTTGGGAAATCTCCCCCAAATAAATAAACCCTTATGCTGAGAAACAAAGTAATTAATTTCACTATCATGTCTCTTATTAATGCACTTTTACTTTAGCACATACTTCTGTTGTATTTTTTAGTTACTAATCTACGGTGCAGTTTTATTATACCATTAGTACCTGCTTTTTATGTGAAAGGGCCATGATTTTACTTTGGGGAAAAAGTCTTAGCTTTGTTTTGTCATCACAAATTTTACAGTCACGGGATGATCACATTTAAAAGGAGTCTTGGATTTGGCTAAAATGTGAATGCTTCAACCTCCCTACGCTGGCCAAGAATTAGTCAATTATCTGCAATTCAGGTGCTCAGTGGGTTAGCTATCACATGATGAGGGGTGGCAAGCCAGGGTACCTTTCAAAATGAAACAACAACAATGGAACTCCAGGCAGATTTCTTAAGATCCAGAGAGAGAGTTCAGTTCTTCAGCTGCTCCACACAGCTCAAGAAAATAGAAAGTCCATAGTCTACTTTCAGCATGCACCTCCCATCCTGAGTGAGCCCTCCAAGTATCATTTACTTAGTGGTCCCCTGCGCCATCCCAGCTGTCTTTTCCCCCAGCACATGAGATCAGCTTCCAAGCTGTGGAACAATCCTCCCGGCCCTTATCTCTACTAACCTTAGGTGTTAGTCTCCTATTATGTTACTTTAGAGGTAGGGGTGATGGGAGGGATACTGGGAACATTGGTAGTGGAGAATGGGCACTGGTCGAGGGATGGGTACTTGAACATTGTATGACTGAAATGTAATCATGCAAGTTTGTAAGTCTGTAACTATATCTCACAGTGATTCATTAAAATAAAAAAATTAGCACTGCATTGTAGCACTGTCCTCCCATTGTTCATTGATTTGCTAGAGCGGGCACCAGTAATGTCTAACAACAAATTTTGAGACCTGTTATTGTTTTTGGCATATGGAATACATCAGGGAGAGCTTTCCAGGCTTTGCCGTGCAGCAAGATACTCTCGATAGCTTGCCACGCTCTCCAAGAGGGACGGAGGAATCGAACCCGGGTTGGCCGCATGCAAGGCAAATGCCCTACCTGCTATGCTATCGCTCCAGTCCCCCTCCAAAAAAAATTAAATAAAAATAAATAAAAGTACTTCTATCTCCAAAAAGAGAAGAAAATAGAAAGTCTTCTGAAACATACATGCTATCAGAGGTATCTCTGAGTCCGGGACTTCCCACACCATGAAGCTAGGCTCGCTGGGAAAGCTCCAATATCCCCTCCAATAGCATCCAGCAATCCAAGGCACACTCTTTCCCTCTTTCCTTTCCCCTGCCCCACTGGGACTTGCCAAAATCAGACAGAAGGATTCAACAAACATTTCTAAATACTACACTTAATGTATTGTTCCCAGCAAGCATCTAAAAGTCAAAAACAAATCTAGCCAGCCCCCAAACAGACTGTCTTCTGTGTGAGATCAGATTAGCTAGCCTAAAGACATCGTCTTCTTGATCTCATTCTATTTACAAGTCCTTTTTTCTCTTAAAAAACAAGGAATTTCTTCAACTAATGGATGGGATCACTGGAGGCTGGTCTCAGGAATAGGCATTTCTTGTTTCCCCTCCTTTTCCCTTCAAATTCTCCCAAGGCAGAGATTAGGGCACTGGATCTGCCTTAAACACAGAAGGAAAAGATGGAGAGAAAAGCAGAGACTGTGGTCAGTTTTCCCCACAAGCCCACAGCTGACAGTCAATCAAGTAACAGTGGGGACTACTGCCTCTCCCAATTCACAATGGTGACAAAATCCAAAGGCTACCAATCTTCAACAGGGAAGAAACAAATTTGAATATACCACCACCACCTACAGACCTCTCTCTCTCCCTCTCCCTTCCTCTTCCTCCCCCCTCTTTCTCTCTCTCACTTCCACTGCCTCCTCCTCCTCCTCCTCCTCCTCCTCCTCCTCTCTCTTTCTCTCTCTCTCTCTCTCCCTCCCTCTCCCCCTCTCTCTCTCTCTCCCTCCCTCCCTCCCTCCCTCCCCTCCTCACTTCAAGACTTGCCAAAATCATACAGTAGGATTCAACAAATATTTCTAAATACTACACTTAATGTGGGCCAGAGCGATAGCATAGAGGGTAGGGCGTTTGCTTTGCACATGGTCAACCCGGGATTGATTCCTCTGCCCTTCTCGGAGAGCCCAGCAAGCTACCAAGAGTATTCCACCTGCATGGCAAAACCTGGCAAGCTAATCATGATATGTTCAATATGCCAAAAACAGTAACACCAAGAATACAATGAACAACGGGAGGACAGTGCTAGAGTGCTACACTTAATGCATTTTTCCTACCAAGCATCTAAAGTAAAAATACACACATACATATGCATACATACACACACAGCAACATGGCAAATTGGTACTAACCCTCCCAAAACTCTTCAGAGTTCTCTGCTATTTTTAATAGATGAACTCATAAAAAAATACATTTTCTGGGGGCATTGGGTGGGGGTATTTGGAGGGTGCCAGAACTGGATTTCTTGATTTCTACTCACATACCAGTGAGAGAGGCTAAACTATTTAGAGGCCACCAAGAATCCTGCCCTAGGAGAAAGATGATTCCCCCCATCCTAGGGAAGAATTGGGGGGGGCCTCAGAAGTACTGAAACCACTAGATGAGTATCTCCAAGCCTGTGCAAGTTTTGACTCTTGGCCCCCACCTTCTTTCTGACAACCTCCAGATGAACCGACTCTGAATTTGTCACTCATCACCCCCACCCCCACCCCACTTCAAGCCTTGTCTTCACTCCCCAAAGGGCACCTGCTGGACATTAAACCAAGACTAGGTTTCAAAGTTCAAAGCCTTCAAAACAAGGAGAGGTCAGATGTGTTTCAAAGGCCTGGTCAATACACATGTGCGTGTCTTTTACGGTGTTCAGGAATGGTGTCATTTTTCCCAATGATTTTCCAATCTGCTTTGGGATCTCCAGAGATCTGAAGTTACCAGAGAACCAAATGAAAGGGAAAAATTAAGTCTGTGAGAGATGGTATTGGGCAGATAAAACACAGATGTAAAATTATGAAGCAAAAGAGACCATTTCATCCTAAGTTTTACATGTCCCCCATGAGCATACTTGTATTAGTTTATGAACACTCTGTTATAAATCTTCATTAATGCTCCCTGTAAGACAGAACACAGGAACAGGGATGTGGTTCGAATGGTTCTGTCCCTACCACAGCACATCCACCCCTTGCTCAAACCCTGCTAGCTGTGGTACTATAAACATCAAGACCATAAACATTAACACTATTGGTAACATACTAGCTACAACCAGTTTTTAACTTTTTCATTTTATTTTTATTTTGTTTGGGGGGTCATACCTGGTGATGTTCAGGATTCACTCTGGACTCTGCACTCAGGAATTACTCCTGGAGGTGCCAGGGGTACCGTATGGGATACTGGGGATTGAACCCATGGTGATCACATGCAAGGCAGGCACCCTACCCCACTGTACTATCACTGCAGCCATATTTTAAGTTTGCAGGCATGGGGTTAACTCAGTGGTTAAGACCAGGACTGGAGCAATAGCACAGTAGGTAGGGCATTTGCTTGCATGTGGTTGTTCCAGGTTCAATCATGGCATACCATGTGGTCTCCTGAGCATCTCGGGAGTGATCCCTGAGCACAGAATGAGGAATAAGCCCTGAACACTGCCAGGTATGCTCTCCCCACCCCACCCCCCCCAAAAAATACCTGCCTTGTAGGCAAGGGGCCACTAGATCTATCCCAGGTACGATGTCACATACTGTATATGAGGATACCTGCAGAAAGAACTTAAAAGATGGTAGAAGAAAGAAAGGATTCAGTTATTTGCCAAGTGAAAGAGCACTGATTAAAGAGGCAATCTTTGGGACAAAGACAAATTTTTCCATCATCTGACATGTTCTACAAACAGACACCAAGAAGGCGAACAATGATCTCTCTTTACAAATGCTTCCAGTCACTACTTTTGTTTTGTTTTGTTTTGGGGTCACATCCAGTGATGCTCGGGGGTTACTCCTGGCTCTGCACTCAGGAATTACTCCTGGCAGTGATTGGGGGACCATATGGGATGCTGGGGATTGAACTTGGATTGGCCATGTTCAAGGCAAACGCCCTACCTGCTGTACTATCACTCCACCCCCTCCAGTCACTTTTAAACTCAAAATGTTAATGTGGCCCAGAGAGATATTACAGAATATTACAGATATTAAGGCTCTGGCCATGCATGCTGACTCCAGTTCAATCCCTGGCACCATATATGGACCACCAAGTGATTTGTGAGTGATTTGTAAGTGCAGAGTCAGGAACTAAATACTACTAAATATGACCCAAAAGCCCAAGAAAAAAATTACACATTCATAATTGCTCTTCACTTAATATGGGGGCCCTACCCATAATTTTTTGGCAAGTATTAAGACAGAAAGAAAAATTATAAGCACTTCTCTGCCCTTTCAACCTAGGGATAACTTTTGGGTTCAATATATAATTTCCCAAGTGCTTTCAAATCCTTTTTGTATATATATGGAAGCAATATGGGTATTTCTATAATAGCATGGAAAAATCTGCAACACCAATTTAATGTCTGAATCAGCATTTTATTCATATGTTTAATTTGCATATTTAATATATATTTCACTAAAACTGATCTTGTCTCCCCAATATTATTAGCAAAATAAAACAAAAATAAGTTTGTGATAAGATTCTTATAAATCTTTCTACACACGGATTAATCATAGGAAAGATTTACCTAAATGTTCCATTACCAGAACTAGAGATAAGTGCATTTTCATTCTTTTACTCTTATGTATCCCAAAAGTCTCTTCATTGTATAATTTTTAAAGAGAATGTTTTTCCTATACCCAAAGTGACACTGTATTTTATAATTATTCTCAAATTTACCCAGTTTGGTAGTTAACAAACATGCTTTCGGGTCAGGAGACAGTACAGGAGTTGAAGAGTTTGCTCTGCATGCAGCTAAGCCTGTTCCATCCTGGGACCACACACTGACCCACTCCAGGGGTCACTGCTGGGCACAGAACCAGGAATAGTCCCTGAGCACTGCTGTATGTGGCCCCCAAACCAATAAAGACAAAAGCCTAGAAGGTTCACGTAACAATGCTCAAAGGAGGGGTAACTGATTGCTCTAATGTTTAAATTTAAGTAATATGCATATTATTTTGAAGCATCAGCTCCAAATACAATTGATAACATGCACAATCACATTCTTGGAGACAAAATAGCTGTTTAACAAGCACTATATCTAGTGTTTTGTATATAGATAGATAGATATACACACACATATATATCTATATACACATGTATGTGTGCCTGACATCATTTACAGTCTAATGTTATGAACACTAGCCCAGTAGTGTTAAATCTAGTCCAGTAAGATTAACACTAGTCTAGTATTATATATATATGTATACATGTGTATATGTATACATGTGTATATATACATATGTGTATAGATGTATACATACAAATATGTGTGTATATGTGTGTGTATATATATACATATACATATATATGGATTGGGGTCATCGGGAGACCCTGTGAGGACATCCCTGAGATTCTCGGTTAACCTAGCTGACGGCACAGAGTTCAATGCAACCGCCTGATGATGCAGCACCACTCAGGCCCTGCGGTACAGGGGTTACCTGGCCTCCCTGAACAGTGCTCAGCCACTCCAGGGCAGCACCCAGGGAAGCTCAATGTTCAGCCCATCAAGGGATGTCAGAGATCAAAAAGGGGACAGGCAGGCGCTGCCCCCCCCCCTCCACTATTTCTCTAGCCCAAACGGCACATTAAACATCAAAATCTTAGGGCCAAATGTTTCCATCTTTTCAAAAAAACATCTCATGAAAGCATCTCATGAAATGTTCTCAAGCCCAGGATATTTCAGGTGGTGCAACACAGGATGTGATATGAGCGTGTGTGTGTGTGTCTAAGTACATTTGTGTGAATGTGTGTAAGTGTGTGTGCATGACTGTGAGAGTGTAAGTGTATGTGGGGGCGTATGAGTGTGTGTATGTATGCAAATGTGTGCACACGAGTGTGAGTGTGTATACCAGTGTGTGCATGTCTGTGAGTGTGTATATGAGTGTGTGTGCGCGTGTGTGCGCAGGCACACACGCTTGTTCCCACCTTTCCCTGACTGGCCCCTGTGCCAAGTGTGCATCCAGCTATCTGGGTACACCAGCACCCCCACAGGCCCGTCTTTATTCCCTGCCTGCCGTCTGCCCGTGCACACCTTGCGTTCTTCCATTTGTCTCCGCAAAACAGCCACTGAGCTGCCCGTGCCCTGCGCCCGCCCAAACCAACGCCAGGGTCTGTCCGAGCTCCGCTAGGCGGGGCGCAGCGCGCGCGCAGTCACCCTAACGGACAGCTGCGGGCCAGGCACCCACTGCTGCCCCGGTCCGCGCCGCCACACACCTGCTTCAACGGTGTGCGTTCAGCCTGTGGCTTTGCCTTGATTGATGTCGGTGTAACTGCTGCGTGCTCTCTCCCGGGCGAGGGGAAGTGGGTTCTGCTCAAAGCAGTTTGTGGTGCCCTGCACTTCCACTTGCTCCAGCCCGAGGCGCAGAGAGTGGCAGGGGCGCCCCGAGAGCACGCCCCGCCGCTTCTCCGCACCCCGGTCGGCCGCCGACCCACCAGAAAAGGCCCGGGCCTTAAAATAAAACATGCAGAACACAGCGAGCGAACGAAGGAAGCATCTGTCTCTTTCGCTGGGAACAAACCTCCCCTCGTAAAACACACACCCACACACCAGCTCCCTGAGGTCTGCTAGCAGGAGACCGCGGGTTGCACCGTCTCCGGCCCCAGACATCCGAAAACATTGTTTAAACCATTTTATTGAAGTACTGGGATCTATACTGTCGGTTATACTTTCCGTGTCCATCATTCCTGCATCGCTCCAGAGAGCGCACTTCCCTCCACCACCAGCCCAAGTTCCCCTCCCAAACACCCCTCCCAGGGCAGCTCAGGCTCTCCGGACAAATTCTCAAGCTTTAATCACGTTGGTCATTTGCAGTTTGCTTATTAAGACATATAAAATTTTTCTCTACTCAGTGAAACTGGCTTCTTTAATCAAACTGGCACCGTATTTATGTAATCATTCCACTCCTGGAAAAATAAGGGAGAGTGAGATACTAACGAGCAAATTTTCTCATTTTTCCATGGGATTCAGCTTAACCAGTTGCAATGAGCTATGTGCACAGAGAATGTGTTTTATCTTTTCACATGCATTTCGGATGGCGAAAAGAATCAGTAGGGAACTGTAGTTAAAAAAAAAAAGACTTCTGGAGTTTCGCATCTTTGGTACCCCAAAACCAAATCCTGTTGGCCACAGAGGGATCTAGCAGTCTCCACCCACTTCAATCACATGCACATAGTGAGTCTTTAAGGCTATGAAATTTTAGTTAATAAGCAAAGTTCTGGGGGAAAGAATGACTGATAAGAAAATCTGATAAGGAAAACTAAAGCAGAAACCTGCACGGTATATGCCACCCAAATTCACCAAGGGGGATCTCAAAATGTTTCTGTTTCTGCTTCCTCTCACTCCATTCATCATCATCATCATCATCATCGTCATCATCATCATCGTCATCATCATCATCATCATCATTATAGTGCTGCAGATGGAACTTGACTTCACACATGCAAAACAGACATTTGATTACTAATGTGCCCCATTCCTCATCCACTTTAGGCTTAACTCTTCAGGCTGGAGAGATTGTGCAAGAGAGATTGTACACTTGCCCCACTTCACACAAACCTTCTATGGTCCCCTGGTCACTGTCAGGTGTCACTCCTGAGCACAAAGTCACGAACAGCCCCTAAACACCACAGGCATTGGGCCCTTCTCCCCATTAACAAAAAGAACCTTAAAAAATTCATATTTATCTCAATGAATTTGTAGAAACTCCTGCCAAATTCATAACTATTCACCTGAACTACATAAAATTGGCATTTTCACACAACTGAAATGTCAATTTTCTATGGAACAACTTACATATTTCTCTAGATTTAAACATGTTATTATCCTTTGGATAATTTGGACAAGATGTTTAAAGAACACAGAATATATCTGTTTTCTTCAGGCTTTTGTTGTCGGCCATCGTCTTCCCTATTTTTCCTCCTTCCCTCTTTCTCGTCACCTCTCTCCTTCAAGTAAATAACACAAGCAACAGAAATAGGAAGGGATCCTGAGATTTCAGCAGGTTCCAGAAATCATGGAGGTTGCAACAAAATTTCACGGTTAACAGGAAGCCCTATCATTCCATTCACAGAATTCTGAGCAGCAGGGATAACTTTACTGGATAACATTAAACTGGAGGTATTCTTTGAAAACACTAAACATGATGCATTCTCCTTGATGTCCTGTGTTCGGGGAATTGCTTCCTTAATAATGACACTGTTCTCATCTAAAGGGGCTTAAGATAAAGCTACACTGGAATGTTTATATCAGTCACATATACCATGTGACTTAGCTTGGGAACTCTTCAACTAAGCTAAGGATATATCGTTTTTCTCCTTTGACATCTATTTTTTTCCCAGAGGCCCCAGAACTGACTTGACACTTTCTAGCCACCTTGTCTTCTTCTAAGCAGCTTTTGCCTGGAATCCACAAGAGTTTTCCAATCACCCCCACAACATACAAGAAAAATGATCGCACTGTTATCCTGTACTGTTTTGAGACAAGAAATGAATTAAAGTGAAATATCCACCTCTAAAATAAATCCATCTTTGCAGGAAGTAGAAAACTAGGCAGGAACCCTGTGTTTCTTTTTTGTAATGTTGAATACTTTAACGTTTATAGCAATAGAGATAAATCTACATGTTTGAGTGAGCTAATTTAACAAATGATCTACCAAATTGTAGCCTTCCCCCATTGCCAAATGGAAACACTGAAAAATACAAAAACAAAACTAGTTAACAAAAGGAGAAAACTTATAGAACTGCACTAAATAAAACCCCTGGGTGTTTGCCTTACACGCAGCCAATACAGCCGACCCGAGTTCGATTCCTCTGCCCCCTCGGAGAGGCCGGCAAGCTACTGAGAGTATCTCACCTGCACAACAAAGCCTGGTAAGCTACCTGTGACATATTCGATATGCCAAACACAGTAACAAGTCTCACAATATTACTGGACCCGCTCATGCAAATTGATGAACAACGGGAGGACAGTGACAGTGAATATGAAAACACTTATAGGAGTTAACTTCTCATGGTATATTAATCAAATATTAATTTTCGCACTGCTATTTACCTACTTCAGAAAATGTTCTCTTAGATTTCTATATCAAAAGATTTAGGTTGTTAAAACTGGAGTGATAGTACAGTGGGTAGGACTCTTGTCTTGCACATAGCTGACCTGGGTTCGATCCCTGGCATCCCATATTGTCCCCCAAGCACTTCTAGGAGTAATTCCTGACTTCTGAACCAGGAGTAACCCCTGAGAATCTTTGGGTATGCCCCCCCAAAAAATACAAAAAAAAGAAAAAGACAAAGAAAAGGGTTAGGTTGGGGGTGTTTGTTTTACTTGGGCACCATGATTTACAAGTATGTGCATATTGGAGCTTCAGGAATCTAATGCCTCAACACCAATTCTATCACCAATGTCAACTTCCTTCTACCACTGTCCCCAGGTTCCCTCCTAATCCTCCCCCCCTCCAGTCTTCTTCTTTAACAGATACTATTTTAAGTTTAATTGTTGTGGTTTGGGTCCCATGCTCTGTGGTTTATACATACACTCTGATGCATTCTAGGGCCATTCATATATATATATATGTATATATATATATATGCCACATATATGTTAACCAGGAAGACCCTGGCTCCCTGTCTGGTGTGGCAGCCACATGGGATCTGGAATCTTCTGAGAGATATCAGAGGTCAGATATCAGCTAAAGAAAAGATGCTGACAGAATGTAATAATGCGAGGAAACTCCTTTGAAATTGTACAGACTCTTGTGCCCTTGAATATGGGGTGCTGAGAGCCCCATCGGCCTTCAATTTATCATAAGTTAAATAAAAAGGAAACTTCACTCCACCTATAAAAAATACACCCATTGGGGTAGTACTCTCATTTCCGTGCCTTTCCCAACAGGAATATCTTGAATATATTTCATCTTTGGGCTGGAGCGATAGCAGAGTGGGTAGGGCATTTGCCTTGCGCACAGCCAGCCCAGCCGAGGCGGGTTCAATTCCTCCACCTCTCTTGGAGAGCCTGGCAAACTACTGAGAGTATCTCGCCTGCATGGCAAAGCCTGGCAAGCTCCCCGTGATGTATTCAATAGGCCAAATACACTAACAAGTCTCACGATGGAGATATTACTGGGCCCGCTCGAGCAAATCGATGAACAACGGGAGGACTGTGACTGTGATTTCATCTTCAACATTGTCATCCACCTAAATTTGAATAGAGTCAGGATGGGCACACCAAAATATTAGGCATGTAGATCCAAAATGACAAAATAGCAGTCAATCCAAAGAAAACCACGTGGATGCCAATTACAAAATAAATTCAGAGAAGTCTTTTCCTCCTGAGAGGATGACACATAAGAGCTCAGTTGTTAAACTTAAATTGTAGTCGAGATGACAATAGATATTTCACACTTGTTAGCTAAGAACAGAAATGTGGGCAATGAGAGATAGCACAGTAGGTAGGGCGCTTGTCTTGTATGTTGGTAGACCCAGAATCAATCCGGGGCATCCCATATGGTACCCAGAGCTCGCCAGGAATAATTCCTGAGCACGGAGTCAGGAGTAATCCCTGAGCATCTCTGCATGTGATCCAAAACTCTAAAAAAAAAAGGAAAGTAAAAGAAGGATAGGAAACAGTAGTAGCCCCTCATTGTCCTGAGTAAAGAGTTCAGATCATTCTTTAACTTGCTCGAGACAATTTTAAAGAAAATTGCAATAGTAATGAACGTGTGCAGCAATGGTTGGAGGAGATGCATTGCTGTTTTAGGAACATTAGCTCTGTGATATTCTTTCCAAACACCATGGGAACTAAAGAACTACATGCCACTCTAAGCATTAGAAACCTAAGACTCAGAAAGCTAAATTAGTTGCCCAGAATGGTAACATGAGTGGTGAAGCTACACTGCAAATCCCATCCTTCCTCATTCCAAGGCTGCTGCTACCTGTGCTCTCCTGAGCTTTCCCACTGATAGCCCACCCAAAGAAGCATGGGGGAGCAGGGGGAGGCCCCCCGTAAGCTGAACTGCCACATCCCTGTCCTACACACGGGAAAAAGCATATATGGGGGATGGCCGTTCTCAGCCTTAGCTGATATCTACCATGATCAACCCAAGGATCTCTGACTTCCTTAGAAAAAACTAAATGCATATTTCTTTGGTTTTGTTTGTTTGTTTGTTTGGTTTTTTTTTTTTTTTTTGCTTTTTGGGTTATACCCGGCGATGCACAGTGGTTACTCCTGATACTCCTGGCTCATGCACTCAAGAATCACTTCTGGTGATGCTCAGGGGACCATATGGGATGCTGGGAATAAAAACCAGGTTGGCAGGGTGCAAGGCCAATACCCTACCCACTGTGCTATCCCTCCAGCCCCCATATTTATTTCTAATATGAGCTAAACTGGGGAATGAGACCCATTGTATTTACTGGTTTTGGCATATCGAATACACCATGGATAGCTTGCCAGGCTCTGCCGTGCGTACAGGATATTCTTGGTAGCTTGCCAGGCTCTCTGAAAGTGATAGAGGCTTTTAGGGCAGCCTCTAATCGCCCTTGCAGGTGTTCCCCTAGTTCAAACCATATTTGAGCCCTATCCAATATGGTGCAGCAATCCTGGAAGATGGGTATTAAGTGTCTTATGATGTGTCACACGGCCACAAAAAAAAACCATGAGATTTAGAGATGACCACTGGACTGGAGCTGTTATTCACTGGATTCCATGGGACATCAAAAGATCGCGTCGCTGCCCACCCACGAGATGGTCAGACTTCTTCGTCAAGACCCTGAACAATCCGTTTGAGGCTCTTCGTGTTCCTAGAATGAACAGACACCATTGGGTTACACTAGCATGTGACAGGGATGAATGGAGATGTTACTGGTGTTAGCTCAAGCAAATCGGTGAGTAACGGGATGTCAAGTGATCAAGTGATGAGCTAAACATTGGCAGCTCACTCTTTAACTCTTCTCTCTCTCTCTCTCCTCATCCTTTCCTTTCTTTCTGTCCCCCAAGATTCATTTGAAGGCTATATCAGACTTTGCATGAGGGTGGGGACGGGGGTCACCAATTTGTGATAACAGCCTTATCCCATCCTGATTCCCATTTATTCTGCCTATCAGAAAGTTTTGTTATAGTTCAAGTCCAAAAGTTTCAACGGAGCATTCCTTCACTTTCATTAGATGTCCCTGTGCTTGACACATCAAAATTCTCCAGAACACTTCAAACACTTTCAATGGAACACTTCAAACACTTTCAATGGACTTTCAATGGAGGCAGAGGTGGTGGGAGCGGAAGCATTGCTCTCAGTGCATGTCCAGTACGTGCAGACGAAGGAGAGAGCGCCAAGCCCAGCCTTGGTGCATGCCAAGCCCCAAGCAGCAGCAGCAGCAGCAGCAGCAGCTGCCCCTGGGTTCAATTAGCCCTGACTCTGCCAGACCTACCAACCAGTCGCTGTGTCCAAAAGGGAGATCACAGAGGCAAACAGCACTGGCAGGCACTGCCATCTCCATAACCTTTCTTGTCCCTCTCTCCCCTTCAAGTGTGATGAGCTGGCAGTTCTGGAACTCTTCCGAGAGGAATCAAGACTCACTCTGCCAGCCCCAGCTGTTCAAAGCTCAGCCCAATCTGTTCCATACACTTGGCTGTATTATAACAATAATGTGGTTACAGTTCACCTTCATTTGCCACAAAGATCATTAACTATCCCTCAGAGAGCAAGAGTATTAGAGAAAGAGAGTGCCCAAGGCATAGTAAATGGCACTCTCTGAGTAAGAGAGTTCAAAACGGGAGGATGATGCCAGCAAGACCACCTGACACTTTCGATAGTCAGAAAGGGGAAGAAAACAAGGGCAGGAGGGACCGGAAAATCAGGAAGAGAGAGAGAGAGAAAAAAAATAAAAGAAAGGCAAGAACGTACTTGGCAAGCATGTACATTCAGGCAAAAAGAGAAGAGGTGGTGGGGGAGGTGTTGGGGAGGGAAGAAAATCTGAAATAAAGACAAGAGGAAATTTAAGGGTAAATCCCAGCAGAGAAATGCATGATTCTACTTGCCTATTAGCTCAGACTACTATGGGGCAGAAGCTGAAAAGGAGCGAGAATTCAGAGTGAATTACAATCTATATTGATAGAATCAAATACTCCAGAAAATACCTCGTACTGTAAAAGATGCTGGAGTCAGAGAAACGTTATATTTAAATGATATCTCTGGACCTTTGTTCCTATCATTGCTGAGTCGCAGAACCGAGGGTCAACTTCTTCAAGAAAGTCATGCAGTCAAAGCCATGTAAGACAAAACAAAACAGAACCCCAGCTCATAAGCCCCTTGTTCAAGTATGATGGAGCGATAGCACAGTGTGTAGGGCATTTGCCTTGCACGCAGCCAACATGGCCGACCTGAGTTCGATTCCTCCGCCCCTCTTGGAGAGCCCGGCAAGCTACCGAGAGTATTTGATATGCCAGACACAGTAACAACAAGTATGATGTAGCTTTATTTAAACCTTATTCTCCATCCATCTTTTCTCACAAAAGTCAAGTTCTATGAAAACCCGAGTATTAGGATGAACCCTTCAGAGATATCCTGGGATATTAGAGCAACTGTTGGACGGTTGGGTATTAAAAAATGATTGCATCAGAATCCGTACCTGTTCTAAATGAGTTGCAAATGTATTCATCTAAACCTAATTCCAGTCAATAATAGATAATTAGTGGCTATGTGGGAAGTCAATTGACAGACCTTACTCCTAAGGATTTGCTTTCTTTGGAATTACATATACTGGGAAAGTGCACAGGGAATATATTTTAAAAGCATGAGTCACACCATTAGACAGAGCATGTTGACTATTTACTTACTCTTCCTTAGCTCAAATTGTTCTTAGGGAGCAGTTCTCAGCTAGGGGCAATGTTGTTCTCTGCGGTTCCATTTTGTTTGCCATATTGGAGAAAGACGGTGCCAAATTGACCTTTAGTGGGTACAAACCAGGAGTGCTGCGAAATTTGACAATATCTAGAGCAGCGTCCTACAGTACAGAACAATCTACTTCAACAACAAGTCAACAGTCCTGAGGCTGAAAAACCCTGGGACTTATTTAATGGATTAAACTCCCTCTGTTAAAATTCTATGTGGATTTCAGGAGTTGTGGAAGAGAGGAAGTGATCCTAAAGGACTTCTTGCTCTCATTAAAATACCTTCTCTTCACACAGTGGTAATATTTAACATAAAAAGCAAAGAAGAGGGCCAGGAGCAATAGTACAGCTGGGAGGCACTTGCTTTGCATGCGGCCAATGTGGGTTTGATCCCTAGCATCCCATATGGTCCCCTGAGCATGGCAGGGAATAATTCCTGAACACAGAACCAGGAGTAACCTCTGAGCACCACCAGATGTGTTCCCAAAACAAAACAAAACAAAACAACCAATCTCAAAGGAGAGCTAAGGACAAAAATTTGCAACAAATTTGAAATTTCCACTGGACATCTCTCCACACACACAAAATCTTATGCTAGCATCAAATTTTGCATAAGGCTCAAACCAATAATTTCTATGTTAAAAATGTCCAAAAAATACAAGAAGCATAGTCTAGTTTACCTACAAGATAGTTTCAAAGTAGGTCGACCCCCAAACAGCAAAAACAAGAGGCCAGCATTCATAAAATGAAAACACAGTCTTGACCCTGCACTGAGGACACACAAACCCACCTCTTAAAGCAAAGGATGATGTGAAGCCTTCCTATTGGCTTTGAAGAAATGAAGCTCACTTGAGGGAAGTGGCCAACGCTGGGTGTTTAACCCTATCCTGGAAAGAGAGAGTTCATCTCCTCACCAAATCCTACCAGGAGCCTAACTGGGAGCTTCTGATGGCCTGCGTGTGCCTCAGTGGATCCATCCAACAGGCAGTGATTGGAAAGAAATGATCTGCTGTAAGATAATTCCATGGAATCTCTGGACAGACTGCCAACTTATTTGCCAAAGAACAACAGTCGTGAAGGATGCTTCAGCCACCAGGCAGATTTGGCGGCTCACCTGGATGGCTCTCTTCTCCCCACTGCTGATCCTGGCTCTTTTCCGTGTGTGTGTGTGTGTCTATGTCTGTGTGTCTGTGTGTGTCTGTGTGTCTGTGTGTGTGTGCGTGTCTACAGAAGTTGACAAGTTAACATGGCCCCGGGCTTTGGGGATTTTTCTGGAGTCCTCTTGGCAGTCTTGCTTGTACTCAATGACTCTTGGGAAAAGAAAAAAAAGGCAAAAAGGAGGTGTAATCTTTACCAGAGATAGAGCTATGACTTCCCAACCCGAAGAAAACAAGAAAACGTGTCCTACCCTGCCCAGGATGAGGAAACTGCTTTTGAAGTGGAGCCCAGGCCTCCCCAGTATAGACTATAGACCAATTGACTGTTCCATGGGCAAATTTCCACTTGACAAGATAGAGACAACAATGACAAAGGAACTCATTGACTCCCTGTGAAAGGTCCTGCCTGCCTCACTCAGTAGTGGGATGGGGGTGCGGGATGTACTGGGGGAGGGGGATGAACCCTAGAGCAGAATAAAATATCACCAAATACATTTTCTCGAAACAGACTCGGAGCTACTGGTCCCTCCAATGTGACTAGAATATAAGGGTCTGCACTCGGTGCCTTCATTTATGAAATGATTCCTGGGCCATTTCAAAGAAAAACAGAGCTGTATCACTTTTACTAAAACCCTGTCAATTAAGGAAGTATTTACTATCCAATGTACTTAACACTCACCGGAATGTATTTGAAAAAAAAAAATCTGTCCAGAAAGAAAATAGGCAAAAAACAGCAGTATTTAGCAATGAGCACTGGAAGTATTTTCAAGTCTGGGCAGAATTTTTGAAATTATAAATTCAGCTAGTGATATGTTGAGTAGAACTCTCACCCTATAGGTAATTATTATTAGAGGTCCCAAAGATTTCTTTCCTCTGACCCAGCGAAGTTCGAGTAAAAAAGGAAAGATGATCAGGAGAAAGAAATGGCTCTCAAAAGTTGCATCTGTAATCAGCAGCTTAACGTGTGAAATGCTAGAACATTCCTGCACTCTATCTTACTCATGAAATGAAATCCACTCGTTATCTAACAATACCACATTGATTAGATTTAGTGAATAAATTACTAAAGAGTGAATCAAAGTGAATTACAGAATACAATGTGAGTTTTTATTGTGTGTTAGAATGTACAGTCTCAAACACAAAAGTTTTCTGCAATAAATACAGAGTCAATCATACTACCCTAAAATCATCTCCCAGTTCTCTGAATCAGAACATTGGGTACTTAAATGGACTGTGCCTGTGCGCGTGCCAATATTTATTTTTTATAACGTATTCTTAAGTCTTTGTGTTTAGATCTGATAGAAGAATAATGAAAAGTTCTTATCAGAACTTTTTTTATGACATGTTATTGTCTCATTCCTACTTTGGACAAACTTGCAGGCTATCGAATGTAGCCTGCCCACAGGGCAGAGTCTGGCAAACTCCCCGTGGCCTACCAAATATGCCAAATACCAGTAACAATGATGGGTCTCATTCTCCTAAAGCGCCTTGAATATAATCTCAGGGCTAGGATGAAAGAGATGTTACTGGGGCCTGCTCGAGGCAATCGACGAATAATAACAGAAGAATAATGTATGGGCCACCCACCTATTTTACTAAGCAAAGTTAAATCGAAACCTGGTTGCTTAACTACAGCGACCAGTGTAGTGTAGGTTTTATATAAGGATACCTTTTACCGAATAAAAATGGTATATATTACATTTTTGTGAGTCCTTGTGATGAATCCAAAAAAACTATCAGTGGTTATCTGTCAATGACAAGCTTACTGTACTTTGTGATATTTGTGATTTACAGCAGGAACATCATTTATTTCCCTAATGATCATGGAGAAGTCTGCTGAACTTTATATAATATAATTGAAGAGACATTAAGTTAAAACATATGAAACACTCTTCATACTTATGTCAGCCATCTGCAAAGTTTCTTACAGATATAAACTAACATGATGTGAGGCAGTTTTGAGTTTTCAGAAATTTTATATGAAAAATGACCATGTTGCTGCCCCAAAATAGAACCCAAAATTAGTTCATTTAAAGTACTTATCAGAGGAAGCCTTTCTACTGACACCCCAGCTTTATCTCCAGTGGCCCCAAAACACAGTAAAAATACAAAGTTAAGCCATGGTGTGGGAACTTGGTGATCACAGAGACTTATTACAATAGCAAAGCAGAAAAAAAATCTTAAATTGGAAAAAGTGAGATGGAAGTAAGTGGCAGAAAGTTGAATATTCACTGTGTCACAGGGGACATTGATTTTTTTCCTTACACTCTCAGTATGATTAAAGCATGAATTGGACAACACCTGCATCTAATTCAGATCTGTCAAACTAATCAGAAAAAGAAAAGGCAGAGATCAAGCGGGCAGGAGAGAAAATAAAGGGAGAGAAAGAAGAGAGAGAAAGGGAAAGGGATAGGGAAGAAGGTATAAGAGAGAATGACTCCCAGTTTTATACAATGATAAACGAAGACTGGTCAGGGAGATTCCTGAACCCTGATGTTGGTGCCAAGCCTGGCAAGCTACCGAGAGTATTCGATATGCCAGACACAGTAACAACAAAGTCTCCAATGGAGACGTTACTGGGCCCGCTCGAGCAAATTTCCATAACAGGTAAATTAAATTGGTGATAATCCATTTTTGATTCAGAGATGAGATCTGGGCCTCTTTGTTTTTAGTCCAAAACCACAGAGTAAAGAAGGAAAATACTATAATGCTTAGTAACAAGATGGCTGGGGACAGATTATTTGTCCTCTGCTTTCTTATCTGTTACTTCTATAGTCATGTTCACATAGAGAAGCTTTGGATAAAATTTAATGGGGAAAAATGTATTAAAAACCACTTGGGGAGCCATAGAGAGAATACAGGGAGGAGTAACTAACATGCTTGCCTCGCATCCTGCTGACCTGGTTCAAATCTCCAGCACTGGATATGGTTCCCCAAGTACTGCTGGTCACCCCCAAGCACAGAACCAGAAATAATCCCTGCACACCACTACATTGGATGTCAAAAATAAACTCAGATAAAAAAAAATCTCAGGGGAAAGCTTCTAGTTCATTGGGAGACCCCAAAAGACCCTGGGTTTCTTCAGTGACACTGCAAATAATAAATTTAAATAAAAAGTAAGTAACTGGTACACAGATCCATTAAATCATTATGTTCTCTCTCCTTGAAATTTGTATCCATGGCCTTGCTGGGACTCACTTCAACTTTCCAGGATCCTCTTGCTACGTTTTCCCTCTTCGGCACAGAATCAGGTGTGAAAGATCTGAAAACTGCTAGAGAAAGCAAGAGCACTTTTTATTTCTGAGAAACGCAATCAAGCATTCCAGATGAATGAGCTTTGCTTGAGTCAAGAATATTGGTGGGGGGGCCAGAGAGAGAGAGTACAGCAAACGGTGCATTGCTCTGCTCTCAGCCCAATCCAGCTCCATCCCAGGAATCCCCTGGGTCAAGAGGCAGGGGAACAAGCCCTGAACACTGCCTGGTGTAGCCCAAAAACAAAACAAGAATGATTGGTTGCAATAAATATGCGAGGGTGTTAAAAGAAAGACTGGCCGCCAAAAAATTTACACAAAGTAAGATGATTATGGAATATTTAGTGTCAGAATCAAGGATTGTTTTCTGACTTTGGACTTTAGTAGACAAAAGCAAATAAAGGTATAATAGGAAGCTCATTTTTGACCTTGCAAACAGATGGTGAGCAGCATCTAAGAACACTGAATTATATATCCACCTAGACAGTTCTTTGGGATTAGATAAGACCAAAAGTATAACATTGAAGATATAAGTAATCCAATAAAAATTAGATTTTTGTGATCGCTCTCCTCTTCATAACTGAGCAGCATATAACATTAAAGCTTGGACATAAAGTTCAAAAAGATTTGGGTGCCGCTGACTTTTATTTAACTTTTAAGTTACTTATTTGCGCCCAAAATTATTATTACAATGATATGTTTGTTCTCAAAGTGTACTGATTATTAAAAAAAAAAAACTGTCAAAAAAAAAAAACACTCTCCTTCCACTGTTCATCGATTTTGCTCGAGAGGACCCAGTAATGTCTCCATTTTGAGACTTGTTGTTACTGTGTTTGGCATATTGAATACATCACGGGGAGCATGCCAGGCTTTGCCCTGTGGGTGAGATACTCTAGGTAGCTTGCCAGGGTCTCCAAGAGGGGCGGAGGAATTGAACCTGGCTTGGCCGGGCTGGCTGCATGCAAGGCAAACATCCTACCACTGTGCTATTGCTCCAGCTCTGATTATTAAATAACAGGGGGAAAAAAGAAATTAGCACCAAAACAGATGAGGGAAGGGAGGATTTCTTAAATTCTAAGTACCCAACATTCAAAGCAGCAAGTCCAAATTTAGCCAGTATAAATAGTTTAAGAGATCTAAACTACTAATCCACACTATACCTCCATAGCATCACAGATGAAACAAAGTTAGCACACTTTTTTTTTATCCTGTAGAAGTCTAAAATTTAGAGAGGTAATATGTTTTGCTATTCAACAAAGTTAGTAAATGCAAAGTGAAGACATAAATTTAGAATTTTCTAAATCCAGAATCTCCCTTTTATTAGCCTAAATAATAACTTTTATTATTGGTGGCAATAAATATATGAGGGGGTGAAAAGGAAGACTGGCCATCAATTTAACCAAAGCTAATTATGGACCCAGGATTTCTCTCCTTTGAGTTTAAACTTAGCAGAAAAAAAGCAAATAAAGATATGATATGAAGCTGAAGCAACAGTATAGTGGGTAGGGCACTTGTCTTGCACAGAGCCTACCCCAGTTCAATCCCCAGCACCCCACTGGGGTTCTGGTGCCCTGGCAGGAGTGATGACTGATACCTGAACACAGAGCCAGAAATAAGTCTAAGCTTGCAGGTTGTGACCTCAAAAGTAAACCAATGTCAAAAAGAAAGAATCAACTAGCCTTCCTCTGAAACAACACAGTTCCATGAGACTTGCAGAGGATATGAATGTAAAGGCCAGTAGGAGTGAACTAAGGGAAGTTGCTGAGTGTTTTCTGCTTATTCAACAGGTGTGTGGGGCCACTCAAACTGTCAGGAAAATGACACATTGAGGAGATGCAGATATGTCTCTAAGGACAGATTCGAGAACTGAAAACTTTCTTCCATAAACAACTGTATTAGGGTCAGCTTCTGACTCTATATTCAACAGTTTCAGATACACGCTACAAGTTGAAGTCACTCTTTCCAACATTCTAAAATGTGAAGCATATTTAATGTATGATCCTCTATTATGACCATTCCTTAAAAGACACTTTCTTCTAATTGGGGCTCACTAAATGTATAAAAAGGAATCAAAGACTGGAGGGATAGTAGAGGAAGGGGGCAGTAAGGGGCTTGCTTCATACAAGCCAACTCTGGTTCAATTCCTGACACCACACAGGTTAACCCAAGTGCCACCAGGAATGATCCCTGAACACAGAACAAGCAATAAGCTCTAAACACAGGAAGGTGTGGACCCTCCAGGAAAAAAAAAAAGAAACAGAATAATCCAACTCAGGATCAATCCCCAGCACCACGTATGATTTCCCAAGCACAGTCATTAGTGATCCCTGAGAGCAGAGTAAGAAGTAAGCCCTGAGAACTTCTGGGTGTGGTCCAAAACAAAAAATAAATTCATTTAAAAAACATGATTATAAAGCTACAGTAATTAAACTGGTAAGGGAAGAAGTAGATCAATGGCACCCAAAACTAAAACATGATAAATTTGGATAGCAAGAAAAAAAAACTTACGGGAAGAGAAAGAAGAAGAGGAAGAAGAAGAAAGAAGACGAAGACGAAGGAGGAGACGAAGGAGATGAAGACAATGATGATGGTGAAGACGACAAAGAAGAGGAAGAAGACAAAGACGAAGACAACAAAGATTAAAATGATGACAAGGAAGATGAATAAGACGAAGATAAAGAAGACGATGAAGATGAGGAGGAGGAGGAAGAGGAGGAGGAGGAGGAACAGGTAGAGGAAGAGGAAGAGGAGGAGGAATAGGAGGAGGAAGAAGAAGAGGAGGAGGAGGAAGAAGAGGAGGAGGAAGAGAAGGAGGTGTTGCATGAGTTTGTGAGAGTAGGGAATAACCTCAGAGGATTTATAGTGAAAAATGTTCTGACATCATGATAATGGAGACATGTCATCATACAGTTATGTACACCCACACCATGTACACCCCAAACATGCGCAAACCCCAGTGCAAACAATGGACCTTGGGGGGATCATGAAGGACCAATTAGCTTCTAATTAGAATAAATGACCATATTCTGGGGGTTGGGGTGAATGCATGAGCAATGCAGAAGGTATGTGCATCTGGTACCTGGGTGTATGAGAAATCACCATCGCGTCTGCTCAGTGCTGCTGTGGATCTAAAGCTGCTCTAAAATAGAAAATCTGTTTTAAAGGTAAAAAGCCAAAGAAAAATGAGTCATATTTATCAGTTGTCTTCTGAAAAAAAAAGATGTATGAGCATTTTCTTTACGCTTTTAGATACAATCAACAAAATATATCTATGTACATCCCAGTTCCACGAGATCCTCCCCAGAACAAACTATTTCAGAAGGAGACCAATGGCTGTTTTAAATAAAAACTATTACCTAGCGCTATAATACAGGAATTCATTTAAGGGATATATTTGTATGGCAGAAAACTGAAATGGAAATTTCCCTGACAGTGGTGTAGTAATAAGTGCCGTTAGTCAATAAGTATAAAATAACGCTAGTGAATGCTAATTTGGAATCATGCTTCAAAAAGGTACTCTAAAACCATGATCAGGACTCACTCTCAGCCATGAGAGAACAGTGAATTGGTGGTCTGATTTAAAATGATGCCCATAGTATGCACTATTTACTAACAATTCAGGTCTGTCTGATAAAAAAATAAAAGGTTCCTATATGAGCTTATATATAAACATAAAAAATAATTTGAGAAATGGTGTTTGTGTTGCAAAGTTTTACATGATTATGAACTGCTTTTATTTGATTGGTTCCATGTAAAGCTCAGGCCTGAAGTGACTCCTTGAAAGATTCATCAAGAGCCACCATAAAAGACTTTCATATATAGCTTTTTAAGACAATATTTCTATATTCTGAATAAAGTTCATATGCACTTGGCTTTTTTTCCTCCATTTCTTCTGAGAAGAACTTAAAAGCTATCAACACAGTTTTACATTAAAGAGAAGCAGCTGAATACTGAGAATCAAGCTTGAGAAGAGCACATTCTCCTGTCGTTGAGACCTAAGTCCAAAAGCATTATTTAATTTTAAACTTGGCTAAGACTCTTCTTCCCAAAGACCAAATAAAGAAATTAATAATTGCATTTTCTCCACACAGCTCCTGGAGTGCCTTGTGTTGTTGGCCACTCTCCTCACTGGTTTGACAAACTATATTCTATCTCCTTCATGCTTTGAGTATGAAATTTATGACGGAAATGACAGATGTTCAATAATATGTAGTCTGATTTAGGAAATGAGATTGAAAACACAAACCAAGTTTTCCTTCATAAAATAACTAAACCCAAATCAGAAATATCAGACAGAAAAACAAAGAAGAATAATGCTGAGAGAAGTCTCAAAGGGAATTTAGTCTAAAGTCTTACTTCATGGGCTAGAATTAAAAAAATATCATTTCGTATTTGGAGATGAAGCCCATTAAAATACAGTTATTTTAACATCATGACAATTCTAGTTAGTAGCATGCCTGACACTAGAACTATTTTGTATCACAAAGATTTCTATTTCTGAAATCGGAATGAATAAATGTATACTACATCTACCCCCCATTTTTTTGGCTTTTTGGGTCACACCTGGCAATGCACAGGGGTTACTCCTGGCTCTGCACACAGGAATTACTCCTGGGAGTGCTCAGGGGACCTTATGGGATTCTGGGAATCGAACCCAGGTCAGCTGCATGCAAGGGAAACGCCCTACCCACTGTGCTATTGCTCCAGCCCCATGTCTACCATTTTAAATCAGACCACCAATTCACTGTTCTCTCATGGTTGGTAAGGTAAGGTAAGGTAAAGGCCCTCCCGTTGATCGTCAATTTGCTCGAGCGGGCCCAGTAACGTCTCCATTGGAGACTTTGTTGTTACTGTGTCTGGCATATCAAATACTCTCGGTAGCTTGCCAGGCTCTCCGAGAGGGGCGGAGGAATCGAACTCGGGTCGGTCATGTTGGCCGCTTGTAAGGCGAACGCCCTACCGCTGTGCTATCGCTCCAGCCCATGGTTGAGGGTGAGTAAATTATACCACAATGCATCAAGGATCCTGGTAGCATAAAACATGTAGCACACTCTTCTACTCTCACATGCATTGGAACACTTGAACAATGGAATTGATTTTCAAAGGTTTGGTCTAAGAAAAACTTAAGAGATTTCAATTCTCCATGTTCTTTCTATCTCTGAATAAGTATTGATAATATAGAGCTGGCTCCATACTATCTCTTGTATCTATCTTTGGAGGGGAAAATGTATAATCAGGAAAGCAGAGAGCAACTAGAGGCTAAGTAATGTAGCACCAACTTGCAGATTGAAAAGAGCAATTCTCCAAGACTGGTTTGAACCAAGACCCCCCTGGGAGATCTGGGAAATACCCATCCAACCATTAGGAGAGCCTGTTATTGAGAACAAAGTGCCCTGGATGATAAAGGTTAGAGAATAGATTTCCCAAGTAGAACTAAGCAGGAGAGGAAGTTAGAGCCGGGATTTGACAAAAGCCCTGAGTTCTCAGCTTAAGTGAAATACCACTGTGTCTCTTCTTCCTCCAGAGTTCCTAATTTGGCTCTCTAGATTATCAATGTGAAAGAGAACAGTATGGGCAACAAAAAGGATTCCCACCTCTCCCACACCTGATGAAGATGGAAAGTGGTGACTTTCTAGCGACTTTCTAGGAAGATACAAAGAAAATTCCCAGATTTAGCCTGCCAGGTCAAAAAAAAGGCTAAAAATCCAATTGACCATTGTCGATAGGAATGGAGTGAAAAGATGTGATCATGGATATGGATATGACTTCATTGATTTTTGGGGGATTTTCTTTTGGCCTTACCAACAGAGTTGATAGCAGTTTGAGACAACTGAAGTTGATAGAGGTCAAGCAATGAGATTGTTGGGTTATATGTCACTCGTGTTAATTTAGGGTGAATGATAAAATATATTTACTCAGGATAGGGGCTGTGTGCACTTCCTCCTCCCCCCTATCAGGTGATACGAAGATACAAAAAATGGTCAATAAACTGTCACATATATCTCATCTCACAGAACAACCACAAAAAAAACCACACACACACACAAAGAATTGTAAATATCTCCATTTGACAAATGATAAAAGGAGAACTGAAAAAACATACAAAATTCCCCAGTGTCTAACTAGGAAATTGTATATAACTACCTATTTATTGACTACTTATCTAGAGTTTCTAATGCCAAGTGTCCTAAATGCAGATATTCAAGGAAAGTAATATTTAATCTCTCACTCTTCTAGTCTTGACATTCATTGAAACAGGTGAATAATGGAATTGATTTTCAAAGTTTGGGTTTAAGAAAAACTTAAGAGATTTCAATCCTCCATGTTTCTTTCTACCTCTGAATTAGCATTGATAGTGTAGGATTGGCTTTATACTATCTCTTTATCTATCTTTGGAGGAAAAAATACATAATGTTTAGAAATAAAATATGGGATTAATATAACATGCATAGGGAAGAAATGGGAAGACCACCAAAAATCTTGTTTAACTTTGCTCTAGAATTAGTACCCATTGGAAAAGTCCATCCCATCTTCCAATCAAGCAAATGCAGCCTTCTATGTTCACCTTTATACAAAGGATACAAAGAAAATATGCATGAGATCATTTTATAGATGTGGGAAAGACACCACCTCATCATTAGGATCTAATGCTTTTGGTTCCACCTAAGCTTTGGGAAAAATCAATATAAATCTTTTTGAAAGAAGGGTGCCTAAACCAAAATAGTAATATTCTTTCTCCTTGAAAGAAAAAAGTCTTCAGATAGCTGGGATTTGAACAGACTGGTATAGTTTCCTAAATTTTGTGTCACTTTGCCCATGTGATAATTACCACTCATATTCAAGTTATGTGGTGATCTGATTGCTGTATTATTCAGAAGACTTGGCTCTCTATTTCCAGATTAAAGTGAAGACCCAAAGACTGAGTCTGAATGTCTGAAGGTCTGTGGGCTGCTTTCCCCACAACCAACAACCTTACACTCCCAACTTTTAAACTGCTAACCCCATGGAAACATTAATAATGACCCTCCTTCATTAAACCTCAACTTCCCTTCCCACTTGCACTTCTGACCAGTTTATTTACTTCAAAGCAAGCAAGGGCATCCTGTTCCGTTACTCAGAAGGACCTCTGTATCTTCACCGAACACCTTAAACCAAAAGCCACAAAAAGCACTTCGTGATCTCCCTCTGCTCCTACTTCAGTGATGACAATTATGTAACCTCTCATTTATTTTGCTTGTATTTTTCATTTTAGTTGCCAAGGGAAAGCCTGGGTCTTTCCATCTCTGAGGGGTAATTACTGGCCTTCCACACATGCAACCCTACGAAAAGTATTCATAATTGGAGAACTTTTTCCAAAATGGTGAACCAAGTGTAAGTCACACGATGTTTTTGTCCTTGTCTTGGCAGAAATAAACAAGAGCAATTGTTTATGGCCAATTAAGCTCATTACTTTAGGCCGATCTAATAATAAGAGCTTACTACTTATTTCCTCAGTATTTAATATATGTCAGGCAGTAGGAAATTAATGCATGGATCATTGCTACATGGATAACTTCCATAAAGCACAAGCATAGAATTTCTCCTCTTACAGAAAATAAATGAGATTAAATACGAGAGACTGAGCAAGGAACTGAGGATGAAACTTAGTGGTAGAACTCTTCCTCAAATTATCCTTGGGTTTGATACCTGGTGTGTATGTGGTGTGTGTGTGTGTGTGTGTGTGTGTGTGTGTGTGTACATGCGCACATACGCATACACATAAAGAAGCTAATTAATAGTCAAATTAGGACTTAAACTGTTTATCATTAATGGGCCACAGCCTATTTTACAGCTTAAGTTCCCCATCTGACGGGTTGGAGCAATAGTACAGTGGGTAGGGCATTTGCCTTGCATGCAGCCGACCTGGGTTCAATCCCCAGCATCCCATATGGTCCCGTAAGCACCGCCAGGAGTAATTCCTTTGAGCATCACTGGGTGGGACCCCAAAATGAAAAAAAAAAGTTTCCCATATGATCCATGGACTCTAAGCATCACTGTGCCCCTTTTGCCATATGAAGAAAAAAGTGATTTTGGTATAAAAATGCATATGGGAACAGGCCACAGAGCAACGATGATGCCCAGTCCCGAATCTCTCTCCTCTGTATTGCTCTTTGCTTTTGTTTCTGATTACTTTTAAGAAGTGAAAAGAGCTTCACTTTCACGTGGGCAATCGATTACTTTTTCCTTAATGGTTTTTATTTTTTGTGGTTATGTCTCCAAAGTTCCTTCCTTCCTTGGAAAACTGCTAATAGTTTTTATGATCTCTCTGTTTTTACATTGGTCCTCTTTCCTGATCCCAATGGAATCTGCAACATTCAGAGAAAAAAGATCTTTCCCGAGTTATAATCATGTTTGATGCCTCTAGTTCCCCATTCATTTAGCACCTCTTAAGTCAATAAAACTGCTCCCTACCACCGTACATTATACAGCCAACAGTGAGTTTCGGGGCATTTATGCCTCTGGATTAATGAAAAAAAACAGCTGATCTGTTTCCATTTATTTGAATTTTTTTGCCCCCGGAGGAGAAGAAATATTTTCACTTTGACCTCCTCATCCATTTAGGTAATTATTTCAGCGACACTCGTTTTTATCCCATGCATCTGATTCCTCGGGATAGAAAGCATACAGATTTTCCAAAGAAATCTATGTTAAATAGTGGAAAGTTTCTAACAAGAGCATATGGGTAGTGTCAGAAGCCGAATCTTACAGAAACCCCAGCTACACCAACCTGTGAAGGGAACCTATGGTCTTGGGCTGGCTGTGCCCGCTGGTGGAGCAAACTTGGCATCTTGAGTCCTCCTCCTCTCTGCCCACCCCCTCTTCCTTCTCCCGCCCCCCATCACACACACACACACACACACACACACACACACTTCTCTACCAGCACAGCTGCCCTGCGCTCACCGTGCAGTTACCAGAGTTTGGTAAGACTCTTGGCTGCGGGCCCTTGGCCTCATCCGACCCTGCCTCTCTCTCGGCTGTATCACTCATCTCCTGGACGGCGCCTATTTCCAACCTCACCCACATCAGAGTACAAGAAGAAATTTTTCAAGTCCCCCGAGCGTGAAGTGACCTGGGTAGGAAAACAGTGCAGCCTTGGGAGGGAGATGAGACGCGGCGAAGGGTGGGGGCACTTGGTGCGACCCAGACCCTTTTGCCAGATTCCCAGCACTTTCTTTCTGGCCACAGGCGATGCCAGATGAGAAAGCCAAAAAGGAGGTGTGGGAGGATGAGTGGAAACAGCTCCTCCTCTTCCCCCTTTGCTTCCTGGCCTGGTATCTATAAACACCTCTCCACCACCCTCCGCTGCCTGGACTTGCCTGTCACTCCCCCACCATTTAGTTCTTCTGGGGGTCCCTGGGAAGAAGTGGGGGAGGAGGGTGGTCAGGATGAGGACAGGTGGCTCTGAGGTCTGAGTCCTGTCCATCAGAACGCCTGCTGCGGCTTCCCAGAGGAGAGAGGAGGAGCTTGGGGAGCAAGGCTGGAAACCCACCAGTTTTCTTTTTCATCTCCATCACTCTGCCTGCCAATCCTCTCACCTCGGGAGCTGCAGGCCCGCATCATTGGGGAGACCCCCTGGACCAGAACGGGATAGTCCCTTGGGGAGCACCCAGGTAGAAACACCAGCTCCTAAGAACCAATGGCCAGAGCAGAGCCGGCAGTTAAGTAGAAACTGGCGCGGGGCTCTCTGAACTGGGCTGGCCCGGGGCCCAGACCCAACGCCAGCTCCGCGGCCTCCCCCAAGGAGGGCTGGTTCAAAGGAATGCTCTCTGGGGTGGCCCTGTGGAGCCCCTTGGCACCTCCGCAGCACTCAGCATCCTCACTGGGGTTGCTTTGATGTCCTTGGCCAGACATGCTGAATCAGCATGGCCTAAGCAAGCAGCCACTCAGTGCCAGGGTTCCTGAGTTCTCGCCGCGTGGCTGATCCAAACTGATCCAAACTAGGGCTGAGCCACGGGGAAACTCAAGGCCACTCCATCACGGCTTTCGAGATTCATGAGCTATCCAAGGGATCCTGCTTGGATTGTAATTGGTTAAATAAGATATCATGTGAAAATCAATTTGACTTGGGTTTTTTTTTTCCTCCTTTATGCAAGGCTATTAGATCTTTAAACACCTAAATGGCTTGCATTGTATATCTACTGTAGTACTGCCTGTAGTACTGTCCTCCCATTGTTCATTGATTTGCTGGAGCAGGAATCAGTAACATCTCCATTGTGAGAGTTGTAGCTTGCCGGGTTCTCTGAGAGGGATGGAGGAATCGAACCCAGCCACGTGCAAGGCAAATGCCCTACCCGCTGTGCTATCACTCCAGCCTAAACAACATTTTACTGGGGATTCCACTAATACTCTTGAAATCAATGACTGAATGTTTAAGATCTATCTAACTGTTTTTAAAAACCCCAGAGAAAGAATCCACAGAAATGGCTAAAAACAAAACAGAACAGAAAAGCAAGGCCCAGTCATTTATAGGAAATGCTTTTTGTATCTGAAACTTCACTCCATTCTGAATCATTTGCTGTGGGAAGATGCTTAAGAGTCACATGGGACTCCTCCGGGATGAGTGGGGACCACAAGTCAGCCAGGCCACACATCAGAGGACACGATTGACCTCAGGCCTCCACTGCAGACTCATCAGTATAGACCTAGCACACACACACACACACACACACACACACACACACACACACTGCAAGGAAATAGGATGTGGAGGCCATACACCACATCTGGGAACAACCAGATTGTCCAATTCGCTCTTCATCCAAAGGGCACCTATACTCTCAAGCCACTGCTGGTTCTGAATATATTGTAAATATTTTGGGGGGTAATGAAATTGTATGTGTAGGTACTGTTGTATACAAGTAGACCCCTTGGGCACTGTTGGCGGGAAGGTAAAACAGTGCAGTCTAGTATGAAAATCAACATAGAGGTTCATCACAGGATCAAATTACATCTCCCACCTGAGCCAGCAATCCCACTTCTGGGTGCAAATCCACAAGAACTCAAAACAGGACCTCGGAGAGATAACTGCATGGCCATGCTCAGTGGAGGGGAACTGCCAAGAGTCGAGAGGTGCAAACCACTCAAACGTGCAGCAACACATGGATGGATTAAAAACAACAACAAGCATCTGGATGTACAAGGAAAACTGGCCAAAGGAACCAAGATGTTGACACCAGGGGAAACAAGCGGGTCACAAAAGGTGAACACTGTGCAGGTCACACAGCAGAAGGGTCTAGAGTCGTTTGATGTATAGAAACAAACAATAGGACAACGTTCACCCAGAATTCCTGGAGGGGGACCTGTATGGAATTGTTTTAATGGATAGCAGAGTTTCCATTTTGTGAGTTGAGAACATTTAAGAAAAGCGATAGCACAGCAGGTAGGGTGTTTGCCTTACACGTGGCCCACCCTGGTTCGATTCCTCTGCCCCTCTTAGAGAGCCCAGCAAGCTACTGAGAGTATCCTGCCCGCATGGCAGAGCCTGGTAAGGTTCCCATGACGTATTCAATATGCCAAAAACAATAACAACAAGTCTCACAATGGAGGCGTTACTGGTGCCCACTTGAGCAAACCAATGAACAACGGGAGGGCAGTGCTACAGTGCTACAGTACAACAAGGAAGACATACTCAGTACTACTGAACTGTACACTTAAAAATAGATTAAAACAGACAGCTTATATGGTGGGGTTTAGACACCGTTTTTAAAAATCATGTAGGGCCAGAGTACATGCTCTGCGTGTGTGAAAACCTGAGTTCTAACCCTGGCCATGAGGGGTCCCTTAGCAACACTCAGGCGAAAGCATCAAACTATCAGGCCCATGTTGCCAGGCCAAATACTACCAGGCCAGGTATTGCCTGGAGCAGCCCCAGGTGCCCAAATACAGATCCTCTACCCCAACAAATAAAAATCAGCCAGCTGCATAGTACGATTAATTTTATTGCTAGTGAAATGTTCAGGAAGGAGGCCCTGATCTAAGAAAAGATTTCATAACTTTTATAATAAACGCTAATATACTATTGTAGACATCTGCACAACATAATAACACCATTCCTATAGCCCAAAGAATCCCAAATGTCCATCAATAGATAAGTGGATAATTACCATGTAAAATATGCATAAGAATATTATTCAGCCTTAGAAGGCAAGAAGTTAATACCGTGTTACAAAACAAGTGAAACGTTAAAAAAATATATATTACAATAATATTGTTCAATACTTGCAGTGTTGCCACACCTGGCCCAACATCAATGTTCCCAGGACCCCTCCAGCGGTTTCCCAAGTTTCCCCTCTCCCTCCTTCCCCCTCCAGGCACCTCAGATCAAGTTCTACTCCCAGGGTTGTTTCCCCTGGGGATTGTCTAATCCTTTGCTTTGTTCTTCATACTCTGCAAATGAGTGAGATCATCTGCTGTTTGTCTGTTTCCTTCTGAGTCACTTCAACTTGCATGACTTTCTCTTATTCATCCAAGCCACAGTGAACTGCAGGATTTCTGCTTTTCTCAGAGCTGAGTAGTACTCCATGGTGAATAGAGACCACCATTTGTTTATCCACTCATCTATGGCCAGGCACTTGGGTTGTTTAGAGGAATGGCTCTTAAAAGCATTGAGCTAAATGCAACCAGCCGGTCACAAAAGGCATAAGGTTCTTGTGGTCATGAAGAAAACGAGTCAAGAGCCATGGTCATTTCACTGATCATCAGTTCACTGATGTAAAACCAATGAAAGCCACTGGGTCTGTGGTGTCAGAACCCAGGTAAAGAGAAGCTGAAGAATACTGATCCACAGTACTTGGTTTCTCAAACACAAAGTCCACTCCTGGTTGCGGGAGTGGGGGTGGGGGAAGTAAGGAATGGGGAGTGTCTTTTGGATTGTCAGGCTTCAGTCCGGGAAAAGGGAAAAGTTCTGGAGGGGTGAGAAGATACACATTCTTAGTGTTGGTGAACTGTGCGATGCTTTTTTTTCAAGAGTGGAGGAAGAATGACAAATTTTATGTCTACTTTAATGAAACGAAATTTTAAAAAATAAACTCATTAGTAGATTTTAAGAAGGAAGTGAGAAGTCAAAAGGAAGGAAGAAGGAGAAACTACTGGAGCATTGGAATAGAGAAGAAAACAGATTCCTTAAAGCACTGAGGGAGAATCACACTTCAGAAAGACAGATTGAGTCTCAGGCTGCATTTTGGCTTCTGATAAGTCTTCAACCTTTCATGTTGTTGTTTGGACTTGCAGTAAGATGTAAAAATAGACCATTTTTCACATATGAATTAGAGCAAGAAAGAGAGAGAATGTGTGTACACATACAATCTTATTTTGTAAAAATCATCTATTGGTTGAAATTCAACTTTCATATAGGTAACTGGAACTTATCCTCACCTACGCCCAAGTCAAAACAATGACAAAGATAAGCAAGGCCAAAGGCAAGAAGATTCTTCCCAATGCTATAAATTGTATCACTGATCTGATCTAACAAGGCAATAGTACTATTATGAAGCAAGCACTGAATAAAGTCATTTTGAAAAGACAGTATTTTTTGGATGCAACCTTGTATTAGGAACACACTTCACAGCAGAGAACACCAAGGTTAAGTCATTTATCCAAGAGTACAAGGGAGATGAAAATTTTCACAGAAGTCTGACTGGCTCCAAAGCATAGCTCCTGACCACTTCTGGAGGGTCAGGACCTATTTGTAAACTGAGGGATATAAATAGAAAGAATATAAACAAATACTTGAAAGGAAGAGTGAGGGGGTGGATAAGGGATAAGACTGTGCATAGACTTACTGGTTGATAGAAGTGCTAAGACAAAACTCATACTAAATGCATTCCAGATAAAGGATAGAGACCTAATGATTCAGGTGGGTTGATATACTTGTTATGTTTTTTTTTTTGCTTTTTTAGCGCATCACAAAGCCATTCATGATTGAATTTTAGTCATACAGTGTTCTAACACCCATCCCTCCAACAGTGTCCATTTTCCCAGCACCAGTGTCCCCGGGTTCCCTCCCATCACCACACACACCCCTTGCCTGTCTCTTTGGCAATCATCTCTCCCTCCTTTCTTTTCCTTCTCTCTCTCTCTCTCTCTCTCTCTCTCTCTCTCTCTCTCTCTCTCTCTCTCTCTCTCTTTCCTTCCCCCCCCAAGCACTAGGTGTGGCCTGAAAAAATATTTTTTAATAAAATATATATTTATCAGGGTGGGGAAAGCATTATCCAAGAACTCGATCCTTCAAACACAGCTGTCAAAAAAAGTTAGCCAAACTCCTGACTATCCCACAAGCTGAGGTACACCAGGAAGCTGAGTGAACTGGCCACCAGGATGAATTCAAAACAGAAAAGTCACCATAGAGTGTCAACCTCCTGATGATTTCCCAGCCAGAAATGCAGACACCATCCTCAGACACACACAGCACCTGAACCATCCCCTCCCCAAGAGGCATTGTTATGTGACACCCCCATTCCCCTCAATCCCTCTTTTCCTTTACAGGAATGAAGATCACCCAGGTCCCAGTGCAACCCCCGAGGGTGCTTGCACACCATTGCTGCCCACCCTGTTTTCTGGAGCCCTTTTCATGGGGCTGCAGAACACCCGGAAGGAAAACAAAGGGCAAATGCCAGTCTGTGACCTCTGTCTAGGCTCAGTCAAGCATGCGGGGTGAATCAGGTATGTGGAATGGAAGTTTCCATGACAACGAGACAGTCAGGCAGGAGTCACATGCTCCTCCCTGCTATGGTAACTTAGGGCACAGTGGGGACACCTGAAAACCTCAGCTGGGGCAAGTTCAGGGATTCTTGGGGCCTGAATGCAGGCCTGGTGTCTCCTTTCTCTCCCTCTGTGCTGGGGCCCGTCCCCACAATTCTGTGAGAAAAGCTAGTATCTCACCTTCTGTGGGGGTGGGGGTGTCATGGGGAGGGAGAGATAAAGAAAAAGTAGTATAGAAAGGTCTAAAGCAGAAAAATATTTGCCTTTATGTAGAATAAAACCAGCTCAAAGAATCAGAATATTTTATTTTTTTCTTTTTGTGTCACACCCGGCGATGCTCAGCGGTCCCTCCTGGTTTGTGCACTCAGGAATTACTTCTGGCGCTGCTTGGGGGACCCTATGGGATGCTGGGAATTGAACCTGGGTTGGCCGTGTGCAAGGCAAATGCTCTACCTGCTGTGCTATTGCTCCAGCCCCTACAAATCAGAATCTTTGGCGCCATGAACTGAACCGAGAGTTTCTGCTTCTCTTGTGCTGCCACCGACGTTTCTGCCCAAGCTTTCTGCTCTAGCTAGCAACATGCCACCTAGGGACCTCTCCTAGCGCCCCAGGCCCTCGTGAAAAGTTCCCGAGCTATGTTTTTCTATTTTAGACAATTTTTGTCCTGGATTCTCCAGTAATATTCTAAAGTTTTAAGAAAGTGCTTTTTTGGAGAGAGCATGCTATTTATGCTTCCTTTCCCTGACTTGGCGATAAAGAAGCAAGCCCACCATTGTACTCAAATCCAGGTGGGGCTTGTGACTCTCGCTGGGACAGGATAGTCTATTCTGTGTTGAAATTATTGGCTTCTCAAGTCATTTCCTACCCGGCGACTCACAGATGTTAAGCAGAGCGGGGTAAGGCAGGCCCCATGGACTCAAATCCCAGCACACAGCAAACGCGACTTCTCCAATATCTGTCTCATTTACTTTGCTCTAGAAAAGACTATTCAACTCCTTTGGATCAGCAGGGCAGACACTGAGCATGGAACTTTTAAGGGGCCCCAGCGAATAGCTCGAAATGAGTAGATCATCCTTTCTGCTGCTTCTGGAGCAATTTTTCCACTCAGCAAAGGTGTTCCTGGCACTCTTGCTCCAAACCTTTCCACCCTGCCTCCCTGTGCTCTAAGGAGTTTGAATATCCAGTGTCCAAACCCATGGAGAACTCTAAAGTGCCATCTTCTGTGTCATTCTCTCCTTGGCTTCCCTGCCTTCCAGACAAATTCAACATTTTCAGTTCCCGTGACCCTTCTCTCCCTACCTTTGGACCTCAATGTGGTGGTGTCCTCAGAGAATACATCATGACTGGCATCAACATCTCAGCTTGGACCACAGTTTCCTCCAAGAAGACTTGTCACTGCCACAGAATTAGCCTTAAAGTCCTGGTAGGTACAGCCACCATATTCACATTACCTCCTGAGACCAGAACTGTTGACTTCACTCACACGTGGGGTTCCATCAAACTCAAGGAGGGAAGGAGAAAAGAACTGGGCTGTCTTGGTTTAAAAATTTGTAGCCCAACACACAGCAGGTGGTCCATTAAGACCCCAAATGAATAAATGAAACACAGAAGAGCAGAAAGGTCCAAGGTGGCCAGTGTGGTAAGAGGAATCATTATGAGCACTGAGCCCACCATCTTCTAAGTCTCACAGACAGTCCTGTTGCATATGAGTCTTATGACTTCAAGGGAGTCATAGAACCCCAATGATGCCTAGTTTTCAACCAACTGTGGTAAAGCCAGGATTACACAACAACAAAAAGGATTGGGGCTCTAATTCAATGGGCAGGAGCCCCGTGTTCAATCCCCAGAACTTCCTGGCCCTTTGGACACTGGGCTTGGAATAACCCATGAGTGCCAACCTTGAGTGGCCCTGAAACAATGCTTGAGAAATTCTTCCCAAAGTTTTATTAAGTTTCCATATAATGGTATATCCAATAGGAATTAAATAATAAAGAAATAAGCTACCAAAATAACACTTACTATCAAGAGGCTAGAAAAAAAATCATTGCCAGGTCCAGCCATGGTCTTCAAAACTCACAGTAAACTCCACATCCGGTAAGACCAAATTCTTACTAAGAGAGAATCATGTCTATCTCTTGCCCATTGGGGTCTTATTTTTCATTTGCCATTTCGGGGCTTATTATCCATCATTGCCCCCACCTATGCACAAGTTCTGCTGCTGCTGCTGGGGAAATTACCATTATTACTACAATTAATAACAGTTTTATTAATTGTCGTATTATTAGTGCCTTAATAATAACCATTCCTTTTCCCCCAGGGAATAATTCCTCAAAACATTTTTTTAATTTTTCAATTCTGTGGTTCACAATGCTATTAATGACTCCTCGTGCACATAATTCCAACACCACCCCCATCACCAGAGGACACCCTTCTTCTCCCAAGACCCTTCCCCTTAATAATACTTTTAGGGCTCTGTGAATGCTCGCTTCAGTTGGCAAATGATGGCTCTTTCCTCATGCCCCATTAAACCACGCCATGCATTTTCAATAACCATAATAAATCCCACCCAGATCTATAAACTTTTGGAGTAAACCAGCTCGCATTCATCTCCCTCCTTCTGATCTCCTAATGCCTCAGGGGCTCCTATTTCACCCTTCAGAGCTTTGTTTCTCAATTCTTCCCATCAGATGCCTGGTCCATTTTCTAAACCATGGGGAAGACCTCACACATGGAGGAAACCCAGCCTGGGTGATAAAACAAGGAGGTTTGGCAGAGAAGCGGAGAGGTAAGAAGTCTATAAAGTATTAGAAAGTATATTGACTAGACTGCCAAGAATATGAAGAAATCCAATGAGACGTGCTCTGAGACCAGGAGCCAATCCATCAGTGCCAGAAGATTTCCAGATGTGGTGTTTGCTGACCACAAGATATTAGGAAAAGAATAAAAGATCATGTCCCAGAAAAGAGAAGGGCAAACATGGAACCCATGGATTCAAAACTAAACCCTACCAAATGATGCTTCATCCAAAATAAGAAAGCCAGCAATAAGGTAAACCAAATGGGGAAAGGGAAAGGGTGAAGAATAAGTAGTAGAGTGATTCACAACATTTTGCTGGGCCCCCACATAGATGGAGCACTGTTCTGGGTGTGTGTCTTAGGGTTCCCCCAATGGGAAGGGATGTTGAACAGAGAAGTATAAACTGACTCTGCTTAGAAGACCCGAGAGTCTACCGCGGGTAACAACACATATACACACAAAGAAGGTATAGCTGAAGAGATGAATCAGAACCAGGGAAGGTAGAAATGCTGCGTGTTGCATCAGTGTTGAAGCAGCCAGGAGACTGGAGAACAGGTTTCTGAAAGAGTGACAGAACTGAGAGAGAAAAGGCCAGGGAGAGTGTTGGCATGGGGTAGAGACAAAAAGGGATCAAAGGCAATTTGCAAGGTTATTTGCTAGAGCCAGTCTAGTTCAGTATAGTGTCAGAGCATTCATTCAGAAAAAGGACAGGGGAAAAGAAGGGAAGAAATGGGGTAGAGGAGAAGAGAAGTGAGACGCCAGAAATCAATCAAGGGGTTGAGAGAACTCACAAAAATCTAATAAACAAGTTGACCAGATCAGAATAAGAGTCCCACTCGTGCATACCAAAAGAACTGCGAATAAAAGTCAGAATAGACAATGTGTTTTTCTGTCAGACTAGGGAAGTCAAAAGTAGGTGGTCCACTGGAAAAGTGAAGCCATCTGGGCAATGTCCACTCTAGGGGTAGGCAAGTCTCCTTAGAGGCCAGTTAGCAGTGAGTGGGGAAATGGACACAGTAGTTCTCACATGGAAATCTATCTGGATGCAATCAAAGCCCCTTAGGAAAACCACTCATTATAAAATAACAGAATATGAGACTGACACCCAAGGACAGCAGACATAAGGTCCAGGAATATTGCTCCATAGCTGGAAGTCTGCCTCATGAGCTGGGGGAGAAGGCAACTGGGATAGAGAAGGGATCACTAAGTCAATGATAGTTGGAGGGATCATTTGGGCTGGTAGATGCATGCTGAAAGTAGACAAAGAACCAAATGTGACAACCTCTCAATATCTGTATTATAAACCCATAATGCCCAAAAGTAAAGAGAGAGAGAGTATGGGGGGGGGGATTGTCTGCCATAAAGGCAGGGAGAGGACTAGAAAGGGGGAGTGTATACTGGGGACATGGTGGTGGAGAATGTGCGCTGGTGGAAGGATGGGTGTTCAATCATTGCATGACTGAAAGTCAAACATAAAACCTTTGTAACTGTATCTCACAGTGATATAATAAAAGAAAAGAAAGAAAATTATTCATGCCTAAAGATACTTCTTATGAATAACACCAACTCAATAAATCATAACCAACAACAAATTTAACTACCATGAACCCAGTGAGCAATTAGGAAATGAGCCACAGTAGACAGATCAAGAACTACACTGCAGGATCTGGAGTGATTGTACTACAGCAGGGAGGGCACTTGCCTCTCATGCGGCCAACCCAGGTTCAATCCCTGCATCCTACATGGTCCCCTGAGTCTGCAGAGCCAGGAGTAAGCCCTGAGCACTGCCAGGTATGGTCCAAAAATCAAAAGTAAAGAGTAATAGAACTCTTAAATACCATACTTATTTAATGTTACAGGGGAAAAAAACCCTTAGAATTCAAAATGCATTTACAATGGAATCCAACTTATATTAAAATGCATACAGACACAAGCACATAGAAATAGGTACCCAAAAAGACAATGCATCCAAATTTTAAGTCATATAATTATGCATTATTTTTGTTTTCTTCTGAAGGTCTCTGCTTTGTCCAAATTTTCTACTCTAAGCATGGATTACTACATAATTCCAAATTAAACCTGGTTGTAAAAGGGGGAAATAAACATTTTAATTGCAAGCACTGTTTGGTGACAGCTGTCAACGGAAAATGAAAATATTCCTCATGCTAAGCCACCCAAGATAGTCACGGTATTTAGCAGGAAATTGAGGCTTTCGCAAGGCGCTAAGGATGATCACAGGATTGCTTCCTTCCTGTTCTGTATCTACATGAAGTGACATTCAGAAATCCTTTCAGCACTGTCACTCAGTAAGCAGGTATTTATAAGAAAAGGCAAAGGCAACTTGATTTGGGGCCTAGAGTTGTCTAGGTCTAAACTCTACGGAACTCTGCACATGAGCACATGAGCCGTCTCTGTTGCAATGCACAGATGAGCCTCTGCTCTGTGCCAAGGAACACCCACTCACGATTCGAAGGAGACTTAGAGGTTTCACAAACACAACTCAATTTTACTTGTGCCTTCAGAGTACGGACAAGCAGCAAAGAAAGCAAATCCATCAAAAAATCTCTCTCTCAGAGAATATGGGGAAATGCCCTGCCACAGAGGCAGGATGGGATTTGGGGGACGGGACGTGGGAGGGATACTGGGATCAGTGGTGGTGGAGAATGGGCACTGGTGGAGGGATGGGCATTTGATCATTGTATAACTGAAACCCAAGCAGGAAAGTATGTACGTCTATAACTGTATCTCATGGTGTTTCACTAAAAAAAAAAATCTAAAAAAAAAAAAAACAAAACACCTCTCTCTCTCCTGTGGGGTAGGGTAAGGGGGGATGGGTGGGGGGGGGTGGGAGAGCTACTGGGTTTATTGGTGGTGGAGAATGGGAACTGGTGGAGGAATGGGTATTCGATCATTGTATAACTGAAACTCAAGCATGGAAATTTGTAAATCTAAAACTGTACCTGGGCTGGAGCGATAGCACAGCAGGTAGGGCGCTTGCCTTTCAAGCAGCCAACATGGCCGACTCAAGTTCGAATCCTCTGCCCCTCTCCGAGAGCCTGGCAAGCTACCAAGAGTATCTCGCCTGCACAGCAAAGCCTGGCAAGCTACCCATGACGTATTCGATATGCCAAACACAGTAACAATTGTCACAACGGAGACACTACTGGGCCCGCTCGAGCAAATCGATGAACAATGGGAGGACAGTGACAGTGACAACTGTACCTCATGGTATTTCACTAATAAAAATTTTAAAAAAATATATCTCTCTCTCCGGCGGGGTGGGGTAGGGGGGATGGGGTGGGGAGGTGGGAGGGCTACTGGGTTCATTGGTGGTGGAGAATGGGCACTGGTGGAGAAATGAATACTCGATCATTGTATAACTGAAACCCAAGCACAAAAATTTGTAAGTCTACAACTGTTCCTCATGGTGTTTCACTAATTAAAAAAAAAAAACACAAAAAACAAAAAACCCTCCCTCTCTGTCCCTCCCCTCCTCATTCCCTCATTCCTCTTCATTCTCTCCTCCTCTCCCCCATCTTCCTTCCCCTCCTCCTTCCCTTCCCCTCATCCCTCCGCCTTCCCTTCCCTCCCCTCTTCCTTCTCCCTCCTCTCCTTCCCCTCCTACACTCCTTTCATTCCTTCTCCTCCCCTCCCCTCCCCTTCTGTCTTCCCCCCTTCCCTTCCACTCCTCCCTTCCCCCCTCTCCTTCCCCTCCCCTATCCTCTTCCGTTTTTCTCCTCCCATTCCCTCTCCTCTCTTCTCTTCTCTTCTCTTCTCTTCTCTTCTCTTCTCTTCTCTTCTCTTCTCTTCTCTTCTCTTCTCTCTCACTCTCATACACACACACACACACACACACACACACAGACTCACACATACTCACTATGGCAGTGGCTAACATGCTAGTCATTTAAATTGACATGGCGATGAACTCTCCTCTCCTCAGAGCAAATGCGAACTCCCTGTCAGAGAGTAGAAACTGGCAACAGCCCACACCACTCCACAGGGAGGTGAGGCGGGGGAAGTGGTGGTAAACCCGAAGGGAAAGAAAGAAATCTAAATTCTTGTATTACCAAACCAGGCGATTAAAACATTAAATGTGAAATACGAGATGGTAAATTTCCTAATATGGTAGAAATGCTGAGTTTCCCAAATGCTGTTTTCTCATCTTGCAACATGACCCTGCCCAAACCCCCAGAAACATTTCCATTTTTGAAAACAAAAATAAACCACACACATCCACATTCTATTAATAGTGCTATCTTGCATTAAAGACCCTGCAACCTTGGTTAAAATCCCCACTTACAGTTTCTGTAAAACTTTAAGAGTACTGAAAACCCCTTTCCTGAGGAATCTGAACAGGCTTAGGGGAGTTTGGCGGGGCAGAAACGGGAGCTAAAATCAAAAATTTTCTACAACTTCCTTTCACACTGGAGGTCAGATGATTAGACTCACCACTGTCACACCTGGAAACTTCCCATCCGTATCTTTATCAGAGTGTAGAGTAGAAGCAATGCCTAGAGCTATCACACACAGATTCAAGCCAACACCCAAACAGCTGAAGACCTAAGACAGAGGGACACGGGCAGAGGACTGAACACCCCAGTCCAAAAGCTTGTGACAAGGACCCCAAACACTCCAGATAAGAAGCTCCTTATCCTGACACCCTAGAGAAAAATACAAGCTTTTCATGGCATTATTTGGGGGGGTAAAGAATCCCCCCAAAAACATTGGTTGGAAAGGGAATATTCTATAATTCACATTCCTATGACTGGTACTAAGCATTTTCTAGAGAAAATGATGGGGGATGGAGGAGGGGGCTAGCAGAAACCGAAGGTTGTGAACCAGAATGGGCTTCCAAGACGTTTCAAATTTTGAAGGGGGGGAGACACACAGACAACAAAGTAGCAAAAGAAATGGATTAGCTTTTACTATCACTATCACCCCATTGCTCATCAGTTTGCTTGAGCGGGCACTAGTAACATCTCCATTCATCCCTGTCACATGCTAGTATAGGCCGATGGCATATTGGGGACTCTTTCTGGGTCAGGGGAATGAGGACTATCATTGTTACTGCTTTTGGCATATTGAGTACGCCACGGATAGCTTGCCAGGCTCTGCCGTGTGGGTGGGATACTCTCGGTAGCTTGCCGGGCTCTCCAAGAGGGATGATCCTTCCAAAAAAAAAAAAAACTGGCCAATCAGCAAAAATGGTGACATGCCCAAGTCTTCTAGAAGGAAGGAACCACTGTCACCTGTCCTACCAGGAGGGCGACTGCTGTGTCCCGTGAGTGCAAACTGCAGGATGTCTTCAAAGCAGCAAACCCAAGGGCAACTCAGAGCGATCGAGGGACAGTACCCCACCACAGGCCAGGCCAAGAGGGTGCAGATTGAAGAGACTGGGCCCTGCACCGGACGCATACCAAAGCAGGAAGCCAAAGAAAGGCACAGGAAGAGGGAGATGTTCAGGTCTTCCTCACCAGTAGACCCAAATTGGAGTTCTATCCCAGCGGCTCACATCCATGAACTGGGACGAATGAATGAACCCCTGCAACTGCTCTAATCAACGCACATTCCTCTCCTTTCTGATTGCCAGGGATGCTTCTGAAACACTCATTTAAATATTATTTCTTAATAGGGGCCAACCACAGAGGGGCTGGGGAAGAGGGGGATTGGGGGCGGGGGTAGGGCCACTTCTTGAAGAAGATTGGCCCCCAAAAGTACCTGGGATCAAATTCAGGGACTGCATCTCTCTACTGGATCCATCTAGTGCTTTTCTGAGTTGTATTTCTGAGGCAGTTTGTACCACAGAGCAGACACACAGAACTCCCCACTCCCCTGCGCCCCCCATGCCTGATCTTCAGCAGGGGCTAAATAATTAGTCTCCTCCTCCCATGGATGTCTGGCTCTAGTGAAGGAGGCTGGAGACAAGGGGTAGTGTTCAGGGGCTGGAGAGATAGTACCGTGGGGAGGGCATTTGCTTTTCACACTCTGACCTGGGTTGATTCCCAGCATCCCATAAGGTCCCCAAGTACCACAGCACCGCCAGGAGCATTTCCTGAGTGCAGAGCCAGAAGTAAAACCCTTGTGCATCACTGGGTGTGACCCAAAACACCCAGTGATGCTTTTTTTTTTTTTTTGCAAAGAAAAAAAAAAAAGAGGCAGTGATCAGAGGAAGGTGGGATTGTGTCACTTTGTGAAGGCCCTGAGGGACTTCAGGTCAGGCTGGAAAACACCCTGGGACTCATCCCCCAAAGCCTGGAATGGGCAAAGCCATCCAGCATTTTCAAGCAAAGGCAACCGAGATTTCTGAAACTTTGCTTGCAAGACACCACACTTCAGAAATCAGAAATCAATGCCCCCCCCACCTCCCGACACAGGAACAGGAACAAGGGAAAGGTTTCGAAATTTTGCCCTAGGTGATCTCTTTGTTGAAATCAAATGCATGCGGCCCTGCCCTCTAAAACTCCTGTGGGAGTATGGTGCCGCCAGCAGGTCAATCTGTACGTGTGAGGCAGTGCATCAGCAGCCTGATGGCACCGTCAGGCCTTCAGATACCCCAAAATTGCTACTGTGCCTTTGGCCAGACCCCAAAAACTTGGGGCAAAGTTTACCAACAAAGTAAACGGCCAAATGTTAGGTATGTGGGAGACACACCCACAAACCACCTCCGGCTCAGCTATATAATTGGAGGCATGGCCTCTCTGGTTCCTGATCGAAATGTTTAACAGCCATGATCCCAGAGGCTCAGAAACGAATCTCAGAACCCAAAAGCTTTTGGCAGAAATGCGTCCCGTTCCTGCAGTAAGTTACTGGGGCTGGGCTACTCCAGGTGGGAATAGGTTTTGTGCCTTGGCCTGTTCCCCTTGGTGGCCTGGTGACCGTCATTCTCCAGAGGCCACAAGACAGTCAGGTTTGGGCCTGCAGTGACGAGACACACGGGACCTCACCAGATGGGGGTGGAACTGGCCCTTTCCTCCCCATCCCAGCAAGACCTCAAGTCGCCGCCTACAAACAACCTCTCTGGCTCCTGATCAAGCTGATTAATAGCCATGATCTCAGAAACTCAGGAACAAATCTTGAAACCCAATGGCTTTTGGTAGAAACGCATCTGGACCACATACACGGCCATGGCTCCAGAGGCAAAAGGACTTAATCCAGAGCCCAGACGTTTGCAGAAGAAAAATGAATGGACCATGCATTAAACTATGGCGCCATGCCTTCCCAGGAGGAAAAGGGTGTTGCTCCCTTCCACCTTTTCTCCCCCCCCCCCCCCCAGCAGCAAGGTGCCCGCTGCCTCAGAGCTGATAGGAAAGCCAGGTATGAGCCGGCAGTGATGGGGCAACTGCAGTCTCATGGGAAGGGGGGCGGTACCATCTCATCCTTCACGCCCTACCGAGGTCCTGAGTTACCCCCCATGAGCGGCTCTCCGGCACAGCCATAACACCAGACACACAGAAACCAATCTCTAAATTATCTGGCTCTTTGCAGAAATCCAAAATTGCATGGCAACAATAGTGGCCACGCAACATTATATGATTCTCATAACCAGAAAGAGAAAACAAAGTATTTCACAACGCCTTTTCAGCAATTCTGATTGTTGGGCGGGGGTGGGTGGGGGGGGGGAGAAGTACTAAACAATAACGGTGCATCTTTTGTCGAAATGATGAATGTAATCAATGTAGAGAAGAGTTAAGTAGAAATCATCTGCCTCACAGGCATTGGGTTGTGGGGATGGGGGGTATATTGGGGTTTTTGGTGGTGAAATATGAGTACTGGTGAAGGGAAAGGTGTTTGATCATTGTATGACCGAGACTTAAACCTGAAAGCTTAGTAACTACTTTTTCCACAGTGATTCAATAAGTAAATATAAGACAAAAATAAATAAATAAATAAAACTATGAGAAAAAAAAAAAACTCCTGTGGACAAAATGATGAGATTCCACATCCTTTAGTCTGTGTTTCTAAAACTTCTATTTTAGCCAACTGGCAAGAAACTCCAAAACACTTCCACACTCAGTGAAACCTATAGGGGTGTGTGTGTGTGTGTGTGTGTCTGTGTGTGTGTGTGTGTCTGTGGGGGGGGGGGGGGAGAAGGTGGGTACCGGGTAATGAGCAGGGGATCTGAATGGCATCTGAATTCTGGAGGTGGGGGTGGCGACAATGGTACCCATATTTAGTGTGATGGCAAACTGAAATTTCATACTATGGCAAATCAAGGCAAAAAAAAAAAGGAAGAAATCCATCAAACTTACCTACATCAGAGGTTAAGAGATCTACTTCCTGGAACTCCCATCAATTCTAAACTGGCAGAGTCTATCCGGTGGCAGCTTGCTTTAAGACCATGCAGACACAAAGAGCTCCAAAGCGCAGCACGGAGTCCCTGGTGAACATTAAGCACTGGGGAATAGCTCTGGGGTAGGGCACTTGCCTTGCAGCAAGAGGGAGCAAGAGGGAGCAAGTGTGACCCCCCAACACAGCGCCACCGGCAGCTCACGATCCTCTGACAGTGCCATTTGGATCTCCAGAGCCCAAACTAAGGGTGTGACCTCTAGCAGAGTGCCAGCAAGGGTGTGCAAGAATGATGATTCAAACATGTGCCCAATATGCATGGCCACTGAAGATGCATGAACACAACTGACAAGTGTGACTTGTCATCTCAGCAGCCACCACTACAAGAAAGAAAGAAAAAAGAAAGAAAGAAAGAAAGAAAGAAAGAAAGAAAGAAAGAAAAAGAAAATAGAAGTGGGTTCTATAGATAAAGAACAGGGGTTAAATTGCTTGCCCAGCACCTGGTTGGTGACTCCTGGGTAGTGCCACCAGAGATCCTGAGCTCAGAGCTAGAAGCAAGCCCAAAGGACAGTAGATGTGACCCCCCTACCCCTCCACCAACCTAAAAAAAAAGGTTGAGGCAGAGGAACTGATGATTAAGAAAAGATTACCTAGGGAGCTATGCTGTAAACTGTGAGAATCGTTTTTTCCCCTCCTGGCTGTATTTTCATAACTAATATCAATAAAATAAGAGAATAGAGGCTATTTCTATCTCAATAATATACCACTGAGAAAGACACACATGGTTGCAGTTAATTAATGATAAATGGCTTATCTAGTTGGGCAAACAGAGACTGCACAAAAGAGGGAATTGCATAGAGTTGGAATTTTCCAGGCACACAGAGTCCACATGGCTGATTCTAAGAATTTGACGCCTGCGTTCCTGGTAGAAGCACTGTCTAGACACGGAGCTTCCTTTTTTTCCCCCTCCATTCATCCAAAGTCCCACTTGATGCTCAAGCCACGTAAGAATGTCAGTGTAGTACGAGAGGGGAGAAAAATGTTTCTGTCAATTCAACAAGACTGAAACTGTTGTTCTGAGCCATGAGAATGTGGTAAACCAGTTTGCAAGCAATTAAGAGGGAAAGTGGACTTGCCATGTTGCCAGCAGTCCTGGTCACTGGGGTGGCAGGGTGAGTAGCTGCCCACTGAATCTTACAAGATTTCAGTGCTCCCCTCTGGGTGCTTTCTCCAACCTCTTCATGATGCTTTAGAAATCCATCCACTGAGGGGGATGGTCCAAGCAAAACAGCCCGGAGGGCATTTTCCTTGCATGCGGCCAACCTAGATTCCATTCCCAGCATCCCATATGGTCCCCTGAGCACCACCAGGAGTAACTCCTGAGTGCAGAGCCAGGAGTAACCCCTGAGCATAGCCATGTGTGACCCCTCCCACTACACCCCATCCCCCCAAAAAATAAATCAATCAACTAGCAGTCAACAGGGAGGGCCTCTTGGGAAGGAGAGTCACAAAGAACCCCATGTGCAGCCCAGGGTTGGAGTTCGTCTTTCATTTTCATGACTATTTTACACATGGGGAGACATGGGGAAAACATGCTTCTTCATGTCTATGAATTTCTATGGCAGAAAAGAGGATGTATGGGGCCGGAGCGATAGCACAGAGGGTAGGGCTTTTGCTTTGCATGCAGCTGACCCGGATTCGATTCCCAGCATCCCACATGGCCCCCTGAGCACTGCCAGAAGTGATTTCTGAGTGCAGACCCAGGAGTAACTCCTGAGCATCACTGAGCGTGACCCAAAATGCGAAAAGAAAAGAGGAGAAAAAAAGAAAAAAGGACCTATGTGAAATTTAACAACAACACAAAGCCAGCATCCAGGCTAGGGATAGAGAACAGGAGCTAAGACCCTGCTGAGCCAGTGGCCAAAACCAGCTGGAATCCACAGCACGGTAGACAGTCCTCTGTGAGCACGGTGAGGGCTCACTCCTGAGCACAGAGCACAGAGCAACCACTGAGCACCAGCTGGTATAGCCCAATTTAGCCCTGCCACCCCCAAAAAAGCCCAGCACCCTTGTTTATTTGCAATAGGCTCCCCTCCACCCCAGGAAACGGAGCTTCTTTGAGTGACTTGGGGCTACATTTGAGCTGTTGGTCCCACCCAGGCAGCCGGAGAGGGGACAGAGGGACAGAAGGGGAAGCTTAGGGTTGGGGAAGACTTTGAGGGCTACTTCCAAGGGCCGGGGCTCAGGCAGGAGGGCGGGGCTGGGAGGAGGCGGGCAGGAGCAGGAAGCCAGACCCCAGGGACTTCAAACAGGCAGGGAGGAGGCGCAGAGCCCCCGCCCCCAGACACTGAGAAACTGCCTGGTCCTGCGGGGCCGCGGCCACCCATGTGCAGGGCAGATAAGTGAGAGCGTCTCCCCTCTGGCCACAGCTGCACCCCAAAGCTCTGGGTGGCCTCCCTCCTGCCCCTCCCCATGTTCCCAGGGCCAGCAGCCGGGTGGGGGTTCCAAGCGCTGGGGCCGGGAGAAGCAGCTGACAAAGTGGGGGGCGGTGCGGGTCCCGCCCCTACCAGGTGTTCCAAATCCCCTCTCAGGCTGGGGCCGCCCCCAACATCACCCAGAGGCTGAGTCCCCAGGCAGCTGTTTGGGGGGTGGGAAGGGGGGGGGCAGTCTCCCCTGCAGACATCCTGCAGACATCAATTGAAAAGGGGCCTCCAAGACTCCAGAGGCTGAGGGGGTGCAGAGGGGGAGCTGGCAGAGGATGCACAGTCTCAAGAAAGAGGACACTTGGGAGGGGAAAGGGGTACCCGGACCTGGGCCTGGCTCCTGCCAAGGCAGATACAAAGTCCCCGGAACATAGCTGCACACGGGACCCCCTGGATGGTGTATTCTTTCTCTTCTCTCTCTCTCTCTCTCTCTCTCTCTCTCTCTCTCTCTCTCTCTCTCTCTCTCTCTCTCTCTCTCTTTTTCATCAGCTTTGGCTAAATAAATATAGTCATCTTAGTATTTGAGGGTAAGTATCTGAATGTGCCCACCTGGGCTCCATATGGGAAGCCTAAGGTAACCAAGGAGACTGTTCAATAAAAGGAGGCTGACACTACTCAGGCATTTACGTTGCATACGAAGACCTGAGTTTGATCCCCAGCACCACACATGGTCCCCTCAAGCCTGCCAGGAATGATTCCTGAGCGCAGAACCAGAAATAAGTCCTGCCTGGGCACCACAGGGTGTGGCCCCCATACAAACAAAAGAAAAAAATTTATTTAAAAAAAAAAGAAAGAAAAAAGAAAAAGGCTGACTTCAGGTCCAGGGAAAGTATAGCGGGGCGGGCATTTGTCTTGCACTCAGCCAACCCAGGTTTGGTCCCTGGAATCCCATATGGTCACCCAGCACCACCAAGAGTAATTCCTGAGTTTAGAGCCAGAAGTAACCTCTGAGCATCATTGGGTATGACTCAAAAAAGCCAAAAAAAAAAAAAAAAAAAAAAAAGACTGACTTCCCTTTGAATAAGAAGCTGCACCTCAGCTGAACAGAATTTCCTACTTTCTAGGACCCAGGTGATAGTACAGTGGGTAGGGTGCCTGCCTTGCATGTGGCTGGCCCAGACTTGATCGGTAATACAATATTTGGTTCCCAGATTTCATCCCCACCAGTACGTGGTCCCTGAGTGTAGATCCAGGAGTACGCTCCGAGTACCCTTTGGGGTGGCCCAAAAAGCATTTTTAAAAAGACTTTCTTTTACTTCATTGCATCTTCCATTGTCAAGGGCAATATATATATATATATATATATATATATATATGTGTGTGTGTGTGTATACATATATACATAATATGCATCTATATTTAGATGAGTCAATAAATGCTGAAATCTTGTACATCTGCATAAAGTCCCCTCTCTCCCTCTCACCACCAAGCAGCCCTTGGTCAAACCCACAATTGTATATAAATCTCTTTGAAAGGAAGAGCTAGAAAAATATAGATGGACGCACACCAGTATGGATCTGTGTGTATGACAAATGTGGATCAGAGGAAGATCCAAAAGTTAGAGAAAGGAAATTCAAATTTTTTAAAAAAAAAATTGAACTCTGCCTACCCAATGAGCAGGAACAAAGACATTTCTGTTAAACCAAACCAAGTCTAGGTGTTACGAATTACAGTGAACCCATCTGGCCTCCAGCTGACTGAAATGGATGCAGAAGGGCCGGGGAGATGGTTTCTAAGGACCCTTGATTTGCTGAAGAGTGGGTGGGGGGGGGTCCTCTACCCAGTTGTGCTCGCCTCTGTTATAACATCTGCAAAATGGAGATAAGATTTCGTGGTCCGTGCCTCAGAGAGCTGTTAGGAGATTAGATACCAAAAAGAAAATCCTCAAAGCCCTTGGAGTTTCTCATAAATATAAGACGTGCGATGTCATGAAATACTGGCCCCTCTGGAAACCTGTGAAGCCACTCAGGGCTCTCAGAACAGGAAACAGCCCCACAAAACACCTCAGCGCACGCCTGCTAGGACCGCAGGAGGTGGGGTCTATTCTGATGAAAAGGTGCACAAAACCACTCAGATTCAGACAAAGGAGCCAGGGAAAGAAAGGGGAAAAAAATAAAACTCCACGGTCTTATTTCTACAAATCTCTGAAGAACTTGAAGCAACCTTCAGAAGTAAAATTCCAAATTGTTGCTAACAGGCCTAGATCTACCAGAGAACCTCAAGTGACAATGTCACAGTGAAGTTTTTCAGGTTTAGTGAAGACCTAGAGGTGACTGGGCTCCAAATGAGGGTATCTGTGGTGACCCACCATCACCCCCTGGCACACTGCACACCATTTAAACACGTAGTTCAACCATCTGTGGCACTGTAGCACTGTCCTCCCGTTCATGGATTTGCGCGAGCAGGCACCAGTAACATCTCCATTGTGAGACTTGTTGTTACTGTTTTGGGCATATTGAATACACCACGGGGAGCTTGCCAGGCTCTGCTGTGCAGGCGAAATACTCTTGGTAGCTTGCCGGACTCTCCAAGAGGGGCAGAGGAATCAAACTTGGGACAGCCACATGCAAGGCAAACACCCTACCCACTGTGCTATCACTCCAGCCCAACCATTTGTACAGGAAACAAAATCCCAAATGGACAGTATTGAAAGCAAGTAGTGAACTTTGGATTCATTTGGGAAACTAGGAGGAAAAGATTTTAAATGTACATATGCCATCTGAGAGTGGGGAATGGGAAATCCCGAACTCTGATTAAATACACATCAGAGTTTATCAAAAATGTCCTACTCTCGGGGCTGGAGCAATAGCACAGCGGGTAGGTGTATGTCTTGCATGCAGCTGACCCGGGTTCAATTCCCAGCATCCCATATGGTCTCCTGAGCACCTCCAGGAGTAATTTCTGAGTGCATGAGCCAGGAGTAATCCCTGTGCGTCTCTGGGTGTGACCCCAATATCAAAAAAAAAAAAAAAGAAAAGAAAAGAAAAAGAAAACTTCCTACTCTCAAACATGATAACATTTTAATACCTATTGTGCGAACTTTAATGCCAAACGAAGAGGGGGATGAGGGGAGAAAAAAAGTGCCTTCCATAGAGGCAGGTTGACAAAGGGTGGGGGCTAGGGGGAGGAAAAACTGGGGACATTAGTGGTGGGAAGTGGACACTGGTAAAGGGACAGGTGTTGGAACATTGTATGACTGAAACCCAATCATCAACAACTTTGTAACTATGTATCTCAGGGTGATTTGATTCAATAAATAAAAAGGAAAAAAAGAAGGTGTCCCATCTTATACTGAGCACTAACAGCCGTCAAGTGGCACATGCAAGCTCAAGAAAAGACCTTACATCCTATTGTTCCCAGCCAGGCTCAGAAACCTCCAGGTCTCATAACAAGGTCACATGAATATGACAAAGTCAAAAACCACGTGGAAGGGCCTAGAACCCCGTGCTAGCAGCATGAAGAGGAAGAAGAGAGAAAAGTAGTTACACGTACACAGAAACGAACAAAGGGGAAGATTTCAGAGAAGTTTCAGAGACCCTGGACGAGCCCCCGGTGAGATGAACCTTATTTACCGAATACAGCAAATAAATAAATAAATAAATAAATAAAAGGAGGGAGTTTCTATGTCAGTGTAGCCCTTACCTCACCTTACCTCACAGCAGAGCAAGGGCCCTGGGAAAATCGAGGCAGTGACAAGTGGATGGGTTTTGCCATGACAGAGTCATCGCCAGAAGTTCTGAGAGGGAGCAAAGTATTTTCTCCCACTTAGGAGATGAGACAGGCCCCAGCACAGCTGTCAGAGGAGTAAGCAGTCCTGTCCCCATGTCTAAGACATATTAGGGGGGCAAAGTGCAGCTCAGGGAGACCCATTCTCTAGATGCAGGTGAGAGGAATAAGGACAGAGAGAAGTCCAGGGTCTTGGCAAACCACGGGTCAAGACTAAAGGAGCTGACACCAAAGTGGGTAGAACAGTCCATGATGCCCCAGGATGGTTTCCCAAGAGGCCTCTGGGTCCCTGGAACCTGTCAGTGTTTAAAATCTATAGCAAAGACTCTGTAGGCATCATTATTTAAGGAGTCTTTATTTAGGAGGGATACTGGAGGGAGGGGGAGAAAGAAATCCCAAATAGATATAGGACGATTGTATAAGGGAATATAAAGAAATAAATGCAAGGGGATTATTCTGGATTATCATCCTGGTCCCTAAATACAGTCAATAAAGTTTTAGTGGGACTTAAGGAAGAGAGAGAGCTGACGAGTCAGAAAAGAAACACGTAACAGGTCCATGGAGGTCAGTAATGAACTTAGAGTAGGGCTATAAGCCAAGGAAAATCACACATCAGCAGCTGAAAAAAAAAATAAAAACCTCCCCACCCCAGAATCCTGGCAGGAGTGCAGGCCTGTGAGCCCCTAAATGTCACTTAAGCAACCCTCAGTAAAGCAATAGATTTTTTTTTCTTTTTAGGTCACACCCAGCATTGCACAGGGGTTACTCCTGGCTCATGTACTCAGGAATTACTCCTGTCAGTTCTTGGGGGACCATATGGGATGCTGGGAATCGAACCCAGGTCGGCTGCATGCAAGGCAAATGCCCTACCCACTGGGCTATTGCTCCAGACCCACAATGGATATCTTAAAGCTGTCACAGGCAATTGAAGGGGTTTTCACGCCCGCCCAGGTACTCTTGAGGGCCACAGACTTGAGGATGATTCACGTGAAGGTCTCTCAGCTATCAGGAAGCAGAGAAAACTCTCAGATCATCAAACAGGCAGGCTAATGCATCAAAATTCAGGAAACAGGAAACAGGTACCCACATCCAGTAAAGCCTGCCCATTCTGGACACCAACAGCCAATGCCTGGGCCTGGACCTCACCATGAGAAGCAATGGCCTAAGAGGAGAAATGCAAGTTACGAGTATTGCTGGGCCACCCAAGTCCTGTCCTAGGGCAGTGGCTCTGTGTGAATTGCCCGTTGGGTAGGGGAAGAAGGAAGAGGGGAATGGAAAACATTTGCATGCAGGAATGACTCAGGAACTGGACCAGGATCAGGACAGGATCATCAAATCAAAGCCATGAGAGGCTCCAAGTGTGGGAACATCACAGGATAGACAGATGGGAGGGGAAACACTCTACAAGCATCCCATGTGCTTGAGGGCAGTAAGTTGATGAGGAGATTTCAGGAGGGCGGGAATGGACTGGGGCATTCACTAAAGATGACACAGTCCCGTGAGAAGGTGACTGGCCCAGCCCAAAGGAGATAATGGCAGTCACATAGAAAAACAGAAACACAGCGATGCCCTACAAGCCAATTAGGAAGAGATGACAAACTATTTGCATCAGGAATGAGTGCTGGCAAGGCACAGGGGCCCCAGTCAATGACAATATGAATTTTATTTTTGGCTTTTTTATTGGGTCACACCCAGCAATGCTCAGGGCTTACTCCTGTCTCTGCACTCAGAAACTACTCCGGATGGTGCTCGTGGGACCATATGGAATGCCAGAGATTGAATCCAGGTCAGCTGCATGCAAGGAAAATGCCCTCCCCACTGTACAATTGCTCCAGCCCCCAATCTGAATCTTGGGGTAAAAATTTCAGCAAAACGACTGGCGAGAACAGCTAGAGTATGTTTCCTCTGGCTCCCAAGAGTTTAAAGACTGAGGGGTCATTCAAGAGATGTCAAAAGTAAAGTATGGGGACTTGAATTGCAACGGGAACAGAGTGCCTGCATGTCAGCAGTTTTCTGCAGTATGCATGTCCTTCCTCTTCCTCTAGATCCTATACTAGGCAATGGGGCACCCAAAGAGTTCAAAAGAACCTTAATATCCTGAAAAGCAATCATTCTTAATCATGCTCACAACTCTGACTCCTAAGTAGAACCCTACATTGGAGTTCTTAAAAGTTAGTATCTTACAGTTTTTCAAAGGAGAGAGAAGAAATTCTTACCGTTGATGGCCATATCTTTTTTGAGGTCAGCTAGGGTTGATAACAGAAGTCTCAGCAGTGAACAAGGGGATGTCTCAGGATGATCCAGGGAGCACCTGATGAGAGAAAGGGAGCACAGCTTTCACATTTGCAAACACCGACTTCGACACGCTGGAGCAGGAACTGTATATGCTGCGAAAGAAACAGAAAAACACATTGTCCACTAATATAAATTTCTCCTAGAAAAGGAGAAATTTGGGGGGAAATGAATAAATACAGATTTTCGTTGGGCAGGGGGAAATGTTTGCAAAAGAAAAAAGTCTGGGGTCTGGAGTGATAGTACAGTGGGTAGAGTGTTTGCCTTGCATGCAGCCGACCCGGTTCAATTCCCAGCATCCCATATGGTCCCCCGAGCACCACCAGGGGTAATTCCTGAGTGCAGAGCCAGGAGTAACCTCTGACCATTGCCGGGTATGACGCAAAAAAAAATAGTCTTATTTGCAGCTCCAGCTACATATTCTACATTCCTCTTCACCATATATGCTCAGTGTTCAGTGCTCCATTGGAGAAGGTAAGCAGCTGCCCACCCCCAAGCCACACACACACACACACACACACACACACACACACACACACACACCTGAAGCTTATCAAGGTAAAGCCAAAAAATGGTTTAGATAAGAGAGGCAAGATATCAAATTCAGGATTAGAAACTTTTCTGGAGGTTCAGAGGTGGGAGGCACCAATATGCCAAGGCCCATGATGGATCCCCCTCCCCCGGTTCTTCCCTACCCCATCAAGTGATGGTATAGCACTATAGCACTGTCCTCCCATTGTTCATCTATTTGCTCGAGCGGGTCCAGTGACGTCTCCATTGTGAGACTTGTTACTATGTTTGGCATATCAAATACCTCACGGGTAGCTTGCCAGGCTTTGCTGTGCAGGCGAGATACTCTCGGTAGCTCGCCGGGCTCTTTGAGAGGGGCGGAGGAATCGAACTCAGTTCGACCAGGTCGGCCACATGCAAGGCAAACACCCTACCGGCCGTGCTATTGCTCCAGCCCTTTTTTTCTTCTTAGCTTCTGATTAGATCTACTGAGGTCTACTTAGCTTCTGAGATCAGAAGCTAAGTCATGGTATATGAGAAGAAAAAGTTTCCTGCATCTGTCATGGACAGCAGAATTGATGGCAAACAGCTCATCCATCTTCCTAAGCTTCCCAACCAGAAAAATCAACAAAGATCCATATTTGTAGATATTTACTGGCGAATAAGTAGAAGACCTAGTAAACTTCATGAGCATACAGAGATCATGAGCCCAGAAGGCCTGACTGGCATGAGATAAACATCTCTGTGTCTCTGATTAAACTTTGAAGGTCATGTGATCAGGAATGCAGTGGTTCTTCCAGAAAAGAGGGCCCTGTCAATGCAAGTTGAAATGCTCCCAACAATTCATTCTGACATTTTCTCAGAACCTGGAAGACTGCTGCCTCCAAATTCATCTCATCCCCTCCCAAGCACAGACGTGCAAAGGTTGACACCTCCCAGTTTTGCCCATGGATGCACTCCCAGTCCTTTGATGGAAGATCTACTAGCTACATCATACTGAAAAGAGCAACAGGAAATAATCAGAACTGCCCTGGGAGAGTGAAAGATGGGGAATCTAAAATATGGAAATGAAAAAAATAAAAAATCTAAAAAGGGAATGTTACAAAAAAATAATGGAGGTATAAAAGGTAGCACTCTAGCAATGTCCTCCCATTGTTCATCAATTTGCTCGAGTGGCACCAGTAACGTCTCCTTTGTGAGACTTGTTACTGTTTTTGGCATATTGAATACACCACGGGGAGCTTGCCAGGCTCTGCCTTGCACGCGGGATACTCTCAGTAGCTTGCTGGGTTCTCCGAGAAGGATAGAGGAATCGAACCTGCGTGGGCCGCATGCAAGGCAAATGCCCTACCTACTGTGCTAAAATTAAGTGTGTCATGGAGAGGTAAATATGAAGGAAAAGGGGAAGAGGAATGGATAAGACAGGAGTAGAGGTCTGTTAAGGAGGCTGGGACAAAAATAACAAGATCTTGTTTGAGGAGTGATTCTGTTTCTGAGATAAGACATTTGGGTATAGAAGCAACATCTGTAGTGCTGAGAGCAAATATACTGCATGTGCCATCTGGATAGAGAATATGCAGGTAACGTGCTTGCTGTCCATGTGTCCAGCCCCAGTTTGATCCCCAGCACTCGGTCCCTGAGCACAGTTAGATGTGACCTCAGAGCACATTCCTGGCCATCTTCAGGGCGGCCCCCACAGTATAACCAAAAGCAGAACGTGAAGAGCAATCCTGGTGTTCTGGGCGTTAGGAGGCTAGCCATAAGGAAATTCTGCCTGCAAAAGAGACACGTAGGGCAAATGACCAGAGGGGGTGAAATAAAGAGAGGCTGGTGTCAGAGTTCAGACTTCTCTCAGAGCCACTTTATTTTAGCCTTAAAGAGAAAAATCAAATACTGGGCTTGGATCACAAGTCAATGCCCAGGAGAGGAGACAGACCAGCAGGCTTAAGGATAGTCAGAAAGGTAGAGTGGCAAACGGAGCATGAAGACATGAGTTCTTGAACAGAGCAGCAGCTGAAGGAAAGTTGAAAGATGGATTAGAGGAGGACAACAAACTGATGAAGGATTAATATATTCCAGTCCCGGAGCTAGAAAGAGAGAGAGAGAGAGAGTAGGTGAGAATGCTTGCCTTGGACACAGCTGGATTTCCAGAACCCCATGTGGTTCCCAGAGCAGCACCAGGAATGATCCCTGAGCGCACAGTCAGGTTTGGTTAAAAAACAAAACAAAACAAAGAAATGATTCCAGTTCTGATGATGATAAATTGAGGAAGTGACCATAGTAAGGCAGGGCTGGAGAAAGTCCCCACAGAAAGTCTGTCTGTCTTCTTAAAACTGATCCTCAGACTGGTCCAATCCTCTGACACTCCAGAAGGCTAACAAGAAGGAGAATATTTTGGGAGCAAAACAGGTTGCAAAGGGGTTAAGGCAACAAGACTTGCACGTGGCTGACTCTAGTTCAATCCCCAGCATTGCATGGTCCCAGCTATCAAGATCATCCTGGAAAGTCCCCCAGTACCACAGGACCTAGAAGCACTGCATCCTTGGGCCCTTGCACTGAACCTCAAGCCTAATGGTCAGAAAATTGCAAGGACTGGCCCAAGGCCTCCTGAGCACTGTTTGGGAGTGCCCCCTGTGAGAAAATTACGTCGTTTGAAAGCACTCTTACTTTGGGATCCCTTCACCTAACCATGACAACTCCTATTTCCCTCTCAAAGAACCCCTAAACTGGGTTCCCCTTTGAGACATAGCTACTTACCTGAACTTGTGCTCCCCAAATTACCATTCTCTGTACCCCTCCCTAGATAAATGCATTTCAACTTACCACTAACCCTGCTATTACTGGAGTTAGTAATAGAATGTTAAAAGTTGACAGATATTGCCCATCCCTAACCAGGAGAATAAGGGTAGCGCAAATGAGGCTTCTAGGAAGGGAGAAGGTGGGGTTGGAGAAATGGTTCTGTTTCAAAGACAACGCAGTTATGACTGAAAAAGTATTGTCAGTAGAGCTGAGATCAGACATGAGGTGACAAGTCACCGGTCTCAAAGGAAGGTGAAGTTGGAGAAAAGATTTGGAGAAAGCACATGAAGAAAGACTTCAGAGCTCTGGGCTGAGAACCTTGCACAACTTCTCAAACACATGATCACCATCCGATTTTAGAGGCAAACGAGGACCAATAATAGAGAAGCAAATGACTTGGAAATCCCTCGTAGATGACTGGGAAGACATAGGGAACACATTTTGCAAAATTTTGCAAAGGCAAGCATTTCGGAAGCAAAAGTCACCCTGAACTATCAAACTCTCCATTTTAATGCTTATTGGATAGCGTTCTATTAAATTAAATGATATAAATTATGGTTAACTTGTGACCTGATCTGAGGTTTATTGTTGTTGTTTTGCTTTTATTTTGCCCTGGCCACAGCTTTTATAGACCAATATATAAATATTGATGGGATGCTATAAAATTTAGCTGAGTTAAGTTAGTCCAGGAAGATTTCTGGAAGGGAAATTTGAGGTATTGTAGTTTTTAAAAATGTTTTTAGTAAGGTTTCATTCGTGTGCCGCACTGTATATATTATAGAAGTATAGTTTTGTAGCTCTTCAAGCTGATGTCACAACACTGTGCTCACCTCTACAGTACCAGTTGACTTTAACCATAGTCCAGCTGGAACCCCCTACCCACCCCCACCCTACAAGCTGGTCACTTCAATTCTGCATTCAGAATCCAAGAGATTGTTTAGGTTTAGACTTGTCTATTCTCTTGTTTTGTTCTTTATAGGCCACATAAGTGTGAGAATATCAAATATTGTGCTTCTCTTTCTGATTTGTTTTACTGATCATAACCCCCTCTAGTTCCCTGTTGTTACAAACGTCAAACTTTCATCATTTCTTAGAGCCGAGTGGTACTGCACTGGATGTCTAGACTACATTTTCTCTACCCACTTGTCCATGACTGGGCACTGATCATTTCTCTATCTTGGCTGTTGTCAACGGCGCTACAACGAACTCAAGTATGCGTGTCTCTTTTTGAATGAGTATTTCTATACTCTAGGTAGGTGCCTGGAGGGGACTTACTGGATCATATAATGGAGCTATGTTTAAGGAGAAATCTATGTAGTGTTTTCCATAGAGATTGGACAAGTTTTCATTTCATGTAGGGTTCAAGCATTTCTCTTTCTCCATGTTCCTGCCAGCACTTGTTTCTAGCTAATGACCTATTCTTAATCACATGACAAAACAAAAGTGTCATCAAAAAAGAAAGTATGTTGAATCTGACATTTCTATATCCCAGTCACCCTCACCACTGACAACCACAATAACAACCAATGACAAACATGTTCATGGTTTCTGAGGACACCAAATGTTGCCAGTTAGTGTCCAAAAGTCACCCACAGAAGGTTTCTAAAATTAGGAACATAAACCAAATATTCTCTTGGGGTATTTTCAAGTTTATCTTAGAAAACATAAAGCTAGAATCCATTTCCATGAGTGTTGCTGAGAGAGAAAATTTTGGCGCTTGTCATAAATTGGGAGGAACTATTATAAGCTGCCATGTACATCTTCAAACAACAAGATTTGCCTTGGAGTTAAAGTTGTCCCGGTGATCCTGTTATCAAAAATTTAAAAATGCGTGCTGCCCAATTGACTTATTTTCCCCTTTACTGGCAGTCAACAAAAGTAAGAGGCAAATCACATTTGCAAAAAATATAATCTAAAAATAATGCTTCAGAGGGAGAGAAAATGACACAGAATGATCTTTCTCATATGTGGATGTAAAGAAACATATACTTGATCACATGACATTCTGTTCTCATTGATTTGTTCAAGCGGGCACCAGTAATGTCTCCATTCGTCCCTGTCACATGCTAGTGTAGCCCAATGGTGTCTGCTCATTCTAGGAACACAAACGCCTCAAACCGATGGCCAGGGTCTTGATGAAGAAGTGTGACCACCTCGTAGGTGGATGGCCATGCGATCTTTTGATGTCCCATCAATCCAGTTGGGATTGGCTATAGTCCAGCGGTCATCTCCAAATCTCATTACATGTCTAGCTCATCTGATTTTCGATGCTTGGCTAAAAAGACAACCTCTAAGATTCTTGATTGTTGATGGAGGTTGGAACTCCGGATTCTTTCTCTCATTTGAGTGAAGCATGATACTCCCAGCATAGCTCTTTCGATTCTTCTTTGGGAGACCCAAATAGCGTTCTCATCCTTTTTTCATAGGGCCCAGGTCTCTGAGGCATATGTTAATGCAGGAAAAACAGTGGAATCGAAGAGTTGTGCCTAGAGCCAGAGGTTCTTCATCCTCTTAGGTAGTTCTTTGACGCTCTTGAAGGCATTCCAAGCCACTCTCTTCCTCCTGCGCAACTCAAGTGCTAAGTCATTCGTCATGTTGACTTCTCAACCTAGATACAAATAAATGTTGCATTTGGAGATGGTCATTCCATTGAGAGCAAATGGAACGTCAGGCATGAGACTGTTTCTCATAAACATTGACTTCGTGAAATTCAGCTGTAGTCCGACCTTTCCACACTCAGGGACAAAGTCTGCCGGCATTTGTGCCACTTGACTAATGTTTGGTGGTCTTAGAACAATGTCATCAGCGAAGGGGAGGTGGTGTAGTTGTCGACCGTCTATCTTCACTCCCATTCCTTCCCATTCCAGTCATAGCATGATGTTCTCGAGAGTGACACTGAAAATTTCCGTGAAATGGTATCACCCTTTGACATGGATGATCACTTGACATGGATGATCACTTCCTTGTAGAATGGTAAGATCCTGGTAGTGAATCCGTAATACAGCTCATGGAGGATCCTGATGTATTGAGTTTGAACACCCTATTTGGTTAGGACTTTGATGACTGCTTCAGTCTCAACAGAATCAAAGGCCATCTTTAAATCAATGAACATTAGACAGAGTGGCATCTTGAACTCCCAAGAAACCTCAATGAGCTTGCTTATCGTGTGTATATGGTTGATCATGCTAAATCCTTTTCAGAACCTAGCTTGCTCGTATGGTTGTCCTTCATCTAGTGTTCTGCAATCCTACTCAGGATGACTTGAGTGAACAGCTTGTAGATGACAGACAGCAGGCAGATCGGGCGATAGTTGCCAATGTCGTGGATGTCTCCCTTCTTGTACAATAGTACAGTTCTGCTGGTTTCCATTGGGAGGGAACCTTGCATTCAGATAGGTAGCGTGTGAAGAGTCAAGTAAGTGTATTGATGAGTCCTGACAGCAGGTACTTCAGTGTTCAGGTCTGACCTTGTCTGGTCTCGGTGCTGTTCCCTTCTTTAGCAATGAAATGGTGTGCTGGATTTCGGAAGGGAGAACATTGGGAACGACATATCTATCCTGTGGAATTTGGTATGTGGGCAGATGGACGTGGCTATTGAAGAGATTCGAGTAGAAGTCATAGATAATCTTCTCCATTGCCCTTCTAGAAGATGTAATAGATCCACCATGATGTTGGAGGGAGTCATCTTGGTCTTGTAGTTGGTGAAGGACAGGAGGGCTTTGTGAATGCTTTTCCTGGCTTCTGCCACATCTTCCAGCACTGCTTCTCTTCTTTCCTTGAGGTTTTCCTTGATTGCTTCTCTGCACTGCTTTGTGAGCTCAGACATTCGCGTGCTGTTGCCTGAGGCTTACACCAAGCTACGTTGGTGAATGAGCTCTAGAGTTTTCAAAGACAGGCATCTGTTTGTGGCTATCTCTCTTTCAGCATTCCTCACACAATCATGGAGGTGCTGAACCAGTTGATCATATTCCTCATCAATGTTGTCAATGACAGCATATTCCCATGTTGCCGCAATAGTGCCAAAGATCTCCCAGTTGGTGGTCGTTCTGGGAATTCTCTTCTTAAACTTTTCAGTCCTTTCTCCCCATTCCGTGAAGTAGAATTTTGCATGAAGGAGATGATGTTCTGAATCCGTTTGGAATTTTGGGACAACAGTAACGTTGGTCAGGCAAAATCGTCGATTGAATATGATGTGGTCAATTTCATCATGGAACCATCCACTGGGAGACTCCCATGTCCAACATTTAGATTTGGCCTTCCGGAACTGTGAGTTACCATGGATGGTCTTGGTTGACATGATGAACTCAGACAGTCTCTCACCCTGTTTGTTCCATTCTAGGCCATGGGTCCTGATGTGGAGTTCTTCGGCTGATCTTCTCAGTCCTATCTTGGCATTAAAATCACCGACAATGATCTTGTAGAAGGTGTGGTCTTCTTTATAGAACTTCTCCAGTTCCATGTAGAACTTCTCAATTTCTCCTTCATCATAACTGGATGGGTCTCATTCTGACTTTTACATTGTATCTCTGACTCTATCTCATTCCCCCACTTTATCTCATTCTAGTCCCCCCCTACCACCACCTTTCCTACTGAAAATATTACCTATGAGATACAATTGGTCTCATTCCCCTGACCCTGAAAGAGCCACCAATACAGCAGCGTTAAAAAGGATGAGGAAGGAGAGGCTGATAAAAATGAAAGAAACATAATGGTGGAATAAAGAATAGCCAAAGATAATGGAAACAAAGATCAAAAGAACTGGTATTGGGGTTAGAGGATAGTACACAGGGGAGGGCATTTGCCTTGCACGTGAATTGACACGGGTTCAACCCCCGGCATTCCATATGATCCCCAGAGTACTGCAAAGAGTAATTCCTGAGTGCAGAGCCAGGAGTAACCTCTGATAATAGCTGGGTGTGACCCAAAAAAGGAAAAAAAGAAAGAAAGGAAGGAAAGAACTGGTATTTAGTAGAAAATATGGCACTCGAGGAGGTTAGGGGATAGGCCATGGAGGGTGAGTGTTCAACCTAGAGAAAAAGGTGGTGCTGAAAGATGGTAAAGTGTTATGTATGAAACGCTATCATCAGCAACAGTGCTGTAACCACAGGGCAAAAACACCTATAGGAGGACTGGATCGATAGCACAACAGGTAGAGCGTTTGCCTTGCACATGGCCAACCGCATCCCCTATGGTCCCCTGAACATCCCACATGGTCCCCTGAGCACTGACAGGAGTAATTCCTGAGCGCAGAGCCAGGAGTAACCCCTGTGCATTGCCAGGTATGACCCATAAAGGGAAAAAAATCTATAGGGGCCTCTCATAGGAGCATATTGTAGGGATGGAATGGGTGGCGACAGGAGGACCATTGGTGGAGGGAACTAGACACTAGTGGTGGGATCGATGTTGTAAAACTGTCTTCCTGAAACCTAATCATGAATAACTTCGTAGTTTCACAGTGACTAAAAAATATCTATGTAAATAATAAAACAGATGTCTAACTGGTGTTACTCATTTGCTTAGTGATAGTGGTAAACACTGACTGAGCACTTATTTTGCATTTGGTGCTGTTTCAAGGTCTTAAATATAAACCAAAAGAAGGGAAGAAAGAAAGGAAACAACAACAACAAAAAGACTCAGGAAGCCAATCCTATTTAATCCAAAGAAGAAGCAAGGCCAAGAGGGGGTGCTGAGGGAGTTGCCTCCAAGTTCCATTCTTGGTGTGATGTGGAGTTAGGACTGGAAGCTCAGCAGAATTCCAGTATCACACTCAGCCACCACCAGGCTGTCTGCCCTGGTTTTTACATACAGGCTCCAACACCATTGGCCAAATTTTCTAAAACATAAACCATTGTTTCAAGACAGTAAACACTGTCTATGACCTAAGTGTTTTTTGAGCATTTCAAAAATCTCCAAGAGCACCAGTTACAAACAAACCAAAGAAAATCACACACACACACACACACACACACACACACACACACACACTTGCAGAGGACAATGTAAATAAAATAATTCTCCTTCAATGCAGAAAAAATTATAACCATTTTCGGTATGAAAGGTGGTGGTAGGGGGGACTAGAATGAGATAAAGTTGATAGCATACACTCCTGAATTTTTAGACAATTGTCCTGAAGTAATCAAATGCATCCACTTTTTGAAAGCCAAGTGAGGACTAAATGCAGTATCTTTTTTAAAAAGATAACTTTTAGATTTAGTTTGCACTTGACTCTTGATTTTCCTCCCATTTTCTCTGACCACAGTCAAAACCTGAGTTTAAAAGTATTACACAACCATTTGAGCACATGGTTCTTGGGAAGACCACCAACTTCCAATAAGCATTGTTTCAGTCAGTATATGAGAAGAATCTGTTTAAACTGAAGGACTTTACAACGACAAATTTAGCTGTGTGTTTCAAATTCTTCAAACGTATCTTGATATCAAATGGTCTCATTTGACTAGTTTTGTTAAATTCATATTCAGTAACAACCTTCTCTTAAAATTTGAGGGGCTGGAGAGAGTATAATAGGTGCCCAGTTTCGATCCCACCACCCCATATAATCAGTCCCTCCAAGCCTACCAGGAATGATCCCTGAAGAGTGATGCAGAGCCTGAACACAGGTAGGTGTGGCCCCAAACCAAAAATATAAAAATCTGGAAGCAGAAATGAACCTAAATAGACCTGTTAAAACAACCATTTCTGCTTTTATTAAAGAAATAAAATTGTTTATTTTACAGAGCAGCAACCATTTCTGCATTTACTAAAGAAATAAAATTGTTCGTGTGATGCTCTTTTTTCAATGTAGGTCAGAAGGAAATAAATTTTGGATTCAGTCTGCTGTGATCCTGTCCTAATCTAGAGTTGACAACACAAAACCCAAGTACCAGATAATGGCTATGTGATTCCATCAGCCTAGATATGTAGAATGGAGTTTTAGGAGAGAGTGGGGGCACAAGGAAGGGTATTTACACTTGTACCAACAGCAGCCAGAGAGATTGAAAGCAGCCTCAGCCCTGCTGTTTCTACTCATTCATCCTCCCCTCAGCACTGATGTGGGAAATCTGACAGAAACGTGGGTGGCCATATTGCTCTCTGCTTGGCCACCTAATTCTCAGAGCACTAATAATGCCCCGTGTAATATTAATGGAGTTTCTTGGACTAATAAGATTAATAAACAGCCTTTCAAACTTATTGTCAAGAATGAGACACCAGGAACTTGTGCCATTAAATGGGACAGTAGAAACAAGGGCAAGAAGGATTAGTCTATGGTTGGAAGCTAGCCTCAAGTGCTGGGGGACAAGAAAATGGGGATAGAGAAGGGACCATTAGGACAAAGAGCATTGGAAATGATCACTCTGAATAGGAACTGTGTGCTGAACGGAGGTAGATAAAGGAACAAACAAAACCTCTCAGTATCTGTGTTGCAGACTATAGTGCCCAGAAGAAGAAAGAGATAAAGAGTAAGAGAGAGAGAGAGAGAGAGCGAGAGAGAGAGAGAGGCATGTCATAGTGCCATAGGGGCAGGCTGTGGGGGTGAGGATTTGAGAGAAGGAAACTGGGGCCATTGGTGATGGGAAACAGACACTGGAGGAGGGATGGGCATTGGATCATTATATGACTGAGGCCTGATCATGAACAGCTTTGAAACTATGTGTTTCATGGTGACTCAATTTATAAAATAAAAAAATAATAAATTAACCAAAAAGACAAAATTATGTTAAAGGAAAAAATGAGACACCAACAACTTGCAGAAGAAGCAGAAGACTGCATCCATGTGTCATAGAGTATAAAACTGATTTAAAGCTCTAGAGCAAATGATGACCATTCCTGTTCTGATTCTATTTCTTACCAGATTTGATGGGTGGCCAATTTCTTTAAGTTTCATTCAGTTTCCTCATCTGGGGATAAATGCCTATTACATTGTATTGTCTGATGGAAAATGAGTTGCACCTTGAGTCCCCCCTAACATCCCTGAGTGCTTAGAAAAGAGAAAGTGCTCGAGACATACCAAGGTTAATTCATGCACAGGAACAAAGTCAAATGTATCCCTAAAAGTAACTACATACATTACAGCAGCAAAGATGCAAGGCTGTCATGACCCAGAGACTCATTATAAATCTCTCAAAAGAGAGCACAGAACAACATGCCATCGCCATGTCGCTAGACCCTGAGCCAGGCTGTTTCATCAGGGGGAACCCAGTGGTGGTGGTGGGGGGAAGCCCCCCTCATTCCAACAGAGAAAGCCCAATAGCCAAAAACTCAACCATCGCCGCACTCACAGCCGCTCTTCACGTGCTGTGACTAACCTCACCATAAATGAACCCATTCCTGGACCGTGTGGCAAAGAGAAATCTCATGCTTTACACCACCAATATACCAAGAGTAGCACAGCATATTTTATTGGGAAGGCAACTAATCTTAGGGGTAATATACTTATGCAGATATATATATATACATATATTCACACTATATATAAGCACACAAGGCTCAATCTTTAAGAACATGTCACTAATTTCTTATAGAAGGGCTTAATGCATTGCTCCTGGGTTAAATGCAACAGTCTTCACACACTTCTCTCTAAGAAACCTTTTATTTGGATCATTTTTAGTGGACTATTCATAACAAGTAATACAAAATAAATTATTTCAATTCTGCCTAGGGGGCAGGGTTTGAGGTTTGGGATGGAAATATGGTGACGGGAAGGTGTACTGGTGGTGGGATTAGTGTTCGAATATTAAATGTAATTAAATATTGTGAACAACTTTCTAAAAATAAAATTTAAAAAAGTCATGCAAGGCTGTTGTGCCCCCACTGATGTTTTTCTAGGCCCATTCCTGGATGCCTCCTTAAGAGAAGTAGAAAGGCTCGCTATGGGAGTTCATTAGTCAAATATAAGTCACTAAATTCTAACTCCCTCCTACAGGGGAAAGAGAATTACAACTTTAAACAAACAATCATCATCACGGGGAAAACCCATTAAGGAACTGAAATTATAATCCTGATGTTGGTGTGTCAGTGGAAGCTATAGGGCTGCATTTTATTGTCATTTATTTATACAATCACCATGTTTTCACCTGCACACAGTTTTAGCTTCCAATAGGATCAGTTTGAACATGACAGTTTTCCTCCTTGCTTGATCAAAGAAACAAGTCACACACACACACACACACACACACACACACACACACACATACATACACACACACATACACATATCTATGTTTTAATAGTTCTTTCACTTAGCCCATAAATGCTTTCTGGAAAAGTAGCCAGGTGAGGAGGGAATTTATTTATATCGTATTATAGTTTAAAAAAAATCCTAATTCAGAGTTCATTATCAAACAAACATAAATTAGTAGAGTCATAATAGGTGTCATTTGATAAAAGATCTGAAACTCAAACCTATATTCCCGGTACAATTATTATTTGCTCTTTAGTTCCCATCTGTTTCTTAATCCTTTCCTATGCCTCAAATCAACATCACTTTCTTTATTATCTTTGGGTCTCATTCTTCTTTCATGTCTTCTATGGTATTTTTTTCTTTTTACCTTTTCATTAGGTGACTTAAGTATGTCAAAGTTAATTTCACACATAAATACTCGGTATTCTTAATCACTTTCGAAAGCTGTGTCTCATTCCTCACCGCTTTATTCTTCCCAGACCTGCTTTATCCCTTTGAAAAGGAGTGCATCTTGGTGTGTGATGATGATATAAAGTGGAAATGACAAAGTGTGAGTTGCAAGCTAAATCCAGCTTCAAATCAGTATGAAGCCAATGTTTTCCAAGAGAACAAGGGCCCCTTTCCTGAGAATGAACAAGTTTTGATTTCTACCCACTATAGTTCTCCCCCCTGTAGGGGAAAATGAACACAAAGGATTAAATGGTAAGTACACAATATAAAAATAGTTTTTTATAGTCTACTCTGAAATGTTTCTCATTATACATACAATACATAAATATATCACTATATAAAATTTCGAAATTTCTCATTACCTGTGTAATGAGAAATACAGAGAAATAGAGATAAGTATTTATAAACATACAGAAACTTACACCAATTTAAATCTTCTCTAATGCAATCCTGTGGTAATTTTATTACTGATTTGAGAACATGAGATTTTGAAAGTTCATTTTGGCCTCATTTGCGCCTTCATGGTATTCTAAATTTTACAGGAAAACTGTTTCCGAGTATCCTCCTGTGCCAGAAGGCTTAGAAATGCTAAGATCCCATACTCTACTTCATGCTGTCATTGTTATTTGGCATAATAATATTTCAAAGACATAATAATAGCTAAATTAAGTTTCTAACCCATGGTTATTTTTTAAAAGACCTTCGATGGGGTGGGAGATAGTGCAATGGCTAGGACATACGAGTGGTAAACACCCAACCCACATTCAATTCGGGCATCACATGGTCCCTCAAGCATGGCTGGGTGCAGCTTTCAAGGGCCCAGAACAAGGAATCCCGGCAGCTACAGCACAGCCAGGATGTCCCAGGTATCCCCAATACTCCAGGGCCTGAGTAACATTGATCCTTGGGCCCTTGTCCGGAACTAATAGCCCTATTAACCAAGAAATACCAGTGGGGTTCCAGCACTTCCTGAGTACTTCCTGCCTCCAAAAAAGCCAAAAGACTTTTGCATTTTTCTAACCCACAGATCTCATCCTCAAACATCTGCCCAGGATTAACGATGAGCTGGGCAAAACCTTGGGTACCACAAGGATCCTCAAGACGCTCCTGGTCCAATGGAGACTACAAGAGGTAAAGACAATGCTTAACCCTAATGCAATTCACATTCTTCTAGAAACACATGCCAAAGCAGACCATTTAGCCTAACTGAACAATCGCCTTATAGTTAACTTTGATTTTCAACTTTTGACATAGCCAGACTTAACGGCACAAATAACAGCCCTAGCCAAGTCCAACCTAATCCATTCTGAATCCTTATCGCAACCTAACCCAAGTCTCAGACCTACACTCACCTGTTAACCTCAATTGAACAACTCCATTTTATAATACTCATTTTTGAATTTAAACATAACTAAAACTATACCCTAACCCTGATTGAACCCTAATCCAATCCTCATCCTTAGAGTAACTATTACCCACATGCCCAGTTGAACTTACCCATTAGCCTAAACTGAAAAAAAATCACCCTAGAATTAATTTTGATTTTAGACTTTAAACATAACCAAAGCTATACCCTAACTCCAACAGCATCTAAACCCTAAGCCTTATCCAACCCTAATCCATTCAACATCCTTCCAGCATCCCTTCCCAAGCCTCCACCCAAATTTAACTATTAGCCTCAACTGAACAATTGCCCTATACTTAAGTTTCATTTTCAACACTAAACACAGCCCAACCTACAGCCGATTTCTAACACCCTAACTCTAAATCAATCCACATCCCTGTAGTCACAATCACCCAATCCTCGGCCCAATCATACCTATTAGCCTCAAATGAATGCTCACCCTATACTTATGCCTCTGTGTTTCCCTGCTCTTTGGCTGTCAATACTACAGGAGTCCCATGCTCCCCTTCTCCCTCATCTTCCAGCCTTGCTCGCCTGAGGTGTTAGCATCCCTTCACTCTGCTTAATGCATGAACCTGATTCAGGATCTAATTACACGAGGCTCCCAAGTTTGTCCACCCTGCCGCTACCCTGCCCATGCATTCCCTCCTCCAACCCCCACCATGAGGACCTTGGAATTGTTTCTTGAGGTGTAGAATTATACTCCTGAGGGGGCTGGAGCGATAGCACAGTGGGTAGGACGTTTGCCTTGCACGCGGCCAACCCGGGTTCGATCCCCAGCATCCCATATGGTCCCCTGAGCACCGCCAGGAATAATTCCTGAGTGCAGATCCAGGAGTAACCCCTGAGCATTGCCAGGTGTGACCCAAAAACCAAAACAAAAATTAAGAATTATACTCCTGATCCATGAAAAGAATTATGAACCCAAATGTGTGTCCAACACAGGAGGACCTGGAGACATTACATTATCTATCCCCTTCAGGACCGAATGCAAGGCTTGTTCATGTCTGGTTTGATCTGGGTATTCGCAGGTCAAGAAAGAGCTTTCTTGGCAACCCATTGGCAGGTTGGAAGATGGTGGACTTTCAATGTGGGATTAGTTAATAAAAAAAAAAACATTAAAAGTGTTTTATCTCAACTATTGTGAACAGAAATTTAAGCACCAGCACAAGGTTTCACCAAAAGGGGTTGGGGGTCTTCTGTACAAGGAGGTGACTTTTACCGACCAGCCCACCCCCCCTTCCCATCTATCCAGTGCCAGCTCCAGCACTCATTGCTCAAGTGGAAGACTTCACATTTGGCCTGTGGCCCCGCCAGTAAGTAAATGAAAAGGGTCAGACAGCACTTCACCTTGCTTTTATAGAGGTCCTGGACCTCAATTTTCATAATGAATTGCTTTTAATGACAGCTTACTCATTCTCCCAGATTGACCTAAATTATTGGCTCAGATTTTCAAAACGGACGCAAACACAACGAAGGAAAAACTCCTTCCATCTGCAATTCCTCTAATAAGAGAAAATACAACACACATTTTGGAGGTTTTTTTTTTCCAAAAAAAACTGGCCATACCCAGTGATGCTCAGGACTTGCTCCTGGCTCTGCACTCAAGGATCACTCCTAGGCAGACCATGCATTGTGCCTGGGATTGAAGCCAGGTCGGCTTTGTGCAAGGCAAGTACCCTACCTGCTGTATGGCTACGGTTCCAACTAAAATACACTATTGAAGAAACACTCCCAAAGCTGGAAAATAAGTACAATTTAAATAGTATAAATTTGAAGGTAATAGGTGACGGTTGGCTATGAGTTTGTTGCAGGACACAAATGCACCAGCCAAGCGTATTTGAGTTACTCCAGGCCATGGGAGAGCTTCGACTTCCCACATTTTTTTTTAAATTAGGACTCCAGCAGAAAAGGATGTCACCCAGCCAAAACTTTGGAGAAGCTCATCGCTTGTAAATCAATCATTAACCTGAAACAAAAGACTACTTCTTAGGGACTGGCTCAGGATAAACACAGGTGTTGAAATGTCATGGCATGATCTTGCGACAACTTTACTGTTTCAGATGATTCAGAATGTGCCTCTATCGGTTTGTTATTGTTATCGCAATGAAAACACCAAGTTA